>NC_091070.1:98992500-99732500 GCF_032405125.1 Capricornis sumatraensis | reverse complement strand
AGAACCAGCTGCTAATATACACAATAACAGATGACTCTCACAAGCATTACACTGAGAGAGAGAGATAAAACACAAAGAACAGCTATTGCAAAATCCTAATTACATGAAGCTCAGAACAGGCAAAAATAATCGATGGTAATAGAGAAGTCAAAACAGTGGTTCCTTCCAGGAAATGTGGGAAAAGCAGGCTCTGCTCAGAAGCAGGGCTTCCCTGGTGGTCCAGTGACTGGGGGTCTGCCTTCCAATGCAGGGGATGCGGACTGGACCCCTGGTCAGGGAAGATTCCACATGACATGCAGCAGCTGGGCCCATGGGCCACAACTACAGAGCTGGCACTGCAGAGCCCAGGAGCTGCAATCACCGAAGCCCGAAAGCCCCAGAGGCCGCGCTCCGCAACAGGAGAAAGCCCTCACTCGCCTAACTGGAGAAAGCCTGTGCACAGCAACAAGGAGCCCACGCCACAGCCAAGACCCAGTGCAGCCAAAATTTTAAAAAGCAGGGGCAGCAAAGACTCTTCTGAGCTGCTGAAAACATTCTTTGACCTCAATGGTGGTTTCACAAGCATGTACAAACATAAAAATGAATAACCTGATAAGTTTATTTTATGTCTTTATCCGTCAATAAAAAAAGCTTAAAAATAACTTTTACATGGTTCTTAATTCTATTTTTAGTTATTCTCTTTAACTCTCTTCTTTGAATATCTTATAATCAGAAATTAGAATACCTACCAGTCACATATGTCTGTATAATAATTAAAAGCTATGCTAAAAGTAAACTGTATAATCTAAGTTCCTGTAAGCAGACCCTATTTGTTACAAACAGAATCTAACTGAATACATGCTTAACAAAACAAACATTGAAGGACTAAGAGACTGTTTCAGATTAAAGACTGCAAAACAACAATTAAATGTAAACACAGGGCATGAGCCTGAATAGGATCCTGTATGGAAGAAGGGGTGGAAAGTGCAGAAAAGGACTATAATGGATCAACTAGTAAATCTGAATACTGAATTATCTGTTAGATAAAAGAACCTATCAAACCCATTCCTGAATTTGATAATTACACTGTGATTATATAAGAACTTTCTAGTTCTTTAAACTTATTGATACATGCAGTAATAGTGGTTAAGGGGCATTATGTCTACAATTTACTCCTAAATTATTTAGCAATGACAATAAAAACCACACACCCATATGTATCAAAAGTAATACAGCAAACATGGCAAAATATTAACAGGTGGGTCTATTCTTTATATTATTCTTACTACAACATTAACACAATTTTAAAGAGTAACATGTAATTAATGGTAAGGTTGTTTTAGTGTATTCATTCAAATATATCCTGTGTGCTTAGGAAGTTATAGGTACTATCCTATCCTACGCACTGATTTCAGAAATGAATAAAGCAAGCACTGCTCTTTCAAGAGCTCCATCTTAGAAAGAAATGATAACTGCAGTATGATATACATGCCAGAAAGTGGGTGGGTGCCACGGGAACACAGAATCAGGATGCCTACCTCAGCCTTGAGGGGCTTCCCAACTGCCCATGCAGGAGATGCCAGTTTGATCCCCAGTCCAGGAAGATGCCTGCAGAAGGAAATGGCAACCCACTCCAGTATTCTTGCCTGGAAAAATCCCAAGGACAGAGGAGCCTGGTGGGCTTCAGTCCATGGGGTAGCAAAAAGTTGGGACACGAGTGAGCGCCTGAACATCAACTCAGCCCTGGGCACAGCTGAGGTATGAGGTTTGAGCTGGGGTGGTCACCTGGAAGGCTGTCATAGGCAGGGTCCTATCCTGTGGATACATCTGGGTTAGGACTTGAAAGATGACTAGAAGTTTATAAGACCGACAGGAAGAAAAAGATATTCCAAGTAGCTGAGAACGGCTGTAGCTGAAGAATTATAATGAGAAGAAATGGTACAACATGAGGCCATTAGTGTAATGTAACAAAGGCAGCTTTGAAACCCTGTACAACCATACTTAGAATAAACATAATACAATGCTGCTGCTGCTGCTGCTGCTGCTAAGTCACTTCAGTCATGTCCGACTCTGTGTGACCTCATGGACTGCAGCCTACCAGGCTCCTCCATCCATGGGATTTTCCAGGCAAGAGTACTGCAGTGGGTTGCCATTGCCTTCTCTGATAATACAATGCAAGACTTCTTAATTCTAAAAGTGATAAAGATTGGTTCACCTCTAAAATAAGGTACTCATTCTCAACAAGCATTTACCAGGAAAAAATTTTAACAGCTCACTTCTATGTACAGATAATAAATGTAAAACCAACAAAGGGTTAATATCCAAAATATATAAACAGCTCATATAGTTCAATATCAAAAAAAAATCAAAACAAAGAATAGTCAAAAAATGGGCAGAACCCAAACAGCCATTTCTCCAAACACATACAGATGGCCAGTAAACACAAGAAGAGAGGCTCAATATAGCATATTATTAGAGAAATGCATATCAAAACCATGAGATTATCGCCTCACACCAGTCAGAATGTCCATCATCAAAAAAAATCTACCAACAGTAAATGCTGGAGAGGGTGTGGAGAAAAGGGAACCCTCCCGCACTGGTGGGAATGTAAACTGATACAGCCACTGTGGAAAACAGTACAGAGGTTCCCTAAAACACTAGGAATAAAATCACCATATGACCCAGCAATCCCACTACTGGGCCACTACTCCCACCCTGAGAGACCACAATGCCAGAATACACACGTAGCCCACGTTCACCGCAGCACTCCTGACAACAGCCAGGACACGGAAGCAACCTAGACATCTGTCAACACATGAACGGGTAAAGAAGCTGCGGCACACTTCTACAGTGGAGGACTGCTCAACCATACAGGAATGAACTTGAGTCAACTGTAGTGAGGTGGATGAACCTAGACCCTGTTAGAGTCAAGTAAGTCAA
Organism: Capricornis sumatraensis; assembly: GCF_032405125.1. Classification (NCBI taxonomy): domain Eukaryota; kingdom Metazoa; phylum Chordata; class Mammalia; order Artiodactyla; family Bovidae; genus Capricornis; species Capricornis sumatraensis. The sequence goes on along the minus strand of NC_091070.1, from coordinate 99,729,581 downwards.
AAAGAGAAGAACAAGTATCGTATGTGAACACATATAGATGGAATCTAGAAAAATGGTACTAATGAACACAGTAGAGAGGGTCTGTGGACACAGTGGGAGAACATGAGGGTGGGACAAATCATATACAACAGTGTAGTGTTAGTCGCTCAGTCATGTCCGACTCTGCCACCCTATGGACTGCAGCCCGCCAGGCTCCTCTGTCCATGGGATTCTCCAGGCAAGAACACTGGAGTGGGTTGCCATTCCCTTCTCCAGGGGATCTTCCCGACCCGGGCAGGCGTCAAACCTGGGCCTCCTGCATTGCAGGCAGACTCTTTACCGTCTGAGCTACCAAGGAAATCCTATATACAGGATAGCATACATAAAACAGGTAGTAGGAAGTTGCTAAATAACCCAGGAAGCCCCGCCTAGTGCTCTGTGATGACCTGGAGGGGTCACCTCATGGCTGGGGATGGGTCGGGAGGCTCAGGAGGAAAAGTGTATATATATACACACAAATACACACACACACATAACTGATTTGCATTACTGTAGAGCAGAAACCAATTCAAAATTGTAATGCAATTTTCCACCAACTAAAAAAATAAAACTTAAAACCAATTTTTAAAACCAAACCTTCTGTGAATCAAATCGATTCCTGTATGATAATTCAGAATTTAACGTTCCTGACACATGGAATAGGATTAACATCTCAAATGATATCAGATAAAAATCTCTACGTAAGAGTAAAAAAATGTGCTACCCAAAGAACACCAGCATAGACAATGAAATCTTCTGCCTAAAATCTATGTCCTATAAGCCTACACGTGGTAGAATATACCAGTAATTCCTCTGTACAAATTCTATCAAGATTAAATCACATAAGGGCACATTAAAGTAAGTGTCATTATAATAAAATGCTGTTCTGCCAAATAATAAGCAGCAACATGAAATCTCAAAACCACATGTGAACTGCCAAGTATTCCATGTTCTCAAAAACAGGTGTTGTTTCACCACAATTGATAACAAAAATACACCAAGATTATCTTAATATAGCTTTTCAATAAAACCTAGGGGACATTTTTCACATCTTTACCCTACATTTTCTTCACTACTGAATAAGTGTTCAGAAATAACCCAGTTAACAAAGGGGAAGCAAGGGATCAAAGAAGCTACTAGCGAGGGCAGCCATGAGCTTTCTACTGACGGCTACTCACAGCTTCTCCCTGAGCCCCTGCTTGCCGCTGCTTCTTCAGCCCAGTCCACACACACAGCCCGCAGAGGAGGTGTCAGATTCTGCTGTAGCAAAATAAATACTCCTACGCACTCATACATGATGAAATAGCACTAACACAATTACAATAAAGAAAATTAAAAGTTATTAAGCAACCTAAAATAAAACCCATGGTAGAAACCAGAGAGGAAAGAACACGGTAAAAACAAGAGAAAAGTGCTTAACACATCGGCCTAAGCCTAATGATAGCTAAAAATTAAGACAAAACTTCTCCATATAAATACAAGTGAAAATGAAAAGTGTAATATTAACATGAACTCCTATAAATGGAATAACAATCTTGTTTTCAACTAAGACACCGATGGCTCTCCCCCTCCGTCAACACTGCTGCTATTGTGCTACAGTACCACCAAGCGGCAGAAGGCTACACTGCAACTCCAGGACGGCTGGCTGAATACTCGCAACACTCAAAAATACCAACTGCTGTGGACTAAACCTTCCAAAACTCTTAGGAAGGCCTAACTCCCGATATGACTGTCCTTGGAGACAGGGCCTGTGAGGAGGTGGTGCAGGTTACATGAGGTCATGCAGGTGGGTCTCCAATCCGACAGGACTCATGCCCTTTAAGAGGAGGAGACACCAGCAAACTAGCACCCTGGGCTCTCAGTCACCCAGGGCAGGCCACACAGAGCCAAGGCAGCTGACTGCAGGCCAGAGTGAGAGCCTTCACCAGGACGTCCATCAACAGGCAGCTTGCTCTTAGACTTCCCAGCCTCCAGCGGAGTAGAAAATAAACGTCTACTGCTTATGCCACCCCGTCTGCAGCATTTTGTTATGCCAGCCTGAGGGACTTAATACAGCAATGCTACACCTAAATTCCCAAATCTGTTCTTTATGAGAAAGGCATTCACTTAAAAGGAACAAAAGTCAAAAGATTTGCCTTTAAAAATTCTAGCCCTTAAAATAACAGAAATTAAATAAAGTCTTTTCTAAGAAGTTCCTGTATCGGCTAAAAGAGGCTATTATTTAGATCAGAAAAGTTAGAAGTTAGGATTAATTCTTATTATCAAAGGGAACATTTTTTCCCTGAAATTAATCAACTGTGGTTCCTAAGTACACCTGTGCTTTCCTCAGAGCAAGACAAAATCAGGGGAACAGGGGAGGCCGGGGTAGATTTGTATTGGTTCAAACAAGAGAGGTAAGTGTTATCAGGAAATAGATATATGTACTTAAAATCAAATTTCTTCTGTTTACATCTGTCTATGTGTTTAGAAATTCTCACCAATTTACAAACAGTCCTGACTGCCTATATATTAAATAGCAGCCAAGAACATGAACTCCAGAACCCAAATACCAGGGTTTGCGTCTCTGTTTTGTGCTTACTGAATACTCAACAGCTCTGTTTCAGTTACCCACCTATAAAAACAGAGACAACTTCCCATAAAGGCTGCATCTTCCCCTACAGGATTCTCCATTATCCCACTCCCCTGGCCCCAAGAATAAATTTTATTTACTTTCTTACAAATTATGGTGACCCACTGGAATCAGCACCACACAGACAGGACAACTTTTTATCTCAGTATCCCAGAGGAGAGAACAAAGAAGAGAAACCAAGGTGAAAACTGTCCTGGTTCACAGGTTAACTTTCTCTTCTTATCCCAAATACCCGATTTCTGCATCATCCCAACTCTTTATAATATCGTGTATAAAACTCATGAGATGGAGCGTTCCAGCAGTAGATGCAGGCGGACCCCTTGGGTCTAGGGTCCTTCTTCAGTTTTCCAAGATTAGGTTCCTCGAAAAAGATCCAATTATAAAGATAGCCCATACCACCTAATTTAGCCTAAGTTTCTGTTACTGCAGGTAATATTTCTTTCTGGACCTGGCTAACTATCTCACTGCTGTAGGACAAGACTACTCCATGCGTAAGGCGTATGGATTAGCTCCACTGAGTAGGACGGCATGGCTCCCATTCTGTCCTTCCTTATAAGCAAGACGACTACAAAAACTGAAGACAGAAAAGGGAAGACTTTTTAAGTATTCCATTTCATCTCCTGCCATCTACAGAAAAGAAAGGAAAGGCCCTTAAGAGGATGTGGCATTTCCTCACCTGCTCCCTAAAGAGTTTTCAATTTTAAAGGGTGGGCATAAAACTTCTTTGCTATAAGCTGTTGCAAAATACTTGCTCAGATAAGCTGTTCCATACTCAATTCAAAATGCAGCATTTTCACTCCTTTTTAAAATCTTACTCCAAAGTAAATAAGCATTGATATTTTTTCTACAGTAAATAACCACTAGTGGTTTTTAAAAATTTTAACTATTATCTCTCACTAATAAACATACTCGAACCAGGCAGTGAACATTGCTCCAGAAAAACATAAAGCGAAAAAAAAAAGAGAGAGAGAGAGATTCAAATAAAATATGCTACAAAATCCATACTGCCCTCTCAAAAAAAAATCTCAAAATTCAATCACTACCAGTTTAGACTCTATAAAAATATCACTCCTGGTTATGAATATCTTGTTTTTAGAAATGGAGTCTGCCGGGAGCCAGTGTGAGGAATCCCGCCCGTGACAAGGTCATGAGGAAGGAAGCTGACATACGCAAGGCGTGCTCAGACTTCAGGGACCCCTCTGGAAATTCCTAAGCATGTACCCCAACAAAACTCTGCCGGCTTTTGTGCTCTGCTTTTCCACTTTTCTGATATTCTCTGGAAAAAAGTCAATTCAGGGTTTTAGTCTTCTGCATTTGAAAGGGATGTTTCAGTTAAACCCCTCTGATAGCTCTCTAGCCTGCCTAACAGGTTCCCCAGACCTCTTGCAGCTTGTGAATTGCTTACAGCCCCCCAACCGCGGGAGGCACAAAGCTTAAAAGCATCTTAAAGATACAGAGCCTTTTCTAAAGAGTTAAAAATTATATTGGTAGAGGGTTTCCACTGTTGACTCAAGGATTGCTGCCAGACCTCCATATTCTTTATCTTTTAGGCACCTGGAAGGATGTTAATGTAAGCAGGATGTAGAAAAAGATACATAGTAGTTTTTGATGTTAGCAACACTAGACTTCTGAGTTAATTGCTTCTCTTTTGCTGTAAATCACTGTACTCCCTCTACTTGTTATAAGATTGCTGTATCCTTGCTATGTAAGAATGTAACTTTATTTAGTGCTTTCTGAGGGTGGCACCAGACCTTGGGAAGATCAACACAAATAAGTCTTGCGGTTGACAAACCCTTATCAGAAAAAAGGCTGTAAAATGTTAATTGGCCCTTTTGGTTGGAAGATGATGTAAATTACCTAAGACTTGTGTATACAATTAGGTATGCAGAGAGAAAAGCCTAGTTTTGATAAGAGTCTGGACTGCTAATGCTGCATAACTTTGTGTTACCCATTGATCTCCATGTTTTATCAAAAGTATAAAAGGCCTTCTGAACAATAAAGGATGGGACCAGGTTCTCGGACCAGTTTCTCGGACTAGTCTCGGCCTGGTTTCTTGGAAATCTGGCTCCCCCCGTGTCTCTCTCTCTCTCTCTTTTTCTCTCCCTTTTCTTCCCTCTGCTCTTTACTTTAATTTCAGGCTGAATTTCCATCTGGGGCGCGGAGGCTCGCCAGGTCTACTTATTTGCCCTGGTTATTAAGATCCGCGCGAAAGGGAGCTTAAGGCGAGGCACCCTTAGATATTCAAGCGGGCACTGGTGGCCCAACGTAGATGGTGCAAATTCCTTGTCTGGAATTTTATTGGTCTTCCGCGTAAACCAAGCTATTCAGCCCTCTTCCTCCACTTAATCTTCCTACTACACTATAGTTTCTTAATCTAATCTTATATTAATAAATAAACAAGTCTTTCCACGCCAACGCCGTCCACCCTTCAAATTCCCTGGATCCACCGGGGCTGGACCCCGGCAGGAGTCCTTGAGTTGACTCCTAATAATTTTATATCTTACAGAGATTTGCCCAGTTTCTCTAGACTATTGAGCAACATATACTAAAACTATACTGGAACAAAAACCTTTCAACTCCTAGGGCAGTTCTCTTTCCATTTTATCATATTTCCTCATAGCTCAACTTCTCAAATGTCAAGGACAAGGTGTACTGTTGAAAACCGATAAATAAGAATACCGTATACAATGTATCACAATGTATTACTGTGGGCTACAGCCAACTGGTTACATTTGAAAATAAACAACTGAAATAAGAGTGAACATCCTCCTTTTACAAGTAAGAAACTACGACCCAATACAGACTGCTAGTCTGTGGCAATCTTTTGGGGAAAAAGTGACCTCCGTCTAGAAAGATACCCAGTTAAGATTTGAATGGGCAAGAGAAGAGAGGCCTTTCCAGGTAGGAAAATCACATAAGCAAAAGCTTAGTGGATGAAACAAATCAATCAATTCAGAGGACAAAGAATAAATTCTTTCAACTAAGAATGCTACGCTAAGTCGCTTCAGAGACGATAGCCCACCAGGCTCCCCCATCCCTGGGATTCTCCAGGCAAGAACACTGAAGTGGGTTGCCATTTCCTTCTTGACTAAGAATAAAGACAGACAAATTTAGGAATGGCTAAGAATTAAACTTCACCCTACAGGCAGAGGGAAGCTAGAGTGAGTTTTTACCAATAAATGTAAATGTCTCAGAAAGTGTGCCTCTGGAAGCCCAGACTATAAACATAAAACAAAGGTTGTAAGAGCCAAAATATTTAACCAATCTATTTATTTAATCCAATTAAATATTTAATCCAATTCTAAAAGGAAAAGTGGGAAAGATATTACAAAAAAGGTTAAATAGTAAAATTTAAAATGTACACTGAAGGAAAATGAAACATATGAGAGAAGAACAGATGGCAGAAATGGACAAATTACCAGTTACATAGCAAAAGATATCACTCCACGCAGGCAGTCAAGCTCTGGAAAGAGGATTAAATGATCCCAACAAGTCCAGTCTCCAAAGCTAAAACACTCAAAGCACAACCACCAAACATTACTGTTTCAAACGGCAGTAACTCACCTCTCTAGCAGCACAGTCATGAGGAGCTTCTTCTTTGTTTACTTTTCCTTTTGGAAATCCCCAGCCTGATTTTGCTAGGTACCCCTGAACCAGCAGTACCTGCAAAACAATCAAGACATAAAAATAAAGCCTGCTCTCCTTTCCCATATTCCTTTCTAAGAGCCAGAAGTGCTTTTCTCCTTACTTCAGATAACTGTTATCGCCAATAATCTTACTTGGTTAACTATCTTCCAGGAGGCTAGATACATTACTTTTCCTAGGAAGAAAGGCATTCTGCCCATTTTAAAGTATTTCTTCAGCAATCAAGTTCCTTTACAATATGCCATATTACAACAGGTATAAATTATTAAGACCCAGAATGCAGACAAAATATGCAAATTTTGGCCTTGCAGCACTAAAAATCTAAGTCTACTTTTAAAACCTCAGTTCAGAACATTATAGATGTAACATTAGGATGAAAACAGCTGATTACCATTTCACTTAAAAATTCTGTATTACTCCCACTCACATTTTCAAGTGTCTCATCAAGAATAATTGCACCATATGTTGGCACTCCCATTTTATATTCCTTCCATTCATCCAAAACTTTTTCCACATCTTCACCTTGAGGCAGCAAAAATGGACAATGATTGAAGAGTACACCATGTGTTAAGGAAGCCATTTACTTTCTCCCTTAATACAGTTTAAGCACATATATACATTTGAGATCTTTTTAAATGAATTTTGTGTTTTATACAAAATTACGCACATCTTCACCTCACTTAAGTGTATCCTTCTTTTCACATTTGTTTTCTCCTGAATAAAACATTTCTAACTTCTGCATTTAGCCCAGGCACAAATCAAGTAAACTTTGAATACACATACTCTGGCACCCTAAGTTAACACCAAAAAACTCAGGGCCACGTTAGCACTTCCAGTCACTAAGTGTGTCGAATGTATCATACTAAGACTCAACAGATACTGAAACTGACAGCAAGAAATATAAGCACCGTACACACAGTAAGAGCTCGGTCCCCTGGCAGTACCATGGCTAGGACTCTGCTGCCACTGCAGGGGGTACAGAGTCAATCCCTGGTTGAGGAACTAAGATCCCACAAGCCTCTCAGCCACCCCTCACCCCCAAAACAGAAGAAGGGGAAGTAACTAACTCTAACTCTGGGAAGCAGAACTAGAGATGAATGAAGCATGCCACTCTACAGGGCTGAATATTTTTCTTTACCATGTGTATGTATCGCTTTTATAATTTAAAACATTTTAAAGATGAAGATTTATTAAGGATTATAGAGAAAGGTAAATATAAGTATTAAGGAGAGTATGGCCTGTTTCAAAAGAAACTGGGTATGCCTCTCCAAAATTGGGCAGAGTAAAATAATTTGTTCTAAAGTAAATAAAACCTAAACCTGTAAAGTACATCCTCAGGCTTCCAATTCTCATATGCTACCAAATGCCTCATTACAACACTGTTAATTATCAAAACTGTAGGGCAAATTATAATTTATGACAGTGTTTCTCAAACAGACACTCTCAAGGGTTTTCAAGTTCTCTGTGAAAACTTACATAGTCTGTCTTTTCATTTTTATGTTAATGTAAGAAAGGAAGGTTTTGTAACAGATAAGGCAAAGAAAGGTGCAGGGAAAACTAGCACACACACGTCGACACCCTCTAAGAAGTCAGCATTATATTCACATTAAACTGAGTTAAACAAAAACATCACGTTACATTCATTTTATGAAAACTAATTTTATGAGCTGTACCTTTTTGCTTAAAAATATGCTTTGGTTTTATAACTGCAGTAAGAAATAAGGTTCTCAAAGAGCTCAAAAAAGGCAACCATCTATAAAACACTGTATTAAATAGGCAAGCACTATATAGGCAAGGTTAAAAATATTCTTTGCTTTCATTTAGGGAGAGGGGAAATCATGTGGATATATTAACTATTCCATAAAGCTCTATGGAAGAATTTTGGATGATTCCAGCTTCCTATAATTCTGAAAGCTATTTCCCATTAAAAGTCTGGCCTGAGACATTTAATAAAACTTCCTTATGTGTTTTAGGTCACCACAGATTTTTTTTTTTAATCTAACTATATCTTTTAAATAAATGGACATTTTTTCCATTAAAAATTTAACCACAGGGGAAAAAATATGAAAATAACCCAGGAATCGAAGTAACTTCAAATAGCGTTAAAGAGGAAGTGTCAAAGAGGAAGACACTTATCTCGTCTTTTTCCTCTCTCTTCCTTCTCCCTACAACATTCTTAATAATTTCACAGTGCATTAGTGTCTCTATAATGAAGTTTTATCTCATCTTTCTACCCATTAAATAACTTCTTCAAAAATAACAAAGATTAGCAAAACAAATTAAAATCAACAGACATAATCGTGAAAATTATCTATACTCTTCATTTACCCATTTTTTTTCCTACCCCAAAATCACCATAAAAAGAGTGAGTTGATGAACCAATCAACTGCAGACCAAGATATATTTGGAATTAATGATGAAAAGTACTTGCTCAAGTCCACGCAATTAGCAAATAGAGAACCCAATCCAAAATGACATCAATTTCTTCACTGAAGACAACTCTTCACTCTTCCTCCGTATTCAAAAGTACATAAAGTAATTCATTCCAACAATGGAGTGCAAAGTTTTTTGTTTTTTGGTTTTTTTGGAGTGGAGAGTTTTTAAATACCACTTTTATTTAATGAGACAATGTACTTAACTCAAAAAACCCTATGATATGCTCTGAGTAATGATAATTATTTTTGAATTTTTACTACAGTTATTATTTGACTACTGCCTTATTTTCTTAACCATCAAACCAAATTATTTTGCATCTTCAATCTTGGCTTACTGGGCCTTACCAACATTTCTAAGAGAAAGACTGAAGATCACACTGATTAAATAAAGAATGGAAGAAGCTTTAAGCCCATACGTCTACTTGTATTACATATATCCCCTTTCTTAACAATTCAGTGATTCTTTAGTAGACTCTTTTCAACATTTCTGCAAAAACATGAAAAATACACTCTAACTGTAGACAGTCATTTCGCTGTAACTGCCATCCAAAATCCTTCTGTTACCACAGATGACATCAATTTCCTCTCGGGACAAGCTCTAGCCCCAGTTCCTTGTATTCCTGGTCCTTCACATCCACACCCACTTCTGGGACCAACTCCCACAGCAACAATCTGCACCCTGCCATCAACAGAACTATTACAGTACTTTAATTAGAATAAAACATCTTGGCCATAATTATCTACAGCAGTCTTTTAAGGAGTCACAATATATGGCTATTCTACATCTCCTGTCTCCATATTAGCACCCTCTGGCTTTTATTTTCTTCTCTCCACAATATGGTCCATCACTTTAATCAATGTCTTAGCAATATTCAAAATTCTTTTGCCACAGTTATGAATATAGCTCCCCAGCAAAACCTCAAACCAGAAGCAAGTCCAGGACAGTCAACCTATACCACATACTGAGGTATGTAGTATATAACTCAGGCAAGTACTACTGGCACATACTCAGTTAAGTGCTATACCTGAGTAGCCACCAAAGAAAAGTCACAGGATTATGCACAATTAACAAAAGAAAAAAACAGAGTCACAGAAAAGGCCTACTATTTGTCCAAGGTTGCACGACTGGTAAATGGCAAAGATGGGATGGTAACGCAAGGGATGTGGCTCCAGAATTCATTCTATTAACTTTTGCTCTAGTCTCACAGGTACCACAAGTCAGTGCATCCGTCATGCCCCCACAAAATTTCTCCTTTATTTTTCTACAAATGGAATGGCACACCCATCCACTCAGTCGCTCAAATCAGAAACCTAGATACCATCCTTGAATCCTTCCTCTACCTCTCCTCAGACATTGAAGTTAAGACAAAGTTTACCTCCTAAATATCACTGAAATTTAATATCTTCTATTCACTTCTATCAGAAGTTTCCATTTCTCTCTCATAAATTAATGAAACAGCATCTTAACTAGGTTTCCAATCTGATGTTCCTCCAATTCACTGCCTGCACTATCTCAGGAATGGTTTTCAAAATGTCCCTAGAGAAATAAAGCAAACGCGGCGAAACGTTAACAATGGGCAAATACACAGAAAGAGCGTGATGGCACTTGATTTAACATTCTTTCCACGTCTAAGTTAAACTGTTTTCCCTGAAGTCTTTTTTTAATCTCCTGCATTATTACCCTTATGGGTAAAATCCAGACAAATACGGCCCACTAGACTCTGCCTCCAAAGAAGATTTTTATCTATTTTCAAATTGGAGTGGGATTACTCGCTTCACTATTTCTAATGAACCCTAGGCTACTTAATCAAAACCTATGAGACTTCAGTGTAATCATGTCCTTTCCTGCCTGTTATCTTAAAGACAGCAACCAAATATACCTTGTTCACTATACAATGCCAGGCACAGAAGATGCACTCAATTATTTAATGGAGTCTACCACATTAGAAGCAGCTTTTTCTTCCACGTAAGTGAATTAGAAGAAGAAACTTAACTAAAACAGGAGCGCTTTTTTTTTAATAATAAGGAAAGTTTAAAAAATTCATATATATAAACACAACTGCAATTGTGTTTTAGGAAAAACTGCAATTCAAGACTCTGGGTTAGGAAGATCCCTTGGAGAAGGAAATGCCGACCCACTCCAGTATTCCTGCCTGGAGAATCCCATGCACAGAGGAGCCTGGTGGGCCACAGTTCACGGGGTCAGAAGAGTCGGACATAACTCAGTGACTAAACCACCATGTAAGCACAAAATCTTACCCAGAAACCCAAAATACGTACAGTTGCTCTTGTAGACCCCCAAGTCTATGCAAAACATAAGACGACAGCCTTATTTTATCCATGTTTCTCCAATTAGATTATAGCTCCTTAAAAAGTGTTCTGTGATTTCCTCATAAAATCTGCCACCAAGACTCTAACAAAGATAGCGCTCCACAGTACTTCTATTCCTTTTTTCATTTACTTCTCCATACTTGCTGAGAAACTTTCAAAGGTTAACAGCTATACAGAATAAGCAGTTTCATTCATTTTCTGCAGAACCCTAAGGGGTTCCTTATTTCATGCAGCTAAGGGAAAGCACGGGGAGCTGAGTGTGAGGGTTGTTTTAAATCACCTATTCCTGCTCCTTCCAGTGTAGTACAGTGAACTTACGGGTACAGCTCCATGTCAACACATGGTTTATGTTTAAAAACAATGACCAAGAGAATAAAAATCAGAGCATCCGGCTCAAGATTTAAAAACTCACAAATCCCCCTACATAACTTTCATCCCTATCTCCTCTTGGATCCCTGTAAGAATCTTAGTAAAAATTTACTTTCCAAGGTATTGCTTATCATTTCCAACTGCCCAATTTTGCTCCATCCCTTTTCTTTATCTGCAATGGATTTCCCACTCCACCCTGCTTACAGGAAATGTATAGAATGAAAATCCTACATTCCCTTTAAAACATAGCCTTGCTTAAACTTGCATAAAACTCTCCACCTTCTGCCAAATTCTAAAAACAGTATCAAGAGCATTAGCAATTTACCGGGGTTTTGGCCTTGTGACATGGCTTCCTTTTATAATCTTAAATATTTGCATGAATCTTTTATAATTATGACAAGTTTCTATCTTATTTGTAAATAGGGAAGAACAAAGGGTTCTCAGAAGGCAAGGTTATCTGCCACAAAACCAAAAACTGTTTTGAACACAGAAGTATTCAATAACTAAAGAATATCTATCCCGGAAAGGTAGTAATCTCGGTAAAGATCATTCAGTTAACTGGAACAGCAAGAAGAATGTTAAAAAAAAAAAAAAAAAAAACAGATCAGTTCTAGAAACAAGTTAGCTATATCTGAAAGAAAAGAAAATCTAATTTATTTCTAATTATCACTGCACATTTTAGGGGGTCCTCAACATAAATAAAAGTACAGTTGTCCCTCCAGTATCGACAGGTGTTACCAAGTCCAAGCTCACTCTGCTCACTACCTGACAGGCCAATGAATCCGAGACACAAGGTTGAGGCAAGGAATATGATTTATTCAGAGGGCCAGCTAACCAAGATGGCCAACTAATGTCTCAAAATCATCATTGTACCGGGGTCTGGACGCCAGGTTATTTTATAGAGAGAGATGGGGGGAGGTGAGGAAACAAGGTAAAAAGACTATTAATCTTGCAAGTTCTCTCCTAGAATGGCTAGCCTCAGGCAGCGGGGGTGTGTTCATTTCTTCCTTCCTGCCAGCTACAGGTGGAGGGGAGGGGGGGTGGTTCTGAACAAAGGCACTTTAAGAGGCAGAGAGGCAGGTTTCTTCGAGGCAGGCTATCATGTGTGACTGCAGTAATAACAAAAGCAATGGAAAGCAAGTTCAAGAAACAGTTTCAACATGGAGTTGGAACTGACTTCTCCCTGCAACAATGTGTGACCCACAGATAGTGGGCTTGACTCTACACGCCATTTTACACCATCAAAGAAACTTGAGCGGGCTTTCCTGGTGGCTCAGTGGTAAAGAACCCTCCTGCCAATGCAGGGGACGTGGGTTTGATCCCTGGGTCGGGAAGATCTCCTGGAGAAGGAAATGGCAACCCACTCCAATATTCTCACGTGGGAAATCCAATGGCAAAGGAGCCTGATGGGTTATATAGTCCATGGGGTCACAGAAAACTGGACATGACTTAGTGACTAAACATGGAACATCTATGAATTCTGGTATCCTGGAGAGAAGGGGAGTGGTCCTGGAACCACCCCCGTGAATATCAAGATACAACCCTACTATCAAATTGTGCCTACCACCATCAGGCACAAACCATGTGTATATGCTTTATGTATTTGACAAATTTTAGAAATCATTATGTTTTATTTAAAAGATTATAAATCTCAAAGACAAGCAAAAGAAAATTTGTGCTAAAACATCTTATTAACAAGAATGAAAGACAGTCATTATAGTAATAAAAAGGATATCAGCTTTAGCAAAGTCTCTTATCCCACACTGAGGTAATCCTGGTGTGTTCTGCATGTAGAAATCCAAGTAAAACCAATGGGCAAGTTCAATCTGAAAACACACTCGGATAGCATTGTCTCTTTCCTCGCTGGGAATATGCAAAATAAATCGGCTGTCAAAAACAAAAAACATACAAAAATTACATTTACAAACCATAACAATTAATTTAAACCTTTTAAATTGCTTCATTCCTGACCCACCAACACGAAAACAGACCAAAAGCAGTACTGATCAAGGAAGCAAAACTGGCAGGAAAGTGAAAGTGTTAGTCGCTCAGTCTGTCCAACTCTTTGCGACCCCATGGGCTGTAGCCTCTGTCCACAGAATTCTCCAGGGAAGAATACTGGAGTGGGTTGCCATTCCTTTCTCCAGGGGATCTTCCCGACCCAGGGATCAAACCCAGGTCTCCTGCACTGCAGGCAGATTCTTTACCATCTGAGCCATCAGGGAAACCAGGGAAAATGAGTTATGAATGAGCTCATTCATAACACAATTTTTTTAAGAGGCCATCTATCCTCTGTTCACAAGTACAGAGAGTAAGAGCTCACTAACAATAAATTAAACATGAGCTAGAAAACAAACTTGTGGGACTTCCCTGAGGTCCAGTGGTTAAGACTCCATGCTTCCACTGAAGCGGGCACAGATTTCTTCCCTGGTTGGGGAGCTAACATCCCGCAAGCCACGTGGTGTGGACAAAGAAAAAAAAAAATCACTAGGATTCCCTCCCATGTCTGGTAACATTTTCAAAGAATATATGCAAATAAATTCATACACTCAGAAAAGATATTAGCTGTTTAATCTTTATATTTAAAGTATTACAAAGAAATGTAAAAGAAATCATTAATAGACCAGACTTCCCAAAGAGCTCACCTGAAGAATCTGAGTTCAAAATAACTTTCAAATACACTCACTTTAAAAAAAAGAAAATCTAAACTGTCTTTTCCAAGTACATTCAGAGGCAGGAAGAAACAGTTGATACATAATATAAGTGTACACTATATTACATATACAAATGTATATGTATGATTAAGATAATGAACCCCTTTTTTGTGCAACAAACCAATCAAAATTTATGTGATTTACAGGACACATTAAGCAACCACCATTAAGCTTCTTCCATGCTTAGCATTTTCTGTAACCTTTTTCTAGTGACTTTTAGAGACAGAATGAATTACATAAAAGAAATCCACTGGTGTCTACAGTCATTTTTTAAAATTAAAAATAGCATCACCCAATTTGATCACCTACATGAGCAGTCCACAACCTCTCTGGTACCAGTTTCACGGAAGACAATTTTTCCATGGACAAGGGGGATGGTTTCGGGATGATTCAAGTGCGTTACATTTACTGTGCCCTTTATTTCTATCATTATTATGACATCCGCTCCACCTCAGATCACCAGGCATAGACCCCAGCCTTTGGGGCCTCTGACTTACACTATTCACTAGTTGTGATAAATGTTCTTTGCTGTTTTCAAGTTTCAAATCAAATCTCAAAACAATGCTGTAAAAATTATAAAAATACATCATTCCAATAGGGAACTGGATAAGTAGAAGTTAAGACAAATGTATGTACAATAATCTAGAAAAACAATGGGGAAATGAGCTTAAACCACATCTCTATTAAGAACAAGACAGGTAACACGCAACGCTGATAGCATTATCTAAGACATAAAAATCTCTTCCACATGGCATTTAAGATCCAGTGCCTGCTCACCTGCACAGCCCCTATCACTCTGTAAAGTTCTTTATACCCAGTGACACTTGTTTCTTAAAAATGTCCTAAATCGCCATCCACATACCATCTCTCTCCTCTCCTTTTCTTATAATTCATTCCTCATGACTTACAAACACTGCATCTCCTACCGTGGTAGGTATATCAGACTCCTCCGAATAGATTTATAAGCTCTTTCAACTCCTACTCCATTAAAGCAACTATCTAGTTTTCACTACCGCGTGCATGCTCAATCGCCAAGTTATGTCCAAGACTTTGCGCCTCATGGACTGTAGTCCGCCAGGCTCCTCTGTCCATAGGATTTTTCAGGCAAGAGTACTAGAGTGGTTTGCTATTTCTTTCTCCAGGGGATCTTTCCGACCCAGAGATCAAACCCATGTCTCCTGCATTGCAAGCCAATTCTTTACCACCATTACTGTCCATAAACTTCCAAGTTAGTTCAGTGAGATAAGGTGCTGAAATAAGTCCTCAATATTCATTGGAATACCAATGCTGAAGCTGAAACTCCAATACTTTGGCTACCTGATGCAAAGAACTGACTCACTAGAAAAGACCCTGATGCTGGGATAGATTGAAGGCAGGAGGAGAAGGGGACAACAGAGGATGAGATGGTTGGATGGCATCACTGACTCAACAGACATGAGTTTGAGTAAACTATAGGAGTTGGTGATGGACCGGGAGGCCTGGCGTGCTGCAGTCCATCCGGTTGCAGAGTCGGACGCAACTGAGCAACTGAACTAACTGATCTTTGCATATTTTTACTCCTATAGTCTAGCAATTGTCTGACACATACCAGAGTGACATACTGGCAGTTATAATTTATCTTTGAAATATAAGATGAAGCAAGCACACGCCACTGTGTCCTTCCCACAAAATGCAGCTATAAACCCTGAATGAAATACACAGACCAGCTATTTGAGGACTGTGAAAAGTAAACAGCAGCAGGAAGATTGAGGAGGATGACAAATATATGAATTCACCATTTTTCCACCCTCCAGTATCCCTATAAGGTGGACTGGGGGTTAGAAGTGAGCTCCAGGAGCCCTCAAGTTCTGCCTCAAGGCTCAAGACAGGAATCTAAAGGAATCTCTCCAGGCTTAGAGACAGTGAGGGAAATTCCCCCTCTCTCTTCTCCATTCTCTCATGCCACAGTACCAAGCAATGCCATACTGGTTAGAGCTGGCAGCAAGTGACTGTAACAGGGATCCACAGAAGTTAAAACTTTGTCAGACAAGAACCTTCCTCTCCGATCACAAGAACTGTGCAGTCCCAACAGGGTAGGGCCAACATCCATTGCTTATTTTTCTTCTAAGCCTGCACGCCGCAGCCAGAGTGATCCCGTGCACAGCAACAAAGACCCAGCACAGTCAGAGCAGAAACCTGAATCAGACCGCCAGCAGTACACCACAGACTAGTCAACTCCACTACGTCCAAGACACACCAGGCCTCCAGCCTCAGACTAGCTAGTGCACGATACAGAAAGACAAACTGCACACAAAAACTAGACTCATTTTTATCTGATTTTAATAAACTTACATCAAGTCTCAAAAGGGGCTTCTCTGTGGCTCAGATGGTAAACGAATCTGCCTGCAATGCAGGAGAGCCAGGTTTGATCCCTGGGTCAGGAAGATCCCCTGGAGAAGGGAATGGCAACCCACTCCAGTATTCTTGCCTGGAGAATCCCATGGACAGAGGAGCCTGGTGGGCTACAGTCCATGGGGTCGCAAAGAGCTGGACAGAGCTGAGCGACCAACACTTCCAAGTCTCAAAGAAAAGAAAGAAAAGAAAAACCACTTGTCTATTATTTCTTCATCTCAGTTTGGGACATTTTCTATTGAATTCCATTATGGAAGAAGATGAAGATTAACTCTATCCCTTCTCCTCTCATTCTACACACCATTCTCCTCTCTCCATCGTCCCAACACACGGCATCTTAGTTTACTTTTGTAACTCCAGCACTACTGGTATCTGGAGCACATAACTCTGTGTTGAGAGGACCTGTGCTGTACGCCCTAGATGTTCAGCAGCATCCACAGCCTTTGCTTATTAGGTATCAACAGCACTCTCCACAAAGCTGCAACCGAAAAGATCTCCAGTCACTGCCAAACGTCCCCAGTCACTGGCAAACGTCCCTCGAGAGGAGCAAAACTCAGTCCCAGTCTATAACCACCGTGTTAGATAAGCATTCAAGTCTTCACACTGCTGCTGCTGCTGCTGCTAAATCGCTTCAGTCATGTCCAACTCTGTGCGACCCCATAGACGGCAGCCCATCAGACTCCTCCATCCCTGGGACTCTCCAGGTAAGAACACTGGAGTGGGCTGCCATTTCCTTCTCCAATGCGTGAAAGTGGAGTCGCTCATTCATGTCAGACTCTTCGCGACCCCATGGACTGCAGCCCACCCAGCTCCTCCATCCATGGGATTTTCCAGGCAAGAGTACTGGAGTGGAGTGCCACTGCCTTCTCCGAGTCTTCACACTATGATTCTGTAAATACAATTCACAACTAAGCCGTATGATAAGCCACAGTTTTTTCCCATTGAAAACATTACTTAATTTGGCTGCGCAGGGTCTCAGTTGCAGCACATGGGATCTTTTGGCTATAGCATGCAAACTCTCAGCAGCAGCATGCAGGGTTCTAGTTCCCTGACCGGAGCTCGAACCTGGGCCCCCTGCATTGGCAGCAGTCTTAGGTGCTAGACCACCAGGGAAGTTCTTGCTTTCCCTCTTAAGCATAATCAAAAGTTCTCCCACTAATTAATAAATGTCTTGTCATTGCTTTACTTTCTCTGTATCTGTCAGTAACTCAATCTTTCTAAATTCTAATTCTAATTTCTAAATTTCTAAATTCTTCACTAGTTATCTAAATTCTTTTCTCGAAGTGCTCATTCAGACACACCAGTTTCATCTTGAAGACTGTCCCTGAGCCTTCTCATCTGTTCCAATTTGCAATGACTGTCACTGCATCTAACACACATCTGTCATCCTATGCTGTCCGTTCACTAGCATCCCATGGTTCCCACGTTTCCACCCTACACTAGACCTCATGTTCTCACATCCTGTCTTCCTCCTGATTAAGGTACTTCCTTATTTTCACTTAGTACCACCTTCCATGCCTTCTGGAGAAAGAATGCAGCAGAGATAAATATGAAGACATAGTGAATTTGAAAATAGCTTTGTCCTTACACTTGACAATTTAGCTAGGTAAAGAATTCCAGGTTGGAAATCATTTTCCTTCAGAATCCTGAAGACAGTGCTCTTTCCTGCCAGCCTACAATTTTGATGTGTAGACTGAAGCCACCTCAATTCCTTCGTCCAACCTTTTTTCTCACTGGAAGCTTCCAGCTTCTTCCTTCTGTCCTTCATGTTCTAAAATTCTCTAGCTGTCTCTTTTTCACTGCATCACTCATTCGATGGACTTCATCTACTTGGAAACTCATCTCCTTTAGTACTAAAAGACCTCGTGCAATGATCCTTTGATTCTCCAATTTTCTCTGTTATGTCCTACCTCTAGCTTCTAAAACCCTTACTTTCTGGGAAACAGTCTCTTGCAAGCCACCTACTGGGCTTTTTGTTTCTCCTCTCATATTTAAAATTCCAAAGACTATTTTTAATTGCTTAAACTATGCTTTCATAGATTATTCTATTACATGACTGTAAAAACCTCTCTCTCAAAAGGAGCAGTTTTGGGGTTTTTTTCTTCTTCTACCCACATTGTTTCATTCTTTCCAGTTGTTTTTCATTGCCAGTTTTAAGGTCTACATTCTGCGTCGAGGCCTATTTCAGATATTCACACTTAAAGCAACAGACCACAAAGCTTTTTTAGGAGGCTTGTCAAACATGAGGGACCATTACAGGGGATGAGGCTGAGCCATTTCATCAGGGACCTTCCAATGTCAGTATCTTCAGGTGTTTCCTCATGGGCTAGTCAGATCACCTAGACAAAAACCTTGCGATCCGTCAGGAGGCAAAGGCCAGGCTGCCACTTTCTGGGAGCCGAGCAGGGGAAGAGGGACGGCTTCCAGCCTGTGCACGGTACTCACTCGCCAGCTCACCCCTGCCACCGCTCAACACCCTCTCATTCTGGAGCAGAGTGACCACTACAATATTCGCTCTGTCACAAGTCTGTCAGCTCTGCTAAGCCACACGCCACTTCCACTTCTGCTGTATAGTTTCCAAATGTTGTGGCTCATCTCTTCATCCATTCTTCCCTTTCTTGTGGGTTGTACATTTGGAATTGTTTACCTTTTAGTGGAGTAGATGCTTGTGCACAATCTACTATCTTTAACTAGAAATTCATATGACAACAAATTTCTAGAAAATACTAACCACCATCTAAAATGGGGTACAAAAACACCTAAGACAGAGAAATTCAATCCTATTCCCATCCCAATCCAGAAAAGTCCTGACGATAAACCGGAAGATGAGAATAAGAAAAGTTTTTAAAAGGCTAACATAACAGCAAAGTCTATTAATAGGAAACATCCACACTTCTTTCACTCCTGACAGTCAGGAGTTTTCCTACAAAAGGTAGGGGAGGGAGGAACACCACCCAAGACTCTTGGTTTGAGTGCTGGCACACCAAAACAAAACTCCTGCACACTGGCATTCAAGGGCTCCCCACCGTTTAAGAGCCAGCTCCCTATCTATCCTCATAAAGAAGCCCAGCAACACAAGCAAGTCCCTCCGCAGCCCCATCTCAAACATCTTAAAAAACCACCCAACATGTAAGGAAAACCTAATTCACGACAAAGAAAAAACTAAGCTCATTTTAAAAAACTGGCTCTGAAGAAAAGTGTTGTCAAGGATATCTCCCGGAACCTTGATACAGCAAGTGGGGGCCCTGGGCCACCTGGAAACCTAACTGTGAGAAGAGAAATATTTCAGACATTTCAGTCCCATACAGGCTCAGAAAGCTTGCTCCCTAATGATCCCCTCAAAGAAACAACTTTAGAATGTAAATCAGCAGAACAAGAAGGAAAATAAAGAAAGCATAAAACAGATGATTCAAGAAAGAAGAGATACAACCTGGGAGAGCTGGGAAAAGAGAATTCTAGTACAGTGCAGGTTGGACTAGATAGTGAAGATCTCCAAGACAGCATTCTCCAGGAAAAAAGGATTCATTAGAAGAGCAGATGGTGTAACTGAGAGCAAGACCAAGGATATCTAAGGAGCAGATGAGGGTGTGATGGTGGAAGGCAGCTAGAAACTACAGGCATTTTGAGGGAGAAGGGTAAATGTACAAGAGAATCACAGTCCAAACACGAAGCAAAAAAAGTTAGAACGAAAGGGGGAAAAATATTAAAGAATAGCTAGAAGGAACCAGGCGATAATGAACAAAGCATATGCGTCTTTATCCAAAACAAAAAACCAAAAGGTATCATTGAGAGCAATTTGTAGAATATAAGAAAGAACAATTTATTTGGTCATTCTCTCTCAAGATTCTTAAAAAAGGATCTTGACTATGTTCAGAATCCCAGCCATTGTAGACTTGCCTCTACTATGAAAAGTATTTACAGTCATGATGTATAACAAATGCCATTATTATTGTTCACCCCCTGCAATCAACCAGTAGCAGAATATTTAAGATTTAATAATGTTACAAAATGTAACATAAATAAACTATCAATCTTAATTTTTAGGTTACCTGCATAGAAGCTGAGGGAGTAGGTAAGAAAAGAAATGGAAGAAATGATAAGGCACTGCCTCACCCTACCAAATACAGATTCAACAGACACTGACGTTCACAGAACAGAAATAAAACTTTTAAGCATAGTAAAGTCACAAAGATAAGCAGTGGAACGATTTACAGTAGTCATATAACTGCACTGGAAGGACAAGAGCAACAGTAAGTGTAAATTAAAGTGCCTACCAAGACACACTAAATCCTCAATCTAACGTTGATAGAAACGGGTACAAGTAAACTTTAAAATACTGAAATAGCCATTAGAAAACTTCACAAAAGTCTGCAGAGCAGAACTAGGATGAAAGGGGTAGGGCAAGAGAATGCTGCTTTTCAGTTCACAAAGTCATCTGTACTGTTTGATTTAAAAACAAAAACAAAAATACCTTACAAATGAGTACATTTTAAAAGTTAAAGGCAAACTTTTTAGAAACTTTTAAGAAAAATAATTTTACACAGGAAAATTAAGCTTCAATGCTTTCATTCCATGAATGTTTGTAATCTGTTTTATATATTTAAGTGTGTGTATATACATACATGTGTATATTTTAAAAGCAAAAGTAAAAAAATGCTTTTCATAATATTTTGTTATGGGAAAAATTTCTCCACCTCACAAAAAACGTCATCTTTTCAGTGTTTCCACAGATAGAAAAAGCATTAGCTCAAGGACTGAAATTAACACAAAAATGTTCAGGTGAAATGAACACTTAAATGGTTATTTCATTAACCTATGTGATCACCAAAATAGCAATAGTAGCTACCAGAGTATACCTTTCTTCTTTTAACACAGGAGTGACCTTACCATTTAATTCTTAAAGGGACTTAAATAAATAACTTGAAACTTTTCTTTAAGAGGAACAACTTACCAAACTGCAGTTTTCAGTTTTTTACTTTAAAATCATGCTTTCCAAATCTTTAGTAAGATTATTTAAATAGTACTGAAAAATATTTTTAACTTTTAACATTATAAACCATGGTGCACCAAAGGCGAATATCACCCACCATACAATGGTGCTGATTCACTTCTACATTCGCAAACATACTGTATCATAAAGCAGTTTTGGTTCACCAAAGCATTTTAGACAAGTCTTCCTCGCTGTCCTCCAATTCCCCTTCACCCAGAAGTTACCAGGTTTATCAGTTTGGCGTATATACTTTCAGAATTCTGTGCATGCACACAAACATGTATTCACAAAAACATTTAAAAATTTTAACAAAGAGCACCAAATGACTAGTTATTACACTCAGTAGTATATTGTATACATTTTCAAGACACAAATACTCTCCTTTGGTTTACTGTTTGCTAACTGCCTTAGGAATTTCTAATGGCTGCACAATATTCCTGTAAATTAAATACCCCATATTCAACTGCCTGAAAAGTAACATTCCGTTTCTCAGGTAAGCTGTCTCATGGTCATAAAGTCATATCCTGAAAACTTAAGTCTCTTGCTCTAATTTCTCACATAAAAATCACTCTCAAATTTTACATTTCCCCAAAACATATTAATATATGGTCAGTAACTAAACTAGACATGATTAGCAGGACTATGTAATTTATCAAAGATCAAAATAATAAAAGAAAAACCTTAAAGATGCCAATAAAGAAGATCTAAAACTGGAGAAAATACAAAGGGAGTGAAAAGGAAAACAAGAGTCAAGACCAAACTTATAAATCAAGAGGCACTTTAAAAAGTACAAAAAAAATCTTAAAAAAAGATGTTAAAAAAGTACAAAGAAACTAAACTTTTTCAATTTAAGCTTTATTTTCATAGAAAATAAGTGTGAAATTTTCTGATAGAGCCCATAAGCAAAAGCCAGAATTGTTAATATTAAAAATCTTTAAATTAATCAAAGATACTGTAAACATTAACTTGAAAATGGTATTACTTTTAAAACCTGAAGTTTTAAGAAATGGTTATTTGGTTCGGAAATGGTGCAGGAGTCATCAAGGACATCCCCACCCTCTCTCCCTCACCTCTTGTTTAAAGGAAAATTTTAGCCTCCTAAGCTAAATTTGATTCAGAGAAGCAAGAAAATGCAGAACTAAGGAAAGCAGTCAAGCAAGACAAGACTGGCTTAACCATAAAACAAAGTCAAGGACCTTTAATTCCTGTGCAAAGCCTGTAGGTAGTATCCTGAGCCCTATCGTTCAGTTGTTTTGTAAAAACTAAAACCCTCACCAGGTGGAAGCCAACTGCATGCTAACCACCAACAAGCAGATCTCAGACCCTTAAAACCAGGCTGATAATTTGAAATTCTATAAAGCCACCCTGTTACCTCACCACCACATAATCAGAAAGAGGTCCATGAGCTGATGACTCACCACGACCCTGTCCCTCATCTTCCCTTTGAGTCTGTCTTTTAAGCATGAACTGCCATTCCTCCTTGCAAGGCCCAGCAGTGAATGCAGCAGTACTTCCTTTTACCACAATTCTCTATCAGTACAGGCTTTGCTGCATGTCAGGCAAGTAGACCCAAGTTTGGCTGGATAACCGTTTCCTATTAGTTTATCAAGTAGCTAGCCCTAATTTTTAAACACATCAACCATGTGGGTCCAAAAAACAGTAACTACCAATAATTTCCTTAAAGGCAAGTTTTCTCTATTCCCAAAGATCTGTATAAAATAGTTTAAATAGACTAACCAGAAAACCAAGTAAGAATCTTTAACACGTAACAGATGTTTAACATGAAGTCTACAAAACACTATTATTTTTAAGTAGGATTACAAACATCAAATCACCTTCATAACAGTTGATATGACTTCTTTAAATGATGCAGTCTTCGGTAATATACAATATAAACCCAATACTAATGGCACAATTGGGCGTCCCTCATAGCTCAGTTGGTAAATCATCTGCCTGCAATGCAGGAGACCCGGTTCGATTCCTGAGTCGGGAAGATCCCCTGGAGAAGGAAATGGCAACCCACTCCAGTATTCTTGCCTGGAGAATCCCATAGACAGAGGAGCCTGACAGGCTAGAATCCATGGGATCGCAAGAGTCAGACACAACCACCACCAATGGGACAATTAGTTTAGATGCCTGTAAAAAGTATAAATTACCTATCTTCTCTAAACCACCTGTATCCCTATTAATTCATACACAACTATTGCTCATCTTTCCTAACACTACTCATATTCAATTTTTCTGACTATAAAATGTACATCCTCTAAAAAAATTTTGGAAAGATGAATCAGAAAAACCATAATTCCACTTTTGACATGTTCTCCCAGTCATTTAATCTAACAAACATCAAACCTTTTCCTTAAGTTATAACCGTATCATCACTAAAGTACAGTGACGTTAATTCTTAGTGGTTGCAGAATTAGTCTCTTTACTTACCTACATGTACTTTTGTGAAGTAATAACATTAGAGAGGACCTTCTATTTTATCTAGCAGTGTTAAGAAAAAAAGACAGGCATTAGAAAGAAAAAGGCCTATATTTCAAATCTTGATTTTCTAACAAGATGAAAATGACCTTGTATAAATTACAATGTGAGTCTGACAGATGAAAATGGAAAAAACTGCATCTATCAAACAGGGTTATTTTGAAGATTAAATGATACATGTGAAGAGAGCAGCCAGTGTCTGGTTGGCACTCAGTAGTAACTCCACCAGTATCAGTTCTGCCTTTCCCCCTAAAATCGTGAATGCAACACAAAGATAAAAAGCCAGACTTTTAGACATAAAGACAGTGAAAAGTGGTCGTTTTAATCAAAGCTTGTATTCACTTGTAATTTAAATTCTTTCACAACCCACTTACACCAGCGAAAACTCAGGTTATTACTACACCAGAAACATTTCCTTTTCCTGAAGTAAAATCTTAAGTCTATTTTACACATGCTCGAAAGTACACTTGTTTGGCTATCTGAAATTATAGCCAACAAGAGAGAAGAACGCAGAAAATTTCTCTTGTAAAAGTATGTTGCTGCTAAGTCGCTTCAGTCGTGTCCGACTCTGTGCAAACCCAGAGACGGCAGCCCACCAGGCTCCCCCGTCCCTGGGATTCCCCAAGCAAGAACACTGGCGAGGGTTGCCATTTCCTTCTTCAATGCATGAAAGTGAAAAGTGAAAGAGAAGTCGCTCAGTCGTGTCCAACCCCTAGGCGACCCCATGGCCTGCAGCCTACCAGGCTCCTCCATCCATGGGATTTTGCAGGCAAGAGTACTGGAGTGGGGTGCCACCCAGCAGCTGAGAATACCGTTCAAGAAAGATAATTAAGAGATGGAGGAAAAAAGCAACTCTTTTCTTTTTTCTTCCCCTCACTCCCAAGAGTAAGTTTAGGGATGAACAGAGAGTAAATTTTCACAGCAATTTAGAGAGAACGCCACGGACATATAAGAATACCCCCCCACCACGGGGGGGAGGTAAATTTGAAAACTGTTCTCTCCGAAGGTCCGAAAAGCTGGGACTCCAAGACTTAAAAACCTTGGGATCTTTCAACAGAACTGAGGAATGAGATGGAGGGAAGAGAGACTAAGACGGTCTGCAGAAGTCAGAAAAAGCAACGGGAGGGGGAGGGGCAGCCCCCAAAATGCCAAAGACCCAGACTTTAGCGAAGCTGCTTCGCTTGCGGGAAAGCAAAATAGTTAAGTAACTAAGAAAATGAGGAAATTCCAGCGCTGCGAGAGGAATGGAGGAGAGTGCGTGAGAAACAGGGAGGCAGAGCGGAAAAAGAAGGTTGGTGTCGTCGGAGATAAGAGTCGACAGGGAAAGGGAGCAGAGGCGGGACGGGAAAGCCGGGACAAGGATGTGGACCAGGAGAGGAGACGCGGAGGTCTCCGGGATCGCGGAAACTGAGGGGGTGGGGGGAAGAAAAGCAGCGGACGACAGGGGGCCGAAGCAGCGCGGGGTGCCACGGTACCTGCAGAGATCATCCAGGACGCTGCCGGGAATCTCCACCCGTTTGGTCTCCATGATGAGGACCCACAGCAGGAGCAGTGCATCCCGGCTCCGCGCGGCCGGGGACCGAGGGTACTGCAGGAAGACTCCGAAGAACACGCAGCGGCGGCAGCACCAGCGGAGGTGGCTCCTACGGAAACGAGAAGGGGAAAGGGGCGGGACTCGCTCACTTCCTTCCGGCTCCCTCAGCCCGGGACCCCGAGGCTGGGCCGAGGCGGGGGGGCGGAGTCCCGAGAGCCACGCCCCTGCTCTGCTTGAAAGACCCAATGGGAAGGTGGAGAACTGGGACCCTGAGCAAGCTAAGCCAATGGGAAGGTGGAGAACTGGGACCCTGAGCAAGCTAAGCCAATGAGGCGTTTGTTTATTGGTCCGTCGGCTCCAATCCGTCTTCAAGCTGCTCAGTTACCACTCAGTAAACCAACTTCCCGCCGCTGATTCTGGGCCTTGGGTGGATGGGCGCTTGCGCACCATCCCTCTTTGCCTCTACTAGGAAGTCTGTAGGGTACTGGTTTTCGCTCTAGGTGGTATTCCGCACAGTCTCTTCGTGACTGAGCAGGCCCGACCTTTGCAGAGCAGAGCCTGTGGGCTCATTCAGCACTAGTGGTTTCTGTCACCAGATAACCCGCACACACTCTCACCACCGCCCCCACCACCTCCAAGCTGTGTATCCTTTCACTACAATCCCCCGAAGAGAGTTGTGATTTTTGTGGTGGCTCACCTCGTTCACTCTGCAGGCTCCCAGTCCTAACTATGAAGACAGGGGTTTTATCCCAGTATTTGACACCCTGTGAGAGTTCCAGAAAAACATCTATTTCTGCTTTATTGACTAGGCCAAAGCCTTTGACTGTGTGGATCACAAGAAACTGTGGAAAACTCTGAAAGAGATGGAATACCAGACCACTTGACCTGCCTGTTGAGAAACCTATATGCAGGTCAGGAAGCAACAGTTAGAACTGGACATGGAACAACAGACTGGTTCCAAATAGGAAAAGGAGTATGTCAAGGCTGTATATTGTCACCCTGCTTATTTAACTTATATGCAGAGTACATCATGAGAAACGCTGGGCTAGAAGAAGCACAAGCTGGAATCAAGATTGCCGGGAGAAATATCAATAACCTCAGATATGCAGATGACACCACCCTCTTGATGAAAGTGAAAGAGGAGAGTGAAAAAGTTGGCTTAAAGCTCAACATTCGGAAAACGAAGATCATGGCATCTGGTCCCATCACTTCATGGGAAATAGATGGGGAAACAGTGTCAGACTTTATTTTTTGGGCCTCCAAAATCACTGCAAATGGTGACTGTAGCCGTGAAATTAAAAGACGCTTCCTCCATGGGAGAAAAGTTATGACCAACATAGATAGCATATTCAAAAACAGAGACATTACTTTGCCAACAGAGGTCCGTCTAGTCAAGGCTATGGTTTTTCCAGTGGTCATATATGGATGTGAGAGTTGGCCTGTGAAGAAAGCTGAGTGCCTAAGAATTGATGCTTTTGAACTGTAGTGTTGGAGAAGACTCTTGAGAGTCCCTTGGACTGGAAGGAGATCCAACCAGTCCATTCTAAAGGAGATCAGCCCTGGGATGTCTTTGGAAGGAATGATGCTAAAGCTGAAACTCCAGTACTTTGGCCACCTCATGCGAAGAGTTGACTCACTGGAAAAGACTCTGATGCTGGGAGGGATTGGAGGCAGGAGGAGAAGGGAACGACAGAGATGAGATGGCTGGATGGCATCACGGACTCAATGGACGTGAGTCTGAGTGAACTCTGGGAGTTGTTGATGGACAGGGAGGCCTGGCATGCTGCAGTTCATGGGGTCGCAGAGTTGGACACAACTGAACGACTGAACTGAACTGAACTGAACTGAACCATTTAATCTCCCATCTTTTCTCTTAACAAAATACCCACTGCCTATATATCAAGTTCACATTAATTCTCCACACTAGTCCAAGTGCTGCCTAACCAGTACCACCTCTGCCTCCATTCTAAGCCTGTATAACTGCCCAAGTTTTGTTTTGTCCAGATATGAACAGATGACTATCTTTTCAGCTTCTGATGCATGTCAAGCTCAAATTTTATATAGGAGCCATCTTACCATCTATTTTACTCTGTTTTCCATCTTTATCCTTTTGCTTTTTATTGGAAGATTCATCAAGTTTGTTTTCCAGCCATCTGTAGTTTTTACTTTTCTAGAATTTTCTTTCATTCTTCAAATGTTTCTTAGTCATGGTGTCATAGCCATGATTCATAAATTTCATATTCCTATGAGGATGTTAATACATTTAAAAGCTTTCTTCTTCCTGAATAGTCGTTTATTCATCTCAGTTGCTTTTTTCTATTAATTTGGTCACCACCTATCATATCAGAAGTTTTCTGGTGATGCTCAACTATTCATTCATACTTAAAAACTGGAGTCAAGTGCTATAAAAGCTAACTGGAGTGAAGTTTGGGGGAGGGGAGTTCTGGAGAGAATGGATACATTTATATGTATGGCTGGTCCCTTCGCTGTTCACGTGGAACTGTCACAGCATTGAATCGTCTATGTGTGTGTGTGTAAAGTCGCTCAGTCGTGTCCAACTCTTTGCCACCCCATGGACTGTAGCCCCCCAGGCCCCTCTGTCCATGAGATTTCCCAGGCTAGAATACTGGAGTGGGTAGCCATTTCCTTTGCCAGGGGATCTTTCCAACCCAGGGATCAAACCTGAGTCTCTTATGTCTCCTGTATTGGTAGGCCGCTATTTACCGCTGTGGCCACCTGGGAAGCTATGCCCCAAATACAAAATTGAAAGTTAAAAAAGAGCTGACTGGAAGCTCCCAGCATGTGGGTGGGACTTGTGAGCTTCATAGTAGGATGATCTGACTGGGCTGTTGGTTGGGGAAACATGGCATTGGAATCTGTAGGTCATTCTTTCTAGCTGGTCAGAGTCCCTAAAGAGAAAATCCTTTCGGGTCAAACTGAAGTATTCTGGGAGTCAAGTAGGGAAGCACAGGCTGGAATATTCTGTTTGCTCTCTTCAGTCCTCCCTGCCACAGTACTAGTCTGTTTTGGGTTTAGTAAGAAATAGGCCCTGAGGCCAGAGAAGGCAATGGCAACCCACTCCAGTACTCTTGCCTGGAAAATCCCACGGACGAAAGAGCCTGGTAGGCTGCAGTCCATGGGGTCACTAAGAGTTGGACACGTGTGAGCAACTTCACTTTCATTTTTCACTTTCATGCATTGGAGAAGGAAATGGCAACCCACTCCAGTGTTCTTGCCTGGAGAATCCTAGGGATGGGGGAGCCTGGTAGGCTGCTATCTATGGGGTCGCACAGAGTTAGACACTACTGACTCAACTTAGCAGCAGCAGCAGCAGCAGGCCCTGAGGCAAGGATTTGAGTGCAAGTAGTTTATTTGGAAGATGATCCTGGGAAAGACTTGTGGCAGAGAAGGGAGGTGAGTCAAGAAAGGGAAGAAAGCCAGTGAAAGGATTTTGATCAACATAGTACTGTGGGTTGACTGGATCTAATCCTACTGGAGAACTCTGAAGGCCAGCATGAAGCACACTTCAAGGGTTATCCTACTCAAGGGGCGAGAAAGTTGATACTGATACTAACTTCCATCAGATATTTGTTCAGGACTGCCCTGGGGGTCATCACCCCAGCTTGCCACATGGGCAACAAGGAAAGCTCTGATGACCAGAAAAAGCCTTCATCAGATGGAAAAAGTTAATTACATGATGACCAGATGCTAGTCTTGTAATTGCTCAACCTCGAGACCAAAAGATCACCCTGGAGATGGCAACAGAAGCATCAGTGTTATATTGGACAGGAGGATCTTACACACGTGACCCTGAAATGACCCTACCACGTGCAGCACATGGTCGGTAGGACATGACAGGAGGCAAAGGAGGCTACCATTTGTAGGTGAATTGACATCAGGTGGGCTCAGTGACTAATTAAAGCCTATATTTAAGAAGATTGGATTGTCGTGTGAGTGAAACAGAAACTGGACAAGCATGGGATGTACAGGAAGCAAGAGAAGAGCCATCTTAAACAGTCTTACGATGGAGGCATGCAGGTAGCTTGATAGCTTGATAACAGATTGATAAGGATGTTGGAGAGCCTCTTCAGCAGTTCCGTCTTGCTGGGTGTGCATTCTCTCTATCCTGCTGTCACACGAAAGACCCCACGAGGCCTTCCTGAGATAGACGCCACTCTCCATGTCCTCTACTTGCCTCTTTCTGTAGAAAAACTTTAGCCAAAAATTAAATTTAATCAGAGAAGTAAGAAAATGCAAAAGCAAAGGAAAACAATCAAACAGACAATAATTTAGCCATTGAACAAAGTTAAAGACTTTTAGTTACTCTTCAAGGGCTACAGATAATATTGTGAGCTATATCCTTTGAGCTGTTTGTAGATACTGAAACTTTCATCAGGTGGAAAAAGCTAACTACAGAACGACCAGACTAGTAATGACATAAACTTCTCCATCTTACACAATTCTGAGAACTGACTTCAAAGAGATGGGAACAATCAACCCTGGAACTGAAGATTAACTGTACTTAAAACGATCAAGATGACACTGATCAGACCACTGTGTGACCAATTTCAAGGTGACTGTCAGAGCTGACTATGCTGTTCTGCACATGGCCCCCTCTCTCCGCCTATGCACCCCTAAAAACTCCCCTTTGAAAGCTCAGCAGTTAGTAATTGGCTTTTAGACACATGTCTGCCTTCTCTCCAGATTTCTGGCCTCCTAAATAAAATTGTCTTTCCTTTCCTACCAACACTTGTCTCTCAAGTACTGGCTTTCAAGCAGCGAGCAGATAAACCTGATTTCAGAAACACTAACTGAACTTCTTTTCTCTGTCTGGGGAGCACCTTGGTGGCTATTTTTCCTAGCTGTCCACTTGTAATTCAAGTCTGGCTTTTAGAGTGCTCTAAATGACAAATGACATCAGTCAAACCATGATGGAAGGTGAAGAGGTGTTTATCCCCAAGTGGCCAATGGTAGAAAAGCAGTCAGCTTCCCAGCCCCACTGAGGAATCTAGAGGAACTCTTCCTGCTCCCCTATTTCTTTACAGTCTCCCAACTCAGAGGCAGCTACACAACTCCTTTTTGGACTTTTAGTCCCCAAGAAGTCCCCAAACTCTCACAATGCTAAATTGATCTTCCCCACAAAGAATTCCACCAATGTCTGAAGGCACACATCTTCCAAGTTACTTTCCTGCCCATTCTCCAGCTCATCCGTGCTTCCTCTTCACACACTTCTCGGAGCTGGGCTCCTGCACAATGCAGCAGCCCTCTGAGCTGTGACTTCCAAAGAACGCAAGCCCTCATTCAAACCAAACTGTCCACAGCAGTCTGTGGCTTGAGAGTGGAAAATCAACTGGAGTTTACAGCTAGGGGAAAGGAAGATGCTAGCGTTCTTAACTTATAATACTGATGTGAGAACTTCTCTGGTGGTCCCAGTTGCTTAGACTCTGCGTTCCCCATGCAGGAGGGCCTGGTTTCAATCCCTGGTTGGGAAACTAGATCCCACATGCTGCAACTAGGAGTTAACATGCCACAGGTAAAAGATCCAAGGACCACAACTAAGAAAAGATCTCACACGCTGCAAAGAAGATCAAAGATCCCACGTATGGCTACTAAGACCTGGTACAGCCAAATAAATAATTAACATATTTTTTAAAAATACTGATATGATGTTTAAATAGTTGGCTTAATCAAATATTTATGGTTTTAAAATATGCTATCTCATTTAGTCTTTATAATGACATAGGATAGGCAGATAGCAATTAATGAGGCTTATAAAGGTTAAGTGACTTATAAAGATTAAAGTATGTAATGGAGGCAGGGCTAGAATTCAGGTGTTCAGAACTAATTAGCAGGAATTCTGCTTTACAGAGAATGACACAATAATAATTACTGATGTCTGTACAGCATACTATAATAGAAAATTATTTCCAGGTACAATAATCCTCACAACAAAAAAAAGCTTGTTTGTGGAATTCTAAAAATAATACTGAACAAGCTTACTGGCCTCTCTCAAGTCAGCCGAGCCCCTGACAGCTCTGTAGGTCTTCCAGCTCTGGCCCACTCCACTTGTTAACTCAGGACATTGGTGAGTTGGCCCTGGTAGTCCCAGATATCATATCCTGATCTGATGACACTCAATAGAAAGAGGAGAGAGTGAGAGCTGCCAGGTGTCAAAGTAGCCAATTAAACCAGCAAGCAAAAAATGACGAGTCAAGCCTTTAACCACTTACTGTGCAAGTGTGAGAAAGAGGTGAAAACGAGACCTTTCCAATTTTCCATGGAACACAGCAATGGTCAAGGTCAGGTGGATTAGCTCAGATTCATCTATGCTGGGGGTGGATTCACTGAACAGAAAGCTCCAGGTGTTCTACAGACCCTGGGGAAGGAAGACTAGGAGGAAAGAGTTAGGAGTGAAGAAGTATTCCCCCTTCCTGGGTGAGGAAGTGTAAGCAGAGGTGTCTTAAAGATTAAAGAGACCTCGCATGGAAGGCCTTGGAGCTAGGAATGCACAGAGAGAAGCCCAGGAGTCTGAGGCCTGAAGCCTTGACAGCAGCCCCCTCTCCCAGATTGCAGGGCACTGGCTGTGCACCAAGGCTGTGGAGGGAAAGTGGACATTCCCCATGAGGCCTGCCAGGCCAGGCGATAGGCCTGAAAAATCCCACGTGGGTCTTTCACTGTGAGCCAGACTCCTCAAGAACTGCGGAATTCCGTGAACCCTGAAGCCTGTGCTACCACTGAACCTACATTAACCCACACATATCTTTTTATTTCAGCCAAGGCTTTCTGTTACATGGACCCAAATCCTTTCAACTGATATGTTCCACTAGCCAGCCAGAGGCTCAGACCAGAAACCCAAGAGTGAGTCTCGACTCCTGCCCTTCTCACCATTTCCGGTCTATCAGTGAGTCCTGTCCAATCTACTTCCCAAACCTATCTCAAACCCACCCTCTTTACCTACATGTAACTGAACCACTTTACTGTACACTTGACAATACACAACATTTTAAAGCAACTATATTTCAATACAAATTGTATATAAATAAAACCCATGCCCTTCTCTCCAACCTCAGCTTTCCCCACCTCAGTCCAAGCCACCTCATCTCTCACTTGGACAACTTTGATGGGCTCCCAACTGCTCTCCTGTCTTTCGCTCTTGCCATCTTTTAATTTGGCCTCCACGTAGCAGCAAGAGTGATCCTCTTAAAATACAAATTTGACCACATCGCTCTCCTGCTTGACCCTCAGAAGAAAATCAAATTTTCGTGGCATAGTCTAAGAGACTCTATAAGGTGGCGCACCTGCTTATCAGTCTCACTTTCTCGTATGTCCCATTTTCATCTCATTACACTCCAGCTGCCCTAGTCTTCTTCCAATTCATAAAAAACCCCAAACTCTTGGGCATTCCCTGGCAATGCAGTGGTTATGATATCATGGTCTCACTGCTGAGGGCGTAGGTTCAATCCCTGGTCGGGAAGTTAAGCTCTCACAAGCTATGCGGTCAAAAAAAACAAAACTCGAAAATCTTTCTGCATATCATTCCCTCTACCTGGAATGTTGCCCACTCCGTCTATAATTCGCTCCTTTTCATCCTTTATGTACAACTTAACTGCCACCTCTTCAGAAATCCTTCCCTGCCCATCGTAACTAGTCTCTACTGCTATTATCAGTCGCCTTCCTTTCTTTCCTTTTATACAATGCTCCTCAATGTGATTTTTTTAACTCGTTTTTTCCCCTCCCCAACTATATCATAAGTTACAGGAAAGCAGGGATCTTTTCCATGTTATTCATTGAATCCCCAGTGCTTAGAATGCTTTCGTTACGTGGCGGGCACTCTATAAACTGTTGCTAGTCAAAAATAGGCAAATGAGTAAGTTATCACCAAATGTATGCCGAGACTACTGAGGAAGAAGTGATGAGATACAAAATCTTAACATGAGTAAGTGTGAATCTCCTTAAAAAAGTGCGTCTCTGCCTAGAAATCTGTTGGAACAGATGAACTCATTCTAGCTCAGATGGGTTTTTGATACTTGTACCAAAGAATTCTAATCAATGCAGAGTTTACTTGCTCTCTCTTCCTCTATGTATGTGTATATCCATACTATATATATGTATATATTATATATAATATAAATATATGTAATAGATATGAAATATAATACACGACATAATATATAATGCATCCCTATGTGTGTTAAACATAAATATATGTATAAATACATATATAAAGCAACTTTTGATGCTAGAACGCTAACATATCGCCCTTTACTTTTGCCCTCCCCTTCCTGCTCCTCTGTCATGTCTAACTTCCATGCCCTAATAAGTTTGCCCAGAATTGTAGGAGGCAGTTTAAAAGGAAAAAGTAAACTTAGCAGATTCAAATCAAAAAGTTCTACTCTGGTGGCAAACAACTTTCTTTTTGTATGAGGATAGCTCAGGAAAAAGAAAACTATTTCAGGATTTTCCAGTTTTAGAAATAGTTTCTTAATTTTTTAAAATCAGAAATATAATCTCTGTAAGAGTTCTTCAGAATTTTCTTATTAATTCCCTATCACTGATGAAGGGGTGTTTTTTTTTTACTAAAATTTCAGAAACTAAATTACTAATAGACCCTAATTATGGTGTTGATTTTTTGAATAAATTTTGTTGTTGAGTAAGCGGGCTGGAGTCTGTTTTGTTTTTCTTTCTTTAACCGATCTTGTAAGCATCTTAACTGGGGAAAGCTGTTAGTCTCAAAACATCTCACATTGAATTTATTTTTTTTTTTGGTAATATTTTTTTTCCTTTACTTTAATTTACAATACTGTATTGGTTTTGCCATACATTGACATGAATCCACCACGGGTGTACATGCGTTCCCAAACATGAACCCCCCACCCATCTCCCTCCCCATAACGTCTCTCTGGGTCATCACCATCACATTGAATTTATTTTATTTTATTTTTTTTCAAAGTAAAATCAAGTTTATTTATTTATTTTTTTATTTTTTATTATTTTATTTTATTTTATTTTTAAATTTTAAAATCTTTAATTCTTACATGTGTTCCCAAACATGAACCCCCCTCCGACCTCCCTCCCCATAACATCTCAGTGGGTCATCCCCATGCACCAACCCCAAGCATGCTGTATCCTGCGTCAGACATAGACTGGCGATTCAATTCTTACATGATAGTATACATGATAGAATGCCATTCTCCCAAATCATCCCACCCTCTCCCTCTCCCTCTGAGTCCAAAAGTCCGTTATACACCGCTGTGTCTTTTTTCCTGTCTTGCATACAGGGTCGTCATTGCCATCTTTCTAAATTCCATATATATGTGTTAGTATACTGTATTGGTGTTTTTCTTTCTGGCTTACTTCACTCTGTATAATCGGCTCCAGTTTCATCCATCTCATCAGAACTGATTCAAATGAATTCTTTTTAACGGCTGAGTAATACTGCATTGTGTATATGTACAACAGCTTTCTTATCCATTCATCAGCTGATGGACATCTAGGTTGTTTCCATGTCCTCGTCACATTGAATTTAAAAGAAATTTTTGTTGAAACAACAGCATGCAAGTCCTAAGTACTCCTCCAATCACTCATTATCAAAATAATCAGCTCAGTTGGGTTCCATCTCTGTTCCACATGGTCAACGTGGAGCTCATGGTCCAGAGTTGGTCCATTAATCTCCCCAGACAGAGGCCCCAGCTGGGATAAGCCTGGGAAGCCCTAACTGTTCCCAGAAAACACAAGGAAAGCAGAATCCAAAACACCAGAAGTCTGTATTATCTCTACCACCAGTGAGTGTCCATTCCTTTTTCCCATTTCTAACGTTGATATCAAACTGCCTTCTCATCTTTTTAGCACAAGAGCTGGACTTGAAAACTGAGCCTCCACTCTAACAACTTCAGATAATTACAGTATTATCTGGCTAAATGATTCAGATCTCTAAGAAAGCCCTTTCCCACATAATAAAACTCCTGTCTTGAAGTTAGGCTTCTCTTCTCCATTCTGTAGACGTTGCAGCATTGCTAAAGGGTGATACAATCTCACTCTCTGCTGTAGCTTTACATTTTTTGCTGCCCTAACAAATTACCAGACTTGGTTTAAACAATACAAATTTATTATCTTATGAAGTGCAAGTCCCTCAGTCATGCCTGACACTTTGCAACCCTCTGGGCTATACAGTCCATGGAATTCTTCAGGCCAGAATACTGAGATCTTCCCAACCCAGGGATTGAACCCAAGTCTCCCACATGACAGGCAGATTCTTTACCAGCTGAGCCACAAGGGAGGTCCAAGAATACTGGAGTGGGTAGGCCATCCCTTCTCCAGGGGATCTTCCAGACTGAGGAATCAAACCCGGGCCTCCTGCATTGCAGGTGGATTCCTTACTGAGTTATCAGTGAAGCCCACATTATTATCTTACAGTTCTGTAGATCAGAAGCCCAATAAAGATCCCACCAGGCTAAAATAAGGTGTTGACAAGGCTGTGTTCCCTACTGGCAGTCCTAAGGGAGTGTAAGTTTCCTTGCCTTTCCCAGCCTCTAGAGACCACCTGCTTTCTTTGCTTCATGCTTCTCTTCCTCCCCTCTCATGCCAGCAATGTTTGGTCAATTCCTTCTCACATCACATTACTCTGAACTTCTTTCACGGTCCTATTTCCCAGTGACTCCTACTTCCTCCTCCATTTTTAAAGAGCCCAGTGACTGCAATGTGCTCATCCAGATAATCTAGAAGACTCTCCGTATATTAAAAGCAGATGATTAGCAATCTTAATCGCCCCTTTCCAGTAACAATATAGTCACAGATTCCAGGGATTAAAATGGACATCTTTGGGGGCATTATTCTGCTTGTCACACTCTATAGGTATCCTTGCTTTATAGCTTTTCTCTATGGCTACCCACCCCCTTACTTCCATTTCTAGGAACCATTGACAAATGTCATGGTGCCTGAAAATTGCTCAGTTCAGTTCAGTTCAGTCGCTCAGTCATGTCTGACTATTTGCGACCCCATGAATCGCAGCATGCCAGGCCTCCCTGTCCATCACCAACTCCAGAGTTCATTCAGACTTGCCTCCATTGAGTCAGTGATGCCATCCAGCCATCTCATCCTCTGTCGTCCCCTTCTTCTCCTGCCCCCAATTCCTCCCAGCATCAGGGTCTTGTCCAGTGAGTCAACTCTTCGCATGAGGTGGTCAAAGTACTGGAGTTTCAGCTTTAGCATCATTCCTTCCAAAGAAATCCCAGGGTTGATCTCCTTCAGAATGGACTGGTTGGATCTCCTTGCAGTCCAAGGGACTCTCAAGAGTCTTCTCCAACACCACAGTTCAAAAGCAACAATTCTTCGGCGCTCAGCCTTCTTCACAGCCCAACTCTCACATCCATACATGACCACAGGAAAAATCATAGCCTTGACTAGACGGACCTTAGTCGGCAGAGTAATGTCTCTGCTTTTGAATATGCTATCTAGGTTGGTCATAACTTTTCTTCCAAGGAGTAAGCGTCTTTTAATTTGATGGCTGCAATCACCATGTGCAGTGATTTTGAGGCCCAAAAAATAAAGTCTGACACTGTTTCCACTGTTTCTCCATCTATTTCCCATGAAGTGATGGGACCGGATGCCATGATCTTCGTTTTCTGAATGTTGAGCTTTAAGCCAACTTTTTCACTCTCCTCTTTCACTTTCATCAAGAGGCTTTTTAGTTCCTCTTCAGTTTCTGCCATAAGGATGGTGTCATCTGCATATCTGAGGTTATTGATATTTCTCCCAGCAATCTTGATTCCACTTGTGTTTCTTCCAGTCCAGCGTTTCTCATGATGTACTCTGCATAGAAGTTAAAAAGCAGGGTGACAATATACAGCCTTGACGTACTCCTTTTCCTATTTGGAACCAATCTGGTGTTCCATGTACAGTTCTAACTGTTGCTTCCTGGCCTGCATACAGATTTCTCAAGAGGCAGGTCAGGTGGTCTGGTATTTCCATGTCTTTCAGAATTTTCCACAGTTTATTGTGATCCACACAGTCAAAGGCTTTGGCATAGTCAATAAAGCAGAAATAGATGTTTTTCTGGAAATGTCTTGCTTTTTCCATGATCCAGCGGATGTTGGCAATTTGATCTCTGGGTCCTCTGCCTCTTCTAAAACCAGCTTGAACATCGGGAAGTTCACGGTTCACGTATTGCTGAAGCCTGGCTTGGAGAATTTTGAGCATTACTTAGCTAGCGTGTGAGATGAGTGCAATTGTGCGGTAGTTTGAGCATTCTTTGGCATTGCCTTTCTTTGGGATTGGAATGAAAACTGACCTTTTCCAATTGCTAGTTTTAGTGAATTGAAATTATGGAGCTTTAGCTCCTTTATTCTATGGTTTTCCAGTAGTCATGTATGGATGTGAGAGTTGGACCATAAAGAAAGCTGAGCACTGAAGAATTGATGCTTTTAAACTGTGGTGTTGGAGAAGACTCTTGAGAGTTCCTTGGACTGCAAGGAGATTCAACCAGTCCAACCTAAAGGAAATCAGTCCTGAATATTCATTGGAAGAACTAACGCTGAAGCTGAAACTCCAATACTTTGACCACCTGATGCAAAGAACTGACTCACTGGGAAAGACCCTGATGCTGGGAAAGATTGAAGGCAGGAAGAGAAGGGGACGACAGAGGATGAGATGGTTGGGTGACATCACTGACTCGATGGACATGAGTTTGAGCAAGCTTCAGGAGTTGGTGATAGACAAGGAAGCCTGGCACGCTGCAGTCCATGGAGTCACAAAGAGCTGGACTCGACTGAGTGACTGAACTGAACTGATTCATTGCACATGGGATCACCTAGCTTCAAAACAGTTATTATTTAAGGGTAAAATAATGTCTGGGATTTGCTTTTTTTTTAATTTTTTTTTTTTGGGGGGGGGATTGCTTTAAAATAATCCACCAGGGGGAAAATGTTGCAAGGCAAACAGGTAAAATATGGTAAGCAAAAGGGTGATAATTTTTGAAGTTGGGTGGTAAGTACATGGAGTTTCTTTATAGTCTTTTCTTTTGTATATACTTTCAAATGTTCAAAATTTAAAAATTGAACATTTGAGCTCAGTTGACCTCCTGATTTTTTTAATATTTGTGTGGGAAAAATTGATAAGAATAGCCCAAATTGCATACTAGGGACTTCTCTGGTGGTCCAGTGGCTAAGACTCCACACTCCCAAGGCAGGGGCCCAAGTTCAGTGCCTGGTCAGGGAATTAGATCCCACATGCTGCAACTAAGAGTGCATATGCCGCAACTAAAAAATACCCCACGTGCTGCAAATAATGTCCTGCATGCTGCAACTAAGACCGGCACAGCCACATCAATCAATCAATATTTTTTTTAGCTGCATACTAAACATATCCTTTTTAGTGCACTAACTGGAAAAGCAGCTAACTTAAAATTTTTATTGAGATATCATTTACGAGATGCAGTGAACTTTTGTAAAATTAAACCTTTTATTTTGAGAAAACTGGAGATGCCCATGTAGTTTTAAGAAGAGACCTCTGATATGCCCTTTACCCAGTTTCTGACAATGGTAATATTTTATAAAACTGTAGCAGGATATCACAGCCAGGAGACTGAATCAACAGTCAAGGCACATGTTTTCATAACCTTAAGGATCCTTCATGATGCCCTTTTACAGTCAGCATTTTCTGTGCGGGTGACAGGTGTTTATTGTGTGTTACAAATGAAGACCCTCCCATCAATTTTACTCACCTTCCTTTCAACTTTGCTTAGGTACTTAACTGCTGCTGCTGCTTCTGCCGCTAAGTCGCTTCAGTCGTGTCCGACTCTATGTGACCCCATAGACGGAAGCCCACCAGCCTCCCCTGACCCTGGGATTCTCCAGGCAAGAACGCTGGAATGGGTCGCCATTTCCTTCTCCAATGCATGAAAGTGAAAAGTGA
Organism: Capricornis sumatraensis; assembly: GCF_032405125.1. Classification (NCBI taxonomy): domain Eukaryota; kingdom Metazoa; phylum Chordata; class Mammalia; order Artiodactyla; family Bovidae; genus Capricornis; species Capricornis sumatraensis. The sequence continues at coordinate 99,690,133 of NC_091070.1, read as the reverse complement.
AAGTGAAGTCGCTCAAACGTGTCCGACTCTTAGTGACCCCATGGACTGCAGCCTACCAGGCTCCTCCGTTTGTGGGATTTTCCAGGCAAGAGTACTGGAGTGGGTTGCCATTGCTTTCTCTTGCTGGGGGGCGGGGGTGGGGGTGGGTGGCGGGGTGGGGGGGTAGGGAGGTGGGGTGGGCGGTACTTAACTGGCAATTGCTTAAAATTACCAAAACCTATTTTTCAGAGCTGTTAAACATGCTGCCTGGTATAACCCTAAAATTGAACTGGCTAAATTTTAGGAACCATAAACAGACAGCAAAATATGAGCTCATATAAGGGATTGAGAGCAGTGCACAGCGTAGTGGAAAGGCACCCTGGAACTCCAGTATCAGAGCAGCGTGGTGGGGCTGCAGAGCAGCTGCGGTCACCACCCGGATGGCCAGGAGTCACCAGCCGGGCGATAAGCACTGCTACCGCCAGCAGCCTCCGCCAACATCCAGGCTCCCCTTCCCCTTCAGTTACAGCACTCACTTAGGAATGTGTGTTGGTGCAGCCACTACGGAAAACAGTATGGAGGTTCCTCAAAAAACTAAAAATAAAGTTGCTGTGTGATTTAGCAATCCCACTCCTGGGTATATATCTGGACAAAACTACAATTCAAAAAGATACATGCCACCCCTATGTTCATAGTGGCCCTCTTCACAATAGACAAGATATGGACGCAACCTAAATGCTTGATGACAGATGAGAGGATAAGGAAGATGAAGTGCATATATACAATGGAATCATAAAGGAGAATGAGATAATGCCATTTGCAGCAACATGGATGGGCCTAGAGATTATTATACTAAGTGAAGTAAGAAAGAGGAAGACAAATATCACATGATATCACTTATACGTGGGGTCTAAAATATGACGCGAATGAACTTACCTACAAAACAGAAATGGACTCACAGATGTAGAGAATTGAATCATTTTGCTGTACAGCAGAAATTAACACAACATTGTACATCAACTATACTTTGATTTTAAAAAATTAAATAAAAAAAATTAAGGACTCATTTAGGAACTGTCATTTCCTGGCTCTTCTCACAACTATATGTGATTTGATAGAGCAACAACATTTGGCCAAGAAGATGTATGCGTAGGGTAGTCTAGGACGTCAATAAATTTTCTTTAAAAAGTGGCAAGTTCTTCTTTACACCTTCCTGTGGCCAACAACTGACCCTGTGGTCAGAGAAGTAAAATAGAAGATGCTATGGACTCTGATGAATTGAACCGACCAAATCAGACCTGGAGTACCTCTCTGTAGTACTTTACTGAGAGACAGAGAGAGGAGAGAAGAGGCGAACTTATCTTGTTAAGCCATGATATCTATCGGACTTTATTCTCTTACATGCAGACAGTGATCCAAACTGACATAAGCAATCTTCTCCTTATCTAGAGGCAAAGGTTGTTTTCATTTGAGTCTGGAGACTGCTGTTTTGATTTGGAAAAAAAAAATACTTCAATAGGCTTTTGATCATATGAAATTAAAGGCCTGAAAGGACTATAGACTGAAAAGTTTGAAACAGTTGGAAGGTAACCAGCTCTGTGGAACGATGCAAAATTTTCTCTTCCTTTGAGCAGAATTGAGCCCCTACAGAAAAAGGGTTACAAAGTTTGTGGAAAGGATAAGGAGCAGAAAAGCAAGATTTCTTCTCATTTTAGAAGAGGGGGAAAAAAAAGACATATAGTTGAAAGCCTGACCCTGGGTCGAATATAAGTTCAAGATTCCCAAATCTAGCATCTATTCTCTCAAAGATGCTTCTGCTACCCAGGGGCCTGAGGAGAGTGACAGCTGGTGGGACAGCCTCCTGCAGAGAGGGATCTGGGAACCGGGATATCAGTATGCACTAATTTTAAGATAGATTTCTTTTTTTCTTCTCTGCTGATTCCAAATGTCGTGAGCATCTGTCTTATCTTTTCTTTTTCTTTTTTTTTTTCTCTTCAGAATCCATTTTCTGTCTGGTAACATGAAGCTATGTTTTCTTCAGGAGTACCTCCTCCCCCACCTTCACCCTTGTGTTTTGGGAGGGGTTGATTCCTTACCCCCAACCACTTCATCCTAGTCCCCAATATCCAAGAGCATCTGTCACAGTGATTTCTCAAGGGTTAAGCTAGGAACCAAGTCACGCTCAGTAGACCCAATGCTATGCCATTTGGGGGACTTTGTGGGAAAGGAATGCCTTTTTTCTGCTCTGCTTGTTAAAGGGCTCAGAACGTAAGCCTGGAAATTCAGTGCCTTCTCTGCTATCACTTAGGAGGGCCTGCCAGAGAATGAAGCCAAAACAGAGGAAACAAGGATATGAGATGGAAAAAAAAAAAATTTCTGGTCACATTGTTTGAACCCTGGAATACAACTGAGCCTTGAAATACATGTAGTCCCTGGATTTTTCATTACCTTAGCCAATACATTCTCTTATATTTATGGAGGTCCTGTTACTCTAAAACCAGTATGAGATTGAAAGGTTGTTGCTGAGCCGTGAAAGACACCGGGATCCTTGGCCTCTGGAGGACAGGAATTCAATCCAGGACCAGTGACCGGTTTGATCACTCAGAGCTCTTGTATAATTAAGTTTTATTAAAGTACAAAAGAGATTGAGAAAGCTTCTTACATAGACATCAGAAGGAAGTGCCCCCCTCTAGTCTTTAGCTGGATGTTATATAGCTACTAGCAGCCTGCTGATTGGAGAAAGAAAATGTCTCAAAACTCAGAGACTGGCACCAGGCCACTCACCCACAACATGCATTCTGAGATAACATTGGCACAAGGTGAGTGGTCCCCCATAAGAAAAACGCATTGATTAGCTCAAGGTTTGAGAAAAGACAAGTTCAGGTGGAACCAGGTGTCATCATGGCAACACAGAATTTTAAGAGAAACCTCCTCTTTAATTTGTATGGAGATGCGAAAAAAAATCTGACACTTGGAGTTTGTTTCCTCCTGCCGCTTAAGAGAGAGAGAAAACATCTGACACTTGCAGCCTATTTCCTCTGTTTGGAGACCCCTAGCCTTCCTGCCTGGAGAAGGCAGTGGCACCCCACTCCAGTACTCTTGCCTGGAAAATCCCATGGATGGAGGAGCCTGGCAGGCTTCAGTCCATGGGGTCGCTAACAGTCAGACATGACTAAGTGACTTCACTTTCACTTTTCACTTTCATGCATTGGAGAAGGAAATGGCAACTGACTCCAGTGTTCTTGCCTGGAGAATCCCAGGGACGGGGGAGCCTGGTGGGCTTCCGTCTATGGGGTCGCACAGAGTCGGACACGACTGAACTGACTTAGCAGCAGCAGCCTTCCTGTCTGTTACCCTCTCAAGATGAGTGTCTGTCTCTTACAACCCTGAGTCCTGACTGACATACACAGCAAGTCTGGTCTTCCTGTATTTGGGGGAATCAGGGAAGAACTGTGTGCCTACATGTGGAGTGTATGTTTATTAGGGGAGCAAAGCAGTGTAAAAAGAAGCTTAAGAGAGCAAGAGAAGTGGCAGGAATGGAGCAGCAATCCAAAAGCAAATGTGGGGCTGGAGATGAGAGCTTCAACCCTCTACTTTTACACTCAACAAGAATGACCTCTGAAACCTGGAGAACTTGAGAGCACTCTGATTACACCAGTAAAGTCAATATATCCTAAATGAAATATGATATATGTGGAAAACTGTCTCTTATGTCCGGAAGAGCTGAATCAGATGGTTGGCTAATATTATTCACATCTCCAAAAAACAGTGAGTCAACAAAAGGCATAGAGAGGAAAGCCTGAAAGAAATCTGAGAAGCAGAATTTGACACTGCCTCCACAACTGAAAATCCCATGGATGGAAGAGCCTGGTAGGCTACAATCAGTGGGGTCGCAAAGAGTCGGACACAACTGAGCAACTTTCTTTCTTTCCATGACTGAGCAACTTCACTTTCACTTTTCACTTTCATGCATTGGAGAAGGAAATGGGAACCCACTCCAGTGTTGCCTGTTGCCCGGAGAATTCCAGGGATAGGGGAGCCTGGTGGGCTGCCATCTATGGGGTCACAGAGTTGGACACGACTGAAGCGACTTAGCAGCAGCAGCAGTTCCAAGTCCTATAGATTGGATACATGCTGGGTATCCAACTTGACCATCTGCTTGGCAGGATAATGGTTGTGATGGGACCTTCAGCCTTAAAAAATTACTCAACTTAGGTGCTATTTCAATTCAACATTCTTCCAGCAACTTAAGATTACAATTTTATGTCGCTTGTAGCCTTCCATCAGCACTGTCAAGGGTGATGCAAGGCCCTGCAAAGGAGAGGGAGCAAGTTCAGATTAAAACCTTTTGAGAGCAGGTAATGTCAAACTGTGTCAGGAAGCCAGGTCCCAAGGCCAGATCTGGAGGGTCCTAAACAGAACCAGAGTTTGGGAACGAGGTATGGAATTGGAAGGGTGAGGGCGCTACAGTTTCTGAGTCAGCGACACAATAATAAAAGATTAGTAATTAAAGATTGTTCATTGTAAATAAACAAAGAGATTTTGATAATTGTTCTACTGTTCAAACTGTGGCATCTGCGTATGGCCTTTGTTGTCTTGGGTTCTGAGGGGTGGGGCTGGTTGAAGGATGGGCCCACAGCTCTCGGTCCTAATTTTGCATGGGCCTCCCTGCACGCGAAGGGCAAATCCACATTTTCATTAGTGTTGGAAATGCCATTTTAGAAACTTGGACCTTTGTCCCAACACGTTTTCCCCTCTAAAAATGCAAATGTCCACAAAGAGCATTAATACATTTAACTTGATTACGTATAGGCACTGTCAGTGAGAATTTTCTTTTTTTAAGCAGAAATTAAATGCTTTCCATTTTACTTCTTAAAAGAGCTTCATTGTTTTGACTAGTAAGCAACTTTCTGAAAGTTAATTTTCCTAACTTTGAATATGAAAAATTCATGCAAATCAATGGAGAACTCACTCTGGGATTAAATAATGTGTGCGTTTTTATGCTGAAAAAGTACAAACTGTGATATCATTCATATGCAAAAATAGATTGTTAATTTCTGTACATTTGCCCATACATATTATTATTTTCATGACAGTGGAGTATGTGAACCATAAATGTATAGTTTCCAGAATTTCATGTTTTAAAATTTATATACTATAGCTTTTGAGTGCCATTTCTTCAGAAGTATTTGTTTAGGAAAGAATGGCAAATAACGTCCAGCAGGCAGACCGCCAGGTTTCAAAGAACTGGTTTGCCCTTGCATCAGTACCTCCGTTAAAGTCTGTTTGTTTAATTTTCTACAGAAAAGCATTTGCATTGCTAAACTTGGTGTGTACAGCATGCATCTCTAATTTAGGTAAAACACCCATTCTGCCAGAAATCCATAATTAGAAAACAACCATAAACGCTATACAAAAGCATATGTTAGTTTTTACAAATTTAAAGTTTTATTTGCAAACCATCAGCCCACTTGATACAGGTGCTACGAGTAGCCTGAATTATTGAACGAATTATTGCTCACTTTCCCCGTCCTGCTTTTATCCCTAGTCTGGCTTACCTCCTCTCTCCCCTTCCCCCTAACAATCCATTCTCCCTACTCTGAGCAAGTTAGCAATCTTGGCCTGTCCTTGCATGCCTTCTCCCTACTCTTTTCTTTCTTTCTTTCGGCCACACTATGTGGTGGTACAGATTCTTAACCACTGCATTGCCAGGGAATTCCCTCCCTACTCTTTTAGACAAACATATATACATGAGGATTTCCTCCTCATTGTCTTACAACATAAATGATGGTTATAAAATTTTTTAATTTTCTTCCTTTAGTAAAAGTATATGAAAATCTCTCCAGGTCAACTGACAGAGAATCCACTCATTCTTTAAATTTATAATATTCTGTGTTTCTTAATATTCTATGATGTGGCTATACCACAGTTTAGTCAATTGTTTCCCCACTGATGTCATACACATTGTTTTCTGCCTTTTGTCCTTGCAGAAAGTTCTGCAATAAAAGTCCTTTAGGCGATGAGCAACCTGAAGCCGGATGGCGAGCACAGCAGCGGCGCGGGCACCGGCACCGGCACGGGCACGGGCTCCGGCGGTACCCTGGAGGAGGAGGTCCGGACACTGTTCGTCAGTGGGCTCCCTGTGGATATTAAACCCAGAGAACTCTACCTGCTCTTCAGGCCGTTCAAAGGGTATGAAGGGTCCCTGATCAAGCTCACATCAAGACAGCCTGTTGGTTTCGTGATCTTTGACAGCCGGGCAGGAGCAGAAGCAGCCAAGAACGCATTGAACGGTATTCGCTTTGATCCTGAGAACCCGCAGACCCTGAGGCTAGAGTTTGCCAAAGCCAACACCAAGATGCCAAAGAACAAGCTAATGGCTACACCAAATCCCACCAATGCTCACCCCACCCTTGGAGCACACTTCATTGCACGGGACCCCTATGACCTGATGGGGGCCGCTCTGATCCCCGCATCCCCAGAGGCCTGGGCCCCCTACCCTCTGTACACTACAGAGCTGACCCCAGCCATCTCACATACTGCATTCACCTACCCAGCCGCCACTGCTGCTGCCGCTGCCCTCCATGCTCAGGTGCGCTGGTGCCCTTCCTCTGATGCCACCCAGCCGGGATGGAAATATCGGCAGTTCTGTTAGTTCTTCAGTCTTGTCACCACAGCTCGAGGCCCCCGACCCATGGGGGAGGAAGCCACCCTTAGCGTCCCCCTTGCCCCCAGGCGGCCTGCAGAGCTGCTGCTGCTGCCCTCCAAAGACTGTGAATTTTAAGCCTGACTCAGTGGACTGTTTTCCTTCCTCTCTTCCTCTTCAGCCCTGTCCTGCCCCACAGCCCCACTCCAAGGCCTCATGGCCGGATTCAGGGGTCTTCTTGCTGGGACCCCCAGGCCCAGCGGGGAGGCCTCCCTGGGACTGAGCAAGGCCCGACCTCCAGTCCAAATCTGCTTCCGTAGCCCCACCTCAGAGACACGAGGCATTTAATTTTGCATGTTTTCTGGCATGAATTAAGACACTTAAACTTGTGTATATGTGAGTGTACAGTTTGTTCTCACATTGTGTCACCATGGCAACAAGGCCTGGCCACTAACAGCTCATCATTCCAGGTCCCTCTCCCCACACCCCTGCCCTGCACCCACCCCGCTTCAGTGAGGACCAAGCCCGGCAGCCAGTTCTGCCCGGCGGCTGGCACCCCCCGGCCCCCACCACCCCACTCACTTCCAGGCTGAACAGGAAGGACCACCCAGCCAAGAGAGAGCATTTTCCTGGTCATTTCAAATCGGGGTCTTCTGTTTCCTCCTCCTCAGATGGGCCAACAACCATTAAGAAAATCCTTTCTCTACCCGTTTCGCTTACCTCTCCCCGGCGCTCCCCACCCCTGCCATGGCTCCTCATTCTTTCCCAACTTTGAAACCAACCAAAAAAGTGAAAGTATTTTTGTACCCTGTGTAACAAAATATTTATGCAACATAAAGGATTTTTTCGTGTGTGTGTGCAATTAATTATTGAAGAGACCTTGTCCGCCTTGTCAGATAAGTTTAACGTTTTCGTTTGAGGCATGAAGAAGAAAAGGGTTTCTGTTCTCCAGCAGTGAGCCTTAGCATCAGCCATTAGTTTAAGAAAAATGAAGGAAAAATTGTGCAATTTTTTTGTTTCGTGAGCACATCAGTGCTTCGCCTTTGGCTGCGGCCGTGGCCATCTTGCCGTTTTCAGACTTGGGAGACGAGGTGGCTGTTGTAATTGCTGATCCTGTGAGAATGTGAAATTGGATAATATATGAAACGCAAAATAAAAAAAAATCATCCAAAGTAAAAAAAAAATAAAATAAAAATAAATAAAAGTCCTTTAGGCAAGTCCTTAAGTACGGGTGACTTTATTTCCAGCAGAAATGATAGAACTTGGTCAAGGGTGTGCATATTTTAAATTTTAATAGGTATTCCCGGATTGCTTTCCCAATGCACAGTATTGAATTCACAGTTTTAAATGTAATGTATGAGTTTGCCTTCCCCTGCACTCACCTCCATTGCCACCAGTCATAGGCATTACTATTCTTTTCAATTATTGCATCTTGATAAAAGGCATTGGCATGCTCTCTGACTTCAGACTATACTACAAAGCTACAGTAATCAAAATAGTATGGTACAGGCACAAAAACAGAAATGTACATTAATGGAACAGAATAGAAAACCCAGAAATAAACCCCAAACTCATGGTCAATTAATCTACCACAAAGGAGGCAAGAATATACAATGGAGAAAAGACAGTTTCTTCAATAAGTGGTGCTGGGGAAACCAGACGTCTATGCGTAAAAGAATGAAATTAGACTATTCTCTAACACCATATACATATATAATCTTAAAAGGATTAAAGATCAAAAAATAAGACCAAATACTATAACATTCCTAGAGGAAAACACAGATAAAACACTTTTTGACATAAATTGCAGCAATGTTTTTTTGGATCCGTCTCTTAGCATAATGGAAATAAAAACAGAAATAAGCAAATGGGATGTAATTAAACTAAAATACATTTTCACAGCAAAGGAAACCAGAAATGAAATGAAAAGACAACCTATGGACTGGGAGAAAATATTTTCAAATAATGCTACTAATGAGATTAATTTCCAAAATATACAAACAGCTCATACAGCTGAATATCAAAAAACAAACAACCTGATTGAAAAATTGGTAGAAGGGCTTCCCTGGTGGTCTAGTGCTAAGACTCTGGAGTCTTAATGCAGGGGTTCCAGGTTCAAACTCTGGTCAGGAAAGTAGATCACACACACAACAAGTAAAAGAGCCCATATGCTGCAACTGAGACCCGATGCAGCCAAATACATTTTTAAAAGGAGTTTAAAAAAAATGGGCAAAAAACCTAAATAGGCATTTCTCCAAAGAAAATATACCAACAGCCAATATTCAATATTGTTAATTCTTAGAGAAATGCTAATCAAAACCACAGTGGGGTATCATCTCACACCTGTCAGAATGGCCTTTTTTTTTTTCTGGCCTCACCATGCGGCATGCAGGATCTTAGTTCCCCAAACAGGGATCAAAGCCAGACCCCCTGCGTTGGGAGGGCAGAGTCTTAGCCATTGGACTACCGGAGAAGTCCCCAGAAGGGGCATTATTTTAAAAGTCTACAAATAATAAATGCTGGAGAAAAGGGGCCCTCCTACACTGTTGGTGGAAATGCAAATCCGTGCAGCTACTATGGAGAACAGTATGAAATAGTTCCTCAAAACACAAAAATAGAGTTACCATTTGATCCTGCAGTCTCACTCCTGGGCATATATCTGGAGAAAACTATAATCCAGAAAGATACATTCCCCTCAGTGTTCATAGCAACACTAATTACAATAGCCAAGACATGGAAGCAATTGAAGTGTTCATCAACAGAGGAATGGATCAAGAAGATGTGGTGTATATTAATATATACAATGGAATATTAATCAGTCATAAAAAAGAATGAAATTGGGACTTCCATGGTGCTTCAGTGGTTAAGAATCAGTCTTCAAATGCAGAAGATGCAAGTCTGATCCCTGGTCCGGGGACTAAGATCCCACATGCTTTGGGGCAACTAAGTCCACACACAGAACAACTGAGTCCATGCAACACAACAGAGAGCCCAAGGGCTGCAATCAAGACCTGACGAAGGTCTTAAATATGTATTAAATAAATGCATTTTTTAAAAGATCATACTTAATGGTGAAAGTCTGAATGTTTTCTCCCTAGGATCAGGAACAAAGGAGGATATTCACTCTCACTCCTGCTATTCAACACTATACTGCAAGCCCATAATCAGTGCAGTAAGGAAAGAAAATGAAATGAAAGGAATAAAAATTGGAAAGGAAGAAATAAAAATATTCTTTAAAAGCAACAATAAAATAATGCCATTTGCAGCAACATGGATGGACACATAGATTAGCATATCAAGTGAAGTAGGTCAGACAAAGACAAATATCATATGATATCACTTATAGGTGGAATCTAAAAAAAATGATACACTCTTGCTGAGATCTATTGAAAGTCAGCACACAAGGGTTTGTAAAAAGAAAAAGAGAGAAGAATGAAAAAAGTAAAAGGTGATATACAAAGAAATTTATTTACAAAACAGAAATAGACTTATAGACATAGAAAATAAAGTTATGGTTACTAAAGGGGAAAAGGAGGGGAAGAATAAGTTGGAGATGAATGTATGTCTATATTCTGTATATATTATCTATATAAGGAATAGATAAACAGCAAGGACCTGCTGTGTAGCACAGGGAACTGTATTCAACATCTTGTAACAATCTATAATAGGAAAGAATCTGAAAAACAATAAATTAAATATATACACACACATATATATATGGGTTACTTGAATACTTTGAGTAACTTTGTTGTACACCTAAAACTAACACAACAATGTAAACTAACTATACTTCAATTTTAAAAAAATAGAAAAAAAGTGACAGTTGGGTATTTATTCATTTTTGTTAATTTTATCTTGAATGCCCACACAGTGGTTCTGGATCAGATTTCTCACTCAGTCTTGTCTGACTCGCTGTGACCCCATAGACTGTGTAGCCCACAAGGCTCCTCTCTCCATGGGATTCTCCAGGAAAGAATAATGGAATGGGTAGCTATTCCTTCTCCAGGGGATCTTCTCAACTCAGGGATCGAACCTGGGTATCTCACACTGCCAGCAGATTCTTTACTGTCTGAGCCACCAGAGAAGACCCTCGATTTCTTAACACGTCATGGTAAACAGTCTGCTGGTCCCCTTGCCCCGGTTCTGATTTGCTTGTCTGTGTTGTAGGGAACGTCTGTGGAGTGCTCTCTGAATCCTCATGGATTCACACAGACTTTTCTTCCATCTTAAATGAATGCTATCTAAGATGGGTAAAGATCCTTGGGTAGGATTTTATTTTTTGTTTTTTCAGTATTCTGTAGATTTTATTTCATCCTCTCTAGCTTAAGACTTTTAATGGGGAACCTGGTGCCAGGCTGATAGTTTTCTTTTTTTAGTAACTTTTTCTTTTTACCCAGTAGATTCTAAGATGAGTACTGCTGGACTTCCTTGGTGGTACAGTAGATAGGAATCACACAGTAACTAGAGAAAGCCCATGTGCAGCAGTGGAGACCCAGTGCAATCAAAAATACATAAATTAACTAACAAAAGATTAGTACTGTTGACTTTTGGAATTTAGGAATTTTACTAGAACATACTTGGGTGTAAATATATGTCTGTTTTTTTGTTACTACCATGTTTTAATCCATCTGACTAGAACTCAGGAAGACCTTTCCATTTTCAGATTCAAATTGTCCTTTGCTGCTTCTGCTGCTAAGTCTCTTCAGTTGTGTCCGACTCTGTGCGACCCCAGAGATGGAAGTCCACCAAGCACCCCCGTCCCTGGGATTCTCCAGGCAAGAACACTGGAGTGGGGTGCCATTTCCTTCTCCAATGCATGAAAGTGAAAAGGGAAAGTGAAGTCTAGCTCATATCAAATTTCTTCCTTTATTGGTTCAGTTATTGCCTCGTCTCCATGTGTTCCTCTCTCTCCCTGGTAATATTTACACACCGCATTTCTGGTGTCTGTCTTCCATGTCTTTATTCATTTATTTATTTTTCCATTTCTACTGCTTTTTTCCTTCTGTGTTTTGAAATCTTTCTTCCCTTTGTGCTCAGTCACTCAGTCACGTACGATTTGTTCTGACCCTATGGACTATAGCTGGACTATAGCCTGCAAGGCTCCTCTGTCCATGAAGTTCTCCAGGCAAGAATACTGGAGTGGTTCCTACTCCATTTTTTCCCTTTCCAGACCACTAATTCAGGTTTCAACATTACCATCCTTTATTTAAATTTATCTAATAAATTTTAAATCTAGAAAATTATCCTTAATATTCCCAGAAATGCTCTTTCATGCTATAATTGAATCACGTTAAATTCTCTGGTTTTGAGGGTTGTGGTTCAGGTTGTCATCATTCTCCTGCAGTAATTTCTATTTTGCTAGGAGGCACCAGATATGTTAGCTATCTTTGGCTGCAAGCCAAATTACCCCAAATCTCTGTATCTGAAAACAACAGCAAATATGTATTTTCTCTGGAGAATTCAAGTAGAATCAAAGTACTCCAAGAAAAGTAAAAGTCCATTCAAGATTTTTGAGCAAAAGCCACCTGTCCTCTTTGCTTGGACCTGCAATAAACTTTTCTCTCCTACCAAAAAGAAAGGTCTTCCTTCTACCCCAGCACTTTGCATCCATCTATTCATTCATATACCCAGAGACAGTGACTTTTTATAGTTTTAAAACATGTCTAAGAATATAAAAACAGATATAAATATGTGTAAAGATACATTTTTGGCTTTTTGCTTTGAAATAATTTCAGACTTATAGAAAAATTGCAAAATGGCACAGGAAATACATACCCATCACCTAGACTCCTCAAATATTAGCATTTTGCCATAATTTGTTTTATTATCCTCTCTATATATACTTTTTCTGAAAAATTTGAAATTGGGTTGCAAATATGATGCCCCCTTACCATTAAATCCATCAGTATGTATTTCCTGAGAACACAGACATTTTTCTCTATAATTACAGTATAATTATAAAGATCAAGAAATGGGCATCAATGGGAAAACAGTATGGAGGTTTCTCAAAAAACTACAAATAGCGTTGCCATATGATTCTGCAATCCCTCTCCTGGGCATATGTCCAACCAAAACTGTAATCCAAAAAGATACATACACCCCTGTGTTCATAGCAGCACTCTAGCCAAGACATGGAAATAACCTAAATGCCCATCGACAGATGGATGGCTGAAGATGTTTTACACACACACACACACACACACACAATGGAACACTACTCATCCATAAAAAAGAATGCAATGATGCCATTTGTAGCAGCATGGGTGGGCCTAGAGAGGATCAAATCCAGTGAAGTAAGTCAGACAGAGAAAGACAAATATCATGACATCACTTACAGGCGGAATCTAAAATATGACACAGATAAATCTGTCTATGGAACAGAAACAGACTCAAGGACATAGAGAACAGACTCATGGTTACCAAGGAGGAGGGATTGACTAGGAGTTTGAAGATAATAGATGTAAATTGTTATATGTAGAATGAAAAAACTACAAGGTCCTACTCTATAGCATAGGGAACTATGCTCAGTATTCTATGATAAACCATAATGGAAAAGAATATAACAAAGAATGAATATATATGTATAACTGAATCACTTTTCTGTACAGCAGAAATTAACAGAACATTGAAAATCAACTATATTTCCATTTTTAAAAATGGGCATCAACAGAAACGGTATGGAACTAACAGAAGCAGCAGATATCAAGAAGCGGTGGGAAGAATACACAGAAGAACTGTACAAAAAAGGTCTTAATGATCCAGATAACCATGATGGTGTGATCACTCACCTAGAGCCAGATATCCTGGAGTGCAAAGTCAAGTGGGCCTTAGGAGGCATTACTACAAACAAAGTTAGTGGAAGTGATGGAATTTCAGCCAAGTTATTTCAAATCCTAAAAGATGATGCTGTTGAAGTGCTGCACTCAATATGCCAGCAAATTTGGAAAACTCAGCAGTGGCCACAGGACTGGAAAAGGTCAGCTTTCATTCCAGTCCCAAAGAAGGACAGTGCCAAAGAATGTTCAAACTACCGCACAGTTGTGCTCATTTCACATGCTAGCAAGGTAATGCTCAAAATCCATCAAGCTAGGCTTCAACAGTATGTGAACCGAGAACTTCCAGATATACAAGCTGGATTTAGAAAAGGCGGAGGAACCAGAGATCAAATTTCCACATCCGTTGGATCATAGAAAAAGCAGGGGAATTCCAGAAAAACATTTACTCCTGCTTCATTAACTATGCTAAAGGTTTTGACTGTGCGGATTGCAACAAGCTGTGAAAAATTCTTAAAGAGACAGAAATACCAGACTACTTTACCTCCTTCCTGAGAAACTTGTATGAAGATCAGGGAGCAACAGTTAGAACCAGACAGGGAACAACAGACTGGTTCCAAATTAGAAAAGGAGTACGTAGAGGCTGTATATTGTCTCCCTGCTTATTTAACTTATATGCAGAGTCAGTTCAGTCTCTCAGTCGTGTCCGACTCACTGCGACCCCATGAATCGCAGCACGCCAGGCCTCCCTGTTCATCACCATGCAGAGTACATCACACGAAATGCTGGACTGGATGAAGCACAAGCTGGAATCAAGATTGCCAGGAGTATCAATAGCCCCAGATAGGCAGATGATGCCACCCTAATGGCAGAAAGAAGTGAAGAGGAACTAAAGAGCCTCTTGCTGAAGGTGAAAGAGGAGAGAGAAAAAGCTGGCATAAAATCTGATGTTCAAAAACCTAAGATCATGGCACTCGGTCCCATCACTTCATGGAAAATGAGAGTGAGTGAGTGGGTGAAATTGCTCAGCCATGTCCAAGGCTTTGCAACCCCATGGACTGGAGCCTACCAGGCTCCTCTGTCCATAGGATTTTCCAGGCAAAAGTATTGGAGTGGGTTGCCATTTCCTTCTGAAAGGTTGCTGCTGAACCACGAAAGATGCTGGGATTTTTGGCCTCCAGGAGAGAAGAATTCAATCCAGGGCCAGAGACAAGGCTTGATCGCTCAGAGCTTTTGTGTAAAAACGTTTTATTAAAGTATAAAAGAGATAGAGAAAGCTTCTAACATAGACATCAGAAGGGGGCAGAAAGAATACCCCCCTGCTAGTCTTTAGCTGGATGTTATATAGCTACTAGCAGTCTGCTAATTTAAGAAAGGAAATGTCTCACAACTCAGAGAATGGCACCAGGCCCCTCACCCACAAGATGCATTTTGAGATAATCTTGGCACCGGGTGAGTCATCTCGGGCCATAAAATGATTGACATGAATCTTGAAGAAAGGTAGTATAACATACTGGTTTGTCAAGTGGGTTCTGAGCATTTAGGGGGAACTTACTTGAAGATAGACTTGGGGTAAATGCATAGTATATTAACATAGCTTAAGACAAACATTTCCATGAGAAAAAATGCATTGGTTAGCTCAAGGTTTGAGAAAAGTTCAGGTGGAACCAGGTGTCTTTATGGAAACACAGACTTTTAAGAGAAACTTCTTTTTAAATTTGTATAGAGAAGGGGAAAAAAAAGTAACACTGGTTTGTTTCTTCCTGCCGCTTAAGAGGGAGAGAGAGAGAAAAGGTCTGACGCTTGCAGCCTATTTCCTCCGTTTGGAGACCCCTGGCCTTCCTGACTGTTACCCTCTCACTTCTCCAGGGGATCTTGCCGACCCAGGGATCGAACGAGGGTCTCCCACATTGTAGGCAGATGCTTTACCATCTGAGCAACCAGGGAAGTCCTTTCATGGCAAATAGATGGGGAAAAAATAGAAACAATGATAGAGCTTATTTTCTTGGGCTCTGAAATCACTGTGGAGGGTGATTGCAGTTATGAAATTGAAAGACATGTGTGCCTTGGAAGAAAAGCTATGACAAACCTAGACAGCACAGTAAAAAGCAGAGACATTACTTTGCCAACAGAGGTCCATCTAGTCAAAGCTATGGTTTTTCCAGTAGTCACTTACGGATGTGATAGTTGGACTATAGAGAAGACTGAGCACCAAAGAATTGATGCTTTTGAACTGTGGTGTTGGAGAAGACTCTTGAGAGTCCCTTAGACAACAAGGAGATCCAACTAGTCAATCCTAAAGGAAATCACTCCTGAATATTCATTGGAAGGACTGATGCTAAAGTTGAAGCTCCCAATACTTTGGCCACTGATGCAAAGAGCTGACTCATTGGAAAAGACCCTGATGCTGGGAAAGATTGAAGGTGGGAGGAGAAGGGGAAGACAGAAGATGAGATAGTTGGATGGTATCACCGACTCAATGGACATGAGTTTGAGTAAGCTCCCGGAGTTGGTGATGGACAGGGAAGCCTGGCATGCTGCAGTCCGTGGGGTCGCAAAGAGTGGGGCATGACTGAGTGACTGAATTGAACTGAAGCTACAGATCTTATTCAAGTGTAACTAATTATCTTACTAATGTCTTTTATAGCAAAAGAAAAACCAACTGATGATCCAGTGGTTGAGACTCCAAGCTCCCAATGCAGGGGACCTGAATTTGATCCCTTGTCAAGGAACTAGATCCCACAACTAACAGTCGAAGTGCTACAACTGAGACTCGGTGAAACTAAATTTAAAAAAAAAAAGAAAGGCATTTTTCTGTGGTCCAATATCAAATACTAGGTCATACGCTGTTTTTAGTTGGCATGCCTCTTTCATCTCCTTCATTTGGAAGAGTTCCTCAGTCTGTCTTTTTCTACAGGTATGTTTTCATAAAATCATAGTTCAGTCAGTTCAGTTGCTCAGTTGTGTCTGACTCTTTGTGACCCCATGGACTGCAGCACACCAGGCTTCCCTGTCCATCACCAACTCCCGGAGTCCACCCAAACTCATGTCCATTGAGTCGGTGATGCCATCCAACCATCTCATCCTCTGTCGTCCCCTTTTCCTCCTGCCTTCAATCTTTCCCAGCATCAGGGCCTTTTCAAATGAGTCAGCTCTTCGCATCAGGTGACCAAAGTATTGGAGTTTCAGTTTCAGTATCAGTCTTTCCAATGAATATTCAGGACTGATTTCCTGTAGGATGGACTGGTTGGATCGCCTTGCAGTTCAAAGGACTCTCAAGAGTCTTCTCCAACACCACAGTTGAAAAGCATCAATTTAGAATAATTCTGTATAAATCTATGTCCCTTGTCTTTTTCACTCAGTCTATCTTGGACGTTTTCCATTTCAACTCATTTTTATCTGCCTCATTCAGTTTACTGGCTGCTTAGTAGACAGGATCAGTCAGGATAATCAATGTTATGCTATCGTAACAACACCGGAATTCAGTGGCCTAACACAAAAGCTGGTTTCCTGTGCATGCGAAGTTTGCTGACCTGGCTGTCAAGGCTCAGTCTAGCTGATTCTGTCTCTCCCTCCCAATGTGTATTTCTACAAATGCCACACTAGAAGGGAGCATGGAGGATCAGCCATGGGCTCTTAAAATGCTTGTTTAATCTCAGGGGCCAAATCAAATCACATCAGCATGCTCAACTTCAAAGGGCAGGGAAGTATATTCCCTTCATGGACTCAGCAGAGAAGAGACTAAGAAATGTTGGTGAACACTAGGGTCACCTACCAAACATATCACTGAATTGTTATACCATAATTTTATTTAAGTAGTCTCTTACTGATGGACATTTAGATTGCTCCTGGCTTTTTTTTCCAGAGATTTTTATATATTTATTTTTGTGCACTTATGTGAGCATATTTACTGCATAAATGCCAAGAAATGAATTTGCAAAAGCAAAAGGAATGTCCAGCTGAAGTCCTGACACATCAAGTCTGCTATTTTGAGCTATGTGCAACGTGAGTGAACAGAAGAAGGCAGGCAACAACGAAGGAGGCAGAAACAGGAAAATCAAGAAAAGAAAGAGATGGAAGAGACAGAGTAGATTTCAAAGCCCAACTTGCCAATTCACAGGCCCTTTGAATGCAAGCATTCACATCTACTAAACCCCAGTATGCTTTCAATCTCTGTTTTTCACTTTTGCACGTTTATATGTGTTTCTGCTCCTTGCCATAAGTTATACCAGACTTCAAGGGGGACAGAAAGAGGCATGGCATAATCCTTACTTTCTTGTCAATTTTCAGCCTAGTAAACAGTTGAGGCAGGAAAAGACATGAGCACTGAGTTATCCAACCAGAAGCTACCCTACTGAATAAGTGTTTATGATTTGACCTGTTTTTAAATCCAGGACCAATGGTTGATGGAATGAATTTTCCTCACATCTGGAAAAAGAACACAGTCCGTTTTTCCTTCTCTGCACCAGAGTATATTTTTCTCATTTTTAAAAGCCCAACTCACATTTCACTTACTTCATGAAGTGTCCTCTGCTGCTATCAGGTTTCATCTGATCTCCAACTTTACTAAATTCTTATGACACATGACATATAAATTAGCTTAAATTTGGTTTCATACTGTCCTCAGTTTGTCTTATTTCTAGAATTAGATTTTAAGTTCTTTGAGTAGAGGGAAAATGTTTTATATTTTTAAAATTTCCTACAGAAACTTGTAGATATACTACTTAATAAATGTATAATTGTTGACTGAGTACTTCTACCTAAGCCATGAAAACCAGACTTAACATGGCTATATTTAAAGCCACAAATTAAGGAAGGACAACTCGGCTGAAACCAACATGTGGTTCACATTTGCCAGGATTGCCAAGGAATAAAGATTACTGCCTTGTTGATATAACTGCAGCAATTCTAGTGACTACAAACTATTTTCTTAGACTTGTATAAACTTGGCTTAAGTAAGCTTACACACATTTTATAAGCAGATTTATAAAATATGGTATTACTCTATAAATAATCATTCTACACATATACATGCATGCTTAGTCACGTCTGACTTTTTGTGACACCATTATTTTAAGTATTGGAAGCTTCTTTCTCCATTTCTTAGAAAATCTTTCTATAAATGTCACTGAATGAACTTCCCAGGCAGTCCAGTGGCTAATTGTGCTTTACCTTAAGGGGGCACGGGTCTGATCCCTGGTTGGGAACTAAGATTCCATATGCCATGTGACAGGGCCAAAAAATAAACAAACAAAACAAAACAAAAAAGACATTCAAAATTATGACTATCTTTCCTGCAAATATTTGCATATTCATACGTATCCATACATAACATATTCTATTACTGCCATGTATATTTTAAGTGGTATCATATTCTATTCATTATTCTGCAACCGCTTCTTTCTCTCTTCACAATATATATTTGTAATTTATCTCATGTTAATATACCTGTAAATAATTCAAGTATCTAGAGTTTTATTTTTGTAAAGCCATTTTCTTGTTGATGCACACTTAAACTACTTCCAGTTTTACCCAGGTTCAAAAAAAAGGCTGCAAAGAATGTTTTTCTTCATATCCAATTACACACATACAGAAGACTTTCTCTGTGGTGTATGCCTACAAGTAGTTTTCTGGGTATTGCTACTCTCAGTTTTGAGGAAGAAACTGTTAGGTAGTTAGAATAGGAAACAGGAGTCCAAAATGGCGGTGGCTAAAGGACAAGGACGGGAAAAGCCCATGAAAATAGAAAAAGGAAGATCTAAGGAAGGTCTGAGGACCTGAGTAAGGACAGTCAGCACTCCTGGCTGGCCCAATTCACATAAGGCAGGCGGGGGGAGGGGGGTGGGGGTGTGGGGGGGCGGGGGGGGCGGGGCCACATAAAAGGAGGAGCCAAGCGCGCGCTCTCTCTCTCCCGCACACTGGAGCGCTCCCCCACTCTCTTCTCTGTCTCTGGGTCGGCATGCCCTCACCCCTAGAAGATGGATTCTCTTGCTATTTTCTAAATAAAACAGAGCTGTAACACTGATTTGTCTAAGAGCTATAATACCGTCTGTCCAAGACCCGAGAGCTGTCATGTGCCGAGGGCTTTAATGTCCATCACTCCAAATCGTTGTTGTGACGAGACAGAACCGAGGAGCATACACTCGCGACAGAACCATCAAGAAAATGTAAAGATAACCTACTGAATGGGAGAAGATATTTGCATATGATATGACCAATTAGGGATTAATATCCAAAATATATAAACAGCTCATACAACTCAGTATCGGAAAAACAAGCAACCCAATTAAAACATGGGCAGAACTGATCAGACATTTTTCCAAAGAAGATACACAGATGGACAATAAGCACATGAAAAGATGCTTATCATTGCTAATCATCAAAGAAATGCAAATAAAAACACAGTGAGAGGACTTCCTTGGTGATACAGTAGATAAGAATCCACCTGCCAATGTCGAGGACATGGGTTTGGGACTCCATGGACAGGGCAGCCTAGCAAGCTACAGTCCATGGGGTCGCAGAGTCAGACACGACCTAGCGACTGAACCACAAAAAGAAAAGGCTACCATGGTACACTGTTGGTGGAAATGTAAACCGGTACAGACACTGTAGAAAAGAGTATAGCAGTTTCCTGAAAAATCTAAAACTACCATATGATCCAACAATTTTGCTCCTAGGTATATATGCTAAGAAAACAAAAATTCAAAAACATAAATGTACCCTAACGTTTATAGTTTACTTGGAGGGTGTTATGTTTAGTGAAACAACTCAGATGAAAAAAGACAAACGCTGTATGTTATCATTTATTTGTGGAATCTAAAATATAAACAAATGAATAGAACAAAACAGAAACAGGTGCATAGATACAGAGAAAACACTAGTGGTTACTAGATGGGAGAGGGCAGCAGGGAGTGGCGAGATAGGGAAGTGAGTAGGGAATGAAGAGGTACAAGCTACTAACTGTAAAATAAGCCACAAGGATACATTGGGCAGCACAGGGAACACAACCAGTATTTCAGAATACCTTTAAATGGAATATGATCTATAATTTTAATCATATTTTACGCCTGAAACTAGTATAATACTGTAACTCGACAGTGTCAATAAAAGTTAATCAATTTCTGTGCTCACTATTTTTTCTTGCATCTAATTTCTCTTCTGTGGGTTTATTCTTCTTTTGAAATACATCTTTTACTAGGTCTCTTCCTGTAGGTCTATGGGTAGTATATTTTCTTCCTCTTGTATATCTATTTTCTGTATTTCACATATTTATAGAAATAGAGAAATTTCTCATTACCAAAGTATTTCTCCAACTAAAAAGAGTGATTAAATTTGAATATCACCATTTTGCAAAGCCTAATCAACTAATTAATTGCTGCCACTACACAAAGAAAAACAAGTGGCTATTACATGTCTCCTCCATGCCACCTACGATGGACTCTGTAACGAAATTGTACCTGAATCTGATCAAGTTCATAATCTCATTCCAAATTTGTAGAAAACACAAGAGACAGAGTAACAGGAAATGCAGTTATTTGTAAGGCTCGGAGACCCGCACTCTGAAAAGGACACTCAGGGACAGCCTCTAGTGGACTGACAAAGTTTATTATCCAATTGTGTAGTTTTATAATTTTCAGGGAATAGAGCATAAGGCTGACTTGCACGTAGCCATTCCAGATAAACATTAAAGCATTCAAGCATAAAATACAGTTCCTACAGCCCAAGGCATAACATAGCTTTGGCGAAACTCTAAAGGGAGTCTTATCATGAAACAACAGTCCTTGCTCTCAGAAACAGGTGGTCAGAAGGAAGCCTTCGAACGCCTCAAGGCCGGGCGTATTGACCCTTCGTCATCCGTTCCCAGCCTTGGGCGCTCAGTGAACGCTCATAACCCTTTGTTATGCTCGTCCCAGCTTCCAAACTTCGTCATGAGTGGAGCTAATACATTTTCAGTATTTGCTTAAAGCCTTCCAGCTCCTCCACAGTTATTAATAACAAAATCAAGTTGTAGGAAACTCCGCAAGCAAATCAAACAACCCAGATTCCTCCAGAACTAAGTTGGAAGGAAAAAGGTGGGACAAAGGAAGATTGGAATGTACTTGGAGAATTGGAAGAGACTTAAAAGATGTACATTTTTTTTTAAAACTATAGGGATTAGAGATGTATCTTGGGTGACAGTTTATAAAGAAAGCAAGGAGATGACCATACAAGTCAAGATGTGGTTATTTTTAGAAGAAAGATTGGGATTGATACATAAAGCACCTCTGGGGTGCCTGGCATGTGGACCCACTTCGGGTAAAGCTGAAAACAAAATGAAATTCTGGCTCTCAGGGAGGCTGTATTCTGTAGGTAGAGATATATCAGTAATGCACAATACAACGACAGTGATAAGTGCCGTAAAGAAGTATAAAGGATGGTTGACCCCAAACCTCTAAATAAGCAGCAGCTGAGGTTCACTCCTAACATAAAATATACAGAAAATGTAATTAACTGATAAAGTCAATAAGTAACACAATGTTTCTGAATATCTTATGGCAAAACCAAAGACTGATACATAGAGAAGAGAGCCCTCCAAAAAGGCATAAACACCCACATCCAGTATGTAATGGAGTAAAATCTTACTACTGCTACAAATTCACCACCCTATGTAGAAATAGGAGACAGTATATTCTTTGCATTTTCCCTTTCAGCTGATAAGTCAAGGTCTGGAGACTGTCTCAGACTCGGTCATTCCAGTTCTTGCTTTGCCTTAAGGTTTGTTCCCAGTCTGGATACAAATACTCTGAGCTGAAGTGACAGGAAATGGCAATCCACTCCAGTATTCTTGCCTGGAAAATTCTATGGACAGAGGAGCCTGGCAGGCTGCAGTCCACAGGCTCCTGGAGTGTCAGTTACGACTGAGCAACTGAGCACACACACATCAAGTGACACTTTACAACCAAATGTCTGAACAGTTTTTAAAAAGAAAATGAGAGTGAGAGTGGATGAGTATCGGACGCCAGAGGAGAAAGGGCATGAAGGGATTGTGGAGGTGACTCAGCAAACCCCTCGATGTAGGCAGTTTTACAAGAATATACCAAGCCCTTCTCCTTGCACCCATTCAGGGCAATGAAATGGATGCCACAGAATGCAGAAGGCCACGTGGAGAGAAGTTCTCTGTTCACCTTGGAAAGTTCATTTATAGCTCACTTAACTGGATGCAGAAAGGAAATCAATCTCACCATCTACAGTTCTAACAAAAATGGCAACAAAATGATTATGGTTTTTAATTTCTTCCCCTTATGGCAGCTGCAGTTTGTCCCGTGATTGCTAATTTTACTAGAAATAGCCATTCAAGTCAACAAAACCCCCAAAAGTTAAGATCTGTCTGATCTTGAGACAGGAATCCTACATTCAGTCACAACTCACTTCAAATATGCAGTTTAATTTATGTTATATACATACTAAGTATAGACTATAGGACAGATCATACTTTGACTTACTAAGACACAGAATGTGAATTTTAGTTTTCAGACTGTGAGAAGACAGGAGGTCATAAAAGCACTACTCAATTTTTTCAAAATAAGACCTGAAAGAAATGTTATATCACATGTGTTCCAGGTGTACTTTTCTTTTTTTAATTTTGTGATGAAAAAAGATTTTATTCTGGCTATAAAAGTAACATTAAAAAAGTTTCACATTCATTATTTTACAAATTCAATGGAACAAGCATATAGATAAAAAAAAATCTAAGAATTACTTCATCCTCTTCACCAAGAAATGTCTCTGCCTAGACTCTTCTCTTTGCCTAAAAACACACTTGTAGGTGCACATACACACTTTACAAAAACAGGATCCATTCTAAATAGGCTGTTTATAACCTTATTTTTAAGCTTAGTATATCACAGATATTCTTGCTATGTTATAGAAGGAAAAAATAAGTTATTGAGCAATACATATATGTTCAACAGTTCAGTTGCTCAGTCGTGTCCGACCCTGCAACCTCATGGACTGCAGCATGCCAGGCTTCCCTGTCCATCAACAACCCCCAGAGCTTGCTCATGTCCATTGACTTATGTCCATCGAATCAGTGATGCCATCCAACCATCTCATTCTTTGTCATCCCCTTCTCCTCCCGCCTTCAATCTTTTCCAGCATCAGGGTCTTTTCCAGTGAGTCAGTTCTTCGCACCAGGCAGCTGAAGTATTGGATCTTCAGCTTCAGCATCAGTCCTTCCAATGAACACTCAGGACTGCTCTCCTTTAGGATGGACTGATTGGATCTCCTTGCAGTCCAAGGGGCTCTCAAGAGTCTTCTCCAACACCACAGTTCAAAAGCATCAATTCTTCGGTGCTCAGCTTTCTTTTTGGTACAACTCACACCCATACACGACTACTGGAAAAACCATAGCTTTGACTAGACAGAGCTTTGTTGGCAAAGTAATGTCTCTGCTGTTTAATATGCTGTCTGGGCTGGTCATAGCTTTTCTTCCACGAAGCAAGCTTCTTTTAATTTTCATGGCTGCAGTCACCATCTGCAAGGATTTTGGAGCCCAAGAAAATAGTCTCTCACTGTTTCCCCATCTATTTCCCATGAAGTGATGGGACCAGATGCCATGATGTTCATTTTTTGAATATTGAGTTTTAAGCCAGTTTTTTCACTCTCCTCTTTCACTTTCATCAAGAGGCTCCTTAGTTTCTCTTCACTTTCTGCCATAGGGTGGTGTCATCTGCATATCTGAGGTTATTGATATTTCTCCCGGCAATCTTGATTCCAGCTTGTGCTTCATCCAGCCTGGCATTTTGCATGATGGACTCTGCATATAAGTTAAATAAGCAGGGTGACAATATACAGCCATAATGTTTCCCTTTCCCTATTGGGAACCAGTCCCTTGTTCCATGTCTGGTTCTGTTATTTCTTGATCTGCATACGGATTTCTCAGGAGTCATAGTCTGAACATATTTTGTTTTAAAATTCTATATGCTTATATCTAAATATAAATCTAGATTTACAGATATATGATTTTATTTGTACAGAAGATGATCTGGCAGGGTACAAACCAAACTTTTAACAGCAAGGAAGAGGGTGGAAGTGTGGGGGGGGTGGGTAAGCAGAGGAAGCTTAAATTTTTTACATTATATATATATGGCTTCCCAGGTGGCTCAGCGGTAAATAATCCACCAACCAATGCAGGAGATATGAGTTCAATCCCCAGGTCAGGAAGATCCCCTGGAGAAGAAAATGGCAACCCACTTCAGTATTCTTGCCTGGGAAAACCTGTGGACAGAGGAGCCTGGTGAGCTACATTCCATGGGGCTGCAAAAGAGTTGAACACGACTGAATGACAAAGTTCATAATACAGAAAACTGCTTTTACAAGTCACAAAAATTTTAATTATAAAGGAGAAATGTACTCTAATACCTAAAAGATATACTGGTTTGATTATATCAACACACCAAAAACTGTAGACAGCTTAGTTTACTAGGACTCACATTGAAAAGTGAACTGAATATTCAGGACTCAAAGTCAGGTGTAGCCTTATTCATACTTGGTGGACCTTGGAAAATTATATACATTTGGGAGAAAAAGTCTCTGTTATTGCTTCACTAATGTCTACAGCTCTACCGTTAATTCCACTGCTTCAGGTTCAAGGATTCCTTTCTCTGAACAAACATGCACCTCTGAGAAAGATAGTAGAATATAATGAATTAAGCCATTATAGTCTTTTACATTGTAGTATGAATTAATGGTCAATTTCTTCCCAACTTGTAGTTAATTAAGAAGAGCTTTTCACAATAGATGAGAAGGAGAGGAGGATATTGGACATGTAGGGGGTGTAGAGGAAAATAATATTTAGGAGAAGGAAGATAAAATTTAGAAGTTTCTTCGGACAGGAAATACATCTTGCTCTTCTTTAAGCACGATGCTGAGCGCCATCACAGCCACCATAGAGATACGCGTCAAAACAGATGAGCCCATGAATAGACAACTCTGCTCACCTCAGCTCTGACTGCGGGTTGTTCTGCCCAAAGCTGTAGTCTCAGGCTATTTTGGGGTGACTGCTACTCTGCTATTCTGGGTTCTTTTCCTCGGAATTACTCATGTGGGATGGGACGCCAGAATCTCATTGTTAACAGATGTTGGTTCCTTGGTATAACAAACAATTGCTAATTGCTAACACATTTTGTATTAAGGTAAAACAATGATACGTCTGTTTATAAAATTGAAAATATCTCCCTAAAGGATAAAAAGAGATTATTAATATCAGCTGCTTGGTCAGGTCAATGATGAGCTCTCCCTCCCACTCCTCAGAGGTCTGATCATTTCACAACTGACCCCACTAGGGAAGTACTTGGAGACTGGAAGATGAGGGATAAACAGTGGATCTTTCCCATTGTTTAGTTTTTTCCACTGTCAGCGCTTTTAAATTTATTGTATAATGTGGCACAATTGTTAGGGGAAGCACACTGGCTGAAACCACCCACCCTGGCCAGGAACCATAGTAACCATTCGCAAGAGTTATTTTATGACAGGAGGTCCTGGTAAGGAACACAGCACGAACAAGCCACCACCAACCAGAAGCATTTAGGAAAGGTCAAAAGCAGACACCACGTGTCCGACCACCTCCCAGAGTCCTAGCTGGCATCTGTCTTGACTGAGCAATGCGTGCACCACCAGGAAGGACCCTGAGTCATAAGGATTGGCCAAAGACAGCCCAGAAGCTAATCTCATCACCAGAAAGCTGGAGATTGCAAGCCATGTGGCAGAGCAGCTCTCCTGGGTTCCTCAGCTGGGAGCCCCTTCCTAATCAAGCCTCTTGCTTTGTCAGCACGTGTGTCTCCTCAGACAGTTCACTGCCAAGTGTTAGACAAGAGCCCATTCTCTGCCATGGAAGGGTCCCTCCTTCCTGCAACAGAGTGCTGGTTCAAGCATGAGGTCAGCACGCCCCTAACTCCCGCCGAATCTGGGGCTAGGGGAGAGACAGACAGTAGAAGGTGACTGGTGAAGAGCGAGCAAACGATACCATAAGATAGTCAAGTTGAGATGTTTTTAAAATCAACAATGGTTTTCTCTTAAGTGATGAAAAAGGTAAGTTTTGGGTTAAGATATAAAGTTTCAAATTCTCACTGATAGACCTCAAATATTATGAGAACCAGAAGGCAGATAAAGAAGACAGAATGCCAAAGAATTGGTGCCTTAGAACTGTGGTGCTGGAGACTCCTGAAGTTCCTCTGGAAAGCAAGGAGATCAAACCAATCATTCTTAAGGGAGATCAACCCTGAATATTCACAGGAAGGACTGATGCTAAAGCTGAAGCTCCAGTATTTTAGTAATCTGATGTGAACAGATGGCTCATTGGAAAAGTCCCTGATGCTAGGAAAGACTGAGGGCAGAAGGAGAAGAGGACATCAGAGGATGAGACGGCTGGATGGCATCGCTGATGCAATGGACATGAACTTGAGCAAACTCCAGGAGATGGTGAGGGACAGGAGGCCTGATGTGCTACAGTCCACAGGGTCTCCAAGAATTGGACACAACTGGGTGACCGAAAAACAACAACAACTAATGTGAGATCCAGAAAGGATAAGCCTCATCTATCTTGGCTTCTGGTGTATATTCAGGGCCTAGCGGACAGTAAGGGCTCGGTAAACAACTGTTGAATGAGTGAATATTAAGTACTGATGATTCAGTAGCCTTCTGAAAATGAGACTACAGCCTTTAGCAAATTAAATCTAAATAGGTCTAATACTAATGGAAAGTGACTTTAAGGGCAGAGGACTTTATTCTAGAATCTTTTCTATACTTGACAAAAACAGCACTCACCATTCTCTGGTTTCACACTAAGTCATCCTGAAAAATCTACCCATGTCCAGTTGTTTTCTGTTAAAAGGTCATAGCGTGGGACTGTCTGCACCAAGTTATTATTCGTATAGTTGTTGCTGGTAAAATCCAAAGAGCATTGCTTAACTCTACATTCCTCTGTCAGTGCAGATGTAATCTAAGGCAAATGAAATCATACTCTAGAAAATAATGCAGATCTTCAGGCTAAGCTGACAGAATAAAATATTATAATAAATATGTGAATAAAAATTGTAAAAAGTTATTTGAGGTAACTATAAAAATTATTTTTAAATGATTTAAAATAGAGACTTTATTTTAATTTATTAAAGAGACTTCCCTGATGGTCCTGCCTGCCAGTGCAGGGGACACACATTCGATCCCTGGTCCAGGAAGGTTCCACATGCCATGGGCAACTAAGTCCATGCGCCACAACTACCAAAGCCTCTGCACCCTAAATCCCATGCTCTGCAACAGAAGCCACTACAATGAGAAGTCCATGCACCACAACTAGAGAGCAGGCCCCACTCACTACAACAGAGGAAAGCTCAGGGCAGCAACAAAGACCTAGCACAGCCGTAAATAAATAAATAAAAGAGCACTCTGAAATTGAGCCAATGTTTTCCTCTTTTAGCTTATCAAGATAATGGTCTATCCTCTAGGTAATTTTGCAGTCTTTTGTAGCTTAAGATTTTTGTCTAATCCAAATCATGGCATTCTTTAACATTAAAGTTGTGAAGCTGCTATCAAGCAATCTGAGTATAAGTTCCTCCTACATGTTAAAGACATACATTGTAAGTAACCACAGTCCCACAAAATCCAGAAATGGAAACTCTTCCTTTAATCCATCTCCTATGCCATTGTGTTATAAACATACCAAATATACATGTGATGTAGACTTGGTATACTGTGTCAAACCTAAATTTAGTGACAGTTGTATAAAATTAGAAGTTACAGCCGTAATGATTAGTTTCCAAGTTCAAACTGTTTGCATAAGAATGATCATCAAAAGTGTCAGCACTGACTTTCAGTAAATTGTGTAAAGCCGGTTAAGATGATAATCATTTCATACACACATCATGATTTTTTTATACTAATACACTCTCAGTTTCAGCAGAGCATTTTTGCTATGGTGACCAATAGGTAAGAGTTATCAGAAACAAAGGGAACTAGAAAAATCCAGCCTGTACCCCTAAATCTTATTCTAAATCCCTCAATACTAGCTAGTCATAAGTCTGCATCAGTGTCAGTTTTACAGAGACCATGCTGGATAGTGAGCAAAAGGCTACATGCTCAAATCATTCTCTCCTAAGTTCATGGCAAAGTGCATAATAAAGCAGAAGTTATTTATGTATTTTAAGGAAGAGGCACGCTCTTGAGTCAAGGAGTGTGGTCAAAGTATGACTGATGTCCAAGAGCTGGAGGATCTTGGGCCAAAACTTGTCCAGAAAAGGCTGACAGAGCCAGAGGAGAGAGAGGAAGCATCTGGGGACTGCTAAGTGATTAAGAGCTACATACAGCAGCTTGCCTGCCACGTGTCAGAGGACAGCTTGATTTGACCGGGCACACGTTGTTAGGTCAGTTCCTTGCTTCCATCTGTGCGGGCCTGGAGAGTTCATTTCCTTTGGCCATTGACTAGTCAAAGGATCCTAAGTGTAATAGGAAAATAGCAATTTGATTTCACTATTGTGTACCTGTGGAAACCTGCTTTCTAATCCCTGAAGCACCTGCTGCCTCCACCTTATTAAGATATGTCTTCAGGGACTTTCCTGGTGGCCCGGTGGTTAAGAATCCTCCTGCCAACACAGGGAACACAGGTTCAATCCCTGGTCTTTGAAGATCTCACAGGCCACAGGGCAAAGAAGCCCGTTTGCCACAACGACTGAGTTTGTGCACCAAACTAGAGCCCGTGCTCCGCGACAAGGGAGTAGCCTCTATTGGCCCCAACTAGAGAAAGGCTTCACATAGCAAAGAAGACCCAGCGCAGCAAAAAAGAAAAGCTCTCGTATCCTTCATGGACACAAATTGCTAACACAAAATAGGTGACTAATACAAATTTTTGTTTTCCTCCCTCTTTCCCATAATTGCTCATGAAAAGGTACTCTTACTTCTTTTAGAGAATTTTCATTTTCACAGATACCAAATACTGGAATCGAAAGGATGAGGCAAGAGAGGAATTTTTGGCATTACTTCTTATGGCTACTTCATGTATGTATGAATCTCTCAGATTAGCTAAAATTTCATCAGCATTTGTGAGGCAAGGCACTCTAAGAAATGCTTGAGATGGAGTGTGCAATTTTTTTTTTTTTTTGGAGTGTGCCATTTATCTCGACAACCCTACGAGGGTTAGTCCATTTGGGTTGCCATAAAAAAATCGACTGGATGTCTTAAACAACAACATTTCTTTCTCACAGTTCTGGAGGCTAGAAAATCCAAGGTCAAGGAGCTGCCAGATCTGATATCTGCTAAGAACTGGCTTCCTGTTTCACGAATGACCATCTCTTCTCTGTGTCCTGATATGATGGAAGGAGCAGGAGAGCTCTCTGGGGAATCGTTTACAACGGTGCTAGACCCACTCAGGAGAGCTCCACCTGCGTGACCTTATTACCTCCCAAAAGATCCCATCTCCAAATACCATCACGTTGGGAATTAGATTTCAACACATGGATTTTGGGTGGACACAAACATCCAGCCTATAGCAGGTAGACACTAACATTATCTTCACTTTATACACTGAGGAAAGTAGGGTTTTTGGAATTTGAGAAGTTTCCTAAGGTAAGCCAAGGCATCTACCCCAGGGCCTTAATTAAGCCTTTGCTATATCTTGGGCAGGCCCTCAGTGTGAATGAAAGGGCTACACCAGCTCATTGAACTTAACATATTCATTCTTACCAGGGACCTTGGTGCTGGTTTTGAACTCTCCATGTATGTTGTTATGGTATGCAGAATAATGACCACCCCCTCCAAAATGTTCTTGTCCTAATATCCAGAACTTGTAATTAAGTCCCCTTACATGGCAAAAGGGATGTTTTTAAGTTTATGGACCTTAAAATAGGCAGATTATCCTAGATTATGTGGGTAGGATCAATATAATCACATGACCCTAAAAATGGAAGTGGAGGGCAGATGTGTCTGAGAGATGAGATGGAAGAAAAAGGAAGAGAAATTTGAAGTATGAGAGGATTCAACGGACAGCTGCTGGCTTTGAAGATGAGGAAGGAAATGGCAACCTCAGTCCTACAACCACAAGCCTCTACACGTTGCCAAAAATCCAAAATGAACCAAAAATAAAATCTTCCTCTGAGCTTACAAAAAGGAAAGTAGCCTTGCTGAGGACATGTTGATTTTAGCCCAGTGAGGCTTCTGTCAGATTTCTGACACAGAGAACTATGAGACAATAAAGTTGTGCTGTTTTAAGTCACCATGTTTGTGGTAATTTGTCACGGCAGCCAAAGGAAATTAATACAACTGCTCAATTCCTTCATTCAAGTTAAGTGCATTTTCCTGATGCACTTAACAGAAGTGCGCAAAAGTATATCTTTCTCATCCTTTTCCTACATGGAAAGAAAAGTGAAAAAATGCACACCACACTGCAGGCTATGAAGTAAATCTGGATTGCTCTCTGTGGTTGGAAACAGACCCCAGGGTCAGTGGACAACCTCAGTATGGAATTCAAATGCCATGGTTTGTCCAGAACTGGACTAACTGGTCTTGAACATAGAGAAACAACTTACCAGTGATTTATTTTCCATTTGTCTCCTGTGCAGGCATTATGAGAGAACTGGAAAGGTGAAATGGACTGCACATTTTATACCTGGTGAAAATCTCTAGATTTAGATGCAATACCAATGACACATGATATTCAATTTCAGACTACAAATGTTCCGATGAATAAAACGATATGCCTAGGTTGACTTATTTTCACTTGTGAGAAGTTATTTTCTAGAATTCAACTTCTTGTATATTGTCACTCTGCTTATTTGGTGTATATGCAGAGTACATTATGTGAAAAGCTGGACTGGATGAAGCACAAGATGGAATCAAGATTGCCAGGAGAAATATCAATAACCTCAGATATGCAGATGACACCACCCTTATGGCAGAAAGTGAAGAGGAACTAAAGAGCCTCTTGATGAAAGTGAAAGAGAAGAGTGAAAAAGTTGGCTTAAAACTCAACATTCAGAAAACTAAGATGATGGCATCCAGTCCCATCACTCCATGGCAAATAGATGGGGAAACAATGGAAGCAGTGAGAGATTTTATCTTTTGGGCTCCAAAATCCTTGCAGATGGTGACTGCAGCCATGAAATTAAAAGATGTTTTCTTCTTGGAAGAAAAGCTATGGCCAACCCAGACAGCATATTAAACAGCAGAGACATTACTTTGCCAAAAAAAGTCCATCAGTCAAAGCTATGGTTTTTCCAGTAGTCATGTATGGATGTGAGAGTTGGACTATAAAGAAAGCTGAGCACCGAAGAATTGATGCTTTTGAACTGTGGTGTTGAAGAAGACTCTTGAGAGTCCCTTGGACTGCAAGGAGATCCAACCAGTCCATCCTAAAGGAAACCAGTCCTGAATATTCATTGGAAGGACTGATACTGAAGCCGAGGCTCCAATACTTTGGCCACCTGATGTGAAGAACCGATTCATTTGAAAAGGCCCTGATGCTGGGAAAGATTGAAGGTGAGAGGAGAAGGGGATGACAGAGGATGAGATGGTTGGATGGCATTACTGACTCAAGCCTGAGCAAACTCCAGGAGCTGGTGATGGACAGGGAAGCCTGGCATGCTCCAGTCCATGGGGTTGCAAAGAGTCGGACACGACTGAGAGACTGAACTGACTGAATTTCTTGTTTGATAAATGGGAACACATAATACAATGCTTTGTCCATACTTTCAGTAGAAAATGTTGAAGAGTAAGACAAGTGAAGCAAATAAAATGTAAGTCAAATGTATTCAATGACGCACAATAATCGTCGCATTTCCTTTCTTTCAATAATCTTTCTTGAATTCTATTAAGCCTCTGCATTTTCCTCCTGTCATCTGGAAAGTCTGTGCCTCAGGTTTCGTTTCCTTTGTCTTTTGCTCTTTTTATTTTGATGATGTCACCACTAACCTCCTCCAGCAGAGGGACGGGGTTGTGCGCCAACAGGGCTGTGTCTGCAGGGTCGGAGTCTCCTGACTGAGAAGACTAGCCACCGCCAGGGTGGCAGGATCCAGTAACATGCAGGGTTCCCCCTCCATATTTGGGGTGGAGGGAGGGTAACAAAGAGATTACGTGGCGAACGACGCACTACAACTTCTTCCTGACATATATGAGAGGTATAACAAAAATGTCGTAATAACTTCAAGCAGTTAGGAAGTTATCCTAACCCGAAGACACAGCTTGTGGAGAACTACAGTGGCCTGATCATAAGTCTCTGGCAGAATTCTGTTCCCTAGCTCAGAAAAGGGTGGAGTAACATCAGTTGCATCATCCCAGGTTAGCCTGACTTCCTTCTTAGGAACTGCCAAAGTCAACCTGCTTCAGGCCAGCCTGCTCCATGGCCTTCCAGACAGAGACCTGGTCTGTCTGGTTCTCAGTCTGACAGCATCGGGCACCCATGATATACTCCATGAATAAGAGTAGGTGAATGGTCTGAGACCTAAGGCTGAGTTCTTATCTTCTGCATCTCTTTTCTTATTTCTGAAAGAGTCTAAGCTTTGTAGTGATGACTGAAAGAGCTAAGGGTCCCACATTGTGTAACTTGACTGTAATTTCCTAAAGGCAAGAACTATGTACTCCTTTATCTCAGTTTTAACATCTGGTTATGTTTTTTCTTCTTTCTTTTTTAAATTACTTAAGGACTATTCTGGAGAAGGAAATGGCAATCCACTCTCAGTGGTCCAGTGGTCAAGACTCCATACTTCCCCTGCAGGGGGTATGGTTCGATCCCTGGTCAGGGAACTAGAGATCCTGCATGCCATGTGGTGCAGCCAAAAAATATTTATATATATTTATAAAATATTTATATATATTTAAGAAACACTTATTTTGCATCAGGAACCATTTCCAAAACTCTAGAAATAGCAACAAATTCAATCATCATGAAAACCCTATGAATTAGGTTCTAATGTCACCCCTAGAGGCATTGAAATTTTATGTAACTTTCCCAAAGCCACACAGCTAAATGATACACTGGTATTTCACCCATACAGGCCACGTCCAGAGACTGTGCTACACACACACACACACACACACACACACACATACACTCTGCCTTGCTATGCTGCCTCATCTTGCCAGTGTTAGAATGACAAGGGAAAGAAAAACTTGCAATCTAACCTCACAGAAAATTGGGAAGGGAGCAATATTTATACAAAAGAATTCTAAATGAATAGTTTGCGTCTAGATACTTATAGCTGCTATACTACAAATGTTGACACAATATGAAAAGTTGAGCTAAAAATATAGGTTGATTTGGACACTTAAAGGACATTGCTCTTTGGATTTAAAAATAATAATACTATCAAATCGTGAATCATTTGAAGTTCTCAAAAACATGACCTTGACTTCCAGACAAATGAGCAATTACTGTATTCACTTAGGAGATTAAATTCACAACTGGCTAAAAACTTAAAAATTCAGTTATTCTGGTAGCCAGTTGTTAGGGCTGCTGTAACCAAGTCCCAGAAACTGCCTGTCTTCAGTAAACGATGTGCATTGTCTCACAGTCCTGGAAGCCAGATGGCCAGGATCAGGTGTTGGTAGAGCTGGTTTCCTTTGAGATCTATGAGAGCAGGCTGGCTTCTCCCCACGTGTCTTCACCTTGTCTCTCCTCTGTCCATGTCTGTCTCTATCTCATCCAAATTTCCTCTTTTTATAAGTACACCAGTCATACTGGATTGCTCACCCAGATAAACTCAGCTTAACTTACTACCTCTATAAAGATCCTACCTCCAAATGAGAAGGAGATTATCACTCCAGCTTATCTTTGTTGAAGACACTATCTGACCCATATCAGCAGTACATTGGATGAATCACAAGCTGGAATCAAGGGAGAAATATCAACAACCTTAGATATGCAGATAATACCGTCACTCCAAATCTTTGCTGTGAGAGACAAAAACCAAGGAACAATACCACTCTAATAATGGCAGAAAGTGAAGATAAACTAAAGAGTCTCTTAATGAGGGTGAAAGAGGAGAGTGATAAAGCTGGCTTAAATCTCAAAAAACTAAGATTATGGCATCCGGTCCCATCACTTTATGGCAAATAGAAGGGGAAGAAATGGAAGTAGCAACAGAGTTTATTTTTTTGAGCTCCAAATCACTTCTGATGGTGACTGCAGCCATGAAATTAAAGGATGCTTGTTCCTTGGAAGAGAAACTGACAAACCTAGACAGTGCCTTAAAAAGCAGAGACATCACTTTGCTGACAAAGGTCTGTATAGTCAAAGCTATGGTTTTTCCAGTAGTCATGTACTGTTATGAGAATTGGTCCATAAAGAAAGCTGAGGGCTGAAGAACTGATGTTCTATAATTGGGGTGCTGGGGAAGACTCTTGAGAGTCCCTGGCACTGCAAGGAGATCAAACCAGGCAATGCTGAAGGAAATCAACCCTGACTATTCATTGGAAGGACTGATGCTGAAGCTCCAATGCTTTGGCCACCGGATGCAAAGAGCTGACTCATTAGGAAAGACCCTGATGTTAGGAAAGATCTATGGCAAAAGGAAAAGGGGGCAGCAGAGGATGAGATGATTAGCTGGCATCACTGACTCAATGGACATGAGTTGAGCAAAGTCTGGGAGATAGCAAAGGACAGGGAAGCCTGGTGTGCTACAGTTCATGGAGTCCCAGAGTCAGACACACTTTAGGGACTGAACTACTACAGCAGCAATACATTGAGGGGTAAGAGTCCTGTCTGAATTCTAGCTCTGACATTTATCAATTTTGAGACTTTGGTATGCCTTATTTCCCTCCTTTAAATGAGGATAAAATAGTATCTACCCCATGCTGTCACAAGAATTATGTGAATCCGTGCGTGAAACACTTAGAATACTTATTAGCGCAATGCATATTAGATTGATTCAACACATCGTTACTAAACACCTATTAAGTATCAGGCACTATTCTAGGTGTCTGAGATACAGACATAAAGAAAACAGCCCAAAATACCCCCTTTTGTGGATCTCATATTTGAGTGGGGAAAGAAAAAAAATACAAAAAGTAGAACATATAGAATGTCAGAGAGTAGTCAGTGTTGTAGAACAAAAAAACAAAAGCAAGACACAGGTTAGAGAGTGTTAGGGTTGCAATTCTGGATCAGAGGAGACCTTATAGATTCATCATTTGAGCAAGGACCTGATGAATGGGAGAAGACAGTTAAGTGCTTATCTGGAGGTTTTAGATAGAGAAGGGCTTCCCCACTTCAGCACTACTGACATTTGGGGCTGGATTTTTCTTTTTTGGAGGCCTGACGTGTGCATTGCAGGATGTTTAGCGGCATCCTTCCTAGATGCTATTTGCAACTGAGTAGCATCGGCCACCCTAGTTGTGACCACCTGTCTTACAAGCCAAGATGTCTCCAGACATTGTCACATGTCCTGGGGGGACAGAATCACTGCTGGTTGAGGACCACTGAGGTAGAAGGAAAGTGAGAGCCCTGGGGCGGGAGTGCGCTCAGCTTGTTTGAGGCACAGCTAGGAAGCGCACGAGATGAGATCAGAAGGGAGAAGGATGAACCACACACATACTACCTGTAACTTTGAGGCCATTCTTTCCATCAGCGGAAACTGCTGGAGGGTTAAGAGCAAAAAGACAGCACAACTTGACCCAAAGTTTAGAAAGACCCAATTAGCTGCCACACTGAGAATTGTTCATAGGTAGAAAGACAGAAATGGACACCTCACCAGGGTGATAATCACAGTAATCCTATTATATATTTAATTTTTGTTTGTTTAATTTGGTCACTGATTTGGCTGGGTAGTGACGGGACTAGTGAGAGAACTGAGCTAAGACCTGGGGAAGAAAAGAGGAAGGCGAATTAGCACAAAAGAAAAAGCCTAAGAGTGGGCAAAGAAGTGGAAGGCAGTACTGTAAAGTCAGTTTGAAAGAGGGTGAAGAGAGAATGCTGGGGGCCGGTGAGTGCTATCCTAAGGAGTCGCAGCTCTGGTCTGCAAGGGATGGGGAGCCTTTGAAGCTTAAGCAACAAGGAAAACTCTGCAGCAGGGTACATATCACAGCAGTCAGAAAGACTACTTTCAAAGGGAGTGGCTTCCACGGTAAAGCATCTGCCCGCAATGCGGATTCGATTCCTGGGTCAGGAAAGTCCCCTAGAGAAGGAAATGGCAATCCACTCCAGCACTCTTGCCTGAAAAATCCCATGGACGGAGGAGCCTGATAGGCTACAATCCATGGGGTCGCAAAGAGTCGGATACGACTGAGCGATTTCACTTCACTTCACTTCCTTTATTAACATGGGCGAGCCATAATAAGAGCTTATATTTAGGTGGATGAAGAGCAGGAGCCGGACCTTCTGAAGGAAGAAAAACGAAGTCCTTCCTGCCCTAATAAGACTTGGAGCTATTTTCTCCAGAGTAATTTTGCTTCTAGGCAAGAACGGGCCTTCCCTGATGGCTCAGGCGTTTAATCCTCGAGTCAGGAAGATCTCTTGGAGTAGGAAATCACAACTCACTCCGGTATTCTTGCCTGGGAAATTCCTGTGGACAGAGGAGCCTGGCGGGCTACAGTCCATAGGGTCGCAAAGAGTCAGACAATGAGCGACTAGGCAACCACAAGGCAAGCAAACGTTACTATCTCTGAGGCTAGAAACATTTCCGTGGTATCGGAGATCAAGCGAATGCCAAGCCCCCCATGAAATGGTTTAAGTCGTGCAGTGCTTTTCTTGGAAATGGTGTCCCCAGAGTAGGGTGTCTTGTTTCAAGGGTCTTTTCAAAAAGGCTGTTACCTGTAAAGTAAGAAAAGCTATGCCGAGTACCGGCCATGAAAGAAAAAGCAAGTCTGCAGTGAAACGGTTCTTGGGGGATGGTCGTGCATTTCCGTTTTTAAGTGGAAAATGTGTTCGTAGATATAACACAGCAGTGTAGGTCCATCAGACCAGTCCCCCTACTTTGTAGGTGGCAGCAACAAGGCCGCCTGCCTCCACGTTCCTTCTGTCCTTCTGTCCAGTCCGATTTCTGAAAGGGGCTCACTCAGTTAACAGAGGCGGGGGCGGAGGGCCGGCCGCGGGGCAGGGAGCCGCGGGCGCCGGGCCGCCGCCCAGGGTGTGGCGCCGGGCGCGGCGCCCGGCAGCGAGAGGGGCGGGCGGCGGGCGGGGCCGGAGCGGGGCTGCGCAGAACCGCCGGGGACGCGTCAGTCGCCCGCCCCGCCGCCCCGGCGCAGTCACCCCGCTCTGCAGCCACCGGCACCAGGAACTGCGCCGAGCGGAGCGCGACGGTCCCCGCCATGTCTGCAGCCATGAGGCAGAGGTTCGACCAGTTCCTTCACCAGAAGAACTGCATGACTGACCTCCTGGCCAAGATCGAGGCCAAGACCGGCGTGAACCGGAGCTTCATCGCGCTCGGTGAGTGCAGGGCCGGCGCCCGCGGGGTCCTGCTCCGCCTGGCCCGGGGGCAGCTGTCTCACCCGCTGCCGGGCAGGCCCGCGGAGACCGCGGGGTCGGTGACAGATGGGGGCGAGCGGCGGGCACCTTCGGGGACGGGACTGGCTGCCCGGACAGGCCAGAGCCGGCCGGGGAAGGGGCGCCCGCGGCGCCGGGCGCGGGGACCGCTGGCGCTGACGTGTCTGCCCCGCGGCCGGACGCCAAGCGCAGTGGCGGAGCGCAGGGCTGGCGCGGAGCGGCGCGGCCCCTGCGGGAGGGCGCGCGGTGCCCGTGGCGCAACGCCGGGTACCTCCAGGCTCGGGGCCCGGGAGGGGTGTCCCCGCGGGAGCGGAGGGGCTGCGGGCCGGCCAGGGACTCCCGACTTCTCTGGACCCTCGGGAAAGGAAAGAAACGGTTTCTCCAGCTGGTGTGCCCCTTGAGGGGAGGATGGTGGAAGGAAGGGCACAAACAGGGGGCCTGCCGGGTATCCTCAGACCCGAGGCAAAGCCCTGCGAAGGCGCTGGCCCGGCCGTGGTGCGGTTTGTTTTTCTCCATCGCCTAGAACGAGCCCAGCCGTACGCTGTGGGCGGGGGCTGCGGCTGCAGTGTGCCACCCGACCCACTTCTGTCCTCGTGTCTCCAGGTGTCATCGGCCTGCTGGCTTTGTACCTGGTGTTCGGTTATGGAGCCTCTCTCCTCTGCAACCTGATAGGATTTGGTTATCCAGCCTACGTCTCGTAAGTGACTCCCGCAGCAAGTGTCCCTTCCTCCCCTTCCCCCATCCAGAGTGGTCCTAGTTGCATCACACCCCCATTTTCCTGGGAGAGCGGTCAAAGGACCGGAGAGGAGCAACTCACCGCTTAAGGTTACAC
Source organism: Capricornis sumatraensis (assembly GCF_032405125.1). NCBI lineage: Eukaryota > Metazoa > Chordata > Mammalia > Artiodactyla > Bovidae > Capricornis > Capricornis sumatraensis. Next base: position 99,651,464 of record NC_091070.1, on the reverse strand, counting down.
ATTTTAGAGGCTTAACTTGACATCTGATCTGATGACTAGCCAAAATGTATGTTTCATCAGCTTATAGTGGCAGGGTGTGTGCCTTCTAACAGCTCCAGAAATGAAAGGTATAACAAAGTGGACCTTTACTTTTGGAGAGATCTCACCGGGTACAGAGAGTGGATTATTGTTGTATTAGTTGCTAAGTCATGTCTGGTTCTTTGCAACTCCATGGACTGTAGCCCACCAGGCTCTTCCTCCATGGAATTCAACAGGCAAGAATACTGGAGTGGGTTGTCATGTCCTTCTCCAGGGGGTCTTCCCCTACCAGCGATGGAACCCACCTCTCCTTCACTGGCAGGCAAATTCTTTACCATTGAGCCTCCAGGGAAACTCAGACAGAGAGTAGATTCCTTCTCCCTAATAATTATTTAAATGTGCATTGCACCTTATATTTATGTACACTAGTAAAACCCCATCAGTCAGAGCTTCCTTAATTCAGATTTACTCTACAGTGTGTTTAATTTAAAAATATTGTCCAATTTCACTTTTTCCCATTCATTGAAATAGGAATTATTCTTCCCCTTAAATGAATTTTGTTTTACTCTACAGCTGTTCCTGAGAACTCTGATGGGTTTTACTTTCATTGAGTTGGTCTCTACCACTTTCCTCAACCATAAGGATAAAAATAAAGGAAAAAACTTTCAGCTGGAAGACTAAGACACCAATAACACATGATTACACCTTTGTCTATCATAGACCTGGCTAGAATTTAATATGTGACTAGAAAGTGGAAATGTGTTTTAGGAAAATGTTAGTTCTGACTTGAACAGTGAAATCAAAATTACCTAAGTAGTAGTTACTGAATTAGTCAGGTACAGACACTTAGTGGCTCCAGAAAATCTAGCTACGGATCGGCTACTACTTGGTGTGAATTTGGAGATCCTCCCCAGCATTGGAGAAGGAAATGGCAACCCACTCAAGTGTTCTTGCCTGGAGAATCCTGTGGACAGAGGAGCCTGGTGGGCTGCCGTCTGTGGGGTTGCACAGAGTCAGACACGACTGAAATGACTTAGCAGCAGCAGCAGCCCCACCATTATCTGCTAAAGTACCACACATATTGTTTGTGTATGCCAAACGGTGAAGACCGACCAGAAAAACTGGATTGACTTTCAGATCAATGAAAAAGTTATCTCCTGTGCATGCTCAGTTGAGTCCTGCTCTTTGTGGCCCCATGGACTGTAGCCCGCCAGCCTCCTCTATCCATGGAATTTTTCCAGGCAAGGATACTGGAAAGGCTTGCCATTTCTTCCTCCGGGGGATCTTCCCAACTTAGGGACCAAACGCTTATCTCTGGGGAACCCTTTTGTAAGGTTTATAAAAGCTGCTTGAGTTGTTTTAAACTAGCAGAGACTATGGCTCTTTAAAAATACCACAGAGCTTAAAAAATGTTGTCTCCACATCAGTGCCGTTTGATGTATGATCTGTGAGAACCATAACCTTGTCTGTTGGTGAGATGAGATCATTGGTATAGGCTTTAGAAAAGTAAAGATCTGTTTCTCAATAGGGTGTGTAGGCCTGTGTATGTGGAAGTGGATGTGACTAAAGGCAAACAGAGCTTGGACAAACTTTTCCTTGGCCTACTGGATTAATTCTAGCCATTTTTAAAGTCATATTTTAAAGTAATTTCAAGTGACTCAATTTCAGTTTTATCATTTGTTTAAAGTCATTTTTTAATTCATTTTCTACATAGTCCATTGGCTCTTTATTTAGAAGCAGCTAAATGTTCCTGTTTATTGCTAGGAATTCTTTGAAATGGTAGATATGATCATATTTCTGAGGTAAGTGGGCTTTATATATTTTAGAATTTCTCTATTCATCAAGTAGACACACTTTCTTTTCTTTTCTGAGTACTCTGAGGCAAAGTGACATTTGTAGTACATTTTAATAGGAATGATGAGTATTACAAATCTAATAAAGGGGTTTTAATGACAAATAAAAATTCAGGGAATAATTGATGAGTACCTACATCTATTACTATTTATTCATAGGATGTTTCCTTTTGGTAGACCCAACTCTTACTTTTAAAATGAACATTGTTGTTCAGTCACTAAATTGGTATATGACTCTTTGTGACCCCGTGGACTACAGCACGTCAGGCCTCCTTGTCCTTCACTATCTCACAGAATTTGCTTGAAGTCATGTTCATTGAGTTGGTGACGCCATCCAACCATCTCATCCTCTGTCACCCCCTTCTCTTCCTGCCTTCAATCTTTCCTGGCTCTAGGGTCTTTTCCAATGAGTCAGCTCTTTGCATCAGGTGGCCAAAGTATTGGAGCTTCAGCATCAGTCCTTCCAGTGAATATTCAGGGTTGATTTCCTTTAGGATTGACTGATTTGATCTTGCTGTCTAAGGGACTCTCATTTAAAATGAATCCTGAACACAGGATTGTGTTCATTAAGTGAAGGTTGGTCTCTGTGGGTGCTTAGATTTTTCCCTAAAACAGTGCTTTTCAGCCTTGACTGCCCACTGGAAGTATCTCAGGAGCCTTAAAAATTACTGATTCCTAGGCCCTGCCCCTGAAGATTATGATGTAATTACTCTCAGATGCAACCTGGGTTTTGGAATTATTAAAGGAGTCTCATTTTTAAAGGTCATGCTGAGAAGCCCCAGTATAAAGCAGCAGCGTAGCTTGTGCTTATTATACTTGAAGAGGGGGATTGAAGGCGTGGAAGAATGGCCTGCAGCCCTGGGGAGGGTCTAGAGGCCCACCTGGCCTCTGCTTTGTGAAAGAGATTCAAGGAGACGTGGGATCGTATGCACAGTAAAGCATACAGACCCCCAGTCAGGAAACATTTCAGGCAGTCACTGTTCCATTAGTCTAATGAAATATATTCATTGCTTAAGCAGTGTGACGGTATAACTGTCAGAAAGAAAGTCCTTGAAAATGGTGTGATGAGTAGCACCTCAATCAGCGTTACTTAAGATGTGATCTGCCATCACTCTAATTGTTCTTGTCTGTTGGAATTCTTGCCAGCCAGAGTGTTTTTTTTTTTAAAAATACAGGCTCATTTAGTAATATTAAGCAAACACCAAATGCTATCCATGCACCATGGCAGCATCTCAGATACACAGGGACGAAGGCAGACATACTCCCCATCTGTGCCCGGAGAGACTACAGAGTAAACTGCAATAAATAGTAAAATAGTGACCGTGTCCTCCACAGAGCACCCACAGGGAGCTGGGGGAGAGGTTAACAGGAGGGACCCCCTGGAGATTACTCATCTGAGCTGCTATTGGAGTTAAGACTTGATGGATGGGAAGGTGCCAGCGGAGAGCAGACCCTGGAGGAGGAAGCAATGTGCGCCAGGCCCTGGAGGCACTGGTGCACTGGGAGCTCTGAGAGCGAAGAGGGGCGGAGGAGGGCCAGACACGGCTACTGGCTGACACGTCCAGTGTGCAGTTTATTTCGGGTAGTTGTGGGGAACTTGCATGTTTTCTGACTGCCTTGGATGGGTTCAAGATAAGAGGTGACGTGAAGATTTACATTCTCAAGGTCATTCTGGCTGCTGTGATCTCTGGAAGGAATTGGTGATCCCGCCAAATTATTGCTAACCCCTTTCTTTCTCACCTTACCGTGTTCACTCCTGCTGCTTCATCTCCTTGGGCCATCAGATTGTGCTATTTAATGCTCCCTGTTGGGTGGCCAACAATGGTCAAGCTTGGTTGACCAAGAGGCTGCAGGGTGCAGAAATAAAATTTGGCAAACTTATCTGTCTTCTCAGCTTTTCTCATGACTCACTACGTTGGGAAATCTGTGGGTGGGGCTGAGGTGCCCCTGGCTTCCTGCCAGGTCTTGGCGGTGTATTGGAGCCAAAGACAGCTAGAGGCCTGGCCAGCCCTCCAGGCAGCAGAACCAGCTTATTATCAGGAGGCCCCTTCCTACTGGTTACTCTTATTTTCTGTGGAGATAATTTCCCTTTGAGAGCAGGACCTTTATCCTCTTCCTCTGTTTCCAGACTTTTTGGCCACCCTATATAGGCAGTTTGAAATGTCATCCAGCCTTCTCATTATCAAGAGCTGTTGACAGGACTTCAGTCTCCCTACTTCCTTCTATTACTGATAAGAGAAAGCAGACTACTGGATAGTCATAGGAAACTTTATTACCACAGTGGACCTGCCCCTCCCCCGTTTTTTGCTGAGATAGAAGTCTCACGCAACCCTTTTAAAGTATACAGATTTAGCGGTTAGTATATTTATAAAGTTTTGCAACCATCACAACTACCTATTTCTAGAATGGATTCATCACCCCAAAAGGAAACCCTCTACCTCTTAGCAGTCATCCCTCATTTCTTCTACACTCCAGTCCTCAGCAATCACCAGCCTGCTTTCTGTCTGTATGGATTTGCCTGTTCTGGACATTTCATACAAACCGAATCATATCTTATGTGGCTGTTTGTTTCTGGGGTGGCCCTGCATTTATTAACAAGTCTTTCTGAGAGACCTCTCAGGAGTGTATACTATGCTGAAGCATCAAAGTTGGCGCTGAGACCCAAGATAACCTCCTCCACCCTGGAATGTGGTGGCTGTTCTTGACTCTGCTTTTTTATTCAAGTGGAATAGGAGGGAAAGCCTAATGGCTGTGTTTTCTGTTTTTGTCTTTGTCCTGAAGATAAGGGAAAGGAGGAAGGCTTGCTTTCTGTACAACCCAGCAAACTTTTTGCTTGAAGTTCTATTAAAACATCTATTACTTTTCCTCTTTTTCATTTAATATTTTTGTTAAGGATCAGGTGGCCACCTTCCTGGGACTATCAGAGTTGGGCCTTAGCGGTCAAACGGGTAGTCTGATCATCAACACTTTTCAAAAGATCCCGGGAAAGAGAGTTTGGAAGGTTTTCCAAGGTCACACAGAGGCTAGGCTTGGTCTGGAGCCCTCAGTTAAGTGCACAGGAATGTGAACGCACATTCAGGCATATTTTAGCACCATGCTTGAGAAGATAATAGATGCTCTGAGTCCAGCATTTTAATGTCTATATTTAATCTGATGTTTGGCAACATTTTTCAAATCTCATACCCACTCTGGTGATGTGTCATTTTACCTTCTGTGTGTCCTCACCAGCCCGATTGAAGCTTTTGTCATCAGTACAAGGAGTGCTTTTAGCTCTTTGTGGGGCTGTTGAATAACTGTGTGACACCTAATTTAATAAACACTTAAATATCTCTGTTTAAGTGCTTTACAAATATAGCTCATTTAATCCTCATGACAGCCCTGTGATATAAGTATTACAATCATTCCTGTTTTACAGATGAGGAAACAGAGAAACAGAAGTAATTTGATTATGGTCTCACAACAGTGGATGATTAAACTGATATTTTAGCCTAGGGAGTCTGGCCGCAGAGTCCATATTTTAAACTTCTGTTATATTGCTTCCCATATGGCTCTTTAAGTGTCCCACAGATGCCAGAACTTTCCATAGGGATGAAAATTAATTGTTGATATAACTTTTTCTTTATCCATTTGACACTGTCAATGCAAATACATCAACTTCATGCAGTATGTTTCTCAAGGTACTGCCGTTCCAAATCATATCTGCACACAGTAATTTGCAGTGTTTTATACCTGTTGACTAGAATATATTACTAACAAGTTCTTTCTCTTGTCTGATGTGATGTCGCATTGATTTATGATGGCAGCACTATACATCGTTATACGCAGAGACCTCTATTTTACCTGTGCACACCCAGATGGCACACTGCATCGGGTCTTCTGAGCAAATGCAGCTTGCCTTCAGTTCTTTGTCAGGAGGCAGCACCTCTCAGGGAGGGGAGATGTTTGGGGATGATCTGTATGAAGTCTTATCCTTCTCCATCAGAGGGCAGACAAACTGAAAACCACAGTCACAGAAAACTAACCAATCTAATCACATTGACCACAGCCTTGTCTATCTCAGTGAAACTATGAGCCGTGCTGTGTAGGGCCACCCAAGATAGATGGGTCATGGTGGAGAGTTCTGACAGAATATGGTCCACTGGAGAAAGGAATGGCAAACCACTTCAGTATTCTTGCCTTGGGAACCCCAGGAACAGTATGAAAAGGCAAAAAGGCAAAAAGATGAACTCCCCAGGTCAGTTGGTACCCAATATACTACTGGAGATAAGAGGAGAAATAAGTTCAGAAATAATGGAGAGATGGAGCCAAAGCAAAAACAACACCCAGTTGTGGATGTGACCGGTGATAAAAGCAAGGTCCGATACTGTAAAGAGCAATATTGCATAGGAACCTGGAATGTTTGGTCCATGAATCAAGGCAAATTGGAAGTGATCAAACAGGAGATGGCAAGAGTAAACTTTAACATTTTAGCAACCAGAGAACTAAAATGGACTGGAATGGGTGAATTTAACTCAGATGACCATGATATCTACTACTGTGGGCAAGAATCCCTTAGAAGAAATGTCATAGTCAACAAAAGAGTCCAAAATGCAGTACTTGGGTACAGTCTCAAAAACAAAGGCATGATCTCTGTTCATTTCCATGGCAAACCATTCAATATCACGGTAATCCAAATCTATGCCCCAACCAGTAATGCTGAAGAAGCTGAAGTTGAACGGTTCTTTGAAGACCTACAAGACTTTCTAGAATCAACACCCAAAAAACTGTCCATTTCACTATAAGGGACTGGAATGCAAAAGTAGGAAGTCAAGAAACACCCAGAGGAACAGGAAAATTTGGCCTTGGAGTACGGAATGAAGCAGGGCGAAGGCTAATAGAGTTTTGCCAAAACACACTGATCATTGCAAACACCCTCTTGCAGCAACACAAGAGAAGGCTCTATGCATGGACATCACCAGATGGTCAATACCAAAATTAGACTGATTATATTCTTTGCAGCCAAAGATGGAGAAGCTCTATACTGTCAGCAAAAACAAGACTGGGAGCTGACTGTGGCTCAAATCATGAACTCCTTATTACTAAATTCAGACTTAAATTGAAGAAAGTAGGGAAAACCACTAGACCATTCAAGTATGACCTAAATCAAATCCCTAACAGTTATACAGTGGAAGTGAGAAATGGATTTAAGGAACTAGATCTGATAGACAGAGGGCCTGATGAACTGTGGCCTGATGTTTATGACATTGTACAGGAGACAGGGAGCAAGACCATCCCCAAGAAAAAGAAATGCAAAAAAGAAAATTGCTGTCTGAGGAGGCTTACAAATAGCTGTGAAAAGAAGAGAAGCGAAAAGCAAAGGAGAAAAGGAAAGATGTACCCATTTGAATGCAGAGTTCCAAAGAATAGCAAGGAGAGATAACAAAGCCTTCCTCAGCTATCAATGCAAAGAAATAGAGGAAAACAATGACTGGGAAAGACTAGAGATGTCTTCAAGAAAATTAGAGATACCAAGGGAAAATTTCATGCAAAGATGGGCTCAATAAAGGACAGAAATGGTATGGAACGAACAGAGGCAGAAGATATTAAGAAGAGGTGGCAAGAATACACAGAAGAACTGTACAAAAAAGATATTCACGACCCAGATAATCATGATGTGATCACTCACCTAGAGCCAGACATCCTGGAATGTGAAGTCTAGTGGGCCTTAGGAAGCATCACTACGAACAAAGCTAGTGGAGGTGATGGAGTTCCAGTTGAGCTATTTCAAATCCTAAAAGATGATGCTGTAAAAGTGTTGCACTCAATATGCCAGCAAATTTGGAAAACTCAGCAGTGGCCACAGGACTGGAAAAGGTCAGTTTTCATTTCCTTCCCTAAGAAAGGCAATACCAAAGAATGCTCAAACTACTGCACAATTGCACTCATCTCACACGCTAGTAAAGTAATGCTCAAAATTCTCCAAGCCAGGCTTCAACAGTATGTAAACCATGAACTTCCAGATGTTCAAGTGGATTTAGAAGAGGCAGAGGAACCAGAGATCAAATTGCCAACATCTGTGGGATCATCAAAAAAGCAAGAGAGTTCCAGAAAAACATCTATTTCTGCTTTATTGACTATGCCAAAGCCTTTGACTGTGTGGATCACAATAAACTCTGGAAAATTCTGAAAGAGGTGGGAATACCAGACCACCTGACCTGCCTCTTGAGAAATCTGTATGCAGGTCAGGAAGCAACAGTTAGAACTGGACATGGAACACCAGACTGGTTCCAAATAGGAAAAGGAGTACATCAAGGCTGTATATTGTCACCCTGCTTATTTAACTTCTATGCAGAGTACATCATGAGAAATGCTGGGCTGGAAGAAACACAAGCTGGAATCAAGATTGCTGGGAGAAATATCAATAACCTCAGATATACAGAAGACACCACCCTTATGGCAGAAAGTGAAGAAGAACTAAAGAACCTCTTGATGAATATGAAAGAGGAGAGTGAAAAAGTTGGCTTAAAGCTCAACATTCAGAAAACGAAGATCATGGCATCCGGTCCTATCACTTCATGGGAAATAGATGGGGAAACAGTGGAAACAGTGACAGACTTTATTTTTTGGGCTCCAAAATCACTGCAGATGGTGATTGCAGCCATGAAATTAAAATACGCTTACTCCTTGGGAGAAAAATTATGACCAATCTAGACAGCATATTAAAAAGCAAAGACATATCTTTGCCAACAAAGTTCTGTCTAGTCGAAGGTATGGTTTTTCCAGTTGTCATGTAGGGATGTGAGAGTTGGACTATAAAGAAAGCTGAGCACCAAAGAATTGATGGTTTTGTTCTGTGGTGTTGGAGAAGACTCTTGCGAGTCCCTTGGACTGCAAGAAGATCCAACCAGTCCATCCTAAAGGGGAGCAGTCCTGAATATTCATTGGAAGGACTGATGCTGAAGCTGAAACTCCAATCCTTTGGCCACCTCATGTGAAGAGCTGACTCATTTGAACAGACCCTGATGCTGGGAAAGATTGAAGGTGAGAGGAGAAGGGGACAACAGAGGATGAGATGGTTGGATGGCATCACTGACTCAATGGACATGAGTTTGAGTAAACTCTGGGTGTTGTTGATGGACAGGAAGGCCTGGGGTGCTGCAGTCCATGGGGTCGCAAAGAGTTGGACAGAACTGAGGGACTGAACTGAACCAAACTGTATGAAGTCAGATTGGAAAAGGGGATGGTGAAGGGGAATACAGTCAGAATAACTACGAGGGTTGTACTATAATCAATCACAAGTGAAAGCTATAGTATCTTTGCAGACAGTACACAGCAGATAACACGAGGAAAGGTAGGCTAAAAAGGGTTGAAGTCTGATTAGTTACAGTCTGCAGTGGCAGACTCCTGAACAGAGGCTCACTACCCAGAGGGGAGTTTAGGAAGGTCGCCGTGGTGTGGCTGACAGTTCTGAATCACTCTCTGTCTCACGAGAGCAAGTCTTCTGAACCAGAGCTAGGCTTCCCTAATGATGCTGGAGGATGTGTATTTGTGGTTTTCTCATAGACTTATTAGTAAGGGATGGGTTTGTTTTCTTGTGTTTTTTATAGAACTTCCTTTTACATTCATGAGCACTTGGGAGCAGATATATTTTCCACTCAGCTGCTATGTCCCCATTACACCTGCTTTTCTCTCTGCAACTGTGTGTTCCTTGTTAGGAGAGCTGCAGGGCAGGGCGGCGCATGCCCACACTTTCCTTCTCTGGCCTACTGGGTACTTGGACCTGAAATACAACTGACAGTCTGTAAATGTGGCCTTAAGCACCACTGAGGTCGTAAAGTTTACGTTTGTCGGCCGTTTGCTGGTTGTTTTCACTTTGTATTATGGTTAGTATGACTGAGCTATTTTAAGATGAAGGAGTTACGGAGAAAACTGTAACACTAATAAATTATCCTTATAGCCACCTGTGACTCTTTTGTAGATAATTACAGCCAGTATTTTGGTTATGTTTTTGTTTTTTTCCTTTTGCCTGTGTCATAGAGAAAAAAAGGTTTTGAGGAGCAAATAAGATGAATGATTTGAATGAATTATTCATAATGTAGTTTCTGGGCTCTGAAGCAGTTGTGGAGGGAGACTTCATTCCAGACTCTGTTCTGGAGGGTTCCCTGTGAACTTTAATGAACTGTTTTTTTGTTCTCTTCATGGAGGCCCTGGAGATAAGATCTATTTGTTCTTCTGAGCTGCCTTCCTCTTCCCCCTGTCCCAGAGCTTTCTGTTTTTAGGACTTTGAATGAGGACTCCATTTTTCAAGTTAATATCCTTGAATAGTATTTAAAACAAGTATAGGGACTTTTCTGATGGTCCAGAGGCTACGACCCCACACTCCCAATTCGGGGGGCCCAGATGCATTTCCTAGACAGGGAGGTAGATGCCACAGTCCACGACTAAAAGACCCTGCATGCTGTAACTAAAGACTGAAGCTCCCCTGTGCCACATTAAGAGCCAGGACAGCCAAATAGATAAAAAAAATATTACAAAATAAAATTAAACAAATATAAATATTTATGGGACACTTTACTATATTTAATGCCTATCAATAATATTACCAAGTAATCAATTTTGAGAATAAATCAGTATAGCAGAAGTTTAAAAATAGTTTCAAAAATTGCTAATGAAATTACTTTTCTAGCAGTTGAAATATAAGCAGGGGCTGCAGAAACCTATGTTGACTTCATACTAACACTCTCTGGTTCCTGGGAGTGGAGCTGTCATCTGTCCCTCTCACAAGGCCACTATATATATCCTACAACTTCTGCTGGTGGGGCCAGGTGACCTAGTGAAGGGATTAGTTACATGGCAGTGGTAACTCTTGATGTGGCCCTCTTTCATCGGGAAAGGTCAGTTCAGGTTGTTCCTGCAGAGGTTGTAAGGGTGCGTGAGTGTAAGTTAAATTTCCAGTACATACCTGACATAGATGTTACATTTACAGAGCCATCAGTTTCATCGGCGGAGGGCTGTCCCAGTAGAATTTGCATCTGCTGGTGTTTTCTGTTCGTTTATTGAAGTATAGTTGGTTTACATTGCTACGTTAGTTTCTAGTTACAGAAGGTGATTCAGTTTTACATATATATATATTTCTCCATTATGGATTATTACAAAATACTGAATATAATGCCCTGTGCCATATAGTAGGACCTGGTTGTTTGCATCTGCTATTCTTTTAATATTGCCTAGTGAACAGCCTAATGCTTTCTGTTTTGAATTATAAAATGTTAGCTAGAAGAGGTCTTAGAGATCAAGCTGCTGGAACTATAGCTACCTTTAACATATTTGGAAACTAAGGTGACAAAATCAAGTTTTACGACTTAGTTCACAAATCTGTTGAGGCAAATTCAGGTGTAGGGAAAGGGTGTCTGACTCCCCTGGCCTGCCCACTGCCAACATTCCTTATGCTTTATATTCAACCATTACTGACGCTTCCATTTTGCATTAAAAAAATAGCAAACAATTGGTAGATATGATCACCATAATTAAACACCAAAATATTTGACCACTAAAAGACTGCTTTTGGCTTTTTTGTATTTCAACTTCCATTAGAGTTGTTTTATAGAGTCATGTTAATATACATTTGCCTGCAAATTTAGCTTATATTAAGCATTTCAGTAAGTCGGTCATTTTGTGCTATAGGGGAACATTATTAAAAATTAAAGGAGCATGGCATATTTTTTCGTTGTTCTTGTATAGTCATCTTAGAAGACAGTTTCTACATATTTACGAAGCAGATTTGCTGTAGTGATTGTATCCTTCTTTTGGGTAGGGAGGATTGGGTATGATGTAAACAGTAAAGAAGCAAATTGTTCCTTTCCTTCTTTACTTGTTTAGTTTTTTCTCTTTGTTTATCTCTTTCTCTGTTGGTGTTCTCTCTTATTTTGAAAGTACACCTACTCTGCAGCAGAAAACAAGTACTTTTCTGAGTGTCTATAGTTTCTGATCTTTATTTCCATGAAGAAAAATCTCTTCTTTCAGTTCAGTTCAGTTGCTCAGTCGCGTCCGACACTGTTTCCCCATCTGTTTCCCATGAAGTGATGGGACCAGATGCCATGATCTTTGTTTTCAGAAGCATTCCTATGCATAGTGGTCACAGTGTGTGTCTGCTGTATTGGAAAGGATTCTTAACGTTCTGGTCCATATTCTTCATATTCATGCTTCAAATAATATACCTTAAACTCTGGAATATTTGTTTTTAAATGTAACTTAACCACATTTGAAACAGAACAAAGCAAATGGACCAGAAGTAGACTCCTTTCTGTTCCTTACCAACAGCACATCTCAAAGCTTTTTATTTTTATAAGCCTTTTTTATGAATTTTTTTTGATGTCCTGTCAGTCTGGAAATATAATCAACTTATTAAAATTAAAATCCTATTGATGAGTACAGCTGGTTTCAGTAGTAAAGCCAGTGCTCTGAAGACATTTAATATTAATACTTAATTTTACATCATTTGGCTGCTGCTGCTAGCAGTAGCCTGCTACTGCTTCAGAGCACTGGCTTTACTACTGAAACCAGTTTAATATTAATACTTAATTTTACATCATTTGGCTAGTTTGAACTATAGTGACTAAGTTACATGTGAACCACATAGAGTCTGGGTAGTGTTTACCCAAGTTTCTTTCGTGTGAGTGATCAGAAGCATATATAATGCACCTGATAATTACTAGTTGAATTAACCCTTGGGCAAATAGATTAACTTTTATAATATTCAGTTTTCTCTATGTAAAAGGAGGGGATAATTTAAGTTAAACACTAACAGAATCAACATTTTAGGAACTGCTTAAATAAGGGTGGTTACTTTTAATTAACCACCCTTATGGCAGAAAGTGAAGAGGAACTAAAAAGCCTCATGATGAAAGTGAAAGAGGAGAGTGAAAAAGTTGGCTTAAAGCTCAACATTCAGAAAACGAAGATCATGGCATCTGGTCCCATCACTCTATGGGAAATAGGTGGGGAAACAGTGGAAACGGTGTCAGACTTTATTTTTTGGGGCTCCAAAATCACTGCAGATGGTGATTGCAGCCATGAAATTAAAAGATGCTTACTCCTTGGAAGAAAAGTTATGACCAACCTAGATAGCATATTGAAAAGCAGAGATAGTACTTTGCCAACAAAGGTCCATCTAGTCAAGGCTATAGTTTTTCCAGTGGTCACGTATAGATGTGAGAGTTGGACTGTGAAGAAAGCTGAGAGCCAAAGAATTGATGCTTTTGAACTGTGGTGTTGAAGAAGACTGTGGTGTTGAAGAGTCCCTTGGACTGCAAGGAGATCCAACCAGTCCATTTTAAAGGAGATCAGTCCTCGGTGTTCATTGGAAGGACTGATGCTGAGCCTGAAACTCCAATACTTTGGCCCCATCATGTGAAGAGTTGACTGATTAGAAAAGACCCTGATGCTGGGAGGGATTGGGGGCAGGAGGAGAAGGGGACGACAGAGGATGAGATGGTTGGATGGCATCACTGACTCAATGGACATGAGTCTGAGTAAACTCTGGGAGTTGGTGATGGACAGGGAGGCCTGGCATGCTGCAATTCATGGGGTCGCAAAGAGTCGGACACGACTGAGCGACTGAACTGAACTGAACTGAACTTTTAATTAACATACAGAGGAAAACTGACTTAATCATATTCACGGTTCTCTTACTCATGTTATTGAACTTAAATGATTAAGGAAAAACCTCTTAAGTAGTATTTTACCTTATTTTTTCTACTTATTGTTTTTTGTTTCTTATTTTTTCCTGTACTTAGATATCAGCAGCTTAAGACATCATTGTTTAAGGAGCAAAAAGGTACAATAAAGTTTTGTTTTTCCAAGTTATAAATATGTGTTATGGCTAGTGGTTTTCTTCTGTTTTGGTACAGTAGTATACTTGTTCCTAAGCACTGGGCATAATTTTTACTAACAGTTTTAAAATATTAAGTCTATTTTTTACTTTGTTTTGCTTCCATTGACGTTTCTGTTTGTCTTAACTCATTCATTGGACCTTTCCCCAAGCACACCTGTGCTGCTTACTTAAGAATGGAACTATCATTTGACTGTTTGTGATTTTCGGTCCTGCAGCGTCACTGTTTTGGCCCCTGAGCTCAGTACAGTGTCATGCATGGTCCGTGCTCCATGTACGCTTGCATTTGAACAGGTCTGTCACTGATACTCACGGTGGATTACCTAGACAGGGCCTCTCTGGCCATTTTACCACCAAGAATTGAGTGGAGAAAAGTAACGCTGGTTTGGTTTGGTTTGGTTTGTACTGATGGTAAAGAATCTTATGTGTTTTTTCATTGCCTTTTTATCTTAAGAAAAATTACAACAAAGAAGATTAAGCCAGATTGTTTTATTCCCTCTTAGAAGTTACCTTTAAAATAGCTCATTTGAAATATAAGACATAGGAGTAAATAATTGCAAAATGGCTTAACTAGCTTCATTTGTCATCTGTATTGTCATCTATAGTATTTATTTGCCATCTGTATTATGCTTCCCCTTCATTGTAGACATAGGCATATGTAATACTAAATACAATGTGCACACAGCTTATACTCCATACTATTGTAGAAAATGGACATTTTTAACTTAATGACTTGAATGTATTGAAATACTCATTAACCAGGAATAAACTTTGAGTCTGAAAAAGTTATTATAGTGTAAAAAATGCTTAACTTGCAGGGGCTACCTGGATAGCTCAAACAGTGAAGAATCTGCCTGCAGTGTGGGAGACCTGGGTTCGACCCCTGGGTTGGGAAGATCCCCTGGAGAAGGGCATGGCAACCCATTGCAGTATTCTTGCCTGGAGAATTCCATGGACAGAGGAGCCTGGTGGGCTACAGTCCATGCGATCTCAGAGAGTTGGGCACAACTGAGTGACTTTCAATTTCACATCAACTGTCTTTAGCTTACATGATTTCTTTCTAATGAAGTACTTAGGGAATTTACAGTTGACTCATGTCTGTGGGTCACAGAACACTTAGATTTTCTGAATGCTGACTCTTAATTTGGAGGGAGAAAATGCTGATAGACCGTATCTACTCGAACTTTGTTTTTTTTTACATCTGTTCAGTGCTGTACTTTGGCTGGTTTTGGTTCATGATCTTACTTTTTGAAAGCAGCAGCAAAGAAACAGATGATTCGACACGGTGGAGGCAGCCAGTTCAATCACTGGGGCTAGGTAGTCCGGATGAGGGCTGGCCAGTGATTCCATCTCTGCCAGTGCCAGTTCAATACCAGTGTCAAGACTTTTGGCCAGTCTCCATGTAGACCTGAAAAATGTTTTAAGCAGTGTCCAGGTTTATTACATTGACCTGCAAATAGGATTTTTGGATTTCACCCAACCCTTTACTTTCTGTAGCATTTTGGATTAGGAGAGTGAAGTACAATTAAAATCCATGAGTAATTCTCTAATCTCTTCTTTCCTGTATTAACAATGCTATTAATCCTTTAAGCTCTGCTTAGCCAGAAGGACTGGAGTGTTCTTATTGCTTTCTTTTCTTTTTAATCCTTTGCCTCCTATGATAAGAATAAATTATCACCATATTATAATTACTACCTAATAGAGTAATATTTCTGAGTGCTTACCCTGTTTAAGTGCTTAATATGTATTAACTAAGTTAATCTTCATAGCAACACAATGAGGTTTATCATCCCTACTTGACAGATGAGCTCACTAGGGCCCAGAAAAACTCGCCCAAGTTCATGTACCTAGTAAGTGGTAACACCAGGATACAAAGCTATAAGCCAAGAATAGTAAAATAATGTAAAGACAGATGAGCATTGGGAAGAAATGAAGGGGAAAGCCTGGCTACTTCATAATTCAGTGTAATTAATCATCTTTTGCTAGTTTGCTTTGTATAGTAGGAAATTCAGTTCAGTTTAGTTTGGTTGCACAGTTGTGTCCAACTCTTTGCCATCCCATGGGCAGCAGCATGCCAGGCCTCCCTGTGCATCACTAACTCCTAGAGTTTATTCAAACTCATGTTCATTGAGTTGGTGATCCCATCCAACCATCTCATCTTCTGTTGTCCCTTCTCCTCTCACTTTCAGTCTTTCCCAGCATCAGGGTCTTTTCCAGTGAGCAATTCTATGCATCAGTGCCCGAAGTATTGGAGTTTCAGCTTCAGCATCAGTCCTTCCAATGAATATTCAGGACTGATTTCCTTTAGGATGGACTGGTTGGATCTGCTTGCAGTCCAAGGGACTCTCAAGAGTCTTCAACACCATAGTTCAAAAGCATCAATTCTTTTGTGCTCAACTTTCTTTATAGTCCAATTCTCACATCCATACATGACCACTGCAAAAACCATAGGTTTGACTAGACGGACCTTTGTTGGCAAAGTAATGTCTTTGCTTTTTAATATGCTGTCTAGGTTGGTCATAACTTTTCTTCCAAGAAGCAAACGTCTTTTAATTTCATGGCTGGAATCACCATCTGCAATGATTTTGGAGCCCCCCAAAATAAAGTCTTTCACAGTTTCCATTGTTTCCCCACCTATTTCCCATGAAGTGATGGGACTGGATGCCATGATCTTAGTTTTCTGAATGTTGAGCTTTAAGCCAACTATTTCACTCTTCTCTTTCACTTTCATCAAGAGGCTCTTTAGCTTTTCTTCGCTTTCTACCATAAGGGTGGTGTCATCTGCATATCTGAGGTTATTGATATTTCTCCCAGCAATCTTGATTCCAGCTTGTGCTTCTTCCAGTCCAGTGTTTCTCATGATGTACTCTGCATATAAGTTAAATAAGCAGGGTGACAATATACAGCCTTGACGTACTCCTTTTCCTATTTGGAACCAGACTGTTGTTCCATGTTCAGTTCTAACTGTTGCTTCCTGACTTGCATATAGGTTTCTCAAGAGGCAGGTCAGGTGGCCTGGTATTCAGATGTCTTTCAGAATTTTCCACAGTTTGTTGTGACCCACACAGGTGAAGGCTTTGGTATAGTCAATAAAGCAGAAATAGATGTTTTTCTAGAACTCTCTTGCTTTTTTGATGATGCCATGGATGTTGGCAATTTGATCTCTGATTCCTCTGCCTTTTCTAAATCCAACTTGAACATCTGGAATTTCATGGTTAACTTACTGCTGAAGCCTGTGTTGGAGAATTTTGAGCATTATTTTACTAGCGTGTGAGATGAGTGCAATTGTGCGGTAGTTTGAGCATTCTTTGGCATTGCCTTTCTTAGGGATTGGAATGAAAAGGGACCTTTTCAGTCCTGTGGCCACTGCTGAATTTTCCAAATTTGCTGGCATACTGAGTGCAGCACTTTCACAGCATCATCTTTTAGGATTTGAAATAGCTCAACTGGAATTCCATCACCTCCACTAACTTTGTTCGTAGTGATGCTTCCTAAAGCCCACTTGACTTCACATTCCAGGATGTCTGGCTCTAGGTGAGTGATCACACCATCGTGGTTATCTGGGTCATAAAGATCTTTAGTGTATAATTCTTCTGTGTGTTCTTGCCACCTCTCCTTAATATCTTCTGGTTTTGTTAGGTCCATACCATTTGTGTCCTTTATTGAGCCCATCTTTGCATGAAATGTTCCCTTGGTATCTCTAATTTTCTTGAAGGATCTCTAGTCTTTCCCATTCTATTATTTTCCTCTATTTTTTTGCATTGATCACTGAGGTAGGCTTTCTTATTTCTCTGTGCTATTCTTTGGTATTCTGCATTCAAATGGGTATATCTTTCCTTTTCTCCTTTGCCTCTTGCTTCTCTTCTTTTCACAGCTATTTGTAAGACCTCCTCAGACAACCATTTTGGCATTTAGCATTTCTTTTTCTAGGAAATTAGAATGAGGAGGAAATTCAGTTCAGTTCAGTTCAGTTCAGTTGCTCAGTCGTGTCGACTCTTTGCGACACCATGAATTGCAGCACGCCAGGCCTCCCTGTCCATCACCAACTCCCAGAGTTCACTCAAACTCACTTCCATTGAGTCAGTGATGCCATCCAGCCATCTCATCATCTGTCGTCCCCTTCTCCTCCTGCTCCCAATCCTTCCCAGCATCAGAGTCTTTTCCAATGAGTCAACTCTTCTCATGAGGTGGCCAAACTACTGGAGTTTCAGCCTCAGCATCGTTCCTTCCAAAGAACACCCAGGACTGATCTCCTTTAGAATGGACTGGTTGGATCTCCTGGCAGTCCAAGGGACTCTTCAAGAGTCTTCTCCAACACCACAGTTCAAAAGCATCAATTCTTCAGCGCTCAGCTTTCTTCACAGTCCAACTCTCACGTCCATACATGACCACAGGAAAAACCATAGCCTTGACTAGATGGACCTTTGTTGGCAAAGTAATGTCTCTGCTTTTGAATATGCTATCTATATTGGTCATGAGGAGGAAATTATAATGAGTCAATTCATCTGATGGGTGGTGTGACTTTCTTTTCTCCCTCTGTGTCATTCTATGTATTGTGAAAAAAAGTGTCCTTATGCTCAGTTGTGTCCTCTCTTTTGTGACCCCATGGACTGTAGCCCATCAGACTCCTCTGTCCATGGAATTCTCCAGGGAAGAATACTGGAGTGGGTAGTCATTCCCTTCTCCAGTGGATCTTCCTGACCCAGGGATCAAGCCTGTGTCTCCTTCAAGAAGGCAGATTCTTAACTGTCTGAGCCATCTGTGTGGAGTGAAGTACTTTAAATGCCCTAAAACACAATAGGTTGTGTCTGATCATTGTTAGGGAAGTTTGTTTGTTAGAAAATCATGAGCAGTTTTTTCAAGAGAGAAATTAAATGAATGTGTCTGCTGTTCACCTCAGTGTTTTAACAGGGCCCTGAAGAGCCCTAGTCTCATAGGAGACCGCAGTTATATATAGTCTGGTGCCCTGTGTTTTTCCCCCCAAATAGAAATATTTGTCCTCACTTTTGTTATTAAAAATAGTACATGCCGCATATGTATAACTGATGCTCTTTGCTATACACCTGAAACTAACATTGTAAGTCAGTTATAGAAATATTTTTTAAAAGATGCTAGTATATTCTCACAAATATAGAGAATAAACTCGTTGTTACCAGTGAGGAGAGGGGAGGGGGTAGGGGCAATATATGGCTAGGCGATTAAGAGGTATAACTGTTAAGTACAAAATAAGCTACAAGAATATATTGTACAATGCCAAATATAGCTAATATTTTATAATAGCTATAAATGGAATATAACCTTTAAAAATTGTGATTATACTGTATACCTGTAACATATAATATTGTACACCAGTCATGCTTCAATTTAAAAAAGATAGTACATGCTCATTGAAAGATCTTAAAAAAACAAAATTCTACGATCCCAATACTGAGGATTAACTGTATTCAACTTGAAAAAAGTATTTCTAAATGCCATTCTTGGTCTAGAAACACAGATAGTTTTCTTTTTTCTTTTAAATACAAAATTAGTAATCTCTTTCTGACACTCAGCCCTGTATCTTAGACATCTGTCCCTGTTAAGGAATATCCTTTTAAAGGCTTCAGAAATATTTCACTGTATGGATATACCCAAATTTATTTAAACAGTCCGTCCTGCCCTTAAAAAGATGTATAAACACACGGTTCTATAATTTCTTCTGCTATAATCTTTGAGTTGAAAGTCATTTAAATATCACTCTTTCCTCTCTGAAGTTCATTTTATTTTGTGTCTGTAAAATGTAGAACTTGAACTAGAACTTTAAGACATCTTCCAATTCAACAGTCTACAATTTCTAACTCTGCTCAGTGAATTTTTAGGCCTGCTTGCCGACCATCTTCCACACTGCAGGCCCGTCCCCTGCTCACCCAGGCCTTGCTTCCTTTTGCTGCCTGCGTGAGGGAGGTGAGACTATGCCGCTGACCCGTGCCCCTGGAGCAGGAGGCCCAGCACCGAGTTTAGGTGGCCGTGACCGTGGGCAGGACTGTGCTGCCCCGGGAGTAGTGCTGAGCCCACGGTTGCTGCTGGCTCTGCCGTTTGAGGTGACGTGGCCTGGAGAGAGCGGGGCCCAGGGCTCTGAGAGCACAGGGGAACTGTTGCCAGCCACTGGGGCGACAGTCCCTGAGTCCCTTTAGGATCGAGCTTTTCTCCTCTCCTGGCTTCTCATTCGTTGCTGCAAAGGGGTCACCTACCCTCTGGCCATAACTTTTTGGAACTGATTCAGTCATTTTGCTTTTCTGTCTTAGAAATGATATGACCAAGTGGTACTGGAACTGGATCTTGGAGCTCGTGGTTCTGAAACTTAGCTGTGTGTTCGAATCACCTGCATACGTTTCTAAAAGCACGTACTTGGGCCTGTTGGAGAGCTTGAGCCACTAGGTCTGAAGGACCTGCTGTATATCGTTTTTATATATTTATACACTATAAAAATATAGTGTATACATTGTTTAACTGTTCCTGAGGTGATTGTGGATCATCATCTAAGTCTGAGAACCGGTGGACTAGGGCACCAACTTGGAACACCAACTTGAACATCCCGCCCACTTCTAATGGTCCTCCAGCTCAAGGAAGCAGGATGAATGGCCCTTCAGGAATCTGGATGTTGAGACCAGGACCTTTCCCCCTGTTAGTCTGCTCTGTGCCCAAGTTGACCTCTCCAAGCCTTGATTTTCTCCAACAGAGGACTCTTGTCCCTTCCAAAAGTCAGATTATGAACTTTTCTGTATCTGTATGAATGAAACTAACATTTACTAACTGCCCACTTAGTACCAGACACTTTGCTATAAGTGCTGTGCAAGCGGGTAGTGAGTAGTTCTCCCAACTAGGAAAACAACTTGGGATAAAGAGACAGACACAGGCTTTGTGGGAGCACACCTCTGGGTCCCCTGCCGATGTGGATTTTCTTCCCTAAGCCTCAGTTTCTTTCTCTCAAAAATGAGAATAACATTACCTGTTACATAGGCTATTCTGAAGGTTAAGTTAAATAATTATTAAGTTCCTATCCTTCCCATTTTTTATCTTTGCCCCTGTAGCTGAAGACCAAAAACTACAAATGGCCTAAGGATAGAGTTGCGTCTTAGGATTTCTTGAATCCTGTATGTTGCCTGAAAGGTTGATAAATCTTCATTCTGATACAAGTTAAAATACTGTTTGCTGCTAAGTCACTTCAGTCGTGTCCGACTCTGTACAACCCCACAGACGGCAGCCCACCAGGCTCCGCCATCCCCTGGGATTCTCCAGGCAAGAACACTGGAGTGGGTTGCCATTTCCTTCTCCAATGCATGAAAGTGAAAAGTGAGAGTGAAGTCACTCAGTCGTGTCTGACTCTTCGCGACCGCATGGACTGCAGCCCACCAGGCTCCTCCGTCCATGGGATTTTCCAAGAGTACTGTTTAGCAAATGTAAATAAAAGGCAGCAGAGCGGTCAAAGATGCACAGGGCCCAGTTCCAAAGGCTTCTCCATATCAACAGGCAACTCTCAGATAATAGCAGAGGATCCGAGTGTGTGTGTCCTCAGTCACGCCCAACTCTTTGTGACCCCACGGACTGTAGCCTGCCAAGCTGCCCTGTCCGTGAACTTTTCCAGGTAAAAGTACTGGAATGGGTTGCCATGTTCTACTCCAGGGAATCTACCCAAGGATCCAACTTGCATCTCTCGCATATCCTATATTGGCAGGAGGGTTCTTTACCCCTGGGAAGCCCGAGAGTCCAAGAGTTCAACTCAGTTCTGACACTGTCTACCCAGAGACAGAATTAAATTACAAAGCTGAAAGGCTCAGTCCAACAAGACCTCCTCACGTTTGAAGCACCTGTAACAAGCCTCAGTTGTTAGTCTGTGCTTCTGACCAACTGGCTGTCAACTAGAGGTTCCTGCATCCCCTCTTTAGGTTTAATTAGAATGACTCACAGAACTCACTAGATGACCAATCTATTACAAAAGGATTAGAGGAAACAAATCAATAGCCAGATGAAGAGATACATAGGGCACTGTTTATTTTTCAGTTTCTTAATCTGTGGACTAACATTTTAAAAATAATTGTAGTCTTTCCAAGGCTTTAGCATAAGCAAAAATAAACAAGTGGGACCTAATCAAACTTATAAGCTTTTGCACAGCTAAGGAAAACATAACCAAAATGAAAAGATAGCCTACAGAATAGGAGAAAAGATTTGCAAACAACGTGACTGATAAGGAATTAATTTCCAAAATATACAAACAGCCCATAAAACTCAGTAACAAAAAACCCAAATAACCCAATCAAAAAATCGGCAGAAGACCTAAACAGACATTTCTCCAAAAAAGACATACAGTTGGCCAATAGGCACATGAAAGGATGCTCAACATGCTAATATTAGAGAAATGCAAATCAAAACTACAATGAGGTACCAGCTCACTCTGGTCAGAAAGGCCATCATTAAAAAGTGTAGAGGGCTTCCCTGGCAGTCCAGTAGTTAGGAATCTGTTTGCTATGCAAGGGACGCTGGTCTGATTCCTAGTCCGGGAAGATCCCACATCCCGCAGAGCAGCTAAGCCCACGCGCCACAACTACCGAGCCTGCGCTCTAGAGCCCGTGAGCTGCAGCCGCTGAGCCCACGCACCGCAACTGCCGAGCCTGCGCTCTAGAGCCCGTGAGCTGCAGCCGCTGAGCCCACTCACCGCAACTGCCGAGCCTGCGCTCTAGAGCCCGTGAGCTGCAGCCGCTGAGCCCACTCACCGCAACTGCCGAGCCTGCGCTCTAGAGCCCGTGAGCTGCAGCCGCTGAGCCCACGCACCGCAACTGCCGAGCCTGCGCTCTAGAGCCCGTGAGCTGCAGCCGCTGAGCCCACGCACTGCAACTGCTGAGCCTAGAGCCTGCTCTGCAGCAAGAGAAACCGCTGCAGTGAGAAGCCTGTGCGCCACAATGAAGAGTAGACCCTGCTGGCGGCAGCTAGAGGAAGCCCGGGTGAAGCAAGGGAGACGCACCACAGCCTAAATAAATAAGTAAATCAGCGTACAAATCTGATAAAAGAAAAAGTCCTGCACTGTTGGTGGGAATGGAAATTGGTGCAGCCACTGTCTGAAACAGTACGGAGATTCCTTAAAAAACTAAAAATAGAGTTGCCATGTGATCCAGTAATCCCACTTTTAGGCATTTATCTAGATAAAACCCTAACTGGAAAAGATATGTGTCCAATATTTTTAGCAGCATTATTTACAAGAGCCAAGACGTGGAAGCAGCCTAAATGTCCATCAACAGATGAATGGATAAAGAAGATGTGCTCCATATATGCAATGGAATATTGCTCAGTCATAAAAGAATGAAACGATGCCCTTTGCAGCAACATAGACGGACTTAGAGATGATCATACGAAGTGACGGCAGACAGAAAAACAGACACCATATGCTAACACTCCATGTGGGATTTAAAATATAGCACAAATGAACTTAGGCTCACAGAGGACAGACTGTGGTTGCCGAGGGTGGGGGGTGGGGCTAGGGGTATTAGTTTAAATTAGCGATTTGGGATTAGCAAATACAAACTGTTATATATAAAATACATAAACAGCAAGGTCCTACTGTATCACACAAGGGACTATCTTCAATATCTTATAATAAACTACCTATATAATGGGGCTTCCCTCATAGCTCAGTTGGTAAAGAATCCACCTGCAGTGCAGAAGACCCAGATTCAATTCCTGGGTCGGGAAGATCTCCTGGAGGAGGGATAGGCTACCCACTCCGGTATTCTTGGGCTTCCCTCGTGGCTCAGCTGGTAAAGAATCTGCCCACAGTGAGGGAGACCTGGGTTCAGTCCCTGGTTTGGGAAGATCTACTGGAGAAGGGAAAGGCTACCCACTCCAGTATTCTGGCCTGGAGAATTCTGTGGACTGTATAGTCCATGGGGTTGCAAAGCGTCGGACATGACTATCAACCTGTCAATATAATATCTATCATATCTATCATTGTAATAGAAAAAGACACACACACACACACATATATATAACTGAGTCACTTTGCTGTACACCAGAAAGTAACACAACATTGTAAATCAACTGTGCTGCTGCTGCTGCCAAGTCGCTTCAGTCGTGTCCGACTCTGTGCGACGCCAGAGATGGCAGCCCACCAGGCTCCCCCATCCCTGGGCTTCTCCAGGCAAGAACACTGGAGTGGGTTGCCATTTCCTTACTTCAGTAAAAAAAGTAATAATGACATAGAATGGAACTAAAAATATCAGTGGTTTTGTAAATGTTTGTTGCCCCTTTGTCCAGGGTAAGATGCAAAAGAAACAAATTTTTATGATACTTAGTAATTGTTAAAAATCCACTTAAATGTAAATAGATAAACCACGCGTGCTTGTGCTACATCACTTCGGTCCTGTCTGACTTGCAACCCTATGGACTGTAGCCTGTCAGGGTCCTCTGTCTATGGGATCTTCAAGGCAAGAATACTGGAGTGGGCTGCCATGCCTTCCCCCAGGGGATCTTCCCCAGATAAACTATATTCTATACCAAATAAAGCATAGCAGGAATGAAAAAAACCTTCCATGTAATGGATGTACATTTGTTAGCACTTTGGTTCACAGGCTTGCCTTCTTTTTCCTTTGACTTCTATTACATCAGCTAGTTTCTACCTGAGGAAAGCTAAAACACAGACACAGTCTACATGTGACAAGCCATTATTTTATAATTAGCTCTCTTCAGTTTATTTTGTGATTCTGTATTTACTCTTGATGTTCAAAACACATTCACGTCATCACCCTCTCCTCGCCTTTTCCTCATGTCATTAGCAGTCATTTCAGTCAGCTATAATTTTTCCCCACTTGGTCATTTTCTTAAAACACACATGTAGGCAGGCACACATACACCCATGGCTGCTGCTGGTTAATTCAGAGGCTTTTTTAGGGGATGATTCAGCATGATTCATCAGACTGTTTCTTTGGCGAACCCCTGTTACCAAGTAGTCAATGTATTTTCAGTAGTTAACTCATTGCATAAGCTAAGCAAGATTCATATTTCTTCTTGTTTACTGATGCAGTCCAGCTCAGTTACGATAAGTATCCAGACATGTCAGGATAGGATAAAATATTATGGAACTGGGTCTTAGAATGAAGGGGTTTTTAGGACTAGAAGAAATTCCTGATTGAGAAGTAAAAGAAGGTTATTCTAAATTTAGTTCTATTTATTTACAGAATGAATTTTGTTAAGAAGTAGTTGATAACTGAGAAAGTCCTAGTGTTAACTGATAAGGGGAAGAAAGTTCACTGCCTGAGGATCACGTGACGATAGTCAGAACCAATGTTAGTTTTCACGAAGTATGTTAGTTTTGTTACAAAGTATGTTATGAACTCTGGAAAGCGTTCTGGAACTGTTTCCCAAGATATTGTTTATTGAAATGCCTACTCACTCATGATGTACTTCAGTTAAAGTGCAAAGAACTGGAGTGCATGAGTGAATTCTTGATATGTCCCTAGCAGCAGGACCCCACTTGGAAATGGGGGTCACTCTAGTTTCCACTCATTAGTGCTGTCTCCTGGAGAAGGAAGTGGCACCCCACTCCAGCCTTCTTGCCTGGAGAATCCCAGGGACGGCGGAGCCTGGTGGGCTGCCATCTATGGGGTCTCGAACAGTCGGACACGACTGAGCGACTCCACTTCCACTTTTCACTTTCATGCACTGGAGAAGGAAGTGGCAACCCACTCCAGCGTTCTTGCCTGGAGAAACCCAGGGACGGGGCAGCCTGGTGGGCTGCCGTCTATGGGGTCGCACAGAGTCGGACACGACTGACGCGACTCAGCATCAGCAGTGCTATTTCCTGGAGCTGCGGTGGAGGCTCAGGCAAGGTGGGGACTCATGGGACAACGGTGCTGGCATCTCTGGTGACCAGAGGACTGGTAACGAGTAGTTATAATAGCTCATCTCGATATTTCTACTTTGCCGTCTGTTTTCATGTTGAATTCACGCATCTACTGTCATGGTACATATATTGCCGGAGTTTTTCAGTTGGTATTGGAGGGCAGCGTGAAAGTATAATGATCGAAATTGTCTCATTGAGATCTTACTGCATAATACACTTGCTTTTGTATTGCCTTTCAGAATGAAAGCCATAGAAAGCCCCAACAAAGAAGATGATACCCAGTGGCTGACCTACTGGGTAGTATATGGTGTGTTCAGCATTGTCGAATTCTTCTCTGACCTCTTCCTGTCCTGGTTCCCCTTCTACTACATGTTGAAGGTACGTTGGCTCTTCCTGAACTGCCGTTGTTTTCTTTCATCTGTGTTTTAATTTTGCTCCCTACGACTAAAATAAACTCGATCTCAGGACCTGTATACAAGGAATAGGAACAGATGCTTGAATGTTAGACATCTCTGGCTCTGCCTCAGATTATGTAAACAGGAAGAAAGAACTCAATATAGCTAACTATTTTGTGTATCACCTTGGAAACAGCCAAAGCAATTATATCTGTAACATGTGTTTGATAATAGTAAAAGATGGAAATACTGTGAACCAGCACAAGCATTGCTCTTTGCCAAAATCCTATCTTCATGCACTGTTGTCTGTGTTTGATGCATAAACATTGCAAGTTTTATCAGTCCATCAATTATTCACAGTTGTGTGCTGGAGTCTTTATATCTGGACAAAAAGTACTGATTTCTTATATAGGTTTGGAAAAAGAAGATGTGAAATCAGCTGAGGAAGTCATTTTAATAACTCTGACAGGTCCATTAGTCTGGCATCAGCCCTGCCACACCTTGTGTTTGGCAGAGGACTCACTTTAGTTACATCTATGTGAGGAAAAGCAGTAGGAGGCTGAACTTTTTCCTAACGGGACTGTATCAACTCTGGACTTGCATCAGAGGCAAATGACAATGAAGAAGTTCACACCTTTCAATAAGTGGTTGGTTCTTTCTCTC
The DNA here is from genome assembly GCF_032405125.1 of Capricornis sumatraensis. Classification (NCBI taxonomy): domain Eukaryota; kingdom Metazoa; phylum Chordata; class Mammalia; order Artiodactyla; family Bovidae; genus Capricornis; species Capricornis sumatraensis. The sequence goes on along the minus strand of NC_091070.1, from coordinate 99,624,800 downwards.
TAAATGGTGATTCCTTGAATGTCTTCTGTGGAAGAGGCCCTGCTTCGCATGAGCGTCCTAGGATGCAAATAGGGCCTCGGGCTCACTGAGCTAGATTGCCCCAGCTGCAGGGGGTATAAGTCCAGCTCTTATGAATTATGGGTTCTCTTCTTTCCCTTCATACTCTTTAAGTATTTGTTTTAGTGAGACTTACAAGTGAAAAAAAAGTTTAAAGACTCAAGAAAGAGTCCACATGAAGTTACACAAGAAATAGTTTGAGTTACATATGAAACAGTTTAAAGACTCGACTAATTCTCTAAGAATTTTGAAGATCTGCATTCCTGCCGCCTGTATTGCCTCTCTTAAAAGTTATTTTAGTTTCCCTCAAACCTGATTGTTTCCTTTGTATATTTAGACCTGTTTTGAGTGTCCTTGTTATTTTAACTTGTCCTAAATGTCTACATTTCTGTTTACTTTCTTTTTAGACTTTTTTTTCCTTCCTACAATTTTTTCTTTTATATATATTTTTAATTAATTAATTTTTTATTGAAGGATAATTGCTTTACAGAATATTGCTGTTTTCTGTCAAACTTCAAAATTGATCAGACCTAGGTATACAATGGAGAAGGCAATGGCACCCCACTCCAGTACTCTTGCCTGGAAAATCCCATGGATGGAGGAGCCTGGTGGGCTGCAGTCCATGGGGTCGCTAAGAGTTGGACACGACTGAGCAACTTCACTTTCACTTTTTACCTTCACACATTGGAGAAGGAAATGGCAACCCACTCCAGTGTTCTTGCCTGGAGAATCCCAGGGATGGCGGAGCCTGTGGGCTGCCGTCTATGGGGTCGCACAGAGTCGGACACGACTGAAGTGACTTAGCAGCAGCAGCAGCAGGTATACATATATCCCCTCCCTTTTGCAACTCCCACCCCTCTAGGTTGATACAGAGCCCCTGTTTGAGTTTCCTGAGCCATACAGCAAATTCCCGTTGGCAGTCTGTTTTACACATGGTAATGTAAGTTTCCACGTTACTCTTTCCATACATCTCACCCTCTCCTCCCCTCTCCCCATGTCCATAAGTCTATTCTCCATGTCTGTTTCTCTGTTGTTGCCCTGTAAATAAAATCTTCAGCACCATTTTTCTAGATTATGTATATATGTGGTCAGTTAAGATCAGTTCAGTTGTTTGGTGTGTCTGACTTTTTGCGACCCCATGAACACAGCACATCAGGTCTCCCTGTCCATCACCAACTCCCGGAGTTTACCCAGACTCATGTCCATTGAGTCGGTGATGCCATCCAACCATCTCATCATCTGTCATCCCCTTCTCCTCCTGCTCTCAATCTTTCCCAGCATCAGGGTCTTTTCAAATGAGTCAGCTCTTCGTATCAGACAGCCAAAGGATTGGAGTTTCAGCTTCAGCATCAGTCCTTCCAATGAACATTCAGGACTGATCTCTTTAAGGATGGATGGTTGGATCTCCTTGCAGTCCAAGGGACTCTAAAGAGTCTCCTTCAACACCACAGTTCAAAAGCATCAATTCTTCGGCGTGCAGCCTTATTTGTAGTCCAACTCTCACATCTATACACGATCACTGGAAAAACCATAGTCTTGAGTAGATGGACCTTTGGTGACAAAGTAATGTCTTTGCTTTTTAATATGCTGTCTAGGTTGGTCATGATTTCCCTGGTGGCTCAGACGGTAAAGTGTGTGTCTACAATGTGGAAGACCTGGGTTTGATCCCTGGGTCGGGAAGATACTCTGGAGAAGGAAATGGCAACCCACTCCAGTACTTTTGCCTGGAAAATCCCATGGATGGAGGAGGTTGGTCATAGCTTTTCTTCCAAGGGGCAAGCATCTTTTAATTTCACGGCTGCAGCCACCATCTGCAGTGATTTTGGAGCCCCCCAAAATAAAGTCTGCCACTGTTTCCACTGCTTCCCCATCTATTTGCCATGAAGTGATGGGACCAGATGCCATGATCTTAATTTTCTGAACGTTGAGCTTTAAGCCAACTATTTCACTCTCCTCTTTCACTTTCATCAAGAAGCTCTTTAGTTCTTCAATTTCTGCCATAAAGGTGGTATCATCTGCATATCTGAGGTTATTGATATTTCCCCCGGCAATCTTGATTCCACCTTGTGCTTCATCCAGCCCAGTGTTTCTCATGATGTACTCTGCATATAAGTTAAACAAGCAGGGTGACAGTATACAGCCTTGACATACTCCTTTTCCTATTTGTAACCAGTCTGTTGTTCCATGTCCAGTTCTAACTGTTGCTTCCTGACCTGCGTGCAGATTTCCCAAGAGGCAGGTCAGGTGGTCTGGTATTCCCATCTCTTTCAGAATTTTCCACAGTTTATTGTGATCCACATAGTCAAAGGCTTTGGCATAGTCAATAAAGCAGAAATAGATGTTTTTCTGTAACTCTCTTGCTTTATTGATGATCCAGCAGATGTTGGCAATTTGATGTCTGTTTCCTCTGCCTTTTCTAAAACCAGCTTGAATATTTGGAAGTTCACAGTTCACGTGTTGCTGAAGCCTGGCTTGGAGAATTCTGAGCATTACTTTATTAGTGTGTGAGACGAGTGCAATTGTGCAGTAGTTTGAGCATTCTTTGGCATTGCCTTTCTTAGGGATTGGAATGAAAACTGACCTTTTCCAGTCCTGTGGCCACTGCTGAGTTTTCTAAATTTGCTGGCATACTGAGTGCAGCACTTTCACAGCATCATCTTTTAGGATTTGAAATAGCTCAACTGGAATTCTATCTTCTCCACTAGCTTTGTTTGTAGTGATGGTTCCTAAGGCCCACTTGACTTTGCATTCCAGGATGTCTGGCTGTAGGTCAGTGATCACACCATGATTATCTGGGTTGTGAAGATCTTTTTTGTACAGTTCTTCTGTGTATTCTTGCCACCTCTTCTTAATATCTTCTGCTTCTGTTAGGTCCATACCATATCTGTCCTTTATTGAGCCCATCTTTGCTTGAAATGTTCCCTTAGTATCTCTAATTTTCTTGAAGAGATCTCTAGTCTTTCCCATTCTATTCTTTTCCTCTGTTTCTTTGCACTGATCACTGAGGAAGGCTTTCTTATCTCTCCTTGCTATTCTTTGGAACTCTGCATTCACATTGGTGTATCTTTCCTTTTCTCCTTTGCTTTTCACTTCTCTTCTTTTCACACCTATTTGTAAGGCCTCCTCAGATAGCCATTTTGCTTTTTTGCATTTCTTTTTCTTGGGGATGGTCTTGCTCCCTGTCTCCTGTACAATGTCACAAACCTCCATCCATAGTTCATCAAGCACTCTATCAGATCTAGTCTCTTAAATGTATTTCTTACTTCCACTGTATAATCATAAAGGATTTGATTTAGGTCATACAAAGCCTTTGACTGTGTGGATCACAATAAACTGTGGAAAATTCTGAAAGAGATGGGAATACCAGAACACCTGACCTGCTTCTTGAGAAACCTATATGCAGGTCAGGAAGCAACAGTTAAAACTCAACATGGAACACCGGACTGGTTCCAAATAGGAAAAGGAGTATGTCAAGGCTGTATATTGTCACTCTGCTTATTTAACTTATATGAAGAGTACATCATGAGAAACACTGGGCTGGAAGAAGCACAAGCTGGAATCAAGATTCCCGGGAGAAATCTCAATAACCTCAGATATGCAGATGACACCACCCTTATGGCAGAAAGTGAAGAGGAATAAAAAGCCTCTTGATGAAAGTGAAAGGAGAGTGAAAAAGTTGGCCTAAAGCTCAACATTCAGAAAGCTAAGATCATGGCATCTGGTCCCATCACTTCATGGGAAATAGATGGGGAAACAGTGGAAACTTTTATTTTTGGGGGCTTCAGAATCACTGCAGATGGTGATTGCAGCCATGAAATTAAAAGACACTTACTCCTTGGAAGGAAAGTTATGAGCAACCTAGATAGTATATTCAAAAGTGGAGACATTACTTTGCCAACAAAGGTCCGTCTAGTCAAGGCTATGGTTTTTTCTGTGGTCATGTATGGATGTTAGAGTTGGACTGTGAAGAAAGCTGAGTGCCAAAGAATTGATGCTTTTGAACTGTGGTATTGGAGAAGACTCTTGAGAGTCCCTTGGACTGTAAGGAGATCCAACCAGTCCATCCTAAAGGAGATCAGTCCTGGGTGTTCATTGGAAGGACTGATGCTGAAGCTGAAACTCCAATACTTTGGCCACCTCATGAAAAGAGTTGACTCACTGGGAAAGACTCTGATGCTGGGAGGGAGTGGGGGCAGGAGGAGAAGGGGACGACAGAGGATGAGATGGCTGGATGGCATCACCGACTCGATGAACATGAGTTTGAGTGAACTCTGGGAGTTGGTGAGGGACAGGGAGGCCTGGCATGCTGCAATTCATGGGGTCGCAAAGAGATGGTCATAACTGAACAACTGAACTGCACTGAACTGAACTGAACTGAACTGAATGGTCTAGTGGTTTTTCCCACTTTCTTCAATTTAAGTCTGAATTTGGCAATAAGGAGTTCATGATCTGAGCCACAGTCAGCTCCCAATCTTGTTTTTGCTGACTGTATAGAGCTTCTCCATCTTTGGATGCAAAGAATATAATCAGCCTGATTTTGGTGTTGGCCATCTGGTAATGTCCATGATAGAGTCTTCTCTTGTGTTTTTGGAAGAGAGTGTTTGCTATGACTAGTGTGTTCTCTTGGCAAAACTTTATTAGCCTTTACCCTGCTTCATTCTGTTCTCCAAGGCCAAATTTACCTGTTACTCCAGGTGTTTCTTGACCTCCTACTTTTGCCTTCCAGTCCCGTATAATGAAAAGGACATCTTTTTGGGGGTGTTAGTTCTAAAAGGTGTTGTAGGTCTTCATAGACCCTTTCAACTTCAGCTTCTTCAGTGTTACTGGTTGGGACATAGACTTGGATTACCATGATATTGAATGATTTGCCTTGGAAACGAACAGAGATCATTTTGTCATTTTTGAGATTGCATCCAAGTACTGCATTTTGGACTCTTTTGTTGACTGTGATGGCCACTCCCATTTTTTCTAAGGGATTCTTGCCCACAGTAGTAGATATAATGGTCATCTGAGTTAAATTCACCGATTCCAGTCCATTTTAGTTCGCTGATTCCTAGAATGTCGATGTTCACTCTTACCATCTCCTGTTTGACTGCTTCCAATTTGCCTTGATTCATGGACCTAGCATTCCAGGTTCCCATGCAATATATGTGTTAGAATATGGTATTTATATTTCTCATTGTGACATACTTCACTATGTATAATAGTTTCTAGGTTCATCCACCTCATTAGGACTGACTCCAATGCATTCCTTTGTACGGCTGAGTAATATTCCATTGTGTTTATATACCACAACTTCTTTACCCATTCATCTGTCGAATGACATCTAGGTTGCTTCCATGTTCTATCTTTTGTAAATAGTGCTGCAGTGAACAATGGGATACATGTGTCTGTTTCAGTTTTGGTTTCCTCAGGGTATATGCCTAGGAGTGGAATTGCTGGGTCATAAGGAATCTGCATACCATCTTCCATAGTGGCTGTATCAGTTTACATTCCCACCAACTGTGCAAGAGCATTCCCTTTTCTCCACACCCTCTCCAGCATTTATTTTTTGTAGACTTTTTGACGAGGGCCATTCTTACTGGTGTGAGGTGATATCACATTGTAGTTTTGATTTACATTTCTCTAATAATGAACGATGTTGAGCATCTTTTCATGTGTTTGTTAGCCATCTGTATGTCTTCCGTGGAGAAATGTCTGTTTCGGTCTTTTTCCCACTTTTTGATTGGGCTGTTTGTTTTTCTGGCATTGAGCTGTATGAGTTGCTTGTATATCCCGGAAATTAATCCTTTGTCAGTTGTTTCAGTTGCTATTATTTTCTCCCATTCTGAGGGGTGTCTTTTCACCGTGCTGATAGTTTCCTTTGCTGTGCAAAAGCTTTTAAGTTTAATCAGGTTCCACTTGTTTACTTTTGCATTTATTTACATTACTCTATGTGGTGGGTCATCAATTGGGGAATAAAGCAATGAAAATAAAACTAACAAATATTTTGAGAGGAAAGGAGATTAAGAAAAGAAAGAAAGAATAGATATGCCAAGTTAAATAGAAGTAGATGAAGAAGGGTTATATATGTGAAAGATTAACTGCAAAGGCGGAAGAACAGTAGGAAAAGGGAACAAAGGAATAAATGTAGAAAAAATAATAATAGGGTTAAAAAATTAAAATTAAAAATAAAGGAAATAAAAGAGGAAAACTCCACAGAACTGCAAAAGGCCAAATAGAGGCAGAAGTGTATGACAACAATAAAAAATGTGACTGAGGAAATAAGAAAAGTCTCAAAAGCCTTCAGGCTTTGGATTTCTCAGTGTCAATAAAATTGAGAACTACAACAGAGGGGGGGGAAAAGGAAAAAAGAAAAAAAATCCAAGAGAATATACAGAACAAGTCAAAAACTGAAAATAATACAGGTTTATCTTGAGTCACTGCTGTCAGAGTCCTTTCCTGCGCTGAGAATCCCAGTCCACCTTACCTGCCTAGGATGCCCTCCAACACTGTGCTGATCACTGGATCTGCTGTGGGGGCAGCTCAGATTCTCATCTGGTCCTACTCCTGTGTGTTCTTGCCGCCAATGTCCACAGCTATCAGAGCTCATGCATTTTCTTTTGTGGGAGCTCTCAGTGGCCTTTTATATATTCCATAGACACAGAGTCTCCCTAGTTGATTGTGTGGATGTAATCTGCAGCTTGTACAGCTGGTGGGAAGATTTTGGGTCTTCTTCCTTAGCCACACTGCCCTTGGGTTTCAATTGTGGTTTTATTTCCACCTCTGCATGTGGGTCACCCACTGAGGTTTAGGTCCTGAGGCTGCCCTGGAGGACTTGGGTTTGCCCCGTGAGGGCCAGGTATGGAGGTGGTGCAGCTGCTTGGGTTGCAGGGGTTCTGGCAGCACCAGGTACTCAGGGGGGTTGGCAGCTAGGGCATCAGGAAATACAGCACTCTAGGAGGGTGTGGCACCCAGTATTGGCCAATACACTCCAGTATCCCTGCCTGGAGAACCCCCTCTCTGACAGAGGAGCCTGGCAGGCCACAGTCTACAGAGTCACAGAGTCAAACAGGACCAAAGAGACCTTGGGCCCATGAACACACACCATTTTTTTGGCCTGTGGCAGCTCTGCCCCAGTGAGGGTTGTGTGTGAAGGTGGTGCAGCTTCTTGGCTTGGGGAACCGTGGTGGTGCCAAGTGTGCAGGGACACGGATTGCCTCCGCGGCAGGAGTTATGGCCCAATCAGAGGCTTCTTTCCAGCCTCTTGTAGCTGGTGCTCAGAAGGCCTCTTTGGCCAGTCTTTCTTTGTAGCTCCGCCCGTTCAGGCATGCACTTAGAGGGATCCCTTGCCTGGGGTCCTTTCTGTTGTTCAGGCTTCAGGCACTTAGAGGGCTACCCTGGGCAGAGGGTGGTCCTGCTCTGTGAAAGTGAAGTCGCTCAGTCCTGTCCGACTCTTTGCGACCCTGTGGACTGTAGTCTACCAGGCTTCTCCATCCATGGGATTCTCCATGGCAAGAACACTGGAGTGGGTTACCATTTCCTTCTCCAGGGGATCTTCCTGACCCAGGGATCAAACCCAGGTCTTCTGCATTGGAGGCAGACGCTTTAACCTCTGAGCCACCAGGAAGCCCTGCTCCGTAGTTCGGTGCGTTAGTCACTGAAAGGAGCACCCTGGGTGGGGTCCTGCTCTGTAGTTCAGTGCGTCAGGCATTGGATGGGCCGGCCTCTCCAATACTTTCCTGGGGGGAGAGAGGGGCTATGGTGATGGCTCCACCCTCTATGCGTGACTCAGCACTATTGCCTTGCTTCCGTGGCTGCCTGGCTTTCCTCCACAGGCATTTCCCACCACAGCCTCCTCCCTCACATCCACTTGATCTGTCTCTCCACAGTCAACAGCAGCCCTCGCCCTGGGATTGCTCCACAATCCCTCAACTCCAGTGCCCAGCCGCTGTCCCTTCCAGTAGCGCTCCATTCCTCCCCGGCATATGTATGGTTGCGGCAAGGACTGTCTGATTCTCATTCCATCTAGGCTGCCACAGATCAGCTGTTTTGCTCTCAGCCTTAACGTTTCTCCTCTGACTCAGACAGTTGCCTGGCTGTGGGGATTGGAGCCCTGCTTCAGTTCCCCCACCCGCTCAGGGCAGGTGCAGTCCTACTAACACTCCTGTTTTTTCCCCTGGTTCCTTCGTCCCACTGAGTTTTGCGTGGTTCTGTGGGTTCTTTTCCATTGGTCAGGCCCTCCTGTCGGCTCTCGGCTGGTGTTCTGCGTGCACTTCTGTGTCTGAAGGTGCATTTCTGATGTATCCGTGGAGAGCGAGGTACTCCACGTCCACCTACTCCTCTGCCATCTTGTTCTCTCTCTCTTAGATTTTTATCTAAGAAACATAGACACAGGAAATTAGATACCAGAATCTCTCTCATTCTTTGATTTTCCTCCCTGCAACCACCACTACATTGATATCATCTTGATTTTTAATTCTGAGTAATTTGGATGTATTTTTTCTTTTCCTCTGACCTTACCTATTTTTCAAATATATTTATTTGTGTTTTCCTGCTTTCTGGGAGTTTTCTCAATCTGATCTTCCAGTTTCAATCTTGTTCCATTTGCTCTTTATGCTATACATTGTGTTTATTTCAACTATTTTATTTTTCATTCCTAGTAATTTTGCTTGGTTCTTTCCTATTTTTTTTGTTCTTTCATGTCACTGTATTTCTTTTAGTATAGTTAACTTAAAATTCTTAGTCACTTCTAAAATTTCTGCTGCTGATAGATCTGTAGTTGACTGTGCTTTGTTTTGAAATGGTTGTAGTTTTCAAATACCTTGTTATTTTGGCCTATAAGTTCATTTTTCTCCAGGCATATCAGCTATTCCATTGGGTGCTGGAATGGAGGTGGCCGCACCCCGATTCATGCTAGTTCTGGTAAACTCAGGATGGGGGGCAGGTGGGGAGCCTGCCCACCCTAAACTAGGGTGGGGGGCCCCAGGCAGCAGAGCAGTCACAGTTAATCACCCTTTCCTCCCCAAAACAGCCCCTCAGGTGCAGGCATCGCCCTTCAGCTCCCCCAGCAGCATTTGAAGCAGGTGCTCCTAGGTGGTCGTTCACAGCTCTAGGGCTTGGAGCGGGGGCATGAGGAGAAACTGCCCTGGCTGCTCAGTCCACAGCTGTTTTCCTCAGTCCCTCCCAAGGCAGTACTTCTAAGCCAAAACCTCTGCTTTAGAAGAAGTATAGGAGAATGTTTTCTAACTTGGAGGAATAGAAATTAGACGAAAATTTCTATATAACAGTGGGCAGCATAAACAAGGGAAAAATAATGACAGACTAAGAGAAGGCAATGGCACCCCACTCCAGTCCTCTTGCCTGGAAAGTCCCATGGACGGAGGAGCCTGGTAGGAAGAGTCGGACATGACTGAGTGACTTCACTTTCACTTTTCACTTTCATGCATTGGAGAAAGCAATGGCACCCCACTCCAGTACTTTTGCCTGGAAAATCCCATGTACGGAGGAGCCTGGTGGGCTGCAGCCCATGGGGTCGCTAAGAGTCAGACACGATTGAGCGACTTCACTTTCACTTTTCACTTTCATGCATTGGAGAAGGAAATGGCAACCCACTCCAGTGTTCTTCCCTGGAGAATCTCAGGGACGGGTAGCCTGGTGGGCTGCCGTCTATGGGGTCGCACAGAGTCAGACACGACTGAAGTAACTTAGCAGCAGCAGCAGCAGGAGGAGGATGTATTTACATTCTTACCAGATATGGAATTATATCCAGAATATATAGAAAAACTTACAGGGAAGAAAAAGAGGAAAATGAAAGAAGTCATATAGAGACATTTCACATAAGAGAAAAAAATACGAGTAGTCAGCAATCTGGGAAGTGTGAGTTAAAATACTCAAATAGTTTAGCTTCCTCATTAAATTGGCAGTTATTTAAAATGTCTACATTTCTGTTTACTTTCTTTTTAGACTTTTTATCTAAAGAAATGTAGATACAGGAAATGAGATACCAGAAGCTCTCTCATTCTGATAATTACAAAAAAAATCCCTGAAGGGTCCATCAACAGGTAAATGGTTAAATGAATTAATAGTACATCCATACTGTTAAAAGAAATAATTCATTTATTGAGATACAGAAGTTTTGCATAATTCATTATTTATAAAAATTATAGATTATATACAGTATAAAACCATTTATGGTTTTAAAAAAAAGCTAGTTAAAAATTTAAATGCAAATGTGAATATTCTTTTTAAAAAGCAATTTTTTGTTTATTTGGCTGCAGTGGGTCTTAGGTGCAACATGTGGGATATAGTTCCCTAACCAGGGATTGAACTCAGGCTCCCTGCATTGGGAGCACGGAGTCTTAGCCACTAGACCACCAGGGAAGTCCCTGCATATTCTTTTAAGTTTGAATGATGTTACCACTGAATGCCTTGTAACACAGCTGAAAAATTTTCCTTTCAAAAGAAATGGGGAAGAAATTGGTCTATCGGAAGATTTAGATTTCGTAGGCTGCTGGATTTTTCATGGTTTTGTTATCCAAAGATATTTAGCATTTATAAAAATAGCTTTATAGTCTTTGATGTAGATGTCCATACTTTAAACTTCAAATACTTTTGAATCCTTTAAGACCTGTCTAACGGCAGTGATGTCACACTGCAGTCTCTAACAGCAAGAAGCCGGGTTTTTGCCTTGGGCCCCACTGCTTGCCGCCAGCCATCTGCTGTCAGTAGAACCACTACACCAGCACCTGACCTCAGACTTCTGAAATGTGAGCAATCTGACAGCGGCCTGCTCGTGATCACCTCTGCTAATGCAGGCCCCTTGAGACAGAAAGGCTCCAGAATAAAAGATAATCAGCAAGTCATTTATATTTGAAGTACATTACAGAAGTTGCTATGCAGCAAGTTTTCCTCCCTAATAGTGAAATGAATGTGCATCCATTAGTAGTGAGTGCCCAGCTGTATGATGGCATGGCATCCAGAAAGAGTGAATTTATCCCGTATGTTCCAAATAGGTGATATACTTGAGATGATTAAAAATTGATCATGCTGTCAATAAAAATGCTTTCTTTCTGTATTAGTGGTGTATTCTGAGTGGCTTCCGTGAACTGACTGAGAAAAGGTCCCTGAATTGCAGAGAAGTGTATGTGAGAGTATTCCATTTTAAGGACTAGTTGGGTCGTACCTGTGCTATTGCTACAATCACAAGGTAGTTGTTTGGAAGGATGAAGAAAAGACCTGCAACTAAGGCCGGGTTTACTATTTTATCTTTTGCAGAGTTAATATTGTTGACCTGTTCCCCCCATTTTTCTAAAGTAGCCTGTTAGCTTGAAGGAATGTGAGAGGAACCAATGATTAGGCATCAAAGGTTGGTTGAGAAGATACTGTTCCATGTATTGAGCTAGTAAAAGTGGATCCTGCCTGTTTAGAGCTTTGATCTGACCTCTGCCTTGGAACAGGAAGGTTTAAAAATAAATGTATTTATTTAAAAATAATTTCTCTGTTTGTGAAAGTAGTATATCTTCTTTATTCAGCAGATATCTATTTAGAACCTCTGTGTGCCAGAATGTGTTTTAGGTCAGGGGGATTTTGGTGAATTAATCCTTGCTGTTATACTGTTTGCATCTGTGGTTGTGTGTATGTGTGCCTGTGTGTTGGGGCATGTTTTATGTAGAAAACAAAATAGTATTTTTTTTTCATAATTAAGAAGTTGAATATTTTATTATTAAATTGTTTATTCTCCTGCAAGGCTGTTACTTTACTGTATAAAAATAGCACCAGCAAACACAGTATATTGCAAAATTAAGATAGTAATATTCTTCATTGGACACTATGCAACTAACAAACTTTTCTCCACTGGCAGTTATTTCTAGTGGGAAGATAATTTTGGCCCAAATCCAAGGATAGCTGTAAGCAAGTTACAGTGTCATATAAGGTTTAAGATAACCATGTTATCCTTGAGTTACATAATTTTTGTAATTAGTTTTATCAGAGATAATTTGAGGAATTCTGAATATTATAACTGGAGCCTAGCCTAAAAATCACAGGATGCTGTGGAAAAGATGCAGTGTTTATCTGAAGTCATGAGAAAGTTAAGCGGTATTTTCTTCAGGAAACATTGTTACAAGTAGTTTCTTTTGCTAAAAGTTGCTTTTTAAATATCTATCCACCACTAATTTAAGACAACTATGCTAGATTAAGTCGTTTCAAAGTAGTTTATTTAGGGGGTCCATTTTCACTCCTCAACAGATTTTGTGTATTTCTCATATGCTTCTTCACTCATTAGTTCATCTAGCTCTGAAGGGTTACTGAATGTCATCTTGATCAGCCAACCATCTGCATAACAAGACTTGTTGACAAGTCCTGGATTTTCTGCTAGAGCTTTATTAATTTCAGTTACTTCTCCTGATAGAGAATAGAGTTCACTAGCAGCTTTCACACTTTCCAAAGCACCAAACTCCTCTTGTTTGTTCAACTTTGTCCCAACTTCAGGCAGACTACAGTAAACAACATCTCCCAAAGCTTCCCGTGCAAAATTGCTGATTCCCACTGTTCCAACACCATTTTCTGTTGTTACCCATTCGTGTTTTTCTGTGAATTTCCGCACCGACAGCAGAGCAGGGCCGGTGCGCAGCGCCCGGACGGCACCCGCTCGCAGTCCCCAGGGCCGCAGCGAGCAGGGCGCGCGGGGTGCCGAGATGGCGCGCAGGCTGCCGACCGTGGCCCGCACGCTCCGCACCGCGCGCAGCGCCATGTTCGCACGGGTGCCCAAAATGTGTAAATAAATTTCTTGATACAGTGTATACACACAGAGAATTGTGTATGTTATTGTTTTACTCAACTATGTATGGTTGAGACCATATATATCATATATGATTCTATATCTCACTTTTTTTGATTAATACAATACTATGAGTATTTTCTCATGTTATTCAATATTCTTTGACCTAGATGACTAATCCATTATAGATAAGAATTCATTCATTCCTCAGTTAATAGACATTTAGGACAGTTATCTTGCTATTATAACTAATGCTGCAACGAATACCTTTGCACCTCATCTTTATTCTCATTTAAATAAGTTTCTAGATTTTTCAAACAAGGTTGAATAAACTTTGGCAAGTTTAAGTCCTGATCCAGACTGTTACCTGTACTGTTTGACCCACTGACAGAGAGCATAACATTTTTCTTCTTAACTTTGTAGGAGGCAAAGAAGATAGAAAAGTCTTCCCCTTCACATGTTTGCTTTTAGCTTTTATTTGTGCATGCTGAGCATTGCTGTTCTTGTGGCTGTGTCGCAAAGGCTTCCCAAGACTGGTTTCTGATCAAGTGATTGCAGCACACCAGAAGCCAGTGTTGAAATACATTTTTTTCAGACATTAACTCTCAGGTCTCACCAGGCTAGTGCCAAACTGTGCATATTAAATATATCCCTACCTTGGAAGCATTTCTACAGGGAAATTGAATAGTGGCAGCATTAGAATCACAGACACAATTCTCTGGCCTGTTATAATTTAAGAATTTAGTGTGTCAGTGCTGCTAGCGCTGAGAGTTAAATTGAAATAGCATGGACTCTTTATCTGCACTGCGGGTAAGAGTGGGCTTGTGTTTGCTCTTGGGAACCCCATGAGCTGGCCCGATTAAAAGGATGGTCAGATATGTGTATTTCTGGGCTCTTGAGTAGGTACATAGGTTAAGAAAAGGGAGTTGTAAAAGCTGGCAGCTGAATACCACCCTTGAGAGTTGAACTGTAATTAACTTTATTTTTAATACAAGAAAGTTATTTCATTTGAGAACTGGAAAATGCTCAAGATGTAGGCAAAGAGCAGTAATGACTTTACGGTCTCAAGACAATAGCTAGAGGGAACTGGGAAGAAGTAAATGAACAGTCTTGGAGTTTAGCATATAAACTGAATCACATTGGAGAGGCACAAAAATGCAGATTCTTGGCTCTGGTCCTGTCTGGTAGCCATGCTTAAATTCATCCAGAAAAGGTGAACAAGTCAACTTTTCTGGGTTGCTTAGGGTTGTTATCTGTATAGGCAGATAACATTTCAGAGATTTTCAACAACAGTAAGAACTGTAGGACTTGGTAATATTAGCTGTGTCTTGTGTACTTTCTTCAAGTATATTTTTTAATTTCTTGAGTTTCCTAAAAAATCCTGAAGAGAAAATTGACTCCTTGAGAGGTTGTTTGATTTACTTAGTCATGAAATAGATACCAACTCTCCTCTGATTTTTTTTTTTTTTTAATATTTTGAATAGGTCTTTTACATGCCTTAGGGGTGGTGGTTTAGTTGCTAATTCATGTCCAACTCTCATGACCCTATGGACTGTAGCCAGCCAGGTTCCTCTGTCCAGTCGATTCTCTAGGCAAGAATACTGGAGTGGGCTGCCATTTCCTTCTCCCCAACTCTCCTGATTCTTAACCTCTGAGTCCTTTCCACTTCACTTTGAGGCTATGCAGACATATGTCTACATCAATAATATATTCCTGACAATCAGATATTCTACATAGGAATACCAGCCAGGAGACTATTTTCTACAATTTTAAATAGTAAAAATTAAAATGTATCTCATGCCAATTTAAAACTTTATGCCAGTTTCCTAAATATTAATTGTTCAGTTGCACAATTGTGTCTGACTCTTTGCAACCCCATGGACGGCAGCACACCAGGCTTCCTTGTCCTTCACTATTTCCTGGAGCTTGCTCAAACTCATGTCCATTGAGTTGATGATGCCAACCAACAGTCTCATCCTCTGTCGCCCCTTCTCCTCCTAAATAATAAATACAGAAAAATGCCTGGATATAAATAACAAGTATATTGGATGTTAGATGCTAAAAACTAAATCCAAATGGTTCTTCTCTTCGAATAGTTAATATAATTGGTAGGAAACTTGCTTTGTATGCAGTAGTACAGGGCACATCCCCTTGGCCGCCACACTGTGTTCTCTTCAAAATGTTCACATAGAATTCTGATGTTCTGTCAAGAATGTAACTTTCCCTGCACATCACTTTGATTAAATTGCTCTATTGACTTTTAGGTGTATGAGTGGATATATTAGCATTATCTTTATAAGCAACTGATGGAAAATATGAATGTTTGGGTATAAAAAAAGCATAGGCTCTAGGCAGCAGGCTTCAGTAGCTGCAGCCCGTGGGCCCTAGCGCGTGGGCTCAGTAGTTGTGGTGCATGGGCTTAGCTACTCCGTGGCAGGTGGAATTTTCCCAGACCAGGGATCGAACCAGTGGCCCCTGCAATGGCAGGAAGATTCTTATTCTCTGCACCACCAGGGAAGTCCAAAATACATTTCTTAAATAAAACACTTTTACTTTCTTCTTTCTTTATATTCCAGTTAGAAACCGTTTTTTTTTTTTTTTGTAATTGTATGTGTAAGCATCTCATGACTTTGAATTTCATTTCAGGCAGTGAAAGGAGAGTTAAGAACAAAATAATTGTTTAAAAAGGGTGAATGTTGGTCCTGAGATCTGATTTTACCTGACTTAAAACTCTAATAGGCAGCCTGCTTCTGTCTCATGGATGTTGGTAGAAGACACAGTATTCTTGGGACAGGGACAGAGCCCCTGCTAGGCTAGATGCTCCAGAGGTTTCTTATTTTCTTACAAAACCTGTATGAAATAGATTTAAAAATTTTTTTCTATTTATACTTTTTTTTATAGAGTCAGAACAGACTTAAGCAAGTAAGTAACCTGCACAAGTTTTGCCCAGCTAGTAAGTGGCAGAGCCGAGACTAGAACCAATGTCTCTGAACTCCATTTTTTTACCTCTATGTTTTGTAGTATACAGTTCTCTTAGGTCTCAGGTTGTTGGGTGGAGAGATCTGTATATATCTTTAGATTAAGATTTTAAATTTTGTGTATTTTCGTATGTATTCTTACTGATTTCTAGTTTTTTAATATATCAGTTTCCGATGGAAATATTAAAAAGCAATTGATCGTGGATTTTGTCCATTGATCAGTTCTGACTTTCAAGTTTATACAGTTCAAAATTATTATGTATTTAGAAACTACATATAATTATAAATTACATAATTATAAAAATTAAAATTATATAAGTATCAAGACAAAAGAAAGTGAAGTCGCTCATTCGTGTCCTCTTTGCAACCCCATGGACTGTAGCCTGTCAGACTCCTCCGTTCATGGCAAGAATACTGGAGTGGGTTGCAATTTCTTCCTCTAGGGGGTCTTCCTGACCCAGGGATCGAACCTGGGTCTCCTGTACTGCAGTTAGACTCTACTGTTTGAGCCACCAGGGAAGCCAAAAACAAAAGTATATATAATTTACATAGCTCAAAGATACATAGGTTCAGGCCACTTATTCTTCCTAACAAGTTGCTTTCCTTCCTTATCGTTTTGTTCACTTATTTTTCCTTGTGTTGATGCACTATTGCTATATGAGCTATTTTGAAAGTTGGTATTTGTCAGATACATCTTTTTTTTTCATCTTATTTTCAGTGTTCTGATTAGTTTTGTCTTAGGTGTGTTTCTTGCAAGAACTATATAGCCATGGTTTGGGGTTTTCTTTTTTTTTTTTTAAATCCAGCCTGGTAACTGCTGTCTTTTCAAAACTCGCCCCCTATAATCTGTTTCTTTTGTATTTTGAATGTCACAGAAGGGCGCTCAGTATCGGTGCTCTGTGTGCGTTTTAACTCAAGCTCTGTCATTAGTAGTAGCCCCTTCCCAGGTTTGCATTTCTAGAGCTCTCGTGACTCACAACTAAAAAGTGGTCCAAGTTAGCCAGGAAGTTAAGCTGCTGGACTTGGTGTGTTTTGCCTTTGTCAGTCTCAGTTTTTCCTTCTGTGCTTAGTTGTTCAGTCATAGCCGACTCTTTGCGACCCCGTGGACCATAGCCCACCAGGCTCCTCTATCCATGGGGATTCTCCAGGCAAGAACACTGGAGTGGGTTGCCATGCCCTCCTCCAGAGCATCTTTGCAACTCAGGGATTGAACCCAAGTCTCCCCCATTGCAGGTGGATTCTTTACCAGCTGAGCCACCAGGGAAGCCCAAGAATACTGGAGTGGGTAGCCTATCCCTTCTCCAGGGGATCTTCCCAACCCAGGAATCGAAGTCGGGTCTCCTGCCTTACAGGAGAGTCCTTGCTGGCTGAGCCAGCAGGGACGCCCTGGCAGCCTTTCCTTACTAGGTCATTATTTGTCATGTTTGCTCCACCAAGAGAAGTGCGCCCAACAGCCTGCAGAAACAGCGGCGGAGCCCGTGCGGCAGGCGGCAGGGGCGGCGCCGTCCTCGGTGGAGGCGGCAGTGCGTGCGGTCCGGGGTCACCGCCCTCTGTAACCGTGCTGCTTCTCCCTGCAGTGTGGCTTCCTGCTGTGGTGCATGGCTCCCAGCCCTGCCAACGGAGCAGACCTGCTCTACAAGCGCATCATCCGGCCCTTCTTCCTGAAGCACGAGTCCCAAGTAGACGATGTGGTGAACGACCTGAAGGACAAAGCCAAAGAGACTGTAGATGCCTTCGCCAAGGAAGGTATGGCCTGGGGCAGCCTGGCCCAGGGTGCGAGAGGCCGTGCGTTCTGCAGGCCCAGGTAGCGGGCTTCCTCACGTCCCGCCCCGTTGGCTCTCCTCAGCCACGTGCCAAGGCTGTCCTGCGATTTCTCCACCAAGGCTTTGCCTGTTGCCTTTACTGTTCCCAGCATTCTTCTGCCATGCCACGTATAACACATCATTCAGTCAGCACATTAGGAAAAGTGACTTTCCTGTGGTGGGTGGAGATTTTAGGGGTCATCTGTATTTATATACAAGTCCAGTCTCTCTCATTCATTTCGGGTTGAACTGCTTGTGATGCTGCTGTTCAAATGGCTTTTGTGAGAGGTACAAGAGAATGCCCTCTCTCTCAGCCTTTCTCATCCATTCATTCAACAAATACTTACTTATTGAGGTGACTTAATTATGTGCCAAGCATGTTCATAGCACTGGGCGTGAACCAGGGAACCAAACAGACCAGCAGACCATACTGCATGAACCCATGAAGCTTATAGACTTGTTGAGAGAGAGAGAGACTACAATGAAAAGCAAGTTACAAGGTGTAGTTAGCACATGATACAGAGAAAAATAGAATAGATCGAAAGATAGTGAGTGCTCAGGGGCTGAAGGGAAGGTGACAGTTTTAAAGAGTGATTTAGGAAATCCTCACAAAGGAGGCAATACTGCATCACATTTGAAGGTGTTAAGGGAAGGAACCATGGGGAAGAAAGCCCCCGTGGAAGAACGAGCATGTGCAAAAGCCGAGAGCGGGGAACGTATGACTGGAAGGGAATGGCCCAGAGGGGGAGCTGAAGGAGACCAGGCTGCAGAGCAGCTAGAATGGAACATCCGGGTTACTGGAGCAGAGGACCCAAGCGGTCAGGATACTGGAAGAATACTGAAACCAGTGATGATTCAAGTGATAGCACTGCTCAGAAGTGATTGTAAGTTTGGAGCTAAAATCTTAAAGAAATGAGGCAGCACAGCCCAAGGGTCAGAGAGAATTGGAAAAAAGATGGGTGGCTGGGAAAGGTCATCTGATGCCATGAGATTTTGAACACAGCCATGAAGATCAAAGACAATGGCTTCCTGGACCTCCAGACCCAGAAGTACCAGGGTCATGGAAGGACAATGCATAGGACAGTTGAGAAGGCAGTGTCCTGGGGGGCAGGCGGGTCTCTGTAAGAGCAACAGGAATAAGGATCCATTCAGAGAAACGGGAGGATAGAGGTCTTCCTGATGATGGGCCGGAAGTTCCAGAGGGCACAGTAAGGGTTTTAGCCCATGGACAATGGCCACAGAACTAGGGAATTTAAAAAAAAAAAAAGGGGGGGTTCTACGCTCCTGAGGAAGTGGGAGACGAGAGGTGAGCTGGCCTCTGGGGGAGGAAGACCCCCAGATAGCCCCCTGCAGCCCTGATGCCCCAGCTGGTGTGTGTTCTCCTCCTCCTCACAGACCGCGTCCTCCCAAGCCCTGCTCCCGGACACGGCTCCAGTCTCCTTCAGCGCGTTCCTACGTTTCCTCACATCCTCCCACTCTAGGATCGCCAGTTCCTTTTGAAGAGGTTTCTTAACTGTTCCTCTCTGCTCTTAACCAAACCAGCAACCTCTGGTGATGTCATTTCTGTCTAGTTCACCCACATTTCTTGGCCTTTGATTCTCTTAGATCTCAGTCCTCTAAAATCCTGTTTTACTTTGCTATGACACATTCATAAACCGAGGTGTAAGAATGAAAATAAGACAGATTTTGAGGCTGACACATTTTAGACTCTGAGTTTCTGGATTCTCCAGGAAGTACATTTTTGCAAAGAGCTAGTTGAGAGCCTGCAGTGTCTTTGTAAACTTTAGTCCACAATTTTAAGTGAGTGAAGGGAGAGCTGCTGTCGGGCGGCTGGTGCATAAGGAGGGCAGACTTGCCTGGCACCTGCTCAGGGCTCCACCGAGAACGCTGTGGTCTGGACTCTCAGGAGGCCTCAAGGCTCTCAGAACCCTCCCCGCGGCCCTCAGACACATCACACGAGTTCTTAGAGCACATTCCAAGCCAAGTGGTAATTAGGAAGGCCAGGGAGGACCTGGAATTTCTTGACTGTACAGAGGACACTATACACTCAAGGAACCTCTGCTTCTTACGATACTCGGAGGAGGACAGGTCACAGTGGCACAGGCGACATGATCACTCTAAGGGGCTAGGTCCTCAGTAACTTTGCTGCAGTGCTCAGGAGCTGCACTTGAAGAGTTCTCAGGCCCATTTCCTGGAAACTCTGCTAGCCCTGCCCACAGACCTCCGCGTGTCCTCATCTGAGTGTGAGTCACCCACAATAGGAGCCACATCGGCACACAGCTGGGTTTCAAACAGCTCTAATACAGTTTTCTCTCCTAACAGCCAAGAAAGCCACCGTGAATTTACTGGGCGAGGAGAAGAAGAGCACCTAGACCACTGATGGCTGGAGCCTCTCTGGCCTCTCTGCACCTCCTATAGGAGCTTGACACCGTATTAGGGGCTGTGGTGTATGATCATTTTAATAATGTTGCCTTGGAAACATTTTTGATATATTAAACAAAGGAATGTGTTGTAAGGTTTTTTGCTTACTTTTACTGTTTATATACTTAGGGAGCATTTACATTTAATGCAATGGGCAGTGTCCAAGTTTTCAGAAAATATATTATGCCTCTGGGTTGGAAAAGACCTATGTTACTATCCTGTAGGAAATATAAACTTAAAATTATATATCCCACAGGCTTTGTACTTCAGTGGGCTCTCTCTGCATGCGTTTTCTCTGTACTTATCCTGTACTTACTCTGTACTTACATTTTAGGATACTCTTTAAGAGTAAATGTTTAAATGTTTTTAATGTATCTGTGCATACACACACGTAGGGAAATGTTACTGTCTGTAGGCTGCATATTGCTTATGGGGAGCACCAGCTAAAGGCTGAAGGTTCCATTGTGTTGGTGTGATCTGCTGAATAGTACTTCAGAAAATTAATACAAATGGGCAGTGTTTCAAAGGAACAGTTAAGTGATAAATGAGGCAGAAGGGAGGTTGGCCTGGTGGTTTCCTAACGTAGCAGCTGAATACCAGAACAGCTTTGTGAGGCAGTCAGCTAAGTGATAAGTGGGGAAATGTACACACACACCACAGTTTCCAATTCTGTAGAACTAGTAATATTGTCTTATAGCTTTTTAAAAACTGGCTGATAAGCTTTGTTGTGGAAACCATCCCTGGTTTCACTTTCATAGCTGAGTAACATGTTGGTTTAGTCTTGTTTCTTTTCTAGTCTTTTTAAAAACCTCTACTTTAAGGAACCTCTAGAGACTCGCCCACCTCTCATTACATGTACATTCTTGTTTATATCATTAGCAACTACATGCTCATGGTGACACCAGGCTCTAAGAGCAATTCTCAGAGAAGTACGATATGCTGCACAATCTAGTTGGTAGTGGGTAAGACAAACACCTTTACCTTCTTTCCCTGGACTTCAAGGTCAATCAACAGAGGCTTCCCTAGTTTACAAGTCAGAATCATTTGTAGTCCATCTACATGCTTTCATCTATATGCTTTGTTTTGATGATAAACTATGAGGTTATATGCAGTTTAAGTACAAAATAAAAAGTTAAAATTAATATTACTAGCTTGATTAGCCCAGTGGCTTATAGGGACCTTGACAATTTGTCCATACTAGAGAATCTAAGCTTGGCACTGACCATACTGCTAGAGTCCTTCTTAGACTAAACTAACTAAAACAAAAGCATTACAAAACTAAAAATCAGGCCTATAAAATATTTTAAGGCAAATAAAGATGATAGTTCCCTTGATAACAATTAGGTAAAGTCATAATGATGTGTCACAATGTAAAACAAAAATATGTCAAAGGTATCAAAAATAAGGAACACTATCACCCCAATATAACAATATGGATCAGGGCCTTTTTTGCGGAGAGAGGAATGTGATGATAATAAAGCACCTTATTAAGCTTATGGTAAAACATAAAATCTTTCGGAAAGCAAACAGCTACTTGTTATTGGAAGAAAGTTAAGCCTTAGGTTAAAAAGGTTCAGAAGTACCTCTGCTGCTGCTGCTGCTGCTAAGCCGCTTCAGTCGTGTCCGACTCTGCGACCCCACAGACGGCAGCCCACCAGGGTCGCCTGTCGCTGGGATTCTCCAGGCAAGAACACTGGAGTGGGGTGCCATTTCCTTCTCCAATGCATGAAAGTGAAAAGCGAAAGTGAAGTTGCTCAGTCGTGTCCGACTGGTAGTGACCCCATGGACTGCAGCCTACCAGGCTCCTCCGTCCATGGGATTTTCCAGGCAAGAGTACTGGAGTGGGGTGCCATTGCCTCTAGGAGTATTTAAATCCCTTTCCCTATAAATCAAGTATGCTTTCTTGGTGGTAAAAGAATGAAAATTAGCAACTTCTAGCATTCAGACTGTATAATCAGACTGTTAGTATACAGAATATGTAACTTTTAGTGTACAAAATATCAGGCAAGATGGTGAAGCATGAAAGTTACTATTGCTTATAACTACTTACAGGCTAATACCAATTTAGACAAAAATTTCTGAATGCAATTTTTTTTTTTTTTACTATAGGTTTCTCTTGCAGTACAGTCTGTAAGAGATTTTAGTTACTCCTTTTGGCAGTCAGCATGTACATATTAATGACAGGAGAAGCTATGAGTTGAGCAATTCTTGTCTCAGTTTAGATTTCCAAAAAACCATACTGCTGTGGCTAGAGTATTTGAAAAACTAATTGAGCCTGTGTTCAGCTATAAGACAAGTATTTATTTGTACATGAATGGTATTTTGGGGATATGTGAAGGCAAAGAATTCCTACAAGACAGTTACTGCTACCCTGGGGAATCTTCTACCCGCAGCCTGAAGAATATGAGCATAACCTTTAAATAAGTTACCACCTATCCTGAAGATGTGCTATATTAAATGGAAATAGATGTAAATAAAATTTTGTTATCTCATTGAGCTTTTATAGTCCATTTTCTTTTATGGGGCTTAAAAGAAAATGTAAGAAGAATCTTAACACAGATAAACAATCCTTCAACACTGGTGTTTATTGACCATGTTTCTCACCTGGCCTGTAATTTTCCCCGTGGTGATAACTACCTGTCAGAGCAAAGACTTTCCCTAAAAACAAGCGAGGGGATATATAGCTTGTTTTTTACATATAGCTTTATAGTTTACATATAGCTGATTCATGTTGTTGTACAGCAGAAACTAACACAACATTGCAAAGCAATTATACTTCAATTAAAAAAATAAAAAATATTTAAAAGCCAGAAAAAAAAAAAATACCAAAAAGAGTTTCTACTAATTATTAGCAATAAATGGAGAGGAAACCTAAACTCTTCTTGACCTTTGAATAACACAGGTTTGTACTGCATGGGCTCACTTACAGATTTTTTTCAATAAATACACACTGCAGTACTACACAATCTGCGGCTGATTGAATACCTGGATGCTGCAAAGTTATCACCGAGTAGTTGCCTGAGAGGAGTCAGCTCTAATGCTGGCATAATGCATTACACACAGTCTCACAAAGCTTCTAGTTGGTGCTATTATTTCATATAAGTATATTTTTAATATAGTAAACACATATATGCCTCCAAATCATTCTATATTTTTAGACTAAGACAAGAAGAACTGGGGATTTTATTAAAAATACCTACCTTTGGAGAGAGTACTTCGGTCAGCATCCTCTCCTACATGTGCCTTTACATGTCTGTATGTCTAGAATCATGGTGTTTAATTATAGAGTCATAGATACAATTCACATCCTTAACCAGATATTAGTTCTGTATGATACAGCAGGAGAAAGTAACTATATCTGAGAATGACCTTAAGTTTTTCAGGCTGCTTACTACAGTATTAGCTTATAAAATCTGTAACATACACGCCTCAGAGAATTAAGAGCAATTAAGAGGTTCTTTGGTCAAATCAGAGGTTCTCAAGTGTTAATGTGCATCAGGATTTCTTTGGGGAGGGGAGGAATTGGTAAAAGATTGCTGGTTCCATTCCCGATTTAGAAGTCTGGGGTGGGGCTGAAACATTTCTATTTGGAACAAGACCCCAGGTGATGATAGATACAGAAACCACACTTTGACAAGAAATCACTGAGTTAGGTTAATGGCGTCTTTATATTCAGTATAGAGGTGTTCAGGCCTGGCTGTATATCACCATCATCTGAGCAGCTTTCAGAAAATACTAATGTCTGCCTCCACTACCAGAAATTTAAAAAATGCACTATATACCCAGGTGCCAGTATTTTAAAACTCTTCCAGTGTATGACCATGATTAAGAAAGTGAAATGAAATTCATGTTTTGGCAAGAAAAATTTAAACATAAAACTTCTTCTTTGCCCTTTGGCCTCCCCTCTCCCTCCAATTTCAGCTTCCCTGATAGCTCAGCTGGTAAAGAATCCGCCTGCAATGTGGGAGACCTGGGTTCAACCCCTGGGTTGGGAAGATGCCCTGGAGAAGGGAAAGGCTACCCACTCCAGTATTCTAGCCTGGAGAATTCCATGGGCTGCATAGTCCATGGGGCTATGACTAAGCAACTTGCACTCCCCCAATTGTGCATTGTATATCTACATTACACAAACCTCCCCCGTCAGCAGGAATACCTGCCCACCATAACCAGCAACATTCTCTAAGCATGAAGACAACTCTTTAGAAGACAACATTCCTTTTTGAGCTGGTAAAAAGTCACATGACCCACCATGATGGTGCTTACATCTGGATTATGAAAACTCAAATACGAATATATCATTTAAAGTACTGCCCTCTGTCTCAAAAAACATATATATAAATTGTCTTGACTTTTAATGGGCAGAACAACTCTCTGAGCTTTCTGAGGTGCTCTTCACAGGCTATAATCTTCAAATTTGGCTCGAATAAAGTCTTCCAATTTTTCTTAGGTTGACTAATTTTTTGATGACAGCTACTATTAGAGACTACTGCTAAGGTCAAGAATCCCAAGGTCTGGACAGTTTCTCTTAGCTAATTAGTTCAGCTCATGTGTTAGTTTCCTGTTATTGCTGTAACATATTACCACACATTATTAGTGGTTTCAGTTCAGTTCAGTCGCTCAGTCGTGTCCGACTCTTTGTGACCCCATGAATCGCAGCACACCAGGCCTCCCTGTCCATCACCATCTCCTGGAGTTCACTCAGACTCACGTCCATCGAGTCCGTGATGCCATCCAGCCATCTCATCCTGGGTTGTCCCCTTCTCCTCCTGCCCCCAATCCCTCCCAGCATCACAGTCTTTTCCATTGAGTCAACTCTTCGCATGAGGTGGCCAAAGTACTGGAGTCTCAGCTTTAGCATCATTCCTTCCAAAGAAATCCCAGGGTTGATCTCCTTCAGAATGGACTGGTTGGATCTCCTTGCAGTCCAAGGGACCCTCAAGAGTCTTCTCCAACACCACAGTTCAAATGCATCAATTCTTCGGTGCTCAACCTTCTTCACAGTCCAACTCTCACATCCATACCTGACCACAGGAAAAACCATAGCCTTGACCAGCACAAATATATTAGCTTACAGTTCTGAAGGACAGACATCTGAAAGAGTGGGCAGGGCTACGTTATTTCTGGAGGTACAGGAGAATCCATTTTCTTGCTGCTTTTAGCTTCCACACTCTGCCTGTATCCCCGTTTGTGGCCCGTTAGTACACTGACCCCTGCTTCCCTTTTATAAGCTTGAGCCCACTTACATTGGGCCCACCTGGATAACCCAGGATACTCTCTCCAGCTCAAGATTCTTAATCTCACATGCAAAGCTTTTTGCCATGAAAGCAACATATTTACTGTTTTTTTGTTGTTTTTTTTTTTTGCGAGGATGGATGATGGTCAGGAGAACAGCATATTCTGCCTACCCCACCTAGTCTCTCTCTTTGGGTATAGAAATTTTATTATCGTTACCCCCAATATCAAAATAACTGCAAAGAGTATCTTAATGTCAGGAGGAAACTGAAAAAAGAGGAGGATTTAATGAAGAACTACCTTATTCACAACCATGTAGACCGGAGGTTTATCCTCTGGAAAGAGTGGGGGATCCTTGGAGAGGGGGCATGGGCAGAGTTAAGGGAGGGAAGTTGCATTAAAAGCATGACTGAGTGACCAAATGCTGAGACCCATTAGCCCACCCTGCCTTCACCCACTAGGCACCCAGATCTTTATCATCTTGGGAGCTTGTCAGCCTTCTCTCTGGGGAAGCAGATCAACCTTAGAGAAAACATCTGATATGGACAAGCTTTTTGAAAGGACATTTTGACAACTGATAATTCATCAAATATTCATAAAACTAAGCAAATAAAAGAAAATTAGCTCCAAGGAAAACAAAAATAACCATAGCATACTCCAGAGTATTTCCGGAGATAAGCTAAATCTTCAAAAGGCATCTGAATTCCAGGCTGGGGCCAGCGAGTGTGCAATTTTCACAAGCTCCCTGGGGACTCCCGTACTGGTGAACTCTGATCACACTATTGAGCAACAAAGGTACTGGCATGATTCAGCTATGAATGAAACACAGAACGTACACTAAATTGTTGTTGTGCAGTCGCTAAGTTGTGTCCAACTCTCTGTGACCCCCATGGACTGCAGCACGCCAGGCTTCCCTTTCACTATCTCCCAGAGCTTGCTGAAACTTACGTCCATTGAGTCAGTGATGCCATCCAATCAACTCGTCCTCTGTCGCCATCTTCTCCTCCCACCTTCAATCTTTCCCAGCCATCAGGGTCTTTTCCAATGAGTTGCCTCTTCGCATCACATGGCCAAAGTATTGGAGTTTCAGCTTCAACACCAGTCCTTCCAATGAATATTCAGGGTTGATTTCCTTCAGGACCGACTGTGGTACTGACTCCAGCACCTCAGTTTAAAAGCATCAATTCTTTAGCGCTCAGCTTTCTTTATGGTCCAGCTTCCACATCCATACATGACTACTGGAAAAACCATAGCCTTGATTAGACAGACCTTTGTTGGCAAAGTGATGTCTCTGCTTTTTAATATGCTGTCTAGGTTTGTCATAGATTTTCTTCTAAGGAGTAAGCATCTTTTGATTTCATGGCTGCAGTCACCATTTGCTATGATTTTGGAGCCCAAGAAAATAGTCTCTATTTCCATTGCTTCCCCATCTATTTGACACGAAGTGATGGGATCAGATGCCATGATCTTCACTTTTTCAATGTTGAGTTTTAAGCCAGTTTTTTTCACTTTCCTTTTTCATCTTCATCAAGAGGCTCTCTAGTTACTCTTTGCTCTCTGCCATTAGGGTGGTGTCATCTGCATACCTGAGATTATTGCTATTTCTGCCGGCACTCTTAATCCAGCTTGTTATTCATCCAGCCCACCATTTTGCATGGTATACTCTGCATGTAAGTTAAATAAGCAGGGTGACGCTATACAGCCTTGTCGTACTCCTAATTATGAACCAGTCCATTATTCCATGTCTGGTTTTAACTGTTGCTTCTTGACCTGCATACAGGTTTCTCAGGAGTCAGGTAAGATGTGATTACAATGATGAAATACAGTGGTAGGAAGGAAGATGGGAAAGATGCATGCATGTCTTGGGAATAAAGAAAGGAAAATGAAATCCTCCTCCTCTACAGATGGAAGTTAATGCCTAATTGGAAACTATTAAAATTGGCTAGCTCTTTCAATTATGTACAAGTATAAAACTGCTAATAATAAAGTCCTTTAAAAAAGGGGCAAAGAAGGTGAACATAATTCACTGAAATGACCGTTTTTCACTTGGCTGGCAAACAAGTAAAGATAATTATTCACTGACTCAAACATGAACCAACAGCAACACATACAGCAATAGTTGTGAAACCTTTTTGGACAATCCTATTGCCCTCTCTCTAAAACAACTGTAGATTCTAGGCATCTTTCTGTGACAGATCTTTTACATTGACTGCCCAGTAT
This sequence comes from Capricornis sumatraensis, assembly GCF_032405125.1. Classification (NCBI taxonomy): domain Eukaryota; kingdom Metazoa; phylum Chordata; class Mammalia; order Artiodactyla; family Bovidae; genus Capricornis; species Capricornis sumatraensis. The sequence continues at coordinate 99,597,330 of NC_091070.1, read as the reverse complement.
CCACTTGCAACTGCTCACTTCCTTGTCTGTCACTCTATCAGGACTGAGAAGGTTGTATTTCGCTTTCTGCCTGAGTTCTTGACAATGAAATAAGTGAAAGTTGGCCAGGACAGGTTTTGAGAAATCCCTGCCTTTCCTTTAACACACTTACCAGGAAATTTTTGCAGAGACTAACACCTGTGGTTGGCAGTTTTTATTGTGATAGACCAAAAATTGTTATTTTTAACAGTTAAAACTCAACATTCAGAAAACTTAGATCATGACATCCGGTCCCATCACTTCATGGCAAATAGTGGAAAACAGTGGCAGACTTTATTTTTTCGGGCTCCAAAGTCACTGCAGATGGTGACTGCAGCCATGAAATTAAGACTCTAGCTCCTTGGAAGAAAAGCTATGACTGACCTAGATGGCATATTAAAAAGCAGAGACGTTACTTTGCTGATGAAAGTCCGTCTAGTCAAGGCTATGGTTTTTCCAGTAGTCATGTACGGATGTGAGAGCGGGACTATAAAGTTGAGTGCTGAAGAATTGATGCTTTTGAACTGTGGTGCTGAAGACTCTTGAGTGTCCCTTGGACTGCAAGGAGATCCAACCAGTCTAAAGGACATCAGTCCTAACTATTCACTGGAAGGACTGATGCTGAAGCTGAAACTCTAATACTTTGGCCACCTGATGTGAAGAACTGACTCATTTGAAAAGACCCTGATGCTGGCTAAGATTGAAAGTGGGAGAAGGGGATGACAGAGGATGAGATTATTGGATGGCATCACTGATTCAATGGACATGAGTTTGAGTAAACTCCAGAAGTTGGTGATGGACAGGGAAGCCTGGTACAGTCCATGGGATCGCAGAGTCAGACACGGAGTGACTGAACACCTGTGGCTGGCAAGTTTTACTGTGGCTGGCCAAAAATTGTTATTTCACTAACACTTTGTGGGTTATTACATTCAACAATTATACCTAACACACTTGTAAAGTCATTTTTGTGAAACACTATTCAATACACTCTTCTTTGGAAGCAAAGGAGCATTCTCCAGCACCATTTCATTTTCACTTCCCATTGCAGAATCAATCACTAAGGACTTTTGTCTTTTTGTTGGTGTGACATCATCATTTACATCATCTGAATCAGAACTATATTCTGAAGAACTATCATCTTCTGGGACACTAGTATTAATACATATGTCCCTCAGCCAGAGAAAGTATCTACGTAAGATTCACTGAAAAATTCTTCACTCAAAATTTTGTGATGCTTCTTTCTTGAAAGTTTTACAGTAATAAAGGTATGTTTATAATATACACAATGTTGCAACAAAAACCTGACACAGCAAAATGTGAATGATAATGACAATCGTAAGTTGTCTGATGAACCCCTGATCAATCCAAAGCTCTATGAACTTCACATGGTGATGTCAAGGGGGACAGATGTGGAACTCTGATGTGTTGGGTCTGTCACCAGTCCTTTTACAAGTCTGTAACAACTAAAGGATGTTGGAAACATGCCACAGATAGTGGACCACAGAGGTAGGAGGGCATCACTGTGCAACTGATTCAACACCTACAATAACCTTTGAGTTTCGTGTTATTTAAAAATTTAATTCCTAAGTCCCTCATTCTTTTCTGTTATACAGTCATATTCCTAAGTGATACATTTTCCCAAAGAGGGCTTTTCTGAATCATGTTTTGCACCACTGTGCTTATTTGTAAGCCTGATATACAAACTACTATACAATTATATTCACTATAAGACATAGTATAAACAGAAACTGTTGAAGACAAAACCTAAGTAGCAATTCTGATACTTCCCCCTACACAGCGATGGATCATTTCATACAGCCTGGGTGTATAATCCCTTTTAGAGTTCTGAAACTCTGGCTATGTTTATTCTGTAATCACTTGGAACTGTTTGATCTCTAGCAATAAAAAAGGAATTGGGGTTTAAAGGCTATGAATTCACCCACAGGATTCACAGAAGAGCTGCACTAGGCCTCAGGAAGATGTGAATCAAATCTTAGCTCCTATCACCATCTGTACTTGTGTTTCTACTCCATACATAAAATCGAGAGAACACTCCACTGGCCTGGCCCTGGTTACATCCTGTGGTCAGGGTGCAGTCCTGTGACTAAAAGCTCTTCCAGAAGCACACCGAGTCAGAGAAGGCAGTCCCCCAAGAGATGCTCAGTAGACGAAAACAAAAGGCTGGAGAAGGAGTCTCTTAAATTTTACACAAAGTCACCACTTTTAGAACAGTGCTTTGGAATAAAGTCAGAATTATCAATCTACTTTAGTTTCTTGGAAAAGAGTTTATCTCAAGGTGCTAAAGCATAGATAATTTTAGAATTCCAATCTACAAAATAAGCAAATCTAAAGCTTAAATTTCCACATGTCAACAAACTAGTAATTGATGAAACAACCCAATTACAAAGACTGATTAAAAGAATATGATCCACAGACTGCCTGTTCATAGGCCTCCAAAAGGATTTAACCACCTTCTGGTTTTAGGGTCTCACTAAGCTTCCACTCCCCATTTTATTCTCTATCTCCTCTACTGGCATTAATCAGTTCATAAGCAAAAGCTACAAAAAGTCGTTTCAAATTTTATTTCACTAAAATTAAAAAGATAAACAAAAGGTGTATTTCAAATCTTATTAAACTTGTTTATTTGAAACATGTTCACATACAGGACAAACAGATATAGGATTTCAAGTAACTTATGGCAGAGCCCACTGTCCATTTAAGAATATGCTTCTTTCTTTCACAGAAACTCTGCATTAAGAGGCAAAAAAGAGAAATGTCTTTTATACTGCATAAGAGCTGGATGCAAACTTCTGATGTATATTTATTTCATTATCAACTCTGATGTTGAAGCTGGGAGGCACAAATGTTCACAGCTCAGTTAAATGATGCAAAGAAGAAGCTTCTGTTTCCCTCAGACACAAGCAAAGCCTCCATTCATGTCTCTTACAGCTGTATCACATCCTTGATTCTCAGGCCAGATCACTTCTTCTTCTTTCCTTTCCCTTTCTTACTTCCCTCTCCTTGCTGAAGACTTTGGTCACCACCTCCTGTTTTTTGTGTCCTTGTTTTCAGTTTAGGTATCATTTCTGCAGCATACAACATTACTGACTTACCTAGGAACCAGAAGTTAGGCTTAGCATATAAACTGAGAAACAAGATGTAAAAGGTCATCGTACTTGAAAATCATAAAGTTCATGAAGTCATCACGTCAAGAAAATAAGAATTTAAACAGAAAAAATTAAATAACTAGGAAGACAATGATTTGCAGAAATCGGGACCTTTGTGAGAGAAAATGTATTAAGAACAATGCTGAAATTAAATTTAAATGAACAAAACAAAAATTTAGAACATTTTATTTGAAATAAAAATTTTTACCTTGATCCTAGTAATTGACTTGAAGATCAAAGAAAATATCTAAACATAACAAGCTGGCAACAGAATCAGGCTCTTACTGTATCTTAAGCTAGGAAGCACAGGCTTCTGAGTCTTCTAACAAAAATTCAATGTCATTAAGCTGTAAAAGATTTTTTTAAGGAATAAAATGCTAGAGATAATGCAACAGTCTTCTCTGACCATCACACCCCTGGCACCTCTCCTCACTGCCTGCTTGCCTTAGGTTAACCACTACCTTAAAACTTGGTGTTTTCTTCCAGTCCATTTCAAATATACATATATATATACACACACAGAGAAGGCAATGGCACCCTACTCCAGCACTCTTGCCTGGAAAATCCCATGGATGGAGGAGCCTGGTAGGCTGCAGTCCATTGGGTCGCTAAGAGTCGGACACGACTGAGTGACTTCACTTTCACTTTTCACTTTCATGCATTGGAGAAGGAAATGGCAACCCACTCCAGTATTCTTGCCTGGAAAATCCCAGGGATGGGGGAGCCTGGTGGGACATGACTGAAGCGACTTAGCAGCAGCAGCAGCATATACACACATGGAGCCAAAGCAAAAACAACAGCCAGTTGTGGATGTGACTGGTGATGGAAGCAAGGTCCGTTGCTGTAAAGAGCAATAATGCATAGGAACCTGGAATGTTGCTGCTGCTGCTGCTGCTAAGTCGCTTCAGTGGTGTCTGACTCTATGCGACCCCAGAGACGGCAGCCCACCAGGCTCCACCATCCCTGGGATTCTCTAGGCAAGAACACTGGAGTGGGTTGCCATTTCCTTCTCAATGCATAGGAACCTGGAATGTTAGGTCCATGAATTAAGGCAAATTGGAAGTGGTCAAACAGGAGATGGCAAGAGTGAACATCGACATTCTAGGAATCAGAGAACTAAAATGGACTGGAATGGCTGAATTTAATTCAGATGACCATTATATCTATTACTGTGGGCAAGAATCCCTTAGAAGAAATGGAGTAGCCAACATAGTCAACAAAAGAGTCCAAAATGCAGTACCTGGATGCAATCTCAAAAACGACAGAATTATCTCTATTCGTTTCCAAGGCAAACCATTCAGTATCACTGTAATCCAAGTCTATGCCCCGAGTAACACTGAAGAAGCTGAAGCTGAACGGTTCTAGGAAGACCTACAAGACCTTTTAGAACTAACACCCAAAAACGATGTCCTTTTCATTACAGGGGACTGGAATACAAAAGTAGGAAGTCAAGAAACATCTGGAAGTGAAGTAAAGTGAAGTCACTCAGTCGTGTCCAACTCTTTGTGACCCCACGGACTTAGCCTACCAGGCTCCTCAGTCCATGGGATTTTCCAGGCAAGAGACATCTGGAGTAACAGGCAAATTTGGCCTTGGAGTACAGAATGAAGCAGGGCAAAGGCTAATAGAGTTCTGCCAAGAGAAAGCACTGGTCAGAGCAAACACCCTCTTCCAACAACACAAGAGAAGACTCTACTCATGGACATCGCCAGATAGTCAACACTGAAATTAGACTGATTATATTCTTTGCATCCAAAGAAGGAGAAGCTCTATATAGTCAGCAAAAACAAGACCAGGAGGTGACTACGGCTCAGATCCTTATTGACAAATTCAGACTTAAATTGAAGAAAGTAGGGAAAACCACTAGACCATTCAAGTATGACCTAAATCAAATCCCTAACAGTTATACAGTGGAAGTAAGAAATAGATTTAAGGGATTTAAGGGGATTTAATAGATTTAAGGGATTTAATAGATCTGATAGACAGAGTGCCTGATGAACTATGGACAGAGGTTTGTGTTTTTGTACAGGAGACAGGGATCAAGACCATCCCCAAGAAAAAGAAATGCAAAAAAGCAGAATGGCTGTCTGAGGAGGCTTTACAAATAGCTGTGAAAAGAAGACAAGCAAAAAGCAAAGGAGAAAAGGAAAGATATACCCATTTGAATGCAGAGTTCCAAAGAACAGCAAGGAGAGATAAGAAATCCTTCCTCAGGGATCAGTGCAAAGAAACAGAGGAAAACAATAGAATGGGCAAGACTAGAGATCTCTTAAGCACAAGATATTAAGAAGAGATGGCAAGAATATACAGAGTGAAGTGAAGTCGCTCAGTCATGGCCGACTATTTGCTACCCCATGGAATATAGCCTATAATGCTCCTCCGTCCATGGGATTTTCCATGCAAGAGTACTGGAGTGGGTTGCCATTTCCTTCTCCAGATGATCTTCCCAACCCAGGGTACCAAGGGAACATTTCATGCAAAGATGAGTACAACAAAGGACAGTAATGGTATGGACCCAACAGAAGCATAATATATTAAGAAGAGATGGCAAGAATACACAGAAGAACTATACAAAAAAGATCTTCACAATGCAGATAACCATGACAGTGTGATCACTCACCTAGAGCCAGACATCCTGGAATGTGAAGTCAAGTGGGCCTTAGAAAGACACACTACGAACAAAGCTAGTGGAGGTGATGGAATTCCAGTTGAGCTATTTCAAATCCTAAAAGATGATGCTGTGAAAGTGCTGCACTCAGTATGCCAGCAAATTTGGAAAACTCAGCAGTGGCTGCAGGACTGGAAAAGGTCAGTTTTCATTTCAATCCCAAAGAAAGGCAATGCCAAAGAATGCTCAAACTACCGCACAACTGCACTCATCTCACATGCTAGTAAAGTAACGCTTAAAATTCTCCAAGCCAGGCTTCAACAATATGTGAACCGTGAACTTCCAGATATTCAAGCTGGTTTTAGAAGAGGCAGAGGAACCAGAGATCAAATTGCCAACATCTGCTGGATCATCGAAAAAGAGAGTTCCAGAAAATCATCTATTTCTGCTTTATTGACTATGCCAAAGCCTTTGTCCATGTGGATCACAATAAACTGTGGAAAACTCTCAGAGAGATTGGAATACCAGACCACCTGACCTGCCTCTTGAGAAACCTATATGCAGGTCAGGAAGCAACAGTTAGAACTGGACAGGGAACAACAGACAGGTTCCAAATAGGAAAAGGAGTACGTCAAGGCTGTATATTGTCACCCTGCTTATTTAACTTATATGCAGAGTACATCATGAGAAACGCTGGGCTGGAGGAAGTACAAGCTGGAATCAAGACTGCTGGGAGAAATATCAATAACCTCAGATATGCAGATGACACCACCCTTATGGCAGAAAGTAAAGAAGAACTAAAGAGCCTCTTGATGAAAGTGAAAGAGGAGAGTGAAAAAGTTGGCTTAAAGCTCAACATTCAGAAAACAAAGATCATGGCATCTGGTCCCATCACTTCATGGCAAACATATGGAGAAACAGTGGAAACAGCAGCAGACTTTATTTTTTTGGGCTCCGAATATCACTGCTGATGGTTACTGCAGCCATGAAATTAAAAGACGTTTACTCCCTGGGAGAGAAGTTATGACCAACCTAGACAGCATATTAAAAAGCTGAGATGTTACTTTGCCAACAAAGGCCCATCTAGTCAAGGCTATGTTTTTTCCAGTAGTCATGTACGGATGTGAGAGTTGGATTATAAAGAAAGGTGAGCACCAAAGATTGATGCTTTTAACTTTTAAACTATGGTGTTGGAGAAGACTCTTGAGAGTCCCTTGGACTGCAAGGAGATCCAACTAGTTCATCCTAAAGGAAATCAGTCCTGAATATTCCCTGGAAGGACTGATGTTGAAACTGAAACTCCAAAACTTTGGCCACCTGATGCAAAGAGCTGACTCATTTGAAAAGACCTTGATGCCGGGAAAGACTGAAGCCAGGACAGAAGGGGACGACAGAGGGCAAGATGGCTGTATGGCATCACCTACTCAATGGAGATGAGTTTGAGTAAACTCCGGGAGTTGGTGATGGGCAGGTGCTGTGGCCCATGGGGTCGCAAACAGCATACATGACTGAGCGACTGAACTGATAACACACGCATATATATATATAATCAATAAATAACACTGTACCCACATCTATCAATAAATAGTAATATTCTGTATTTAAATTTACACCTTAGAAGCACCACACTGCATAGTTCTTGCTTTTTTTCACCCAATACAGTTTTTTAGATTTATCAGTATTAGCAATTAGTAACAGACCTCAAGCATTTCTAGATGTGAAATAGCAATAATATCTGACAATTTAATAATTTCTCATTCTTAACCTGGGAACAACAATGGACTTCCATAGGTTCATAAGATGTTCATGGAACAATTTTTTTTTTTGAAAAATGATTACTAGGTTTCATCAAATTCTCAAGTGTCCTAACATAAAAGAAATTAAAAGCACTGTTTATCTCTCTCCATCAGCAGTAGTCCTTTTTCTAAATTAATTCACAGAATGCAAATTATTTTTCTGACTTGTTAAAATGTCAGTTTTAGAACATTTTTGGCAATGTAGAGGAATAACCTATCCCAAAATTCATTCATTCATTAAAAAAAGCTTACGTGATGGGAACTGTACAAGACAGAGGCTGCCATCTTCCTGTTTGAGCTGGACCCGGACTCTGCCCCTGTACTGAAGATCACGATTCCATTCTCTAGAGTACATTTTATTTTTCTTAACAGAAAGAAATAAAAACAAGATTTATTAAAGTTATCACATCAATGAAATGAGTATGGAAGTTAGTGAATGAAGAAATATATCATACCTCAAGAAATACATTAAGTCCAACTGCTGCACATACATCTTGAATCTCTGTAGCTGTAGGATTTTCAACAGCCTGAAAAGTTAATTAAAGATGAAAACAATAAATAGCTCAGCTTTAAGTGGATACTGCTACACTGTTGTATAGATCATTTCAAACACTATGAATAAAACACATACCAAGACCCTTGGTTTCCTTTAAAGAAAACCAAAGAACAAACTACGTACAGTTGTTTCAACTGTAATTTTTAAATTCTTGGGACTCACATATTCAGACTTTTGTGTTGATTTCCCTTCCATGAGAACATAAACTTCACAAGGTTAAGGACTGCTTTATTCATCAATATATTCACCTGGCATAATGCTTGGAATATAGTAGTGTTCAATGAATATTGGTTAAACAACTATTACAGATACAACAACTTTAGAAAATTGTTTGGCAGAATCTATGGAAGTAAAATAAAATAAATGCATTCTTTATGGCCATGCAATTCCACTGCAAGGTATATACCCCCTCAAAAAATACAAAATAGAGAATATCAAGAAGCACTATTTATAACAGCCTCAAACTAGAAACAACCCAACCATCTGTCAATAGTAAAATGGACTGTGGTACATTCACACAATGCAATACTACAGAGCAGTAGTTTTCATCAAGGTAATCTTGCACCCTGACACTTATCAGTGCTTGGAGACATTTTTGATCATCACAATTAGGGTTGGGTAGGGCACTGGCTTCCAGTGGGCAGATGCCAAGGAAACTGCTAAGTGACCCAGACAGCACAGGACAGCACTCACAACCATGAACTATCTGGCTCAAAATGTCAACAGTGCTGCTGTTGGGAAACCCTACGACAGAGAGATGAGATTTAACAAACTATACTCAAAAGTGCAGGTAAACCTCATAAGCTTAACATTCACTGAAGTAAGACAGACATAAAAGCACATAGTGTGTGATACCATTTAAATAAAATTAAAAAACAAGCAATAGTAATCTATGGTATTGGAAGTCAGGACAGTGGTCATCCTTTGTTACGACTATATGTGCTGGGGTGACTGGCTGGGGGGTGGCGGGGACATAAAGGAATCTTTCTGGGTGCTAGTAATGTTTTTTTTTTTTTTGATTTAGATACTTGGTTTAACCATGTGTACTCACTTCATGAAAATTAATCAAGAAAAACACTTAAGATTTATGTATGTTTCTGTATGTAAGCTATCAATAAAGTTAAAAGTAATTCAATCATTCTCCAAATTATCTGAGAGCCTGCTACCAGAGGCCTCTGTCAAAGTGGCTTGATGTTAGGCATTTTTCTGAATTGGTGCTTTGGCATCTTCTCCTTTACGCTGTAGCAGCAAAGCAGACTTTATATATTTAAGCAGCAAAATGGGAGATATTAAATAACACAAAAATAATGTATTGCTTCAGGCCAAGTTCCTTAAATCCATTAGATTACAAGATGTAAATCAGCCTTAAAAAACAGGATATAACATTAATTGTGAAAATAAAATGTTACAACGATCCCTTCACTTGGCTCTAGGCTCTTTCTAAACTTAAGCCACCAGGCCAACTAAGAACTTGGGTTTTTCTATCGAAACAGCAAAAGGGAGAAATCATTTCTTTTAAGACTATAAACACCTACTTTAAAAAAGTGTTAATTTTAGAGTAACTTAATCCAAGTCAAAAGGATGATGATGATGATGATAAGGGGCCTAAAACTGTAAAACTCAACACATCTGAATTTTCTGCAAGTCTTGTTTAAAATAAAAAACTCAACTACATTCTCGAGATGATATTGTACAGTGCCATAATTTTGGTTTCCTTTATTAAGGAGAAGATTGTCATAACGTTGGTTTAAAAAAAGAAAAAAATGTGCAAACCCTACAACACCCCACCCCCAAACTGTTTCAAACAAAGGCTCATGAAGAATCACTTAAAAAGCAGCCTAGTCGTTGGCTGCTCGTTCTCCTTGGGCCTCAAACAACGCAGCAGAGTAAAAGAAGTCTTTGTGGCCTAACAGGACAACCTGCCCAGGTCCTTGTTGCAAAACATGCTTACCTTACTTATGGGGATTCGCCGCCCCTCCGCGATGGTCTTCTTGTTATTTAAATAAGCAGGATAAATACAAATGAACCTGCCACAGGAAAAGCCCAGCTGGTATCAATAGAGCAATATTTCCCCAAATTCATTCATTCTTTCACCATCATCAAGATTGCCGGTGCACCTACACAATTATTCAGTTCACTCGCTCAGTCGTGTCCGACTCTGCGACCCCGTGGACAGCAGCACGCCAGGCTTTCCTGTCTATCACCAACTCCCAGAGCCTGCTCAAACTCATGTCCATTGAGTCGGTGATGCTCCCCTCTATTTAAAAACCGAACTTTAACTTATTACCTTAGATGAAAAAAACATCACTTGCTAGACAAAGCTTTTTTAAAAAAAGAAAAGAAAACAATACGGGAACTGTTCATTTACACACAACAGCCTGTCAAAAGCTTCTGAGGGCGGGCTCTGCTCTCACACGACAACGACAGAAAGAAAAGAGTTGTCACTTAACGACTACTTACCGTCACCCACGGAGCCCCCAATATCCTCTGTCTTAAGTACAGGTAAAACATCGAGCTACGTAAAGTTGGAATCTAGGGTCCTGCTAACAGCGGCCTCCGGGAGGTACAGACGCCCGAGAACAGGGCCAGGGCCTAGCGCCCTCTGAGGAGCCTTCCTTAGGTTTGGGGAAGGAGAGAAAGAGCCGGCGGGCTTGCCCCAAATCGCTTCCTCTTTCCGGACTCACCTGTCCTGGTCGGCCGGGGACCGCGCCGCGGCGCAAGCCATCTTCACCCGGGTCCAGACAGCGTCCACGCCCAGAGAGCACCCGGTGCCGGCCTACAGGTAAAAAAGCCGGCCGGAGACCTCTGAGAGGTCCCAGACCACCCCGTTTCCGGCGGAAGTCCCGCCCATCGGAAAGTGTACTCGTCTCGGCTCTCTGGTTCCTGACGTGGCGTTGAAATCCCTTCCTCTCGCGAGAGGGTACACGAACGTGACTAATTCTTTCCTTTCTGAGAGCTTGCAGAAACCAGCCTTTGGAACACTTGCGCCGTCGCTACAATTGGTTTACGCTTTCACGCCCCGCCCCCCCGCCCCCCACCTTTTTTAAAGCTACTTTCTTTTTGAGTGTGGATGGTGCATGTTTCTCTCATCCTTAGAGTACGACTCAACACCGCGGGTTATCTGTGAGTTCTGAGCCAGTTGTTAGAGTAGGCAAGGAAATGCCCTGTTTTTTAATCTTTAACCGCTCCTGGGCCCTGCAGCTTGCTTTCAACTTGGCAAAAATGGATCTTTATAGTGGTGGAACTAGCAAAATTACTGGCACTGTTTCAGTGTTCCGTGTAAATGTTAGGAATTCGACTATACACTTTTCAGAATCTCTACCCTAAAATTAAACTCACTGGTAAAGAATCTCCTTGCACATGGCTTGGATGATTGATCCCCTGGAGTAGAAAATAGCAACCCACTCGCCTGGTGGCTTAAACAGTAAAGCATCTGCTTACAATGCAGGAGACCCGGGTTCAGTCCCTGGGTCTGGAAGATCCTGTGGAGAAGGAAATGGCAACCCACTCCAATACTCTTGCCTGGAAAATCCCACGGATGGAGAAGCCCGGTCGGCTACAGTCAAGGGGGGGGTCGCAAAGAGTCGGACACGACTAAGCGACTTCACTTTCACTTTCAGTATTCTCCAGATCTTTATCTTGGTGTGGGAGGGTAGACTGTAAGTAAAATTTCTTTTAGTGAAACTGTTTCACTACAAATCCTTTAAGGCATTTGAACACAAGCAGCACTGCTTTGGTACTCTGAAGGGAAGTGTTACACTAAATCCCAAAGTGGAGGACAAGTGTTCTTCCCACTTGTGTAGGGACAGAGTGCAGCTTTTGGACACCAAGAACTGACAGGATGGCACCCAGTATGGTGCCTCTCGCTTAGGCACCACCAAGCTTCTGGCTGGTGTCTAATGGAGAGCAGTGTTTTGGTAGATCTGGTTGGTTTGTAAAGAGTAAGGTGAGAACATTCAATGAACTGAAGACTCAAGATTGAAAAGACTCAGGATTAAAAGGGCTGTGGAAAAAAAGACACACAGCTGGGTTTATGCTAGTAAAATTGCTTTATTTCAAAGATTAAAAACAAAACCCAAAGAACACCAGGCAGGAAATAAGTTTTCTATAGGGGAAACAGAACTCAGCCTTATATCTGAACTTTTTAGCCACAGTAAACATTAGAAGAGTTTTGAAGAAAATGAGTTGTGACTAAAGTTGTGACTCAAATTATCCTTTGTGTGAGGGCAAAAGAAAAACAATTTTAAGCAAGCAAGGATTGAGAAAGTATATTCCCAACCTAGCTTTTCTGGAAAACAAACAAACAAACACTATTTAAGGACATATTCCTGCCAAACCAAATTATATTAACATAAAGAAGAAAGTGTTTCTGCTATGCAATAAAGAGGAAACAGTGAACACTTACATGTAATGTAAGTAAATTCAAATACTTTAATAATTTATATAAAGTGATGGTGAAGATAACTGTGATCATTAAAAAGATTCTGAAAATTAAGTGAATACATTATTGTTGAACAAAGATTTTATTTTTATTTTGAACAAAGATTTTATAAAGAACTTAATTTCAAGTGAAGTAGTGTATGTCTCTATTTCTAAAACCATTGCCTGTCGCATCACCAGGGTTTTCATAGGACCCTGGCTTCCTGCCATTTTTTCTGTTCTGTCTCTCCTCTTGTGCTCACATCTCTGCTCCTCAACCCCCCATTCCTGGGTACCCCCAAACCCCGAATTCTTGCCTCTCTTAAGCACACCTATGTGATTTTCTCTAACCCTCCTCCCACTAAACTCCAGGCTTGGCTTTACAGATCCCAAACCCATCAAGGTCCTCAGCTAAAGAAAAGGACTTTTCAAGAAGCAAGAGTCACCCTTTCTGGAAGGAAGTTGTGGTTTTAAGTAATAGTCCTCCTTTGGTTGTGTGTAGACTAAATCATCTGTCAAACACTGACCCTGTCACTGGTGCCAGTTTTTGTCAATCTCTTTGTGTTTGTAATTTTGTTTCATACACTTGATGCTTTATCATTTGATGTTCAAAGAAAGTCATAACTGCTGTTCATCTTCTTTGCATTGTTTGATGCCTTTCATCCAGAATTATACTTTGACATAAATGTACCTGTACTGCTTTCTTTGCATTTGCCTGTGTGTAGTTGTGCTTTTAGTTTTGTCCCGTCTGGATCATTTTAGGTGTATCTTTTACTAATGGCATATAGGTAAAGGATTTTTTTTTTACTTGACTCCAACTTTACCATATGTGCTTAATCCACTCATTATTTGTTATTCCTGTCATTTTATGCTTTTTTTGTAGCTAATTCTCCCTCTCCGCTTTTCCCTATTCTTTGATACCCTGTTCAAGTGTTCCTGTATTCACAGTTATTTTGACTAATGATTTGGATAGAAAGCTTTCTTTTTAACATTGTTGTTAGCACTAAATAGAAAAGTTGAACTTGTATTTTTCCAAAAGTAAAATAGTATCTTTTGACACTGCCTACTTGAAAGAGTAGAAATTTAGCATGCTTTTATGTCTTCTTTCCCTCATTTCCCAGTTTGGGGTAGAATAATGTGGAATTTAAATTAAGCATTTCATCTTTTCAGTTCTGAGTTATATGCACATTCACATTGAGATTCATTATCAGAGTAACCACAATTACTTACACGTTTGTTCAGTTCAAAGGTTTTATTGCTCAAACTGTTTCCTTAATACATTCCCATTTAATTGCTCAGGCAGCAGGAGTACTATGGTAGGAGGTATGTCACAGATTCTGGTTTCCCAATGGTGCCTATGAAATGCCCCTTGTAGGTTTGGAGAATTCATGTCCTAGGCATCCAGCTTCCTCAATGGAGAAACCAAACCACTGAGCCTTCCCAGGCTCTACAGGCATATGACAGCTCTGCCAATAGTGTCCATTCAGCAAGACTGCAGTCCAGAATTGAGCGGTGTGATGAGGCAAGTGCTGAATATATTCTTAATTTATGGGGAGGGTGGTGTCAGAGGGCTCGAGAGTTGACAGGTCACAACTGGGTCTTTTTGAAGCAGCCTGACAGTATGGTTTGGGTATTGTTTCTGTGGTGGTTCCCAAGCCTGATTTTCTGGCCCTCATACAGCTCCTGTGAGCTATCTGATTCCTTAAATGAGTGTCTCCTCTTTTAGAGAAAGTTGTTAACAACTGTAACAAGAATCCCGAATGATACAAGTGTTCCAGATAAATTAAGTGCTAGTTTGACAGGTTTCAGAATTCTTAGGTAATATTTCCATTTGCTTCCAAATGGTATATATATTGTCCTATTGCTTTTTTTTTTTTGGCATTCAGTATTTCAGAGAAGAAATCTGACGCCAATCTATTTTTTTCTATATAGGCAGCCTATTCCTTTTTCCCCACAGATGATTTCAAGAAGGAAAGATTTAAAGAAACTTTATATTAAAAAAAAAAAAACACGTCACTAAACTGAGTCTAAATAGTTTCCTGTTTCAAGTTACTTCAGGAACAAAGTGGGTTTGAAAGTCACAAATGTTCCAAACACAAAGAAAAGTAGAACTAGCCCCCAGAATCAGCAAGAACTGTGGTAATGCCAGGAGCTGGCCATTCTTGTATGTCTCACACTTGCTTTCTATGCCTCCCTCTCATACCTGTTCCTTCTCTCTCTAGCGACCCATTTTCTCTTATTTTAGCTTCATGATGCCAATCAGAGCACCTTCAGTCTTAACTTTACAAGAGCTTTCAGTTCTAGCACTCAATCTCCAACTGGAAATTTCGTGGCTCTTCTATTTAAAATTGACCTAATCTTTTTTTTTTTTTTAAAGACAAGCCCTGCAAGTCTTTGGTAACTAGTCTCCTCTAGGTCAGGTACCCCCTCTGGTGGAAACAGCCATGGCCGGGGGAAACAATGAGCACAAGGTTCCATGATCAACTGTGAGACTGTATGTCAGGATTCCAAAAGGTTGTGTAGGTGGGACAGGTAATGTCTGCAACAATAGCTATTAACAATAGCTAATTTTTGCAACATTCACTAATGTTGCTTTATATTCAGTGGTCACCTTCACTAGCACAATGTTGAGTATTTTTAATTAAAAAAAGGAACAATCTCATAACGTCAAGAAAATAAGCAAATAGTCACAATTGTAGAGTTATCCTGAATATCAGACGTGTATTTAGCACCGAGAACAATATTATACACACACAAAACATACAGGTTGAAAGAAGGATCAATGGTCTAACAAAAACCAGAATATAGTTTTATAGACCACTGAAGAGAAGGGCAGAAAAAAGACCTGGAGTTTGTAGGAGTCAAAGTCCATAGGTTTCAACACTATGAAGTAGTATTTGAAAGTCAGCATTAATATGAAGGAATTAGAAACTAAAATATAATTTATATACTCTATTTCAACCCTTGTGACTCTTGAGAAATTATTTTTGTTTGGTTAAGTGTGAATGATCTGACTACTCAAGTATTCTTCAGTTCTTGGCAATTTCCTTTTTGCATTTCTGGCACTCAGTTCTTTTTCTATTTAGATACAAGGAAACTGTGAAAACATGATATAGTGCAACTGGCTTCCATCTTCAGCAAGACTCATCCCTTCAGTTCATTAACCTTGTGGGAACAATCCATAGTTTATGGGGGAAAAAGTGTTTTGACTATTCTTACAATGCAGTTGGATCTTTGGGGCTTATCTTTTATTTCATTATTTCCCTCTCATTAACTTTCCTGTCAGTGCAAAGAAACTTGTCAAGTTTTTTCTCAAATACCGAATTTGCCATTGGTGGTTGTTTGTATACTAACTGGGCACATTTTTCTTTCATCTGAAGTCCATTTGCTCTCTCTTCAAAGTTCTCTTCTTTGCCCTGTTCTTGGTGTGTCTCTTTTGACATTATTCCAAATCCAAATTAGGTATTTGTTGAAATTTTGCCTTTTTGATAACTGTTTCAAAGGGAACACGAGTCAATCCCTCAGATATAGAATTACCCGTTCATTCATGTCTGGTAAACTTGTGGACTATTGGGAGTTGAGATGGGCTGTATCAGATTGTAACTCAATATTCACATCTTTTCATGCCTAAGGGGAAGGCAGTTTGGTGTACTTTCTCAGATGCTGAGTCCAGTGGTTGAGAATAGTTGGAGCTGAAGGCAATCCCTCGAGGAGCTTTACTGCAGTCATGCATGGCAGTAACTCTGAGTGGTCCCAGAACAGCAGCATCAGCATCGCCTGCTAGTTCCCAGGGCTGACTCTGAGTTAGGAAGGATGGGGATGTGCTTTAACAAACATTTTTGGTGATCTGCATGCACTCAAGTTCGAAATCCACTGCCTCGGTTCTGTCTGCTGCAGTCCAAAGATAACAGGGCACTTGCCCTACTTTTCTCAACAGGCGCTGCAACTCAACCAACCCCCAATGCTGGCTCGGTGTGCCATTTCTAACCTACAAGTGTAAACTGGGGACTATTTGGCTTGTTATCAGTTATGAGAACACTCCCTGAATTTCTAAAATTAGAACTGAGATTTTCTCCTTTACTAATTCAGAGCCATTGTCTCTAACTAGAGGGTCTCATACAGAACTTTTTCCTCAGTGGTCAATGTATACTATACCTTCTCCCAGTAGGCACTACTTCCTGGAATTCCTGAGTTTTCTGGGATATGGAGGGCATCCTTTTTTCATTTTCAGCACTGAGGTTATCTTTTTCTTTTTTCCTTCCTTGAGAAAGGCAATTTTATTCTAATTGACTTATATCCCACTTTTTTTCTATAAAAGTATTTGAAGTGGTTTATAAAAATTGTCATGCAGTAGTAACTTAAAAAAAAAAAAGAAAATCAGGACTAAACAGGAAAGAAATATGACCTTTATAAGGCATCCTTTGAGAAAAACAGAATAGTCTTAGGACTTACAAATGATTTCACACAGATAAAACTTGACTAAAGTTTAAATGTAGGTATATTCCAAAGGTGAGCAGTAGAAAGAGTATGGGCTTTGGAGTCACATGCCTTTCTTCAAATCACAGCACTTATTTACTGGCATTTTAGTAAAGGACTTAAAAAAAAAAAGTCCTTACCTGTAAATAATAAACACAGGTAAGCGGTAGATAACTAACTCTATGATATGATTTCAAAGACAGCAGGTAGATATGCTTACTCCTCACCACCTTTCCCCAGTGTCCTGCCATATCTAAATATCTTTTCCCGCCCCCAAATGCAGAGTGCATGAATTTATCATTAAAAAATAAAATTTCATTTATTCAACAAATATGTGAACATTTATCATCATCCTTACTCTGATTATTTAGAACAAATTC
Organism: Capricornis sumatraensis; assembly: GCF_032405125.1. Taxonomy (NCBI): domain Eukaryota; kingdom Metazoa; phylum Chordata; class Mammalia; order Artiodactyla; family Bovidae; genus Capricornis; species Capricornis sumatraensis. The sequence continues at coordinate 99,579,910 of NC_091070.1, read as the reverse complement.
TGGAAAGATATATTAGCTTTTTAAATAAATCTTATCAGTCTATCTTCCTTCATGAAGGAGGATCCTCTCCTTGCTGTGTGAGGAAGGGGGCATTTAAACACACACCCCACAACCCTACTCATCAAAAACAAAGTTTTCGTTAACAGGCAGTGGTTTCTTAAGAGTCTCTTGAATGTCTCAGCATTTTCTGAACATGGCAAGGTGCTGATTATATTTGGCTGCTGAAATTTTGCTGTAACACAAAAGGTGATGGAAGGTGTTCATTCCAGACCCAGGAGCAACAGGAGGGACAAGACCGTGACATTCCAAGATGGGCTTGGAAGAGACTACTTCTACCTCAGAATAATTAGTTTCTCAAGGACAGAATTCTATTAAGAAAAAAGAAATGTTCTTTGTGGGCCTATTGTGTTCAATGCCCGTATGCAAGGCAGTTCACATTGCTATTATATGAATTTAAAAAGTCAACTCCAGTGGAGTAAGAAAAGAAAAATACTAAACAGGAAGTGCTAATCACACATTAAACTGTCAGGAACGGTTAAGTGCCAATGCATGGAATGGTTAAATGCCAACAATCAGCTTCAATTGTTTTTTATTACAGTAAGAGGAAGTTTACTCTTAAATGCATAGAATTTGAAGAAAAAATGTATATAAGCTTTTAAAAGAGGCCCTTTTTGACAATTATTAATACAAATGTGAAATAAGACCCTTCAAACAAATACCAATTTCAGTAACAGTTTACATACAGCAATAATTTATTCTGAAATGTTCATTTAGTTTCTGTTGAGACACGATTCATGTCTCAATAATAAAAGAGCAGCCATCTCACCTCAAATACCAGAATATACAACAAGTTACAGCATAGCAAAAATTCTACCTACTTTCTGATGTTCAGGTAAAATAGTTTCATTCAATGTTTTACAGTTACACAGATTTTTTTGTTTTGCGCACAGAATAGTGTAAGTTGTTACACTATAGCTATCTATATGCACATCATGTGACCACAGAACTGTTACGCATTACTTCTGAAATTGAACCATCAGTTTCATTCATGCAGTAAAGCAAAGCAGGCTGGGTAAACTTGTTCATTGGGAACCATATTACTGTGAATTTCACAGCCACATGATTAATTATGATGTTAGATGGACTCTCGAGGACTAAAACAGAATGGTTTTTTGCATAAATACCAATTTCTCCCTGATGTAAGTTTAGTCAGTTTATTACCTAGAAATGATTGATAACAGCAATATATCATATTTTCTATCTGTAGTGTTATTTTAAGACAAGCAATAATTAAAGGATGCTGGGATGGGATGCTACTTAAATACATGAAAAACATACTGTACAAATATACTTGGCTTTACCATTTTCTTCCTAACGATCAAGAGTGCCTCCCAAAATATGACCAGTGAAGACGAAGTATACTATCAAATATGGCTTCCAGAACAAAAACCCTCTAATGTTAAAGAATCAAACCTATTTACAAAATTTTTCAGTCTTTTACAGTTTCACTTGAAACAAAATTTCTACATAGCAGTTGTAATGAACACATATCACATTCTTAGTTTCATCCTTCCAGCTCGTTTCACACGGATGTCACAAGGTAAGACCCGGAATGACGTTTCGGACTTTGAGTCCCACTGGGTTCTGTGCTGTCGGGTTTTGAGTCGCGTTTCTTTGTGTTGTTACTCACTGGCGTTGGGATCTGAGACGGTCGGGCGGAAGTGCCATCTGTGCTGCTTTTCCTTGGGCTTGGGTTGTAATTAAAAGGACTCACCCTGGCGGCGACAGTCCCACTTGGTGAACTGTGCTTGCTTGAGCTGCTAGAACTAAACGGGGTACGCTCAGCTATAGAACTTTCATTAGTCTCGGATGTAGGGACAGGGTTACTACTTTGTCCCGGTTTTGCCTCAGTTCCTTTTTGGTCTGGGGGGTCTACCTGAATAAAGGAATTCAGGCGGCTTTCCAGACCCATGGTGCGTGTAGGGGCACTACCACTGCTCACATTTTGTCTTCCCTGATTATCTTTTGAATCTTTAGGGTTCGGGCTTCCCTTTTCTGAAACAGTGTCAATCACGGGGGGAGAGTTTCCTGTTGGAGATCTTCCAGATCTAGGGTTGTTAATGGGGCAATCCTCAATTCTCACCCAAACATCCTCTGTTTTAGAAACAGCAGGTGCCATTTGATAAATCAGAGTTTTTGATTCAGCACCATTTGCAGCACCTGAAGAAGTGGTCTGAGATGTACTATTTGTGGGAGAAATTTCACTTTCTTTTATTTTTCTCCATGTTCCTTTTGTGGATACCTGGTTTTCTTTAGTTTGTTTGCTTCCTGTAATAGAGTTCACTTGTTTTTCATCCTCACTTTTTGCCTTTTCACTAGATTCCGATGAAGCAGAAAGAATTGAGGATGAACTTCCAGTTCTTCTCCAAGTGCTTACTCGAGGAAGTGATGATGAGTGTTTGCTGTGCTCACGTTTCCAGGTCCCTGACCTATTGATGGGAAGTCTGGAAGGACTTTCGGAATGAGAGCGCGCTATATCATGGCGCTTTACTGGTCTTCCATCGTTGTACTCTATGGTGGGACTGAGGTTAGGTGGGAGTTTTCGCCATCCACCAGACTGAACAGACGAATGTGTAGGTAGAGACATATCAGGAAGGGAAGGACTTAAAACTGGAGTGTGTGCCTGGGACCGTGTGGGAGAATCGGGTCTAGAAGATGGAGAAAGAGATTCAAATGAAGCAGATTCCTCCAGTTTTCTCCTTAGGGTTGGGCTTGGAGCTTCTTTGATGAAAGTTGATTGGCGTACTAATACAGGTCTCTCTGACCTATCGGATTCACTTCCACTTGACTTTGTTGAAGACATTCTGGAAAGTTCTACTTTTTTATTGGCTCCATTATTATTACTCATTTGATTTAGCCCTTTGGAGGCAGATTCACTCCTTGGGATACCACTGCCATTCTTGGCTAAGCCCGTTTGTTTGGTGAGGTTCTGCTGGCTCATCTGTCTGCCAGGAGATGTGTAAGACATTTTCCCAGAACCTGAGGACTTAGCTGAAGCAGTACCAGGGGATGACGTCCTTGGTAGTTGAGATAATTTGTTAGGGGGACTTATTCCATTTCTACCAGGAGAGATTGAGTTTCGCCCTGGAGACTGCATTGGTCTACTTAATGGTTGCTGGGCGGGTCTTGAAGGAGTGGAATCTCTAGATCCTGATCTAGAAGGTCCTTTGTTTGATCCCGCTGTCTGGGATGCCTGCCTTGTAACAGGGCTTAATTCTGACTTCACTGATGGCTTGGTTCCTCTGGGAGAGGTGGTAGCAGGCTGACCTTCACTAGGGCTTTTGGAGGCTGGAGTCTTGAGGGGTGGGCCTTTTTTAGAAACTGGGCTTGTACTTGAAGAGCTATTCCGAACTCCTGGAATATGAATCATTGTCCTACCTCGGGAGATTGAAGGCATGTTTGCTGGAAGGGGTTGTTTCATTTGGCTCGAAATTTCCGAATTAGATCGAACTTTTCCAGTAATCAAACTTTTATAAACCTTTTTGCCTCCTTTTATTCCTTTATTTTCAGATTCTATTTTTTTAGTTTCCAATGTACTTTTCTCCCCAGGTTTTAGAATTCGTGGGCCTTTATTATTCATAAAGGGTTTTTCTTCTTGATCAGGTGTAAGATGAAATGGTGATCCCAGAGAGATGCCCGATTTCAGCGAAAGGATGGAATCTGAATCGGATGAAGCTTGTCGAGATAAGCATGCAGCAGCAGCAGCTTGATGTAGACTACTCACTATGGAATTTGCACCTTCCTGAATAGCTTTCCAATCAAAATTTTCTGAATCTGGGGATAAACCATGTTCTGAATCTGGTCTCTGTACATCTTTCAAATCGAGTGTCAAATCTTCCGCTAATATGCCACTCATATTTCTGGGACTATGCTTTTCATTATCAGGCTTGAGCCTTGAAGGCTTTTTCTTTTTTGGCATTGCAGAACTTATACATTCCTGCAACAGGTCATCTTCAGAATCAATACTAAGAGAACTGAGAGAACTGTTTCTTGAGAAACAAACAGGGGTATCTTCCACGTGAAATGATTTAGGAGCATAACCTGAGGCCTGGGGTTTACCTGGTTCTCCCTGTGAGGCAGGGGGCTCTGTCTCTTTGATAGGTTCATTTTCCTTGTTGTTGTTGTTTTCTTGATCAATGTCACTAAGAGAGCTTAGAGAGGAATTTCGAGAAAAGCAAACTGGAGTATTTTCAATAGCGAAATTCTGTAATTTCTCATCTGTTGCTGCCCCTCTGTCTGGTATATCTTTGGAAGACTGGGGAAAAGTGGACTGCTTCTGCAGCACGGGTTTAGACTGACCTCTGTTTATTGGCTGCTTTGTAACAGCTGGTGTCTTACTAGCTGATTGTTGGTTTGAGGTTAGTTCTGTGTGGTTGGTCACTTTAGCTTCTGATTCTTTATTTTCCTTCCCCTTTCTTAATTCAGCCTTTTCCCTGGAAAGGTCAACATCATCATCGTCAAAATCTAGAGAACTCAAAGAGTCATTTCGTGAAAAACAGTATGGAGTGCCTTCAATGGGTGTGTAATGATGAGGTGAATCAAAAGTAAAACTTCCTCTGACTCCGTCTTCATTATTTGGCAGTTTATCATTGAGGTCCTTGGAGTTATTTTTCAAGTGCTGTTTCTTTGAGTCTTTGTTTTCTGAGAAATTTCTTTCGGCATTTAAATTATTTTTTGAGTCTGTATTTTTTCTTACACGTGTCCTGTATTCAGTACTTTGTGGTATAGGTTTTACTGGTGAAGTCGGTTTCTTTGTCTTACCATCTAATTGATTTTTGTTAGTTCCAGATGAAGACATAGATGCTTGTTGGACCTGGTCCATAATCTTTTTCACACGGAAAGGCTTGTGACTTTTTCCTTTGGGCATGGCAGAATTAATGCATTCTGCAAGAATACCACCTTCTTCTGTTTTATTGTCATCCAGTTCAGGTACAGTGACAGATGAGGCTTTCCCTCTTTGAGCCTCATCTGTACTTCTGCCTTCAGTAGGAATGGTATCTCGTTTTTCAAATTCACTTGACTGTGCCCCTGCTCTAACCCCGTCTCCAGCAGCTAACTCATTTGGAGGGGATTCTATCGTTAGATCACTCAGAGATGTAGCTGTGGAAAAGTTTACAGGTGTCCCTTCTACACAATACACCCGTGGCATATCATCTCCTGGTGTAAAACTAACATGCTTTTGTGCCTGTAACCTGTTTTGTGATGGCAGAAGTTTGTATACAGGGAGCTGACTTGGTTTCCTTGCCACAGGTGGAGGTAATTTCGAAGTAGTCTGGGCTGGTTTTTTGGCTTTGCGTGAAGATTTTGTTGGCATGGCAGAAATTATACACTCTTCTAGTATTTCAATATCATCATCATCTGACTCATCTAAAAGATCTTTTTCAGAATCAGTGGGTTTTTCTGCCTCTTTTTCCTGGTTTTCATTTGATTCTTCAGGCTGCTCACTTTCTGTTTCATTCCCGTTGTCATTTTCCTGAACTGGAGGCATTATTCTTAGCTCCACATCTTTCTGAATAAATGGCTCATCAAGGCTCAGTGCACTCAGGCTAGACGAACAAGAAAATCCATCAGGAGTACTCTCTGTGGCAAAATGTAACAGAGTATCAGCATCTGGAAGAACCTGGACCCTTTGTACTGCAGCGTTTACCGCAGCTTGCTTAGGTCCACTTTCTCTCTTTTCAGCACTAGGTGCTTTATTTTTAGGTACTTCCTGCTTCGTTTGAACTGTCTGAGGAGGAGGAGGAGGTGGAGGAGGAGGAGGGGTTTTACTTCTGCTTGGTGGCATGGTTTGTCCAGGGCTATCTGGGAGGTCACTGGGGCTTATAATGCCACTTACCATTCCACTGCAGGGTTCACTCTGAACAGAGCTGGCAATCGAGCGACTTTCAAAACTATCGAGTGAACTGACCGAAGTACATCTGCTGAACATGAGTGGGGTCTCCTGAACGTAGTGCTCTGGCGGACTTTTGGGTGTCTGAGCACCACTCTTGGAAGGAGATTTGGCTCCTGAAGAAAATTCAACAGCTTTGTGCCTGGCTGACTCTGAAGACAGACCAGAAGCCTGGAGTCTGCTGGATTTGGTTCTAATATGCTGTGACACTGTTGGAACTTTACTCACAGAATCTTCATTTGACCTAGGTCCGCTGCTGTCCTTGATTTCGGCTATTTGCAGAGTGTTAGCGGACTCTGCTGCCTGCGTTGTCTGATCACACCCTACTTCATCTTCAGCAGATGACAAAGATGATAATGAACTGCATCTTGAAAAGCATATTGGGGTATCTTCTACACAGTAAGTCTGTATTGTTTCTTGGTTGATAGAGGGGACTTTGCAGGAGGAAGAGGTGGCTTTTGGTGTCTGACCACTTCTGCTTTGTGCTGAGCTTGGATGCAGCTGATTCTGCCTCTTGGCATTAGATGAAGTTGTGGACATATTCTCGCTGCTTGAAGAGATGTGTTCAGTTTTTGTGCTCTGTCCAGATGAATTCTTTGAGAATGAAAATGCTGGTTTCTGTGAAGAAGGAATGTCTGTGGTGTATTTTAAACTATAATCAATAGGCTGATCCACGTGATGTTTTTCTTCACTGTATTTTATGCTATAATTGGTTGGTCTCTCTTCTTCCTCATGCTGCCCTTCCTCAGAGTAACGTTCACTATAGTTGGTTGGTTTATCATCTTCATAGTCATCTTCTTGACACAAAGACTGGGTCACATTTTGACTAATTCCATGATTAGAGCCTACTCGACTTGTTTCCGATCCATTGGCTGCTCTTGACCTGTACGGGGAAACACATTCTTGCTGCCCAAAGTGTGGTTGGAACTTGAGATGTTTATCATCACTGCTTTCAGGATATACAGGATAAGCTGTGCTCTGACTCCTTGATTGTCTCTGCTCATTCGGTTTTATTTCATCTTCTAGTATATGTTTGGGTCTTGCCCATCTTTCATTCTGTGAAGGGCTCTGCCTCCCAGAGTTCAACTGTTCATCGGAATATTTAAGACTGTAATTAATCGGTGTATCTAGTTCTCCATCATTATCATCCATATGATTTGCACTATGTATTTTATGGGCTAGGTCAGCTGGATACTGACCATAGCTGCAAAATTTACTTTCATCATCTTCAGAATAGGATTCAATTGAAGGTTTCATCTGACCTCTTTTACCATAACCATCACTACTGCTGACACTATTTAAACTATCATTTGAAGATCTCTTATATTCTACTTTGGCATATGGTATTGGACATGTTCTGTTTGAGTTTTCTGACTTGGTAAAGTTGTAAGTGTTTGCATGTGTGTGGGTGGTAGAGCTTCTTCTTAGTGCATTCCTCTCATCTGTCCCACAATGTAGTTCTGTGGTAGACCCAGAACTTCTGTCTTCCTGGGAGGTATGAATAGCTGATACTTCTTCCATGACTTTGGCAATCTGGGCTGCAGTGGTAGAAATCTGCAAACCTCGCTTTGAAGAGGTTCCTGGATTTTCTGTTGCTGGGTGATAGTTGCCTAGGCTAATACCTCGTTCTCTCTCCAAACTTCGATCTTTCTCAGAACGAGAGCTATCTAAACTTCCCCTTGATGAAGAAGAGCTGGGCAATACTGTAGTATTTAAGTATGGTGATAGGACAGTCATGTTTCCAGTATTAAAATTGTCTGACCTGTTATCATCATGTCGATTGGTGTCAAAAACATAGTCACCATAGAGATTTTGCTTGTGTCTCTGCTTACTACGATGAGATGCTTTGGGACTTAAATTGTCAATATTGTCAAAAGTTTCTGATAAATGCTGAGCATCTAATTCTGCTTCCAGGGCCTTTTGTTTCCTTACATGAAGAGAAGGCAGACTTGAACCAGGAGACATGATATTGGCATCTTTATACTTTGCAGGTCTATTTGCCATGAGATTCCTTAAAGCTGCAGCACTTCCCATAGCAATCATCTTGTGCTTTGAATGAATGAGGTTCTTGAGCATGCTGACCGCTCCCATGTCCCACAATGCTTCCTGGTCTTTAGGGTTTCTTGCTGAGAGATTCCACAAGGTTCCGCATGCATTACTGACTATTGTCAAACTGTGAGATTTCAAGTGTTGTAATAAGGTCTGTAAGCAATTATTCTCTCTTAGGATTTGCCTGAAATAAAAACAAGATATTACAAAAGTAAGGTAAAAATCTGTTTGCAGTGACAAATAAAATGAAAGAGAACAAATTTAAATCTAAAGATAACTGCTAAAACTTGTAACAACAGGCATAATAAAACTACACCGAATTATATTATAAATTTCAAGCACTGCCCATCTCCTTTTTAGTTCATTTAATGTTTATTGTTTTATAGTACTCATCTGTCAGACTAAAAGGTAAAAATGTTCAGTTTCATCAATTCTGCATTTCCTATTCTGACCTAACAGCTTTAAAAATTTTTCTTGAGCAAATATATATTTACTTTACATAGTGACAGAGTTTCTCAGTTTACTGAGTATAAATATATTATGAAAGCTGAACAGGGACTCTGTGGTAATTTAACATCTGGGTGGGTTCCACAATGTTGATAACAGAGACATTGCAGAAGAGGTAGAGAAAAGAATCAATTAACAGATCTTTACAAAGTCAGAGAACACACTGTAAGCTCAGGTCAGCAAAATGACTTTTAGATAATCTCTCTCTGGTTTGAATTTGTAATACTGATATTCCCCCTTTTAAGTGGTCTTGGGAAAATTGTGTGTGTAGTTTTTCTAAAAAGTTTTAAAAACATTTAAAAGTAACTATAAAAACAAGAGTTGAGAGTCAGTGTAATGAATGTTAGGATCTGAAGAGCTATGGCTTGTTTAATGCATGGTAAAATGAAGTTTAATGAGAGCATAGTCAGCTCTAGTGGGCTTTAAAACTGATAGGCAAAAAGGTACAATAAGCTGTAGCAATGGCAGTTCTCTCAGCAGTCCAGCAGACACCTGAGTGCTTATTGAGTTTAAGAGTTCTTCCATGAGAAGATGAAAGGGCTGTAAGGCTTGTAGTTTGTGCATCAAAAACTTACAGAAAAGATGTTTACATTCTTTACAAAAGCCTTTTACTACAAGTATCCCATAGTCTTTTATTTTTTTTAAATGAGAGAGGAACAATACAGGATAAAATAAATAATACACTGTGAAAGATACTCTATTTTTGTTGAGATAATGCAAAGCTCAAGTTCTGAAAATGTATGCCTTGTATCTGAGGTGCTCTGTTAGGTTTTACAGTTCTAATAAATTGGATGAATGGCTGTTGGCTGAAAAACATTTTGATCACTGATATTATGGCTCCACTAGAAAAATGTGAATCATTGTACTTTCTGGATCATAACCACAAGTTTTTTTTTATCACCTCATATTCCCTTAATCCATACTACATACAGGAAAGGATTTTGTTCTCTGTAATATTTATGGCTTTCATTTTTTATTCTACACATGGGTTATATCTCTCAAGTATCACTGGTTTATTTTTAGACATCTTTGTGATACTATGAACTTGTATTAGCATAAATGTTAATGAATAAATCAGGTATTAATAGTTAATAGTTTCACTGTCATAAATGTAGTTTGGCTCAGAACTTGCATAATTACACAAAACACTGCTCAGTTAAGTCTTTCTGAATATATGAATCTTACCAATTCATTTAAAAGTAACATAAAACTCTGTACTTACCTGTGGTCCTCATTTGTAGCTATCAAGCTGGATACATTCCGTAAGATGCCACCTCCACTTTCAATGATGGCTAAAGTGTTGGTCTGGCTGCGATAAGTGAGAGTGCCAACCAGAAACGCAAGCGCGCCGTCTACAGCACATATGTCGGCTTTATTCTCAGTGCAGTGTGCCGACAGGTTCCATAAGGCACTCAAAACACTCTTGAGGGTTGACTCCTAGCAAGAAACAGAATATATGTCGTCTAGTTAAGGGCTGTAACTGTAACTCTTAGAACGTCTATACTTACTTCTATAGAGAAAGCTCTCTCTTTTTTTAAAAATATCCCCTGGCTGCCCATCCTTTACTGGTAAAGCATTAGGAACTCCTCACTTAAAAAAACTTTCATAAAATACCAAACAGAACTTAAGACAGTGATATCCCCATGAGACAAGCAGAACACAACATTAAAACAATGACCATCACATTCATCTAAGCAATGAACGTGAAATGTCTAGATGGTGCACACTTATCTCACAGAAGCTTATATCAGAAAATGAAACAACTGATGTGCGTTCGGAAAAGACAACATTTTCAGGATAATATACACTAGAAAAGACCCCCCGTATGCTGATTTGAAAAGATGTCCAGACCTATCATTAAGTGAAAAGAGCAAGTTGCAGACAAGTACGTACAATATTCTGCTTGTATGAAATACACATCCATATTTATGTGTGGTTGATGCAAAAGTAACAATTTATTAACATGGAAGCATACCGGAAATACTCCCAATTTCTTAAAATCCTCAAAGAAACAAAGTCATTATAAAAATGAGAACTCCCTGATGTGCAGTATCATAGTAAGCTGTCAAATCACAACTGCCAGAGGAAACACTTTGAGTGTACAATTAAGAATGTTGGTTAAAACTTGTCATGCTCCTGAAGACAGTCTTCTTACTAAAAATCAATCAGGGGACAAACGAACATTCATTAGAAACCTACTCTGTGCCTATCACAGTTACAGGTACTTTAGGGGATATAAACAGAGCAACTGACACTTGCTCTGAAGGTGCTGTTTACTTTGGGGAAAAAAGACTGTAACACTATACTTAAAACCAAGGGCTCTAATGAAAAGATTACTGCCATGGGAACTTAAGTCAAATAAATGAAATAATTTTTGGAGGAGAGCACCTCTGCAGATAAAAAGACATGTACATTCAGAGGAGGCAGGGGAAGTAGAATGAGTAAAGGCATGGAAGTGGGAATAAGCAAGGGAGGACTAAATAACAGAAAGAAGACACAGAAGACGTCAAAGTCCACGTTGGGACATTGCGGGAAGTAAGGTCAGACAGGGAAAAGAGGGCCCTGAATGTCATGGCAAACATTTTGGGCTCAACCCAATCAAGAGCCATTGTATTCTCTTCTTCAGGATATTGAATGAATAAAATAGATAATATTTACGATGAGGCAGAGAAGAAATGCTTTCACCACTGAAGATGTGAAAAGGACAATAGCTCAATTTTAATTATAATGCGACTGAGGAAATGGGACAAAGTATCTCGCGATCAGAAAAAATGGGAAGAGTTTAGAGGAGTGAGCTAAACTTATAACTGACCTAGAGATGAGAGTTGAAGGTAGGAAAACAGAAGTTGCTCTCTTTGGGACTACATGTAGGGGGCCAAGGGTTTTGTTTCAAAGCTTAATAGTTAGAGGAGACAAGATGAAATGATTGGATGTTGGAAGTATAGGTGGTAAAAACAAAGGGAGGAGATTCAGTAAGGTATGTGATCAAAGGTATCAAATACAGGTACAGGTAGAAAAGTGATATCCTAGTTAAGCTATAAATCTAGATTTTTTGTTAGGAGCAAATTTAGAAAGAACTGGGGAAGATATGGCCAGTTAGGAAATGAAGGGAGTGACTACTTGACTACTTGTTTAGGGCTTTGGATGTTACAGGAGATTCTCTGAAGAAGTTGGAAGAAGCAATGAAAATGAACATTTTTGTTTTTTATTTTCAAAATATTGGGCTTCTTAGAGATAAGTGAAACATTAAAAAAGCCTCCTTCTCTATAAGCAGTAGAGAAAGTATAGCGGACAAGAGTAAAGGACGAACAGCTCTGAGTAATAGCAATGCCCAGAGCGCAGGGTGCAGGTGAAGGAAAGACTGTTGTGTAGAAGAGGAAGGGCCAGTGAATGAGGTGAAAAGGGTGCAGAACACGGGGAATGTGCAAGGCAGTTCTGGTCCTTGTGGTTGAGGAGTAAATGAAGTTGAGAATGAAGAGGTGACAAGTTAAAAAGAGAAAGAATGTTCATACTGGCTGTTGCACTGAATGTAGAAAAAGATGGAAAAGATAAATTCTAATACCGTTAACCAGAGCAAGACCAAACCAGAACTGGATAGCATAACTTTCTGATGGGCTAGTTTTTCCAAGATTGGGCTTACATTAAAAAAATTTTTTTAACTGATTTATTTTAATTGGAGGCTAATTACATGATTGTAGTGGTTTCCGCCATACATTGACATGAATCAGCCATGGGTGTACATGTGTTCCCCATCCTGAATCCCCCTCTCACCTCCCTCCCCATCCCATCCCCCAGGGTCATCCCAGTGCACCAGCCCTGAGCGCCCTGCCTCATGCATTGAACCTGGACTGGCGATCTATTTCACATTATGATAATATACATGTTTCAGTGCTATTCTCTCAAATCATCCCACCCTCGCCTTCTCCCACAGAGTCCAAAAGTCTGTTCTTTACATCCGTGTCTCTTTTGCTGTCTCTCATATAGAGTCATTGTTACCATCTTTCTAAATTCCATATACATGTGTTAATATACTGTATTGGTGTTTTTCTTTCTGACTTACTACATTCTGTATAATAGGCTCCAGTTTCACCCACCTCATTAGAACTGATTCAAACGCATTCTTTTTAATAGCTGAGTAATATTCCATTGTGTGTATGTACCACAGCTTTCTTATCCATTCATCTGGCTATTGTAAACAGTGCTGTGATGAACATTGGGGTACACGTGTCTCTTTCAATTCTGGTTTTCTCGGTGTGGGCTTACATTAAAAATTTATAGATGAATTTAGGGAGAAATGATGTTTAATGATCTCTCTCTCATCTATGAGAGAGAAATGATCTACTCTTCCTTTACAAGACAGACTATGTCTTGACATTTATTAAAATCCTCTTTTACACTTTTCAGTAGGCTGTGTCTGTTACTCTAACTTTCTTGGTATGTAGCAATTGGCCTGTATGTAGATCTTTGAGGTCCCTGAGTGATAATACAATGAGCTATTCAGCAGCAATACAAGTCCCAATAATCTATACAAAAACATTAAATCTTTCTGAAAATACACAAAGTTGATTAGAAAGGAGTCTTAAAATGTACATGGCACTAATTTTTTTGTATAATTTTAGTAAGGTATTAAGGCAACCAATAAACTGTACCTTGATCCTCCTCCAATTTCCTCATACCCCTTGTAATCCACCCCCAAACCCAGGCAACTACTGCTCTGATTTCTGACATAACTGATTACTGCAGGTATCAATAATTCATTCTTTTTTTTTTAATAGCCAAATAGTATTCCACAATTTATTTACCCATTTACCTACTGACAGACATTAGAATGTTTTTCCTAGGTTTTGGCTATCACAAATAATCTTTAAGTGGATAATTGTGTGTCTTTGTGTAAATTTAAGTTTTTGTTCCTCATGGGTGGCAAGGTTGTATGGCAGGTAAATGTTAGTTTGAATACACTGCCAACAGTTCTCTCAAGTGGGACAGACAGACCTCAGAGATATTGCAGGTATGGTTCCAGACCACTCCAATAAAGCAAATATTGCAATAGAGCAAGTCACACCATATTCTTGGTTTCTCAGTGCATATACTGTAGTCTATTAACTGTCCAAAAGCATTATGTATAAAGATGTACATACATTAAGTGAAAAATAACGCTGTTGGGAAAATGGCACTAAAAGACTTGCTTGGTGCAGGGTTGCCACAGACTTTCAACTTAGCAAAAACGCAGTATCTGCAAACTGCAATAAAGCGAGGTATGCCTCTATACCATTTAACTTTTCTGCCAGCTCTTTAACATCTCTGACAACACATGGTCAATTTTAAAGATTATAACCAATATACTATGTATAACGGTATCTCACAGTTGTAATCTGTATTTCCTGATGACTAATGATGCTGAGTATATTTTCAAGTGCTTACTGGCCATTCATAACCTGTTTTTCTAGAGTGTGAGTACAAATGTTCTGCTGATTCAGTAGTGTTCTAAGGTACCTTTATGCAAATCCTGAGTATATTTGAACAGTATTGTTTTCTCCCAGTTTTGAGACATAATTGACATGTAACACTATTTAAGGTATACGGCATAATGGTTTAACTTACATACATCATGAATTGATTACCACAGTGAGTTCAGTGAACATCTATTATCTCATATATATATATATGTATATATACATACACAAAAATTAAAGAATAGAAAACTTTTCCCTTGTGATGAGCACTTAGGACTTACTCTCTTAAAAATTTTCATATATGATATGGTAGTGCTAACAACATTTATTATATCATATATTACATTCTAGTATGTATTTATCTTATAACTGAAGTTTATACCTGTTGACCACCTTTAAACATTATCTTTATAGCCAGTTATTTAACTGAATATTTTTCTTATTTCTAATAATTTTCCAGTTGATTTTCTTGGAGTTTCCAGGTATAAAACAATGTAATTTAGAAAAAAATGCATAAATTAAAAAATAGCCCCAGACTGAAAAGGAAATTCTGAAGAGAAAAATGTAGGTTCTGGGTCAAGGAGGGCTGGTTGGGTGAAAGGAAGCTCAGATTAGCTAAAAAGCCGAGCTTAGTTTAGTTCTTCGCAAATTTCAATTTAAAAAAATTAGCTTAGTTTCTAAAGTAGATATCCCACCTGGATATTTCTTCCTTTTGTAAACAAATTATCATTTGATGGATTTTTCATCTTTGGGTCTGATTACCTCTATAAGGTGACTAGCAAAATCTGGGGACTCTGGGAGATTGGGATTTGGGCAGCAAGGAAGCATCTGGGGGTGATTCTGTCCCTTTTCCCTTAGAGGGGACATCTGGTAATAAATGGAGACATTTCTGATTATTATGACTGAGGGGAAGGTATGTCAGCATTTAGTGGGCAAAGGCCAGGAATGCTGCTAAACATCCTACAAGGCACAGATCAGTACCCCCAAACAAAGACTTATCTGTCCAAGATGTCAACAGAGCTGAAACACCCCGATTTACACTAGGTCACCTTGTAGGCTTGTCTGCCTTAATACTTGCAGAGTTTGGAGCATTCTAAGTCTTGGGATTGGTAAGCTAAGAGGGTCAGAAATTAGTGAGTCTCAGAGGTGGGAGGGGGCAGCAAAAAAGTATCCAAAGATGAAATGCATATGGTAATACCAAATGTTCTCAAAGGTACCTTTTTCACTTCCAAAGCACATTCCATCAGTGCTTTCACACTTCCAACTTCACGCAAAGTCTTTTTACTATTTACATCTGCTCTCCAAGACAGATTCCTCAAAACACTCGCAATAACCTGCAAATGGATCAATTTTAGAATAGTTTGTTTATAAAATTATTTACACTAGTTGCTTTCTTGTTCTTAAGGTTAAAAGTAAGAGAGTGTGCATGCGTGTTAAGTTGTTTCAGTCGTGTCTGACTCTTTGCAACCCTATAGACTGTAGCCCACCAGGCTCCTCTGTCCATGGGACTGTCCAGGCAAGAATACTGGAATGGATTGCCTTGCCCTCCTCCAGGGGATTTTCCCAACCCAGAGGTCAAACCCATGTCTCTCTTGTCTCCTGCACTGGCAGGTGGGTTCTTTACCATAGGCACCACCTGGGAAGCCCAAAAGTAAGAGAATAAATCTATTAATAAATACATTTCTTCTTAAAGCTAATATAGAGCCAAAAGGAAGTCTAAAATAAAATTCTTTTCCTCTATTCTGGTGTTAATGCAGCCACAATTTAAACATGAGATGCTGAATACTGAGTCATAGCTTACATTAACCTAAGTCAGGGTGTTAAGCCACTAATATCCAAGAAAACCACGTGGAATCTGAGGAGTACCTGCTGCAAGTCCTCACTCTCGGACTGGAGCTGAGCCACGAGTGCTCTCATGCAGCCTTTCATAGAGCAGAGAGTAGCCTAGAAAGTCAAAGATTACACGGGTTAGTAACAAGGCAACCTGCAGCCACCCATACGAGAACTAGAACCATAAATTACATAAATGAAAGACAAACACCCTCCTAATCCTTTGCAATATTCATTCCTTTCTTGGCAAACTGGAAAAATAAAGTGAATAAATAATAAGAAATGATAAGAAAAGGGTTTGAATGTAAAGTCTTTTATTTGGATGGAACTAATATGTGTCTGACACTTTCACCAATCATCAAGATTTCCAGATTTTTGCTATCATTCCCAAGAACAGTATTTTTTTTTAAATTACTTTTTTTGTCTCACTAGGTAGTAAATGGGATCCTAATTCCCCAATCGGGGATTGAACCTGTGCTCCCTACAGTGGTAGAGTGGAGTCTTAACTGCGGGACCACCAGGGAAGTCTGCCCAGGAACAGAATTTTAAATGTGATGACGTAAGTTCACTTCTGCGTTCCATCTTTTGCCTTTGTTTAGGCATTAGACATCAAATGAGTACGGATATGCAGTGGAATATAAAGTACAAGTTTTTATTAGTCAGTGTTTAATGACGAGAGTGACAAAAAAGAAGTCAGTGAAAAGTAGTCTGTATATTAAAAAAGCTCATACCAGAGCTACCTTAAGAAATCGATCTTATAAAACATACCTTGTTAGCTACATCTCCGAAAGTCAAGTTTGTCAAAGCCATTCCTGCATATCGTCTTAAAGTAATACTGTAGTGGTCATTAGTAAGCCCATACATTTCACAGTCCACTTGCAATAATTCTGCAATGGCCTGTAGTCCCCCTAATTTAAAAAGGGCAAGAGGAAAAAGTCAATAATCTAAAATAACACAAATGGGTACCAAGTTTATAAATTACTAGGGAAAAATCTCAAAGAATGAGTTTAACTCTGTCTTCAGAATTACAAGCTACAAAAAATGTTATAAAGCACTCTTGTGTAATACACTTATCAAGTACGAGCGACAACTATTTCATTTTCTGCCAGTTTCTCCACCCTCCAGCCCTGTCTTACTGGATAAAATGAATATTACACTCTATTTACTGTAATATGCTGCATCCTGTCAAGGAAGAAGAAGACTATATTCCACTATTAGGTCCTCCTGAATGTAAGGAGAAAAAGGTAACTTCATTACTAGGACTGTCACACACTATGGCCTAATTACTTTAATATATTTTTATCTCCAAAATAATTTTTAGTATCATTAGGAATACTAAAACTTCTAAGTGAAATAGTGCAGGAAGCAAAGCTTATTGTTGTTTTTTATGAAAAAGAATTACCTGTTCAACTTATTACTAAGCTGAATAGAACCATTTTTATGGTTTTTCTTTTTAAATTCTTATTTTTCTTTGATACACACAAGTGTCAAATACCAATACTAGGATTTAGTATCTTCTTTCCCCTTGATTCCCACCACTGGGTATACTTAACAATGTCCACAGTGGTCAACAGTAGGAAGGCAGGGAGGAAAATGAAGGGAAAGGAAAGGAAAAGACATACAGGACGGGGTAGAAAGACAACACAAAACAGAAGGACAAAAGGTGAAGCAAGATGGTGCGGGAGTGAATAAAAAGAAAAAGAAAAACGCATATGGAAGTTATTCAAAATAGTACTCGTCATCAATATAATCATTATGAAACTGGAGATCCTGTTAGCTAAGACAGAAAAAGAGATGATGAATATAAACAGGTAATTCTTAGATACTGTAAGTCTAAACTGTTAGGTCATTAATCTGAAAGAAGTTCTGAACATTCGTCATTTTTGTAAATAATCTAGAAAGGATCAGTATGCAGAGCAATCAGCAAGTCTGCAAAACAGACCAAGTTCAATTCTGGGTCAAGAATGCCAAGCCAGGGATTTAACTCTTGGAACATTTGTGTGAATCTTTATAACTGCCACCAATGACAGTTAAGTCTGAATGTAGATGAATAAAAATTAATTTGGTTAAGGCCAATGCAAACCATATTTAGGAAGATTTTCCTCCATCCACCCATGATGATGGGAAAGATAAACAGCCCATGAACAAAACAGCCCATGAACAAAACAACCAATGTCTTTATGGAGCTTACAGATTAGCACAGAGCACCATCGAACAACTAATTTAAATGTCATGACTGTGTAGAAGCACGGGGCGTGATAACAGGCAAACCTAATGTAGACTGGAAGGATCAAGAAAATGGCTGAGGAATTAAGGTTTAACTTGAGACTTAAAGGATGAATGACCATCTAAGAAGGGTAGAGGAGACACAGTAAGAATTTCAAGCAGATAAAAGAGCACGTGTAAGGGCTGCTGGGCCTGAGACATTAAAAGACAGCAACAAGGAGGGACTACAAAAATGCCAGGTAATACAAGACTGTGTACCTCACCAAGGATTTAATGCAGCAGAAAAGAATAATCAGATGCATGTTCTAAACAGATTCCTATGATTAAGGCTATTGAAATGATTACGATGGGAAGTAGGGAGTCAAGTAAGACAAACTATGGGAGACTAGCAGTGAAGAAAGAGGCTTTGCTTGTGCTGGGGATAAAAAGATTAGCAGTGGTGTAAGATGTATTAAGAGCCAGAATTAAAACAGTTAGCAGATATAGGGGACAGGAACAGAGTCGACGGTGTCGTCTAAGATTTTGGCTTCAGCAAGTGGGTTGACGGGAAGGCTACTGTCTGAGAAAAGGAACCCTGGTCAAGAGACAGTTTTGGGGATGGAGGAGACAGACTCAGTTTCTGTCAGTTGAGTCAGAAATGTCTGAAAAATCATCTCGGTGAAAATGCTGGAGGAGCAGTACGAAAATGTGTGTAAATCTCAGGAGAGGGAACGTGGATTACGATGTGAGTTGGCTTCCCTGGTGGCTCAGAGGTTAAAGCGTCTGCCTGGAATGCAGGAGACCCGGGTTCAATCCCTGGATCGGGAAGATCCCCTGGAGAAGGCAATGGCAACCCACTCCAGTATTCTTGCCTGGAGAATCCCATGGAGGGAGGAGCCTGGTAGGCTACAGTCCATGGGGTCGCAAAGAGTCAGACACGACTGAGCGACTTTACTTACTTTACTTACTTTGAAAAACACTGTCAGGGAAGCCATGTAGCAGAGCTTATAGCCTAGGGAGAGTGAATGGAAGAAAGCCTAGTAGGGAGCTTCAGAAAGGCCCACCCCTTACTCCTTCAGCAAAGGAGGAGGGACTAGAGTCTTGACTAGGAAACAGGCCTGGGAGTCACTGCTGACTTAAAGACAGTAGCCTTGTGTACTGATCACCAAATCTTGAGGATTATAAAGGGGACCGTCAAAGCCATACAGAGCACACTCTGCTTCATGGCTACATAAAATCCTGCCCAGTACAGCAGCATCTGTGACACTGTTCTAAGACAGTAACATGTGCAATAATCTCAAGAACCTCCCAAGAAGGCCCTTGACTACTTTTGTATGGGAAAACCAAAAATCTTAGGACTTGACTCTGAAAAAGAACCTGATTAATGCCAATAAAATGATGAAGAATGTGCTAATGAAAAAAGAACATTCAATAAAACAGCGTATTAGATAAAAGAGAGAGACCCTTTATGATTTCCAGGAGTTAAAAAAAAAAAAAAAAAAACTTCCAGTGAACTTTAAGGCAAAGAATTTATACACTTTAAAAATGGATTCACAAAAATATGATGTGAATTCATAACAGATAGGAAAAAAATTGGTTGCCCTAAGAAATACTAGGATGTTTCAAGGTAATGTAAAGGTCATGAGCACATCCTTCCACATTTTCTTGGTGTCTGTGTTAGAGAACAGTGGTCCAGATGAACCAAATATTACTGCGTATGGTATCTCATAACCTTATTGATAGTAGACGATCAATGTCTTCAGGTGACATTTACCAAAATCCTTAAACTTACCAAAACAAGACAGTAGAAAGATGACAGAATTTTTAAAAAAGTATATTACTTTTCTTTTACTTGGTTTAGATAGTCACCATTAGCATGAAATACCTCATTCTAAAACAGGTAGGGCTCAGCAACAATACTCTATATATTGGTAGTTTCACAAAATCTCCTGATCCTAAGAATCACCTGGGCCACTTACTGGATTTGATTCCTAGGTCCCCTGCTCTGGAGATTCTATTTTCCTAAGCTTGCTTACCATGGGCCAGAGAAGTACACGTTCTGACCACTGGCCCTGGTGAGCATCAGCATCTAGTGTGGGAAACACCAATGCATATTAACTATGCGTTCCTTGAAAATCAGGACCACATATTAATCCTTTCTGTATCTAGTGCCTAGCACAGTTTCTAGGATGGAGTTGGAAATTAATAAATGTGTACATTCCTGGTATTATAGTCTAAAACTTGCAACACTAATAGTTGCAAACTTAAATGACCCTAACAGTTGTAGAATTTTCTTGCATCTACTAAAGACAGTCCTAGCTGACTGGGCTTAGGAATTTTTCTTCATCTACTTGGGACTTAGTAGATGAAGTCCCTATCTGACAGTGAGGGATAGTTTCCTCCTCTCCCTCACTGTCAGATCCCTTGTGCTACCTGACTGTATCTATCCACAGTCTACACACCTTGTTCCTTCTTTGGCTCCAACGCAAAGTCAGAGGCTAGGAGTGAAAAGGTAATCCCCTGTGGCTACATCCCCACAGTCACACCCCCAGAGGCCCCGTCCTGCTCCTCACCTGAAAGCCCCTGCCCTAGCTCCTGGGATGAAATGCCCCGGGTAGCCTTCCTACCTGAAGAAGGAAGAGGAACAAATACTGAGTCTAGATTTCACTTGGAAATTCAGATGATTAATGTGGGTCAGTCCTAGTCTACAGTTCATTGGAACACAGGGACATTTAGGAAAAACATTTGTGGGAGCTTAAAACCGGATTAGTTTTCCTGTTTGTTCATTATTTCCCCCATTATTACGAGTGTTAAAAAAAACACCCAAACTTGAGATTTCACCAATGCTGCATTGTATTGAGGAGGGGAGAACTCACAAGTGCATACTCAATTTCACAGGAACCTGGGGAATAAGGAAAGAGAATCAAGTGGGCTAGGGCCTGTGGGGAGAAAAGTACAGCTGGGGGCAGGTGGAGACCAAGTATACACAGCCTCCCAAAGTGACGATCTGAAGGAGACAGCACTCATTTTCAGCCGTTCAGGTTCTCTGTGTTTTAAGAGACTCACGACTTTGTCACTTTTAAGATAAATGATGAATGAAAATGGTAAGTGTGGCAGGGACACAAGTGGGGGCTGGAATGGAAGGCAACGTAAACAGCACAAAACGCAAGGGCACAGCTACACTAAGATGGAGACGCAGTGCATGCTCTCGCTTGTGGCTCAGCTAGAGCGATCCAGGTCCACATGGGATGGCTCAGCACGACGCAACTTACAAAAACCACATGTACAAAATGAACCTAGAAATCAAAGAGAAACCATCACATGAACAGTGGGGGCCACAGAGGCAGGTTTTATAAGGTTCAGAGTATGTGAGAACACACACTGAGAGTAATCCTTCCAAATTAATGGAATGTTTCCTAACATAAATTAGAGAATAATGCTTTTCCATTATTAATGAGTTTCAGAGATACCAACCACACTGCTTATCATGAAAATTCAGTAAAGTATGGATAACCATGAAGATAAATGAGAATCTTAATAATAATTCCTTCCTGTGTCTATCAGAAGTGACTGAGTTCAAGGATAATTACAAAGCTCCATATCATCACATCTCAAAATGATTCAAATTACCCTCCCACTGACTGTCACCCAGGGTCTACCTTGACAATATTGGCAAGAGTGGCCCATTTATTTATTTTTGCCCATCTCTGGCTAAGATTTTAAAAACCCAAGTTACGTTATAAAAGGGTAGCAGTTTCTGTCACTTAGGACATTGTCTTCTCTGGAAACCAGAGTCACTTGCTACAAGGAGGAATCAGATGGTAATAGAAGTTAGTGGCCTTATATACTAATTTAACAATGACGAAAAGTCTTCAGGATTCTTCTATGGCATTAAGAAACATTTTTATCTTACCAAGTTCATTCATTGCATGTCTATGCTCTTCATCAAACGAAAGTTTCATTAGAACACACACAGCAGGACAGATCTGATGTTCAACAGGAGCTGGCACTGAAAAATAAAATTGACATAAACCATAATGCTTTGTTTTCTCAAAGTAGTGATGTTTATTATATCTAAAAAATACTCAGAGTTTGTTGATATACTTCTCATGCATGGTAGCTTAGTGAATCAACAAGTATTTGCTGAAAAGATGAATCAATGCTACACACACAGAAAGGAAAATATAGGTAAAGCGCTTTTTTTGGTTCCATAAAAATGTTTACCTCTCATCAGCCTTTGACCAAGTCTGTTGGACTAACTCCCATGTAGGTTTATGCTATAATTCAACTAATAACTTAAAAATAATATTGGTTATTTGAAATAATAAAAACATTTTAGTATAAAACTATTTACTTATAATCTTTATTTTCAACTGAAAGGCACATGGCTATATAGAAATGTATAGAGAAACCTAGTGCAACTCTAGTAGAGAAAGCTTATTATATAGATACCAGATAGTAAATAAAAATTTAAAGGAAAAGTGTCTAAGAAAATGTACTTGCACATTTAATATTATGCATAAAGTTTCAAAACTGTTACTTGAAACAAAAATTTAAAAACCAATCTATTTTTCAGAAGTAATCATATTTATTCTATTTAACTTTTCTGAGGACAGGTATTAAGAGCACACAATACAAGTCATTACATAATTGTGGACAGCCAAAGAAAACGATCCATAAAGATAATGTTTTCCCAGTAAAGCAACGTATTAATTCTCCCTGGCCCTAGGACAAACAGAAAGGACATTTCTGTGATATTCTTATTGTTGAAAAATGTTTAATTTGTAATAAATTCACCTTTATACCTAACCCTAAGAGAAATCTACTGAATCTTTACAGATCAAGTTCTCATCATCAGTCTTCCTCCTGCTCCCCCAATCGAGATATTGATTCGATAGTCCTTTGTTGGGTGTATGTCTATGTGTGGGTTCTTAGCAGGTGAAAGGAGGTCTTACCTTATATTCTTACTGCTTTTGGTTCTTCCTATAGGAATGAAGCAAGTTATCTCCCCAAGGGTCCCAACTCCCATGACCCCTGCTCCTGGGGGAGAGGGTTTCTCCCTGAGAAAAGAGCTGGGTGGCTGATCACCCCAGCAACTGGGGCCCCAAGGCCTGAAGACAGATGGGGTAGTGAGAAGAACACTGGGCTGAGAGGCAGGAGGTCTGGCCCCTGATCCTAGATCCACCCACCACCTATCTGTGAAGCCACAGGCAAATCTTTTAGCCTCTCTGAACCTCAGTCTCTTCATCTGTAAAATGAAGATGATATCTTCTCTTCCTACTTCACAAGGTTGTTGTAAGGATCAAATAACGGATATAACACAGCTCTGCGTCCACTGAGTAAAGTGATGTGCGAATATGAGAGAACAGCTTGGTCACTCACAGCTGAAGGAACTTACGTAAAGTCACCTTCCTGAGCTTAATCTCGAGAGGAGAACATAATCGCTCAAGTTCTTTCTGTATCAACTACGCTATGAGTGTTTACGTCTACTTGGATTTTCTGTTCTTTTCTGGTTGCACTGTAGGACACACAACATTTTCCTTTGCTAGTTTTTTTTTCTAGGGAAATAGAGAAATTAAGCTTTGAACTGTGTGAGCAGTGTAGGTAGCTAATCTGAATTTCCCACTCTGATTCATAAAGACACCATCCTAATTAAAAAGCTTTTCATTTCAAAAACTTTTACATTTGCTTTGTCACATGCACCGTATGGAACGTACTTGGATTTCTGTCCTGGTCCAGGCCTTGTTCGTGGGCTTCCTGCCACTCCCAGCAGGCTTCACAGTATGCTCGTATCTGCTCCAAAAGATGGAGGACTCGGATCTCACGCCTGCCCCTCTTGTCATCGGGCTGTGAGTGGATGATGTTGTGGAGCGCTGCGCTGGCCCTGGCCCGAGCCTCCTTACTGCCCCGGGAATTTCCCAGCAACACAGAGTCCTTGTCATTGCCATGTAAAAGCTGGATGAGGAGAGGAAGACATCCAGACTGTCGCATGGATATACAGCTGTCTTGGGAGCTAGACATAGCTAGCAAAGTTCGCGACATATCATCCTTATCATGAGTACCAAGCATTGACAACAATGAATACACCATTTCCACCTGTGGGCCAAATGAGTTTAGAAACAAAATTATGACTTTAATAGCCAAAAGCCAACACCAATGAAGTGACGAATGGGATATTAATTGTAATTCAAACAAAACAGAAACAAAAACTTCTTTCCAGGATGAAGTTAATGAGTGTTATTTCAAAATCCATATGCTATAATCATCATCACCGTCTTGCTTATAAGTAAATATTAGTAGTGGTAGTATATAGTCATAAGGAGACAGTAGGTTCTTGCATACCTAAACAGCTATTGTCTGGATCAGCGGGTGATAATCCGTTATTATAACGAAAGACAATCAGCCGATTTCTCTCTTTCCCTCTCACATCTCCCCCACCCACCACACACACACACACACACCTAACGACACACACAGAGTAAGAAATGTGGTTTATCTAAAATTCTTTACACAATTAAAAACTTTATTTTTTAAAATCTACAACCATAATCAATAAAGAGAAAATATTTTTTAGCAATTGCTATTTACTAAGTACTAGTTTTCAGCAATTGCTAACCCTCACCAGATTATAATATTCCTAAAATTATGATGTCTCCCTTACACATGTAAAAGTATTTTGTCATTAAAAAAATGCCCTGATCATATAGGGATACAAAGTCAAAACTCTTACTCAATTTTTTTTTGAAGCAGCTGATAAGCATCATCACTTCCTTATTGTAAACTCTGAGAATTGACTCAGAAGCAGACTAGAAACAGGAAACAGCACCCAGTCATCCTGTCCTGTGATCAACCGCAGTTTTTTAAAGCAAGAGCTACTATATAAAAGTTGAGCTATTATATAAATGCATCATATCTATAAATTAGTGGTTCCAAACCGGGGGCAACTTTAGCCACCTTGAGACTCTTCTGGCAATGTCTTGGAGAAATTTTTGGCCATCACACTTTGGGAGGAAACACTTTGGGCGTTCAGTGGGTGAAGACCAGGGATGCTGCTAAACACCCTACAATGCAATGAGCAATCATCCAGCCAATAATGCTGAGGCTGAAAAACTCTATTCTAAATGTGCATACACACTACTCTTAGATTTGAAAGTTTTATTAGGAAGGCAGTACAGGACTGCCTTCCTAATGAAAAAAAAAAATAGGCTTTCAAATTCTGACTCCACTATTTGCAAGTGAGCTGTGTGATACAACCAAGTTATCGGAGTTCTCTGAGGTCCAGCTGTCTCAGTTGCAAAATGGAATAATTTACCTAATAGGGTTTTCTTTGTGAAGATTAAAAAAAGTAACACATGTATAGGATAGTAACTGGCATTCAAAAATGTAGTAAGGTCTTAATATTATCATGCATAAATCACTCCAAAAGCAAATGGTATTCAAGCTGTCAGTTTTCAAGTAACAGTACTCTTAAATATTAAAGGTTTTCTTTATAGTAAAAACTACTCATTGATGTTGGACAGATTAGGGTGGAATTCTAATTTAATTACCATCTTTTTGGCTTCAGTATTCTCATTCCAAAGAGGGGCAAGAATAATACATTCAAAGGGATTTTGAAGAGATTAGAGATAGTAAATGTACAACTTTTAGCAGTTACTGGCACACTAGTGATCCCAAGTAGTAACTATTGTGAGTTATTAAAAGGATTAAGCTTTATATTAATAATATCACTGCTACTCTAAAATTCGTTTCTTAAATTGACATTAGTCCCGTAATGCTTTTCCTCAGAGCCATTACATTACTAAAGTAAAGAAAGAGTATGTGGAATATGCTATGAAAACAAGGAAGTATTTAGATGTGACAGAAAATATACTGTTTAAAAAACAGTTCCTGTGCTCCAAATGTACTGATTCAAAGGAGGCAGACACAGACTGCATGGGTAGGCAAGAGGGCCCTGGAAATCAGAAAATGTTTTGGAAAGAAGGAAAGCCCAAGAAGAGTTCTGAAGGCTGGCGAGGACTCTGACGGTCGTCTTGCAGTGGGGTGGGAAGTGGAGGGGTGCACCACTGCAGACAGGGCACCAAGGCAGAAAGGGGGAGAGGGCTTGGGGGAGCAAGCCAGCTTGGACTGGACCTTAGGATACTTGCAGAGAATGGGCTGTCATTTCTTTAAGAGACTGTGATGATGGAAACAAAAGAATTCTTTAGCTAAATTTAAAAGAAGAATGAAGAATGTTTTAATAAAAGTACTCAGAGTTCTAGCAACAAGACTTTATAATCTATTACCTTGGTTCCCAGATGACTCGTCAGCCTTCGAGGAGCAGAATGTGTGCTACTAGAACTCAAAACACTGGCTGTTTCATGATCTATTCGTGTAGTTGAACCCTAGAAATTAAGCAAATTATAGACAGTATAATTTAGATGGTAGATACATGTAGCTAGCTTCATGTTAAGATACTCCAAATGAACTGTCTTTAGGGTAAATAGCTAAATATACCATTAAAGTGTGAACATTTATAACTGCTCAAAATGAGTATTTTTATGTATTAACTTGAGTAGAATTTAGAGAATCACTGAAGGAAAAAAAAAAACTGTTGCAAAAGACAAAGTACCGAACACTGAAGAAATTCTAAGAGTAATATTCTTTCCCAAATCAAAAGGCATGAAATCACATTCAGTTAAATATAAACTGGTTGGTAGAGAGCTCCACTGAGTGATGAAATGCTCTGAATTACCACAAAACTAACTGAATTGGGTACAGTCCAGGTTCTCCAGGAGCTGAGAGCAGAGAGAAGACTGCTTGAAACTTCTACTGGAGAAAGACATGAAAAAATAACTAACTCACGAGACGTCTAAAGGGACTAATACAGGGAGCAAGTCAGAAGACGATGAAGGCAGAACACTCTTTGACATAAATAGTGGCAATATTTTTTTGGATCTGTCTCCTAAGACAAAATAAATAAAAGTAAAAATAAACAAATGGAACCCAACTAAACTTAAAAGCTGCTGCATGGCAATGGAAATCATAGACAAAACAAAAAGACAAACTAGAGAATGGGAGAAAATATTTGCAAATGATGGGAGCAACAGGGAATTAAAATCCAAAGTATTTAAATAGCTTGTAAGACTCAATATCAAAAAAATGAAAAACCCAATCAAAAAATGTGCAGAAGACTTGAATAGACATTTCTCTAAAGAAGACATATAGGCACAAGGAAAGATGCTCAATATCACCATTTATTACAGAAATACAAATTGAAACGAGATACCATTCTCACAGCTGCCAGAATGGCTATTATTAAAAAAAAGTTTTAAGAGAAAAATACATTTATAAATATAACTGTAGGAAAAAACTGTAAATGTGAAACTCACTTAACTGTGTATTTAAAATAGGTACACTTTACTGTATGTCACTCTTTCCTAAATAAAGTTTATTTTTAAGAAGTCATAACTTGAGAGGTCTCTTTTGTTTCCCCAGATAAAAGCGTGACGACCTACCTATTCATACACACACTGGGAAATCTAGGGTTAGATTAAGGAAACTAGAACAGAGTCCCAGACAGGCTACCCTTTCTAGACTCCACTCCTTCTGCAGGCCTGGATGCTTTATGTTGATTAATCTTCTAGGGATATTTCTCAATTAGAAGCAGCAGGGTAGCACCCTCGGAGCAGGAGAAGGGGCAGAGCAGAAAGACATCTCCTTCCACTGTCACCGGCTACCGTGTGCTTCTGTAACGGTACTTCAGTTCACATGCACGCAAACAACAGACATTCACTGAGCTCCTGCTCCTTTCTTCAAGTCAGTTCAGTTCAGTTGCTCAATCACGTCTGACTCTTTGTGACCCCGTGCACTGTAGCACGCCAGGCCTCCCTGTCCATCACCAACTCCCAGAGCTGGCTCAAACTCACGTTCAACGAGTCAGTGATGCCATCCAACCATATCATCTTCAGTCTTCCCCTTCTCCTCCTGCCCTCAATCTTTCCCAGCATCAGGGTCTTTTCAAATGAGTCAGTTCTTCGCATCAGGTGGCCAAAGTGTTGGATTTTCAGCTTCAGCATCAGTCCTTCCAATGAATATTCAGGACTGATTTCCTTTAGGATGGACTGGTTGGATCTCCTTGCAGTCCAAAGGACCCTCAAGAGTCTTCTCCAACACCACAGTTCAAAAGCATCAAGTCTTCGGTGCTCAGCTTTCTTTACAGTTCAACTCTCACATCCATACATGATTACTGGAAAAACCATAGCTTTGACTAGATGGACCTTTGCTGGCAAAGCAATATCTCTGCTTTTTAATATGCTGTCTAGGTTGGTCATAACTTTTCTTCCAAGGAGCAAGTGTCTTTTAATTTCATGGCTGCAGTCACCATCTGCAATGATTTTGGAGCCCCCCAAAATAAAGTCTCTCACTGTTTCCATTGTTTTCCCATCTATTTGCCATGAAGTGATGGGACTGGAGGCCATTATCTTAGTTTTCTCAATGTTGGGAGTTTTAAGCCAACTTTTTCACTCTCCTCTTTCACTTTTATCAACAGGCTCTTTCGTTCTTCTTCACTTTCTGCCATAAGGGTGGTGTCATCTGCATATCTGAGGTTATTGATATTTCTCCCGGCAATCTTGATTCCAGCTTGTGCTTTATCCAGCCCAGCGTTTCTCATGATGTACTCTGCATATAAGTTAAATAAGCAGGGTGACAGTATACAGCCTTGATGTACTCTTTTCCCGATTTTGAACCAGCCTGTTGTTCCATGTCCAGTTCTAACTGTTGCTTTTTGACCTACATACAGATTTCTCAGGAGGCAGGTCAGGTGGTCTGGTATTCCCATCTCTTGAAGAATTTTCCACAGTTTGTTGTGATCCACATAGTCAAAGGCTTTGGTGTAGTCAATAAAGCAGATGTTTTTCTGGAACTCTCTTGCTTTTTCGATGATCCAGCGAATGTTGGCATTTTGATCTCTGGTTCCTCTGCCTTTTCTAAATCCAGCTTGAACATCTAGAAGTTCACAGTTCACGTCCCGTTGAAGACTGGCTTGGAGAATTTTGAGCATTACTTTGCTAGCATGTGAGATGAGTGCAACTGTGTGGTTGTTTGAGCATTCTTTGGCATTTCCTTTCTTAGGGATTGAAATGAAAACTGAACTTTTCCAGTCCTGTTTGGCCACTGCTGAGTTTTCCAAATTTGCTGGCATACTGAGTGCAACATTTTCACAGCATCATCTTTTAGAATTTGAAATAGCTCACCTGGGATTCCATCACCTCCACTAGCTTTGTTCGTAGTGATGCTTCCTAAGGCCCACTTGACTTCTCATTCCAGGATGTCTGGCTCTAGGTGAGTGATAACACCACTGTGGTTATCTGGGTCATGAAGATCTTTTGTGTACAGTTCTTCTGTGTAATTTTGCCACCTATTCTTAGTATCTTCTGCTTCTGTTACATCCATACCATTTCTGTCCTTTCTTGGTGCAATGCTAGTCTCTAGGAACGTAAGTGAATAAGACATCCACACCCTTACTGCATACAGAATCTAGACAGGTTGCTCAACATACACAGTGTAAATACACAGTGCTTTGACAGAGCCCAGGTGTACGCACAGGAATGGTGTGTACTCAGTTTGGGATTACAGAGACTGTCTGATTTTGAATGACAAAGAGGTGTTTAGTTAAAAAAGAGGAGGGTTAGCCACATGGCAGCTCAGATGAGGCAGAGGCCATAAGAACGGGTCAGAAAGAATGTGTGTGTGTGTGTGTGTGTGTGTGTGAGAGAGAGAGAGAGAGAGAGAGAGAGAGAGAGAGAGAGAGAGACAGACAGACAGACAGACAGACAGACAGACAGACAGAGACAGAGACAGACAGGGAGAGAGAAACTGACTGACTGACTTGGAGATGAAGAGCTTCTTCTGATTGCATTTAAGAAGATGGAGTTGAGGGACCAAGACTCAAGATAAAGAGAGCAGGTGGGAGGCTTTTACGGAAATTTTGGGGAAGGGCTGCTTTTGATCTACAGGAGGGAATGAATGACTCCTTATCCTGAAGCAAGCATACTGTCTTTAAGGATATCTAAATACTTTGACTGTTTCTGGTAGTGAGGATGTAACATAACCTGTAAGGATCCTCGTCTTCTAGAATTCACCACCTTATGAACTACCCCTGTGTTTAAATGTGAGATTTAGTGAAAGGCTTTTAGTGAACAGACTGCTGTAGATATGAGGAGAAGTCACTTTCAAGATAAGTTGTAAGTTTACAAAGACTGTAGCTTCCATCCTGGACACCCTCTCTTGTTCTTCTCTGAGGGATGCCAGGTATTACACTATGAACTGCTCTTTGTAGAGGCCTTGGTGGCAAGAAATGTTACCACTGGCCGACAGCCTGGAGACCTGAGGCCTGCTAACAGTCATATGGTGAGTTCAGAAGCAGATCCTCCCCTCATCAAATCTTGAAATGACTGAGGCCCCAACCAACATGGTGACCGCAACCTATGAGAGACCCTGAACCAGAGGCACTCAGCTAAGCTGCACCAGGATTCCTGATCTACAGAGACAATAAATGGTTGCCGATTTAAGCTGCTAAATTTGTCAGGCAGCAACAGATAACTGATATATTGTTTGAAACAGAAGAGAAACAAGAGATTATATTATAAAGCAAGGAAAAACCCATGTCTACGTTGAAACATGTTCTCACATTCATTTCAGTGTAGACATCAAATCACCTTTAAGCTTCAGACTTAGTATCTTTCTATACAGATTCTTGATTTTGGGACACTCTCCACTCTGCTCTCCCAAACTGTCTAGCTAGAAACCCAGAAGGATTTATTATAAGGAGATTCCTAGAGAACGTTCCCATACCCATACTACCTATAAGCCAGAACTCGAGTCTTGAGAATCTTTCTTGGGCCTTTTTCTTATGATGAAGTCTGCACCATCATCCTTCAGAGGGACCAGAGAAGCAGTAACCTGTAAGAAACGGTTATTGTTGTTCAGTCGCCAACTCATGTCTGACTCTTTGTGACCCCATGGACTGCAGCATGCCAGGCTTCCCTGCACTTCAGTATCTCCTGGAGTTTACTCAAACTCATGTCCTTTGGGTTGGTGATGCCATCCAACTATCTCATCCTCCTCTGCCCCCTTCTCCTCTTGCCCTCAATCTTTCCCAGCATCAGGGTCTTTTTCAATGACTCGCCTCTTTGCATCAGGTGGCCAAAGTATTGGAGCTTCCAGATCAGTTCTTCCAATGAATATTCAGGGTTGATTTCATTTATGATTTGTTTGATCTCCCTGTAGTCCACGGGACTCTCAAGAGTCCTCTCCAACACCACAGTTCAAAAGCATCAGTTCTTCAGTGCTCAGCCTTCTTTACGGTCCAACTCTCACATCCATATATGACTACTAGAAAAACCATAGCTTTGACTAGATGGACCTTTGTTGGCAAAGTGACGTCTCTGCTTTTTAATATGCTATCTAGGTTGGCCATAGCTTTTCTTCCAAGAAGCAAGTGTCTTTTAA
The DNA here is from genome assembly GCF_032405125.1 of Capricornis sumatraensis. Lineage (NCBI taxonomy): Eukaryota > Metazoa > Chordata > Mammalia > Artiodactyla > Bovidae > Capricornis > Capricornis sumatraensis. The sequence goes on along the minus strand of NC_091070.1, from coordinate 99,548,425 downwards.
TTTCATGGCTGCAGTCACCATCTGCAGTGATTTTGGAACCCAAGAAAATAACATCTGCCACTGTTCCCACTTTCCCTCCATCTATTTGCCATGCAATGACAAGACAGGACGCCATGATCTTCATTTTTTGAATGTTGAATTTTAAGCCAGCTTTTTCACTCTCCTCTTTCACCTTCATCCAGCGGTTCTTTAGTTCCTCTTCACTTTTTGCCATTAGAGTGGTATCATCTGCAAATCTGAGGTTGCTGATATTCCTTCCAACAATCTTGATTCCAGCTTGTGAGTCTTCTAGCCTTGGATTTCACATGATGTACTCTGCAAGTAAGTTAAATAAGCAGGGTGACAATATACAGGCTTGATGTACTCCTTTCCAGATTTTGAACCAGTCTGTTGTTCCATGTCTGGTTCTAACTGTTGCTTCTGACCTGCACCTCCTTTTCACACACATTAGAATCAAGCACCTCTCTATTTTCTGGTCCTCCTCTATCCACCCTTCAATACCCACTGCCATCATGGGCACTTAAATGAGTGCCAAAGGTCCCAAGAAGGACTATGCCTGGCAGCTCAACCAGCACAGCTGGGACACGGTCAATTTCAACTATATCTGCTGGGTAAAAACCCTTCTTCTATCATGCTCACTTTAGGAAGTGACTCAAAAATAGTATTTTTCTGAGAAAACAAAACAAAACAAAGTGACTCTAAAAAGTTTACCATAGAGGTAGCAACAGTCTCCAACTCACTGTGAAACTGTGTAAGAGGGGGAAGAAGCGAAAGAAGCAAGCACCCTCCCCACCTTGCCATTTTTCATACAGATGGTACATTGAAGTGGTCCAACAGTAGATAAGGAGAAGTTTCTCTCTGTTAAAGTACTACAGCTAATTCTATAACCCTTAGTGAATTAGTGAAGCTAGACATTAAGTATAGATACTGTTAATATCACAAAAAGAGAGTCCACCAGACGTTATGTGCTTCCTGGTGGAAGACCACCATGCTACCTATGAAAGTCTCGGCCATAGATGAGGGCCCGAGACCAAATTTGATCACATCTCTAGAGCCAAATACCAATTTACAGGGAATACAGAAGACAAAGAGAGTGGTCAAACCTCACCATGCAGATGTTCCTAGCAAAATTCAGACTATGGAAACCTTGAAAAGACAAATAACTTTGGTTATTCAACAAATATAGAGCAAAAATCTAAGAGACAAAGAAGAAACCTATAGATTAAAAGAAACTTCAAAGACACATTAACCAATCTCTGTGCATGAACTTTATCTGGCCCTTGTGTTAAATAAATTTAAAAACTATGACATTTATGAAACAACTGCAAATTTGAATACTGACTAGTTATCTGATGCTACTGAGGAATTACTATTAGTGTCTTTGGTAGCATAATAATGGCACAATAGTTAGGTATTCTGTAGGTGTCCTCTGTCTACAGGACTGCTTTAGCAATTCTGGGCCTTTTGTGGTTCCATATAAATCTTAGTAGTATTTGTTCTAGTTCTGTGAAAAATGTCATAGGCATTTTGACAGGAACTGCATTAAATCTGCAGACTGCTTTGGGACTTCAGATAATACTACTAAGCTACAGTAATCAAAACAGCATGGTACTTGTACAAAAACATGACAGACAGACACACAGACCGAAACTACAGAATAAAGAGCCCAGAACTAAACCCACATACCTACAGTCAATTAATCCTTGACAAAGGAGGTGAGAATACAGAATAGAGAAAAGAAGGTCTTTTCAGCAAGTGACACTAGGAAAGCTGGGCAGCTACATGTCAATCAATGATGTTAGAACACACCCTCACACCATAAACAAACAAGCCAAAAAAAAAAAAATTGTTTCAAAGACCTCTATGTATAAGACATGATACCATAAAACTTCTGGAAGAAAACACAGGCAAATAGCCTCATAGTCTCAAATTATGCAATATTCTCTTAGATCAGTCTTCCAAGGGAAAACAAATAAAAGCAAAAATAAACCAATGGGACCTAGTCAAACTTAAAAGATTTTTTACAGTCAAGAAAACTATCAACAAAACAGAAACACAGGCTACAGACTGGGAGAAAATATTTGCAAGTGATGTGACTGACAGTCAATATCCAAAATGTACAAACAGCTCATACAACTCAGTATCAAAAAAAAAAAAATAATAATAAATAAATAAATAAAAACAACAAAATCAAAGGATGGACAGAAGACCTAAACAGACATTCCTTCAAAAAAGACATACAGATAGCCAACAAATCATGAAAAGACGCTCAACATCACTGATTGCTGAGAAATTCAAATTAAAAATGGCCACCATCAGAGCAAAAAGTCTGGAGAGAATGTGGAGAAAAGGAAACCCTCTTACACTATTAGTGGGAATATAAACTGGTACAGCCACAATGAAAAACAGTACGGAGGTTTCTTAAAAAACTAAAAATAGAGTTACCACATGATCCAGCAATCTCACTCCTGGGCATAAATCCAAAAAAGATGAAAACTCTAATCTGAAAAGATAAATGCACCCCAATGTTCACAGCAACATATTTACAATAACCAAGACATGGAAAGAACCCAAGTACTCATCAACAGATGATGGTTTAAGAAGATACAATGGTTTAAGAAGTCACAAAAAAGAATGAAATATTGCCACTTGCAGCAACATGGATGGAGCTAGAGAACATCATACTAAGTGAGGGAAGTCAGATAAAGACAGATACTATATGATATCACTTATACGTGGAATCTAAAAAATAATACAAATGTATCTATATTCAAAACAGAAATAGACTCACAGACACAGAAAACAAACTTATGGTTACCACAGGGGACAGGGAAGGACAAATTAAAGGTATGGGATTAACAGATACAAATAATCCAAAACATATGTATATATTACTGAATCACTTTGCTGTAGAGCTAAAACTCACACAATAATGTAAATCAATTGTATTTCAATTTAAAAGAAAGTATTCTTGGACACAGAAAACAAACTTAGGGTTATCAAAGGGGAAATGGGAGGAGGGATAAATTAGGAGTATGGCATTAACAGATATATACACTTTGATATATATAAAATAATCAACAGGATTTACTTTACAGTGCATGCATGTATGCATGCTAAGTCGCTTCAGTTATGTCCATCTCTGCGAACCTATGGACCATAGCCTGCCAGGCTCCTCTGTCCATGGGATTCTCTAGGCAACAACACTGAAGTGGGTTGCCACGCCCTCCTCCAGGGGATCATCCCAAACCAGGGATCAAACCCGCATCTCTTATGTCTCCTGCACTGGCAGGCAAGTTCTTTACTACTAGCACCACCTGGGAAGCCCTAGGGAATTATATTCAATATCTTGTAATAACCTAAAATGGAAAAGAATTGGAAAAATACAATATAACTGAATCACTCTGCAGTATACCTGAAACTAACAATATTATGAATCAATTACATTTCAATTAAAAAAATGTTGTATTCTGGAAATACACAGTGAAATAATTAAGCAAAAAATGATGATGCCTGGGATCTTTTCTAGAAATAAAATCAGAGGACAAAGTATATAGGGTACCTGCAGATTACTATATTACTCTGTTTGTCTCTGTATATATCTGAAATTTTAGCTAGAAATAAATTATATGAGCTAGATCTCTACTTGCTTAGTACATAACTTTATGTGTAATTCATTTATGAATCGATTCTTAGCTTTTCCATTTAATGTTTAGAACCAGATCTCTAGTGATACAATCAGTAAGTAGTGATGAAGTTCAAACAAGAGTGGGAAATTTAAACCACCACCATATTTGAAATTTTCCATAATAACAAGTTTAAAAACATATTATTGGCAGTGGAAAAGGTTCTCCTAACATTTCATCCCTTTCCCACTCTTATTTGAACTTCATCACTACTTACTGGTTGCATCACTAGAGATCTGGTTCTAAACATTAAACGGAAAAGCTAAGAATCGATTCATAAATGAATTACACATAAAGTTATATACTAAGCAAGTAGGGATCTAGCTCATATAATTTATTTCTAGCTTTCTCTTTTCATTTAACTTTCAAGGGAGATTAATCACAGATCAAAAATCCCGATTTCTAGAAGGGATGTTAGTTATCCCTTTCAACCTACATATATTCATTGCTATTATCTACTATTTATCAGGGACTGTGGGGATATAAAAATGGATAAAGCTGGAAAGAATTTCTGTCTTTCTGGAGCTTACAATCTGGTAGGGAGAACAGAAATAAATAAATAAAAATAAAACTGTAAATGTCGTCTTCAAAGTGAGAAGAACAAGCTAGGACAGTCTATAATAATGGGATGTGAACAGTTCAAGCCTCTTGAGAGAAATCATGCTTAAGTTCAGACACACACAAACTGATGTTAACTGAGAGAAGTGGGATGAGAATGCACAGCAGAGAACAGGTGCAGACGCTGTGCAGGCTGCAACAGAGGAAGCCCAGTCAAGGGGAGGTCCTGAAGGGCCAGTGTGGTAGAAATGCTGAGAGCAAAGGGTGACAGAGAGCTGACAAGTTTAGGCAGGAGCCAGATTATACAGGTCGTGATAAAGGCTTGTCTTTTTCTAAGGACCAAGGGACGCCAACAAAGGATTTTACCAGGAGGGGGATTTACTCATGAAAGATCATCCTGGCAGAGTAGTTGTGGGCAGGAAACCAGGCAAGGTACAGTGAGCTTCCTTCCACACAGTGGTAGAGATAAGGGTGCTAGGGTAGGGGCTTTGATGGATCATATTACTACGATCCTGAGAAAGTCAGACAGATTATTTTCATTTCTGTTAGTGTTAATTGTTTTTGTCTCTGGAGCAAGTAACAAAAGAAATGAACAAACCCCAAGAGTCTGTCATGTGTGTCAGTCCTACTAAGACAGGTAACGGGATTTTGGCATAACTAAATCATAGTCTCACCACTTATCTACGTAGGATCTGGGAGCTGCTGTAGCGATGTTAATGTGATCTTGGTTTTTGTCTTCTAAGTTTGTTATGATTTTATGGCACACTAAAGTCTTACATTTTTAGATGAAACCTATCGTTCTTTTACGGTTTCCTACTCACTTCACGATTATAAAAATTCTATCCTTATTTTCTTACCTTTTAATATTTGTAATCATTTTCTTTAGGGGGACTTCCCTGGTGGTTCAGTGATTTAAGAATCTGCCTTCTAATGCACGGGATGTGAGTTTGATCCCTGGTCTGGGAACTAAGATCCCACATGCTGCAAAGGCAACTAAGCCCGAGGGCCACAACTACTGGGCCTGCACGGTGCAAGAGAAGATCCTGCATGGCACAGTGGAGGTCTCACGTGCCGTGACTAAGACACGACGCAGGCAAATGAGTGAACTGTTTTTTAAAGTTTTCATTTTCGACATTAAATCTAATATATTTAGAGTTAAATTTTGATGTAAGAAGTGAGATAGGAATTCAATTAAAAAAATAAATATCCAGCTTATTGGCTAGGTGAGGCTTTAAAGGATATAATAATTGAAATATGACCCAAAGCATTAATAGTGGGTCTTAATCCTAAAGCAAAAAAAAAAAATTTTTGTCAAGAAGACAGAAATTCTTTCTACATATGTGTAGGAACACATGATATTCCCAAAGAATTCCCTAAATAGTAGACAAAGAACCCTAATGTACTATTTAAATATAATTTCTTTTGCCCTAATTTACCCATCTGTAGAGTATTACCCAGTACAATGTGGACCAGTAATATTAAAATGAAGTATATTTTTGTTTAAACGTGGTAAATTTAAATATTAAGTATGAGACATTTTAAGCTTTAAATTTTAATGAACTAATAGAACCATGTTCTTTCGAAATAAATAGTATCATTAAAAGTAACCTACAGACACTAAAGGAATATTTTATATCAACAGTAAGAAAATTTCCTTAAAATCAACTTAGTTGAAACTGCATTTTAAAAAATCATTCATTTAAAACATAAAATATTGCTTGAAAAAATGTGGAGAATACAGAACATTCCAAAGAAAAATACTGTCATATTAGGATGCATTCCAGTCAAACTGACGGCAGCACAAGATAATGTTCTACATTAAAAACAATTATCTTCCATAATTTTGCTAAAGATGATAATAGTAAATATGACCAGGGTATGTATTTACTTTTTAAACGGGCATTAGAATCATTTATTTCAATGCTGTGTTTATATAATCTTGAAATACAACTGAAGATGAGAATATTAACTCTTTATGATTAAAAAAAAAAACACATAAAAATGTCTTAGAAAGAATGCCACAGAGAAAGAGCAAATCTATTCAATGCATGCAATAATAACTAGGTCAAATCACATATGACCAAAATGCAGCTTAGTATTTGTTTTTCAAAGAAACTCTACTCACATTAATCATTTTAGGCTAAAACAGAGACACATAATTTAGAGCTATAAAATATACTTGGAAATTTTGAAAGCATCATTGTTAAATATAATACAGAAAAATGACATAGCATTTTAGTACTGAATTCTTCTGGAGATATCCATTTAGGACTAAGGAAACAGATAAGATTTACAGACCGTTGTGAGAATCATCTCACTCAGTACTTCTTTTTAAATATTTAAATAGTTAACTAGAAAACAACTAATAAAATAATTTATTTACCTGACCGCTACCCGAGGTTGCCATGTTGATTTCTGCCACTCCTTGACCTTCATTCTGCCGTTCAGCTTCATGTGAGCCCGCTTCATGCTTGCTCTGAGATGACCTCTGTTAATATGGAGTTAACATCAGTACACACAAAAATGGTGCATGCTTTCTCAGCCCACAGCTTTCCTTCTTTCTTGCTTTAAAGCTCTGAATGCACATAAAAATACAGGTTTACAAAAGCCTGGAACTGCACTTCATACTTCATAACCTCCAGCAGGGTTGTCAGTTGACTATTTCGGTAAAAGGCAAGTGAAGTGTGTCCCTCGAGCAATAGAGCCGCACAAGACAAAGGATTTTCTGAGACTCACAGAAACACCATCCTCCACCAGCTGTGCTCACATCACTATCAGGGACATAACCCAACTAGTAACTGTCTCTTCCGCAAGGTCACATGGTTCTGGTATTTAATAGAGCAGCAAATATAACAGTTACTACCTAAGCTTATAAATACCTTCTATGTAAGTATACACACATATGTATTTTTATATACATCTGCTAATAAAAGTCATATGAAACCAACAGATAAGCTCTTAGATTCTAATATGAATAAAACCAAAACCTTTCTAATGGTAACCACCATCTGTTATGTAAAGTGAAAGGGCAAGATTACATCCAGTAAAAGCAGTCATTTCAAGACAGATTATATCCAATACAAAGCAGTCACTTTGAAAAATATCACCAAAGAATCAAAGAAATAATCTATCAATCATCTTTTATAGAAACAATTACCAGTGTGCCTCCTCTAGGAAAATTATAGGCAAAATTAAAAATCACACATTAAAAAGTGTGACATAATAATGGAAAACTATATTACAAAATGGCTTCCACTGGAATTTCTTTAAACATAAAGCATTCCTAGACCATTTAAAATGTGACTTAAAAATAATTTACATATACTATTTCCATCAATAAACAAGTGTAAGTTATACATAGGCAAAAGAGAGGTAGTCCCAATAATCCAGAAACAAGAAAATACAGTACCATGGGAAAGTGACACTATAAAATTCAACAAAATCATCTAAAGAGAGAACACAAGGTCACTGAAGAGAAAAAAATGAATTAACGAGCACTAAATCCACAAAGGTTTGACACTAACATCACTGAAGATGTCAATATAAAAGCAATTATTGAACATGTGCTATGTTAGTTACTTGCAATAGGGCTGGAGAATACAGCAGACGCAACCAGACATTGTTCATTGCACTCTTCAAGATTCAGTCTAGTCAGGGATACTAGCAAATACTGAAAGAAACAACAATAAGGGTAAACGCTTCGACAAGTACTCTGAGAAAAGGGCACAGGGTGCTTATAAAGACATGTAACAGAGGGACATGAGACACTGTGGGAGGCTGGGGAAGCGCTCTCTTAGGAAGCGTTGTTTGGACTGAGATCTAAAATATGCACAGGAGATCTGGGAAATGGGATATGGCAGAGGGTGAAGGAAACAGAGACCTCATGCAAAGATTCAGGCAAATAGAGACCATATGCCGAGGAGCTGGGACGGGAGGAACATGGCTTGCGCTAGGATATCAGTGAATTACAGTGTGAAGAGTAGAATGGAGAGATGGTTAAAAAAAGGAACTTACTGATTTTGTTGAATTTCAGTGTGATTCTCAGATGGCACTCATGGCCCTACATAACCAACACTAGTAATACTATAGGGAAAAGGTGCATGTATCCTGATTGTTTAAGCTCAAATTTTAAATGGTCTAAGTAGGTGGGAAACAGAAGACGTCAACTTGCAGACTCTATATTAACGTAAGTGGGAGAAGACGGTCCTTTACACCCAGGGAAGCACTGATGTAGATAAAAGCAGTGGAGACAGAGGTCATCTGAAGGACTGCCAGACAGACTGGATACAGTGGAAGAAGAGGTGTGGGGTCACAGACTACTCTTCTCTTTCTTAGCTCACACAGCTGAACAATGCTGGTGCCATTCACAGAGACAGATAACACTAAAGGAGAATGAGGGCTGGGAGGATGTGGGGGTCCCAAGGAGGACTCAGGAGGAGACCTTCATTAATTATGCTTTGGGTATGTTGGATTTAAAATGCCTTTAAGACAATTCACGTTAAGTGTACAACTCAATGACTTTGAATAAACTTACCAAGAATCACCAAACTTCAGTTTTAGACCATTTTCATCATTCTAAAAAGACCCTTCACGCTCATTTACAGGCAATCCCCATCCCCTCTCACAGCTCCGGGCCACTATGACTCTACTTTGGAAACGTGTCTTTTCTGTGTATTTACTGTAGATGGAATACATGGACTTGCCAGTCTAGCTACTTTTACTCAGTGATGTTTCTGTGGCTCACCCCTGTTATAGTGTGTGTCAACAATTTGCTCCTTTTAATTGCCGAATAGTATTACATTGTAATGGTATATATTTTATTTACTGATTCATCAGTTGATGCACTTTTGCATTTTTCTACTTTCGGGCTACTGTGAGTAATACCTCCATGAATATTCAAATTAAAGTCTCTGCGTGGACAAATGTGCTCATTTCTCTTAGACAGCTAGAAGTGGAACTGCTGCGTTATATGGTAACTGTACATTTAATACTTCAGGTAACTGCCAAACTTCCAAGTGGCTGACCATTCTACATTCCCATCAGCAACATATGACGGCTTCTATTGATCCACGTTCTTGCCAATGCTGATTGTTTTCTTCATGACTACAGCCATCCTAGTGAGCATAGAGTGATACAGCATTATGGCTTTAACTTGATTTCCTTAACGACCAATGATGTTGAGCCTATTTTCATGTGCTTATTAGCCATTTCTATGTATTTCTCTGGTGAAATGTGTATTAAATCTTTAGCCCATCTGTAAGTTGGGTTGTCTCTTTATTAATGAGTTATAAGAGTACTCTGCATGGGATTTTAAAAACTATTTCTCACTGGCTATTTTCTAGAGATTATTAAACCATGCCACAATCTTCCTTATAGCTCCCATCTTTTGGGGCCCCTCTCCCCCAAATGTATACACTTGTCAGTAAAAAACCTATTGGAAAGAATACAAGAGAAAGTGGTAGCACTGGCTGCCTCATGTACCCTTTTGGAACTTCTGAGATTTGAATCAAGTGCAATAGTTATATCATCTGAGTTATATTCTGCATCTAGACCCTAAACCAGAGTTATTAGCAGGTAGGGCAAAGAGTGTTATAAGATGCTTCATGGTGGATAAATTATTTGGCAGACATCTTTTCTTTTCTATACTGATGGGAACTAATTTATGAGTATCTGATCCCCAGTCTTCTCCATTTTCTAGCTTCTCTTTCTGATAGTAATAAACATCAAACAGCAAAATTAAAGTTTTCTTTCTTTCTTAAATAAGACATGACACCTTCTTTTAGTTTATATTGACTGAATAAATGTAACCACTTAAGGCTATGAAAAATATGGCCATTTTTATAACAAAAAGAAACAAGAACAGACTGTTACAATGGTAGACAGTTGGTCCCAAATCCAATGATATAAATGAAATCTTGAACAGATAAAAAACACAAACAAGCCCCCGACCTGCAATAAAACTATAACTGTGCTGACAACGAGGACTTAGTTATTAACAAACGACAACTTTTCTTAGGAATTTCTAGAGGCCAGAATGTTGGTAACGTTTGGAAATGTACTGACAGTGAGTATATTATATCAGGCAAGTGATGACCAAAAGAAGCCCCGTGCAGCAATACTAATAGCAAAGAAGGCCATTTCACACACAGAAAGGAGTCAGTCAAGCAGAAAAATAAATGTAAATACTGACTTAGAAATTAAAAAAAAAAAACAAAACCCTGCTGATGCAGCCAGACAATAAAAATCGTAATATAAGAAAGACAGTGAATAAAAACTAACTATAACTAAAGAAGCTAGAAAAACAACAGCAAAAACTCAAAGCAGAAAAAATATATATAAAAAGAAAATATAAACGTAGTGCTGCTCAATAAAAAAAAAGTTGCCTCTCTAAAAACAGTTTTAAAAATAGAGTATTTTTGATCTAGAAACACACACACACACACACACACACACACACACACACACACACACACACACACACATAGATATACTACCCTGGAAACCCAAAGGGGCCATAATAACCAGAATGCCACATACAGCAATGCCAATGATGTTGAAAAAGGAGTAAAGAGATAGTTTTGTTTTATTTTGGAAGGAAAAAAACAGTCCTGAAGGGTTAACATTGCAAAAAGGACACATTCTGTATATTACAAATATTCGGTTCATACTGACTTAAAACATCCAGGTTAAACTACTTTTAACAATATGACTATTACACTGAACTTGACTACTTAGCAAATACACGTTTCTGCATATTTCAAATTCCGATGTACTGAAGCCAAAGCTTCTAAGATATTTAAAAAGCAAAGCATGGATGAAGAGAGTCTTAAAGACACTGTTTTCAAAAATTATACTTTTTAACATTAGATTTAGTTGTCCTCCCTGTGTATAAATGGGCCTGCACTAAGTTTCTGCCTCCAAACAGACCTATTCATTATCTGATCAGATTTTCCATGGGTGGAATGTGCTGGCGAGGAGTGTTGCTGCTGTTGTTCAGTTGCTACGTCCTGTCCGACTCTTTTGCAACCCCATGGACGGTAGTCCACCAGGTTTCTCTTTCTATAGGATTTCCCGGGCAAGAATACTGGAGTGGGTTGCCATTTCCTGCTCCGGGGAATCTTCCCGACACAGTGACAGAACCTGAGTCTCCTGTGTTGGCAGGCGGATTCTTTACCACCGAGCTACCTGGGAAACGTGCCAAATCTGTTTCGCGTACAAAAGTTTTCTCTCACTGTAAAAGCTGTACAGTTACTATAAAAACATTACAAAACTGGCCAAACTAAAAATCAAAGCGGTATTAACAATGGGTATCTGCCTTTCCGTATTATTTCTGACACACTACGTTTATTTGTGCATATTAAAAAATGGGATCAAAGTGTACATACTATTTTGTATATCATCAACATTTAAAAGTCCCAACAAGCACTTCATCCTGTTTTTGGTAATTCTATTTAGAATAAAGCACTAGGTTGCTGTTTCATTCTTTGCATTCTCTTCTTTTTTCCTGTATGGTCTGGAATGTGAGTCTCAATCTGGCTGCACATTAGAAACTTTGCACTGATGTATCCCCAAATACTGAGCCAATTTTTCCTAGCAACAATTCTGTATTGTTCAATGTGGACTTTTAGTCAACACTTTTTGCTCTTATTGCATAGAGACAGGTCTTCCTGTAGGTGACGAAAGAAGCAAATACTTTATTTTCTCTGAGCCTCCCACATGCTGTTTTTCCCTTTTCAGCAATAGTTCATTTAAGTTCCATGTAGGTTTTCCTTTTATTTGCCCATAAACAAGGTGAGAAGTGCCCAGATTCAGTGGCTATAAACAGACAGCTGAAGGGATGGTTTTTATATCCCACCCTTCTGTGTGGTGATCAAAACCAAATTTTAGCTGCAGAGCTGACAAACATGGTTTTAACCCCCCTTTTAATCCTCATATCCAGAAGCACCTACTGTAACCAATTCTGGAAACTTTCAGGACTCCACAGTGTAAAATGAGTTGCTTTGTGACCTACTAGTGCTCACTCCAGGGTCAAATCTCTACCGTAACCTAAAAAATGATTGATCTGCTTTGCAGTTCTCCTAATTTTATTAATTGTCACCTTCCTTGGTATTTGTGCTTCTTCATTTTATCCTTTTACCGTCATTTTAATGAAGTTTGTAAAGTAAGCATAGATAAATGTATATGATCAATTTTTACTATGGATTACAGGAGGAGATAGCTTATTTATAAACTCAGTAGCCAAACTATATGTAAACAGATAACTGAAGTAAGGTATCCATTTATGGCTCTTTTAGCTTTAATTAACTATACATTATGAAGAAATCATAGTAGCATAGGTTTTAGAAATCTACTTAATTTAATGAAAAAGCTTATCAAATGTCTCAATTCTCTAGAACATCTATTTCAATGACACTGTGCTAACTGTACATATCTTCTCTTCTTAGAATAACCGCCTATCATTACATCTGTAAACAAAATAGACAATTTACTAACCTCTGCTTCTGTTGCTTGGGACTGTAAAAGCTGTCGTATACGAAGTATGTCCTTTTCTATTTGTTGAATTCTGGTTATTCTTCGCTAAAATAAAACAAGTAACCAAATTAGGTCTATTTTTATTAAAAACATTAGTTCGTAATATTAATTTAACATTAACCATTCTATGCTTACCATTTAAAAGCTTAGGATTATATAAAATCATTCTTTTTTTCTATACCAAATCGTTCTTATGTGAAAATTAGATACATACATATATACATATTCATATACTGAGGACATCAGTGCATCAGTTCAACTTTTTAACATATCTAACTTTATAAAACAGATCTCTAGATTTAGGAAAACTGTACAAATGCAAGTCATGTATCTATTTGGACCATAAAGAAAGGTGAGTGCTGAAGAATTGATGCTTCTGAACTGTGGTGTTGGAGAAGACTCTTGAGAGTCCCTTGGACTGCAAGGAGATCCAATCAGTCCATCCTAAAGGAAATCAGTCCTGAATATTCACTGGAAGGACTGATGCTGAAGCTGAAACTCCAATACTTTGGCCACCTGATGCGAAGAGCCAAATCACTGGAAAAGACCCTGATGCTGGGAAAGATTAAAGGCAGAAGGAGAAGGGGACGACAGAGGATAAGATATGGTTAGATGGTATCATGGATTTCAATGGACATGAGTTTGAGCAAACTCAGGGAGATAGTGAAGGACAGGAAAGCCCGGCATGCTGCAGTTCAGAGTGGCAAAGTGTTGGACATGACTGAGCAACTGAACAACAAATGATACATAACAGTGTGAAATTGGTATTTAAAAGCTGTTCTCAAAAACTATTTCAAAAAGAAAATTACATCTGAATTTAAACTTTTATATTAATTCAGATGTCAGTACAGTAAAATGGGTTTATATAAAGTATGGCATCCTGTAAAGAGAAAGAGCATCTGATTTTTTTTAAGAAGCAACAGTATGTAAAAAATAATAATATTCCTTCCTGTTACAGGTCAGCAGTACCTTTCAGAGTTAGCTTTCCCAAATACTTACTGCAGCTAAACATTATTCCCAACACTAAAAATCACAATGATGGTAAGAGTTACTGCTTCCCCCATATACTGAGATCTTCAAGTGAACACAAAGCAGTAACTACAGATCAAACAATGTGGAATTGAAAAATGTGGGAAATGTTTTCAAGTATACATGTTTTAAAAATAAGTACTGCTGATATTGTATCATCTTCTGCCATAATTCCATAGTTGACATTGTAACATTGGTATAAAAAACTGTATTGTAAGGGTAATTGTTTCAATGAGGAAAAAGGGTCAGAAACTAGATGGAGTCATTTCCAAACTTTTTATGATTAGGGACCCATCAATGAAAGATTTTTGAGCACGTATACTTCAATAGATAATTAAAGTGTTATAACGAACAGCTTTAAGTATATACAGCTAAAAAACTTACATACAAACTTACCCTTTGATCAAACATAGTTCTGTTTAAATACAATGTCCTTATGATTTTGTTGCCATAGCAGAAATGATTATTGTTGCTGCTTCATTATGATAAACAAACATGGAAAAGCTCAAAAAATTTGTGCTCACCAAAAAAGAAAACTTCTTCCCTCTGTCCCTCCTTTGTAACACTACAACTATGCTGATTCTCTATCACGATTCTGAAAATAGTGAACTTAAGGTAAATAATATTCTCTAATTAAGACATTTTACCATGTCCAATTTTCACCATGAAAATATGCTGAAGAAGAAGGACTTCTGGTAGCTCTCTAAAGATTCTGCAGAGATGAATGATCACTTCTATATCAGACACTAAATACATCCTGGCATTACAGAAACAACAAAACTATCTACACTTACTACTTTCATAATATTTCATTGTTTTCCTCTCTTTATATAACCAGCTCCCCCTCACCAATAAAGTCCCAAGTCAAAATTTTTAATATTTAGAGGATGAAAACAGGAAAATATATCTAACATTCCTCTTCACAGAACTATAATTCTGTATTGCTATTAGGTCACTAAACCCTGTAATCAAGTCATCACCTTGATGACTGCTTCCACAATAACCTGTGTGCTTTTGTTACTCAACATAAAATGGAAGAAGCCAGTAGCATTTCTTTCCATTCTCTATATGACAATCTTCAATATTTATGAAATTTAATTAAATGCAAAATGCTTACTTGTTCAGGCATACAGAGATGGTATGACTTTTGAAAAACTGGTATGAAAATTATATAATAATACAGTTTGATATATATATTGAAATTGCATTTAGAATCAAACTCCATACCCACCGGAGACACTCAGAGGGCTCAAACGAACTTTATGTGCACCAGGACCAAGAGACCCCACAGAGACTGAGAAGGAACTGTGCTTGAGTATCTCCTGTGAATATACGGGTCAGCAGTGACCCGCCTCACAGGCAGGGGCTCTGGGTCCAGCAGACTTGGGTATCGCATAAGCCCTCTTGGAGGAGGCCGCCATTAACCCCACCATAGAGCAGCCAGAACTTACATAGGACTGGGGAAATAAGACTCCTGGAGGAAACAAACAGAACCTTGTGTGCACCAGGACCAAGGAGAAAGGAGATTGACCCAGACTTGCCCGTGAGTGTCCAGGAGTCTCCAGTGGAGGCGTGGGACGGTGGTGGCCTGCTGAAGGGCTGGGGGACTGAGCGTAGCAGGGCCTGCACGGGATCTTTTGAAGGAGGTCACCATTAACTTCATTACCTCAACCACAGTTTGCTGCTAAGTCACTTCAGTCGTGTCCGTCTCTGTGCGACCCCATAGACAGCAGCCCATGAGGCTCCCCCGTCCCTGGGATTCTCCAGGCAAGAACACTGGAGTGGGTTGCCATTTCCTTCTCCAATGCATTAAAGTGAAAAGTGAAAGGGAAGTCGCTCAGTCGTGTCCAACTCTTCGCGACCCCATGGACTGCAGCCTACCAGGCTCCTCCATCCATGGGATTTTCCAGGCAAAGAGTACTGGAGTGGGGTGCCACGGCCTTTGGCCCCAGGTATACAGCAGGGAGGGAACACAGCTCCACCCATCAACAGAAAATTGGATTAAAGATTTACTGATCCTGGCCCCGCCCCTCAGAACAAGACCCAGTTTCCCCCTCACTCAGTCTTCCCATCAGAAAGCTTCTATAAGCCTCTTATCCTTCTCCATTAGAGAGCAGACAGACCAAAAACCACAATCACAGAAAACTAACCAATCTGATCACATGAACCACAGCCTTGTCTAACTCAATTAAACTATGAGCCATGCCGTGTCAGGCCGCCCAAGACGGACGGATCATGGTGTCGAGTTCCGACAAAACACGGCCCACTGGAGAAGGGAATGGCAAACCACTTCAGTATGCTTGCTTTGAGAACCCCATGAACAGTATGAAAATGCAAAAAGATAGGATACTGAAAGATGAACTCCCGGGGTTGGTAGGTGCTCACTATGCTACTGGAAATAACTCCAGAAAGACTGAAGAGATGGAGCCAAAGCAAAAACAACATCCAGTTGTGGATGTGACTGGTGATGGAAGTAAAGTCCAATGCTGTAAAGAGCAATACTGCATAGCAATGTTAGGTCCATGAATCAAGGCACATTGGAAGTGGTCAAACAGGAGATGGCGAAGAGTGAAATCAGCAAACTAAAATGGACCGGAATGGGTGAATTTAGCTCAGATGACCATTATATCTACTACTGTGGGCAGAAATCCCTTAGAAGAAATGGAATAGCCATCACAGTCAACAAAAGAGTCTGAAAGAGTACTTGATGCAGTCTCAAAAATGACAGAATAATCTGTTTGTTTCCAAGGCAAACCATTCAATATCACGGTAATCCATGTCTATGCCCTGAGCAGTAATGCTGAAGAAGCTGAAGTTGAATGGTTCTATGAAGACCTACAAGACATTCTAGAACTAATACCCAAAAGAGATGTCCTTTTCATTACAGCGGACTGGAATGCAAGAGTAAGAAGTCAAGAAACACCTGGAGTAACCGGCAAATTTGGGCTTGAAGTACAGAATGAAGCAGGACAAAGGCTAATAGAGTTTTTCTGCACTGGTCATAGCAAATACCCTCTTCCAACAACACAAGAGAAGACTCTATATATGGATATCACAAGATGGTCAACACCAAAATCAGACTGATTATATTCTTTGCATCCAAAGATGGAGAAGCTCTATACAGTCAGCAAAAGCAAGACCAAGAGCTGACTGTGGCTCAGACCATGAACTCCTAATGCCAAATTCAGACTTAAACTGAAGAAAGTAAGGTAAAACCACTAGACCAATCAGATATGACCTAAATCATATCCCTTATGATTATACAGCAGAAGTGATATACAGACTCAAGGGATTAGATCTGATAGATAGAGTGCCTGAAGAACTATGTATGGATGCATGTTCCTGATATTGCACAGGAAGGAGGGATCAAGACTATCCCCCAAAAAAAGAAGTGCAAAAAGGCAAAATCGTTGTCTGAGGAGGCTTTACAAATAGCTGTGGAAAGAAGAGAAGTGAAAGGCAAGGGAGAAAAGGAAAGATACACCAATGTGAATGCAGAGTTCTAATGAATAGCAAGGAGAGATAAGAAAGCAATCCTCAGTGATCAGTGCAAAGAAACAGAGGAAAAGAACAGAAAGGGAAAGACTAGAGATCTCTTCAAGAAAATTACAGATACCACGGGAACATTTCAGGCAAAGATGGGCAAAATAAAGGACAGAAATGGTATGGACCTAACAGAAGCAGAAGATATTAAGAAGAGATGGCAAAAATACACAGAAGAACTGTACAAAAAAGATCTTCATGACCCAGATAATCATGATGATATGATCACTCACCTAGAGACAGACATCCTGGAATGCAAAGTCAAGTGCGCCTTAGGAGGCATCACTACGAACAAAGCTAGTAGAGGTGATGGAATTCCACTTGAGCTATTTCAAATCCTGAAAGATGATGCTGTGCAAGTGTTGCACTCAAAATGCCAGTAAATTTGGAAAACTCAGCAGTGGCCACAGGACTGGAAAAGTTCCCTTTTCATTGCAATCCCAAAGAAAAGCAATGCCAAAGAATGCTCAGACTACTGCACAATTGCCCTCATCTCACACGCTAGTAAAGTGTTGCTCAAAATTCTCCAAGCCAGACTTCAACAGTATGTGAACTGTGAACTTCCAGATGTTCCAGCTGGTTTTAGACAAGGCAGAGGAACCAGATATCAAACTGCCAACACCTGCTGACTCACTGAAAAAGCAAGAGCATTCCAGAAAATCACCTAATTCTGTTTTATTGTCTATGCCAAAGCCTTTGACTGTGTGGATCACAACAAACTATGAAAAACTCTTAAACAGATGGGAACATCAGACCACCTGACCTGCCTCTTGACAAATCTGTATGCAGGTCAGGAAGCAACAGTTAGAACTGGACATGGAACAACAGACTGGTTCCAAATAGGGAAAGGAGTACGTGTAGGCTGTATCTTGTCATCCTGTTTATTTAACTTCTATGCAGAGTACATCATGAGAAACGCTGGGCTGGATGAAGCACAGGCTGGAATCAAGATTGCCAGGAGAAAGATCAATAACCTCAGATATGCAGATGACACCACCCTTATGGCAGGAAGCGAAGAAGAACTAAAGAGCCTGTCAATGAAAGTGAAAGAGGAGAGTGAAAAAGTTGACTTAAAACAACATTCGGAAAATTAAGATCATGGCATCTGGTCTCATCACTTCATGGCAAATAGATGGGAAACAGTGGAAACAGTGATAGACCTTATTTTGGGGGTGTTCCAAAATCACTGTAGATGGTGACTGCAGCCATGAAATAAAAGACTCTTGCTCCTTGGAAGAAAATTTCTGACCCACTTAGATAGCATATTAAAAAGCAGAGACATCACTTTGCCAACAAAGGTCTGTCTAGTCAAAGCTATTGTTTTTCCAGTAGTCATGCATGGATGTGAGAGTGGACTATAAAGAAAGCTGAGTGCTGAAGCATAGATACTTTTGAACGGTGGTGTTGGAGAAGACTCTTGAGGGTCCCTTGGACTGCAAGGAGATCTAACCAGTCTATCCTAAAGGAAATCAGTCCTGAATATTCATTGGAAGGACTGATGTTGAAGCTGAAACTCCAAAACTTTGGCCACCTGATGCAAAGAACTGACTTATTGGAAAAGTTTTATGAAGAATATGGGCAACAGAGGATGAGACATTTGGATAGTATCACAAACTCATTGGACATGAATTTGAGCAAATTCTGGAAGCAAGTGAAGGACAGGGAAGCCGGGTGTGCTGTAGACCATGAGATTGCAAAGAGTTGAACATGACTTAACAACTGAACAACTAGAGTTTTATGAAGAATATTATAAAACTTTTCTGAAGGGCAATAAAATAAGACCCAAATGAACGGAGAGATATAAAACTAAACGGCACCCCACTCCAGTACTCTTGCCTGGAAAATCCCATGGACAGAGGAGCCTGGTAGGCTGTAGTCCGTGGGGTCACGAAGAGTCAGACACTTACTGAGTGACTTCACTTTCACTTTTCATTTTCATGCACTGGAGAAGGAAATGGCAACCCACTCCAGTGTTCTTGCCTGAAGAATCCTGGGGATAGTGGAGCCTGGTGGGCTGCCATCTGTGGGGTCGCACAGAGTCGAACTCGACTGAAGTGACTTAGCAGCAGCAGCAATATCTAATATTTACTTGGAGTTTGCGAAATTCCAAGGGTTTTATGCATATTAACTCATTTAATCCTCACATTTTTCACAGGGAATCATTTTCTACATTTTACCAATGAGAAAACTGAGGCAGAGTTTAAACAAGATCACTGTGCTGATAAGTGACAGGTAGGGAATTAGAATCCAGAGTACAACCTGTCAACCAAGATCCAATCTTCATACTGTAAAGATATACATTCTCCTTAAATTAATTTATAAATTCAATGTAATTCTAATCAAAAGTCAATAAGCTTCTTCCTTGAATAAAATAAGCTGATACTAAATTTCAAATAAGAGTAACAAAACAGATGATAAACCCAGTTTTACAAACGTAAATACGTAGGACTCATACTACAAGACTTAAAATTAGTAAAATTATAGCAAATAAAACAAGTGTGGTATCAAGAGAAGCTAAAACAGACTAATGGAACAGAGTTCACAAATATTCAGCAAATACAATGTCTCATATGCCAAAAACAGCATTACTAATCCATGGGGAAACAGAAGCACATCCAATAAATGATAACGGAAAATTTAGTTAACAACATAAATGTATATCTATCTGTGCGTACCTGTATGTGTGTATATATCACTAGTGAAAGTGAAGTTGCTCAGTCGTGTCCGACTCTTGGCGACCCCTTGGACTGTAGCCTACCAGGCTCCTCTGTCCATGGGATTTTCCAGGCAATAGTACTGGAGTGGATTGCCCTTTCCCTCTGCAGGGGATTTTCCCAACCCAGGGATTGAACCCGGGTCTCCCTCATTGTAGACAGACGCTTAACCATCTGAGCCACCAGGGTATTGAATAGAAATTATACTGCATATAATATAAACTAAATATATACACACATATAAAAATCATATGCACGAGTGTGTATTTAGATATATAAAAAATTAGATTCCTACCTCTTAAAAGTAAAAAATGATGCTGTGTAAGTGCTGCACTCAATATGCCAGCAAATTCGGAAAACTCAGCAGTGGCCACAGGACGGGAAAAGGTCAGTTTTCATTCCAATCCCAAAAGAAAGACAATGCCAAAGAATGCTCAAACTACCGCACAACTGCCCTCATCTCACATGCTAGTAAAGTAATGCTCAAAATTCTCCAAGCCAGGCTTCAGCAGTATGTGAACCATGAACTTCCAAATGTTCAAGCTAGTTTTAGAAAAGGCAGAGGAACCAGAGTTCAAACTGCCAACATCCACTGGATCACTGAAAAAGCAAGAGAGTTCCAGAAAAACATCTATTTCTGCTTTACTGACTATACCAAAACCTTTGACTGTGAGGATCACAATAAACTGTGGAAAATTCTCAAAGAGATGGGAATACAAGACCACCTGACCTGCCTCTTGAGACACCTGTATGCAGGTCAGGAACCAACAGTTATCACTGGACATGGAAGAACAGACTGGTTCCAAATTGGGAAAGCCGTATGTCAAGGCTGTATCTTGTCTCCGTGTTTATTTAACATATATGCAGAGTACATCATAAGAAACACTGGGCTGGATGAAAACAAGCTGCAATCAAGATTTCTGGGAGAAATACCAATAACCTCAGATATGCAGATGATACCACCCTTATGGCAGAAAGTAAAGAAGAACTAAAAAGCCTCTTGATGAAAATGAAAGAGGAGAGTGAAAAAGTTGGCTTAAAGCTCAACATTCAGAAAACTAAGATCATGGCATCTGGTCCCATCACTTCATGGGAAATAGATGGGGAAACAGTGGAAACAGTAGCTGACTTTATTTTCTTGGGCTCCAACATCACTGCAGATGGTGACTGCAGCCATGAAATTAAAAGATGCTTACTCCTCAGAAGGAAAGTTATGACCAACCTAGACAGCATATGTAAAGCAGAGACATCACTTTGCCAACAAAGGTCTGTCTAGTCAAGGCTATGGTTTTTCCAGTAGTCATGTATGGATGTGAGAGTTGGAGTATAAAGAAAGCTGAGTGCCAAAGAATTGATGCTTTTGAACTGTGGTGTTGGAAAAGACTCTTGAGAGTCGCTTGGACTGCAAGGAGATCTAACCAGTCCAAGCTAAAGGAGATCAGTCTGGGTGTTCACTGGAAGGACTGATGCTGAAGCTCCAATACTTTGGCCACCTGATGCGAAGAAATGACTCATTTCAAAAGACCCTGATGCTGGGAAAGATTGAGGGCGGGAGAAGGGGATGACAGAGGATGAGATGGTTGGATGGCATCACCAACTCAATGAACATGAGTTTGGGTAAACTCTGGGAGTTGGTGATGGACAGGGAGGCCTGGTATGCTGCGGTTCATGGGGTTGCAAAGAGTCAGACACAACTGAGTGACTGAACTGACTGACCTCTAAAACATATATAATAGTAAATTTGAGATAAATTAAAGAT
The DNA here is from genome assembly GCF_032405125.1 of Capricornis sumatraensis. Taxonomy (NCBI): domain Eukaryota; kingdom Metazoa; phylum Chordata; class Mammalia; order Artiodactyla; family Bovidae; genus Capricornis; species Capricornis sumatraensis. The sequence continues at coordinate 99,526,604 of NC_091070.1, read as the reverse complement.
CTAGTTGAAAAATAAAACATTAGATTTACTAGAAAAAAATATGAGGGTATATTTAAAGATAGGAAAAGATGTAAAAATAGGTCGAAAAAAGCACGAATATGACAATATAATTAATTTAGCATTACAATAAAAACTAATTTTTTGTTATCATTAAGCTAAAGTAGGTAACAGATTTGGCAGGGAAGGGTTGTGAAATACATTATGTATTGGGTATTAAGATGGGTATTAAGCGTATATTAAAATATCTCTTAACTATATATGAATAAGACATCTAATAATATGAAAAAAACAGCAAAAAGAAAATCTAAAAGTCTAATACATACATGAAAAGATATTCAACATCAGTTACTCATGAAAGTATAAACTAAATGACAAGACAATTGTTTCACATGCCCACTGACTGTTAATTATAAAGTTTGACTCAATTTCTGAAGAAAAAAAAAACAACAGTCAAAGGAAACAGAATTCTCATATACTCCTGGGAGGAATGTAAACTGATAAAATCATTTTGAGTGCAATCTGGCAAACACTATTCAGAACACTCCTACCTTAGGGCCAGCAACTATACTTTCAGCTATGTATGCCAGAGCTGAGGTCAGCCAAGTTACAGCTTGCCAGTCATGTGTGTCTATGGATTAAGTTTTACTGACACACAGCAATGCTCATTTGCTCATATACTGCTGTCTATGGTTGCTTTCTTGCTACAAAGGCAGACTTGAGTAGTCTCAACAGACCACATGGTCCACAAAGTCTAAAATACTGACCATATAGCCCCCTAAGAAAAAGACTCTTGACCTAGAAAAACTTTTGTGCACATTTATAGGATATGGATAAGTATGTTTATCAGAGTTGTTGTAACAGTGAGAAATTATAAACAACCTAAGTATCTGTGAACCAGAAAACAGGTAAAGCTACACAGAACTATGTCATCCATGCATTTATAAAGCATTACAGCAGTACAGAAGTGTAAGTAACCTTCACCCTACTAATCCCCAGCTCCCAGAAAAAGCTCTTATGAACAACTCGATGTACATTTACCCAACCTTTTCTTACACGCATAGAGGAGAGTAGGGAGCACCATACTAGGTGCCCAAATTTGTGCTGAACAAATAAAGAAACAAATAAACAAATAACCAAGCTGTTAACGGAGATAGCTAGAGACTAATTCAAACAGGCACGGGCAAGAGTGGAGTTTGTTTCAATTTCCCCTGAACTGTTCAACAGTCATTTGCATGGGTTTTATTGGTCATCTGTATTTTCTTTTCAATAAACTGAATGATTACATCCTCTGCCCATATAAAAAGAGTTGTCTTTTTCTTATTAGTTTGTAGAATTCTTATAGTACAGGGATATTAAACCTTTCTCCCTTGATGTGCTCCCAGATGAATGCTTTTAAAATTTTACAAAGTAAATCCTCTGCCCTCCTATTGCTTTTGAGTTTCCAATCTTAATTAAGATCTCTCTTATCCTAGTTTCTTCTATTAACTTTATTTTTTACATTTAGATATGTAACTCACCTGTAACTGTTCATGCACAAGATGTGAGGTAGGGATCTACTTTCATTTCTGTACTACCAGATAGGGCTTCCCTGGTGGCTCAGTAGTAAAGAAACCACCTGCCAGTGCAGGAGATGTGGGTTCCATCCCTGGGTCGGGAAGATCCCCTGGAGAAGGAAATGGCAACCCACTCCAGTATTCTTGCCTGAGAAATCCCCTGGACAGAGAAGCCTGATGGCCTACAGCTCACGGGGTCACAAAAGAGTCGGACATGACTTAGTGATTAAAAGACAACTACCACCAAAAAGGTTTCTAGTTATTATCCATGTGTTCACTGAGTTATTTACCACTCCCCACCCCACCCCCGCCCCAAACCTGCAACTTTTATCATTAAAAGATTCCAGATTCCCTTCCTCTTTTTCTAGTCTCTATTCTATTTGCCTACGTCTATTCCTGTGCTATTAATATCATACTGTGATTACTGCAACACCTGTACAGTAAATTTTACCAAATGGTAAGGTAAATCCTCACTCATTATAATTTTCTTAAATACTTTTGGAAATTCTTACTTTACAAACTTAAGAATAATTTTTCTGGGCTCTAAAAAAACTAAGATTATGACTGGAATTATATTATATTTCTCTATCAACTTTTTAAAGAAAGACATTATTAGGATATTAAAATCTTCTCACCTAGGAATCTTATTTATTTTTAGCAGCAGAGACATCAATGGTTTAATGGAAGGGGGATCTTACACACCTGAAACAAGGTCCTGGAGTGATGCCCTACCACGTGCGACGGATTGCAGGCAGGACACGCAGCAGGCTTCCCTCTCGGGTGGAAGGGGAGATTGCCAGTTATAGAGGGAGGTCGGGTTGGCTCATTAGTCACCAGGGAAACCAGCAGAGGGGGGAAAGCCCTTCACTGCCCCAGTGATAAGCACAGTCAATAGCTGGGGCCAGGGGCAAGTGTGTGGGAAGGTCAGTCTTGTATGCGGGGTGCAGGGGAAGCAGGCACTCAGAGGATGTACAGACAGCAAGAGAACAGCCGGCTCGAGTGGTCTGACTACTCACTTCACTCCATACCCTGCAGGAACCTTACAATCTTAGCTGGCCTCTCTTTTGCGATATCCCTGACATCGCTGCAACCAGGTAACACAAACACAACGCTTCTCTACTTTCAAGGCTGCATAGTGTGTCCTTCAGCAGTTTTATATTTCTCTTCATGTGCGTCTGTTTTTGGTATTTTAAAGTTTCCTGTCATTATGAAGAGATCCTTCTATCCAATTGCCATTTCCAAATGGTAGCCATTGCTAATAGAGAAACACTAATTTATCTTAACTCCAGCCACGTTACTGAGTTCTCTCATTAGCTAAAATACTTTCTGGCTCTTCGCCATGGCTTTTCTAGGTAGACAACTATATAATTCACAAATGACAATTATTTGGTCTCTTCTGGTTGGAAAACAGTGCAGTAAACAACTTGTTTTCTTTCTACCTGAATTAGTGGAACCTCCAAACAAAGTAACAGTGATGACAGCAAGCAGCAACCCATGTTAATGACTGCAACGGTAACAATCTAATTACTTCTCTATTTTCTCAATCTAATGTAATGTTGGCTTCTGTTTCTGGTACATAATTATTGTTTTAAAAAACTTTCACTCTATTTTTATTTTACTTGGAATTTTTATCCATCTTTTTTGCTTGCAAAGGAGGTACCACATTTTTTTCTCATGGCCTCAGGCCTTCTTGGAATTCACTTCCATGTTCATTAGCTGGCCATTCTAGTCTTACATGTTGAGTCACTCAAGCAGAGTTACAAGGGAAAGAATTACTATGGACAATTATTTTCATTATTCCCATTACCTAATTATTAATATTTGTAACAGCTGCATACTACTAATTTAATAACTACCTAAATGATGGACACTGAAATTGTCTCTCTCTGTAAGTGTCTTACAAATAGTGTTGCAATGAATATCATAAAATCTATACTTATATTCTTGCTGCTTTAAGTAGACATTCCTGGAGGACGTATTCTGAGAGTCTTACAGAATTACTAGGTCAGAGGGTACAAACATTTTAACTTTGACAGGAAGTGCTACAGAGTCCTTCAGGATTGTACCAGTTTATTCTTACAACAGGCAGACGACAACGCTTCGTATTACAGTCTCTCACAATCTCACCAGTATTACATGACACTAAACTTTAAAGCTTTTGCCAGTCTGATAGGCAGAAAATTAACCAAGCAAACAATAAACCACCACCACTAACAAAAAACAACATTATTTTATGTTACTTTTCCCTAATGACTAGTGATGTTTAAGCATCTTTTCACAATTATTTATTAACCACTTGTACTTCTGTGATGGGACTACTCACACCTTTTGATTATTTTCCTCTTTGGTTGTCTTGTTTTCAATTGATTTGCAGGTGCCCCCTGTATATTAGGGATATTAACTCCTCATGTGTACTACAAATACTTCCATTTTTGCTTTGTGTACAATATTTCTTTAACCCTAACCTTAATATATTTCCGGAATAAATGAATGTTTGTTGTATTTATAAAATATGGACTAAAAATTCCTGAAAATATTAACTAGCAAAAGAAGAACACTATATTCCAGAACAAAATTAAAATGAATACATCTGCACATATCTGGACAAAATGGCCAAGAAAGAACTCAAGTTAATCTGTTCTACAGTAAGCTGTCTGGAATATACTTATTTATATTTATATATTAATACAGAAATTTTCATATCTACATCTCATTTCTTAAGTACCTCTAAAACAAATCCCTGGTAGCTCAGAGGTTAAAGCATCTGCCTGCAATGCAGGAGACCCAGGTTCGATCTCTGGGTTGGGAAGATCCCCTGGAGAAGGAAATGGCAACCCACTCCAGTATTCTTTTCTGGAGAATCCTATGGACGGAGGAGCCAGGTGGGCTACAGTCCACGGGGTCGCAAAGAGTCGGACATGACTGAGCGACTTCACTTCACTTCACTTCACTTCTAAAACAAACACATTAACAGATATAGAAAAACATGCATACAGTATTCCGTAAGTTCACATTCTAAAAACGTAAATTCCACTGGAGAAGGGAATGGCAAACCACTTCAGTATTCTTGCCTTGAGAACCCCATGAACAGTATGAAAAGGCAAAATGATAGGATACTGAAAGAGGTACTCCCCAGGTCAGTAGGTGTCCAATATGCTACTGGAGGTCAGTGAAGAAATAACTCCAGAAAGAATGAAGGGATGGAGCCAAAGCAAAAACAATACCCAGTTGTGGATGTGACTGGTGACAGAAACAAGATCCGATGCAGTAAAGAGCAACATTGCATAGGAACCTGGAATGTCAGGTCCATGAATCAAGGCAGATTGGAAGTGGTCAAACAGGAGACAGCAAGAGTGAACGTTGACATTCTAGGAATCAGCGAACTAAAATGGACTGGAATGGGTGAATTTAACTCAGATGACCATTATATCTACTATTGCGGGAAGGAAGCCCTCAGAAGAAATGGAGTAGCCATCGTGGTCAACAAAAGAGTCCGAAATGCAGTACTTGGATGCAATCTCAAAAACGACAGAATGATCTCTGTTAGTTTCCAAGGCAAACCATTCAATATCACAGTAATCCAAGTCTATGCCCCAACCAGTAACGCTGAAGAAGCTGAAGTTGAATGGTTCTATGAAGACCTACAAGACCTTTAAGAACTAACAGCCAAAAAAGCTGTCCTTTTCATTCTAGGGGACTGGAATGCCAAAGTAGGAAGTCAAGAAACACCTGGAGTAACAGGCAAATTTGGCCTTGGAATGTGGAATGAAGCAGGGCAAAGGCCAATAGAGTTTTCCCAAGAAAATGCACTGGTCATAGCAAACACCCTCTTCCAACAACACAAGAGAAGACTCTACATATGGACATCACCAGATGGTCAACACCGAAATCAGACTGATTATATTCTCTGGAGCCAAATATGGAGAAGCTCTATACAGTCAACAAAAACAAGACCAGGAGCTGACTGTGGCTCAGATCATGAACTCCTTATTGCCAAATTCAGACTCAAACTGAAGAAAACAGGGAAACCGCTAGACCATTCAGGTATGACTTAAATCAAATCCCTTATGATTATACAGTGGAAGTGAGAAATAGATTTAAGGGCCTAGATCTGATAGATAGAGTGCCTGGTGAACTATGGAATGAGGTTCGTGACACTGTACAGGAGACAGGGATCAAGACCATCCCCATGAAAAGAAATGCAAAAAAGCAAAATGGCTGTCTGGGGAGGCCTTACAAATAGCTGTGAAAAGAAGAGAAGTGAAAAGTAAAGGAGAAAAGGAAAGATATAAGCATCTGAATGCAGAGTTCCAAAGAATAGCAAGAAGAGATAAGAAAGCCTTCTTCAGCGATCAATGCAAAGAAATAGAGGAAAACAACAGAATGGGAAAGACTAGAGATCTCTTCAAGAAAATTAGAGATACCAAGGGAACATTTCATGCAAAGATGGGCTCGATAAAGGACAGAAATGGTCTGGACCTAACAGAAGCAGAAGATATTAAGAAGAGATGGCAGGAATACACAGAAGAACTGTACAAAAAAGATCTTCACGACCTGGATAATCACGATGCTGTGATCACTCATCTAGAGCCAAACATACTGGAATGTGAAGTTAAGTGGGCCTTAGAAAGCATCACTACAAACAAAGCTAGTGGAGGTGATGGAATTCCAGTAGAGCTATTTCAATCCTGAAAGATGATGCTGTGAAAGTGCTGCACTCAATATGCCAGCACATTTGGAAAACTCACAAGCGGCCACAGAACTGGAAAAGGTCCGTTTTCATTCCAATCCCAAAGAAAGGCAATGCCAAGGAATGCTCAAACTACTGCACAATTGCACGCATCTCACATGCTAGTAAAGTAATGCTCAAAATTCTCCAAGCCAGGCTTCAGCAATATGTGAACTGTGAACTTCCTGATGTTCAAGCTGGTTTTAGACAAGGCAGAGGAAACAGACATCAAATTGCCAACATCTGCTGGATCATGGAAAAAGCAAGAGAGTTCCAGAAAAACATCTATTTCTGCTTTATTGACTATGCCAAAGCCTTTGACTGTGTGGATCACAATAAACTGTGGAAAATTCTGAAAGACATGGGAATACCAGACCACCTAACCTGCCTCTTGAGAAATCTGTATGCAGGCCAGGAAGCAACAGTTAGAACTGGACATGGAACAACAGACTGGTTCCAAATAGGAAAAGGAGTATGTCAAGGCTGTATATTGTCACCCTGCTTATTTAACTTATATGCAGACTACATCATGAGAAATGCTGGGCTGGAAGAAGCACAAGCTGGAATCAAGATTGCCAGGAGAAATATCAATAACCTCGGATATGCAGATGACACCACCCTTATGGCAGAAAGTGAAGAGGAACTAAAAAGCCTCTTAATGAAAGTGAAAGAGGAGAGTGAAAAAGTTGACTTAAAGCTCAACATTCAGAAAACGAATATCATGGCATCTGGTCCCATCACTTCATGGGAAATAGATGGGGAAACAGTGTCAGACTTTATTTTGGGGGGCTCCAAAATCACTGCAGATGGTGACTGCACCCATGAAATTAAAAGATGCTTATTCCTTGGAAGAAAAGTTATGACCAACCTAGATAGCATATTCAAAAGCGGAGACATTACTTTGCCGACTAAGGTCCGTCTAGTCAAGGCTATGGTTTTTGCAGTGGTCATGTATGGATGTGAGAGTTGGACTGTGAAGAAAGCTGAGCGCCGAAGAATTGATGCTTTTGAACTGTGGTGTTGGAGAAGGCTCGAGAGTCCCTTGGACTGCAAGGAGATCCAACCAGTCCATTCTGAAGGAGATCAGCCTTGGGATTTCTTTGGAAGGAATGATGCTAAAGCTGAAACTCCAGTACTTTGGCCACCTCATGCAAAGAGTTGACTCATTGGAAAAGACTTTGATGCTGGGAGGGATTGGGGGCAGGAGGAGAAGGGGACGACAGAGGATGAGATGGCTGGATGGCATCACTGACTCAATGGACTTGAGTCTGAGTGAACTCCAGGAGTTGGTGATGGACAGGGAGGCCTGGCGTGCTGCGATTCATGGGGTCGCAAAGAGTCGGACACGACTGAGCGACTGAACTGAACTGAGCTGAACTGAAACTCATATAAACCATAGTAAAATTTCTCATAGTTTTTCTATCAACAAACAAACAAAATCTGCCTGGTATTTTAAAATAATTTCATGAAAACACCAACTGTTATAAATACTAAATCTGTATTAATTGTATCATATAATTTAAAGTATTTTTGGAAATTCATTATATATTCTTGATTCCATGCCACTTATATGGTGATAAATGCCTTCTCCCAATACGTAACTTATCTTTTCACCATTTTTGTTCTTTTGGCTGTGCCACTTGGCTTGTGGGGTCTTAGTACTCTGACCACAGCTGGAACTCAGGCCCTGGCAGTACGAGCACTGAGTCCAGACCGATGGACAGACAGGTAATTCCCAAATGTGTTTTTTCCCCTTTTCATTTTCTTTAAGGTGCCTAATAAAGATAAACTCTTAATTTTAAAGTAGTAAAATTTTACCAATCTTTACAATTAGTCTAATGTCTTAAGAAATCCTTTCTTATCCCAATATTCTTTCTTTACGTAGTTGAGGGTAGAAACATGGGAATGTTCTCCATCCAATTCGTTTCTCTTCCCAATGTTCTCTATATATGTTTCTCTCCTTGAATGAGACTTACCTTTTTTAATATTCTGGGTTTCATTATACAAACACAGAAGTAAAAATCTCAGAGGATAACTAAAATTAGCTAGCAACTAATAAGATGACCAGAATCGAATTCTTTTTCCCTCTTATCATTCCAAGGCATAATGGAACTGTATCAGAGAACTGAAATATGAGGGCAGAATTATGTGAATACTGGTTATGCTTCCCAGCAGCCATAGTACATTACTCTTATTTTGAACTAGTGCCAAAGTAAAGACAGACTTTAAAATATCTTTAATAATAAAACTTAACCAAAGTTAACAGAGCTATAATTCATTAGATTCTTCATAGAAATCTAGCTATTACTGTTTCGTAGTTTAATAATAAATGTTACCTGTGCTCGTTTTTCCATATCCTGGCAAGTACCTAGCTGTTCTTCCATTGCAACTCTGATTTGCCTTGCCTCATATTCCAACTGCCTTCTGGTCATATCTGTTTGTAAGGAAAACTAAAACCACAAATAAAATGGAAATGTTAATATCTTGTGTTTATCAGTAAAAATAAAAAAGCATATAAGTATCAATAAAGAAAATGAATAAACAGATACATGTTATTATATATGAGAAAATTATTTTTTACTCTAAGAAGTCCTAAAACTTGATCAGTGTGAGGCTCAGCCTGGGTTTCTGATGTGAAGTGAAGAGTTGAAACACTTTCATTTCCCCACAATCACAAATAGTTTTAATTAAATTGTACTAGCTCTTTAAAATATATTTATATATTGGTCCAGTTAGGGTAAGCCTAATTTTAGTTAACTTACAATTCTTCTGCCCTGAAGAAGCACTACTTTGAATTATTAAAAATTGGAATATTAATGTGGACAAAATAGAAAAATCAGGAATCAGGCCCATCATCCTTAAGTTGATACCTCACTTTAGGATTGTTATATACATATAGACTAAACTGAGAGAACTTTCCCACATGTAAAATGAAGAAGACAGAATAAAGAAAAGCTTTTACATAATACAATCATAAATTGCGAGACAACACAAACTTTTTGGTAAAAATATAAATATGAACCAAAGTTGAAACAAACCAAAAAAAGTACTTCTTCATGGAGTGGGTTTTAGTACATTCAAAACTTTATTAGCCCTCTAACTACAATTCCAGACGCTGTGGTAACTGCTAGGTATAAAAAATGATGAAAAGGAGAAGGCAAAGAAACTTACAAAGACATGCTCCAAGGCTAAAAAAACGACCAGGCAAAATGACAGGTGACAGTTATAATGGACCATGAAGGGAATAATCAAGTGCTGTAGATTTTTCATGCTCTTTAAGTCCAATAAAAAGGTGCTTGTGGACAATTCCCTGCAGGTCCAGGGGTTAGGATTCCATGCGCTCACTGTCAAGGGCACAGGCCTGATCCCTGATCAAGAAGCTAAGACCTTACATACACACATACTCACACACACAAAAACTGCATGTGTATGTGTCTGACTCAGAATAGCATTCTGTAGGCCTAAGAATCCCAAACTGTGTTGTCTGACACACGCAGAATGTGTTCCTACAGGCATATCCACATTATGTGTTGCAGCACAGCTGAAACAGTCTGCATGCTGTGAGTCATGTTATAGCTACACTTATCTGTCCTCCACTTCTAAAAATCCCTTGCACAAAAGGTTGAAGATGACACATTATGCTACAATAATGTGGTTTAGATCTGATGTTTTAAGCAATGTCTAGTAACCTGGTAAGTATTTCCATATGAAAGCGTTCTTAACCTGGCTTCCCAATATAAAATAAATATTTTGTGAATTTAAAAATATTTATGAAATATAAGCAATTTACATTTGCTAATGTTGCCTAATGGTCTGTAATGTCTTACATTAAATATGGGAATGATTTGACAACTGATCTTTGTTTCAGGTATTAACCAATCGCTCTTGAACTGTTTCATACACAACTGCATGCAGACAGCTGGACTCTAAATACTGTACATTTTAATCACCAAAGTGAATGTTAAGCAAAACAGCGCTTTAACATTAAGAGCAAAGATCCCTCCAAACCCTCCTGAGCTCCTAATCCTCACATGTCAACACTCTCTATGACTGTTCCTTCATTTGTGGTGTCTCCTGAGCCCCCAGAAGGATGTTAAAGACATTGTCAGGAAGGGAGATTCCTTCCCTCTCACAAACCTGGATAAGTTTGTGCTCAGGAGGCTGAGCACTAGTTCTAGCTCCCGCCAGACAATGCCCACGCAGGAGACTGATTAACTGTGTGTTTTGAAAAGGTTTTTCCTTTGTTGTACTTTTTCTTTTATTATGTCCTCTCAAAACTTTATTAGAAAATGAAAGATCTAAGCTAAGAGTGGAAGATTAATTTTAATTGGCCTATTAAATTGTTTTAAAATTTATGGGTGACAGTTAAAGTCTTATTTAAAATTATTAATGTATTTCAGAAATGTTCTTATATGTGTCATCCCATGAATAGAACAGTTAACTTGGAGAGGTTGGGTAGGGAGGGAGAGGCTGACAGAATTAAGTTATTTTTTACATAGTTACATTAGCAAAACAAACAACTTTTAGTGCTTGCAAAAAGCCCAAATGTCTGTGCGAACAGCTACTGTCATTTACAATAACTAGAACAGGACTCAAGTTATCTCAAAGATACTTTCACTGCAAAAACCATCTGCCATGAGTCCTGTAATATAGTTCAAAAAACAGACAGATGGTGATAAACATTTCTACAGAGTATCTTTGGTAATTCAACACATCTAATAAAAAACCTAGTTGAATCCTGAATCTTTTAGTTGTATTATCTTTATATACAAAATTCACTATGTATTTATGTTGAAGTTGGATAAAACATATTACAGTTATAAACTTAGATATACTTTCAGATATGAAAATAAGTTATTTTGTCAAGTTACTTACATTTTCAGTTAAAGGAAGGCTATCTATTCTTTTAGTGAGATTCTGAAGTTGAGCATAATACCAGTCTTTTTCCTTTTCTTCTTTGTCAAGGTCAGCAAGAAGCAATGATCTGTTTTTCAAAAAAAGTTAAGTTTACACAATGCTAATACAGAGCACATAACAGCAACTCTTATAAGCTATAAATGTAATGTTTTCTATTTAAAGTAATATAATGAATAAGTAAGAATTTTACTAATTTGAGATTTCTGAAGGGGGGACTTATAGTCATTAAAATTTGAATATTAAAAGTTTTAAACTTTTTCAGCTAAATAAGATGGCAACCATTCTTACTAGAATATTTACATTTCAACCAAATGCTTTCTTCACATTTATTTATAGCCTAAGAATTTGATGTTGGTATACAGTAAAAAGTACAGATTTAATAAAACTCAGATCTAAGAATAAAAAGTATAATAAAGGAGCAAAGAAAAGCAGTAATTATGCAAAAAATAAATCTGGAGTATAGGGAACTATTGCATGTACCTTTCAGCTTCTTCTTGGTTAAAATAAGAAATATATTATCACTGTGTATAAGAGGAGGTTGTTCTGAGGGAGAGAAACATTTTCTTAGGCTTGGAATCTGAAGATGAACTTGTTAACTGTTACATAATTTCTGACAACCCAATCAATGATGTCCTCAATAACAACCTATATCAATACTCTATATCTGATCAATATAAACATAATGCAAAATAAAGTGTTAAGAGGAAAAAATCGGTAGGTACAAGTAGTATTAAAGATCCTACATGGCTCAGAGGGTAAAGCGTCTGCCTGCAGTGTGGGAGACCTGGGTTCAATCCCTGTGTTGGGAAGATCCCCTGGAGAAGGAAATGGCAACCCACTCCAGTACTCTTGCCTGGAAAATCCCATGGACAGAGAAGCCTGGTAGACTCCAGTCCATGGGATCGCAAAGAGTCGGACACGACTGAGCGGCTTCACTTTCACAAGAAGTATATGATCTATGTCCTTTTGTGTGACTCTTTCCCTAAGCGACCACTATTATTCTTGTATTTATTTCCAGAGACATTCTATAAAAATGAAAGAATATATGTGTGTATATGTGCACGTACATTTTAAAACATAAATAATAGCATATTATTATCTGTGTTGTCGTAACTTTTTACCACTTAAAAGTCTATCTTGCAGATCATTCTTGTATCAGAATATAAAGAGCTCCTATGTGTTTTTCTGCTAGCTGCAAAGATATTTATGAATCCATACAAGAATAAATAATAACTGGTTCTATGTTAGAGGGCATTTAGGGTTTTTTTTTTTTTTCAATTTAGGGTCTTTCTAATCTTTTGCTATTATACATATATCCTTATATGTAACTTCATTGAACAAATACGCAAGCATGTATAGATGACAAATTCCTAGGATATCTAAATTTTTAACTTACTGTCCTTACTAGATATTGTACCAATTTATGCTTCTGCCATCTTTGACAATCTAAATGCTTTATCAAACTTTTAAGATCCTTTTACATTTCTAGGGTTTAAAAAATGGTATATCATTATGGACTTCCTTGTTTCGGGCCACGCTATACAGCTTGTGGGATCTTAGTTTCCAGACCACAGATGGAACCCCAGCTCACGGCATTAGAAGTGCAGAGTCCTAACCACTGGACCAAAAGGGAATTCTCTATTCCTAAGGTTTTAATTTGATTTCTTTTAGTATGGGTAAGGGGAAACATTTTTCCAAGTTTAAAATCCATTTTTATTTCCTTCTCTGTGGCTTTTTCTTATTTACAGGACCTCTTCTGCGTTAAGAATGATAGTACTCTGTCAGTTATAAATGTATTTTCTCAATTAATCACTTGAATATGAGGATATTTTTTTTACTACAGCTTCTGGGCTTTGCTCTTACCAAGTCATTCCCCACTCTGACTCTGTTATTAATACTTTAAAATTCTATTTGATTATATTTTCTTGATGAGTATGTATGCACGTATGTGGAAAGTTTTACTGTTGCTAAACTTTCCTTTCTTTACTGAGAAGCAACTTGAAAAATAAGAAATAAGCCTTCACTTTCTGCTGTGGCAACCTCATGGGAAGGAATTCATGGGAAGAAGCCAGCTCCTGGTTACGATGTACCAACCTGAGGCAGAAGTGCTGAACAATGAGAAGCTGCCCTCTCCCTTCCATTTTTGACAACAGGAGCAGGAGAAAGCGGTGCAGAAATCCTGAAACCCTTTCACAGGCTGGGTATTACAACTAGCAAAAAAATGAGATCTGACCCTGTTTTTTAATGATCCCTGGTGAGCACCTGCAGGATCTACCAGGACTAAGGCAAGGAAACAAGGGATAGAGGGAGATGCTATTTCTTCTGACTCAGTCGTGTCCAACTCTTTGCGACCCCATGAATCGCAGCACGCCAGGCCTCCCTGTCTATCACCAACTCCCGGAGTTCACCCAAACTCATGTGCATCGAGCCAGTGAGGCCATCCAGCCATCTCATCCTCTGTCGTCCCCTTCTCCTCCTGCCCCCAATCCCTCCCAGCATGAGGGAGTCAGCTCTTTCCAATGAGTCAACTCTTCGCGTGAGGTGGCCAAAGTACTGGAGTTTCAGCTTCAGCATCAGTCCTTCCAATGAATACCCAGGACTGATCCTCTTTAGGGTGGACTGGATGGATCTCCGTGCAGCCCAAGGGACTCTCAAGAGTCTTCTCCAACACCACAGTTCAAAAGCATCAATTCTCTGGCGCTCAGTTTTTTTCACAGTCCAACTCTCACATCCATACATGACCACAGAAAAAACCATAGCTTTGACTAAATGGACCTTTGTTGGCAAAGTAATGTCTCTGCTTTTGAATATGCTATCTAGGTTGCTCATAACTTTCCTTTCAAGGAGTAAGTGTCTTTTAATTTCATGGCTGCAGTCACCATCTGCAGTGATTTTGGAGCCCAAGAAAATAAAGTCTGGCACTGTTTCTCCATCTATTTCCCATGAAGTGATGGGACCAGATGCCATGATCTTAGTTTTCTGAATGTTGAGCTTTAAGCCAACTTTTTCACTCTCCTCTTTCACTTTCATCAAGAGGCGTTTTAGTTCCTCTTCACTTTCTGCCATAAGGGTGGTGTCATCTGCATATCTGAGGTTATTGATATTTCTCCTGACAATCTTGATTCCACCTTGTGCTTCTTTCAGCCCAACGTTTCTCATGATGTACTCTGCATATAAGTTAAAATAAGCAGGGTGACAATATACAGCCTTGATGTACTCCTTTTCCTGTTTGGAACCAGTCTGTTGTTCCATGTCCAGTTCTAACTGTTGCTTCCTGACCTGCATATAGGTTTCTCAAGAGGCAGGTCAGGTGGTCTATTCCCATCTCTTTCAGAATTTTCCACAGTTTATTGTGATCCACATAGTCAAAGGTTTTGGTATAGTCAACAAAGCAGAAAGAGATGTTTTTCTAGAACTCTCTTGCTTTTTCTGATTACTCTTCAATAAATTGGCTTATTTAATCAAGATCTGGGTGCTAAAAGTCCTCAAATGAATAAGCTAATTTTAGCGATGGTATTGGAATGAGAACAATGTTAAGGAGAATAGGGCCAAGTTGTTGCTATCAAGTTTAAGACTGAACTCTGGCAAAATGCTCTTGCTTGGGAAGCCAAAGTCAAGAGCCAAAATGGTCACAAGCGGTTAACTGACAGGAGTTATCTTATGACTCGCAGCACAGTATTTAAGGCTCAAAACAGAAACAAGGCACTGGCTCGGAAGCTGGCGGGTCTTTATCATTTAGCAGATTGAAGGCTTGTTTAGTGACTGTCAACAGTCTTCTTTAAAATGTAAATGTTAGGTAGGAAGTTAGACTGGAACAAGGGGAAGCCTGGCTGAAAGGGATGCAAGCTGATCTCTGAACATCCCAGACACACCCATGAGAGCTCACAGATGTTACAAAATAACCAGAGACTTTTCAACTACTGCAGGTGGGCCCTCAGCACAGAGTGGATACAAAACAACCACAGGGGCTTCTCCAAGTAACCTTAGGCAGTTAGGAGACTATTAAGGGCTCATGAATATTCTCAGTTCAGTTCAGTCACTCAGTTGTGTCTGACTCTTTGCGACCCCATGAATCGCAGCACCCCAGGCCTCCCTGTCCATCACCAACTCCCAGAGTTCACTCAGACTCATGTCCATTGAGTCCATCCAGCCATCCAGCCATCTCATCCTCTGTCGTCCCCTTCTCCTCCTGCCCCCAATCCCTCCCAGCATCAGAGTCTTTTCCAATGAGTCAACTCTTTGCATGAGGTGGCCAAAGTACTGGAGTTTCAGCTTTAGCATCATTCCTTCCAAAGAAATCCCAAGGCTGATCTTCAGAATGGACTGGTTGGATCTCTTGCAGTCCAAGGGACTCTCAAGGGTCTTCTCCAACACCGCAGATGTAGATGTTGATTAGATGTAGATGAATACCTAATTCATCTAATTTTAATATCAAATTCATCTAATTATAAGATGGAATCAGGGGAAGACATGTGGTAAGGCATAATAACACAGCCCGCTGTTATATAACTTGAAATTGTCAATTGGCCTTGAGTGTATGACCATTTGCATTCCTCTCGTTGAATGGTGGTGGGTACAAGCCCTACTCTGTACCAGGCACAACCAAAAGGAGGAGACTGGACATATAAAAGGGTAGCCAAGAGGGACCAACAGGAAAGATGAGGAGGGCTCCTTTGGGAGTATCTTACTAAGAAAAGATCTGTCTGCTTGAGCTGAACTGAGCTGTAACTTGTCTGATGTTCTACACCTTTTGGTCCATTGCTCCAAGTTTTTATTGCGATGAGACAAGAACCAAGGAAGATAAATAAACTGACCTGACATAAATTTCATGTCTTCTTAGTCCTCTAGCTAACTCAGGATCATCTAGAAGAACATGGCACATGTATCAGGCATTTAAATATTTGTTAAAAAGTATTAATGGCTAATGTGACAGTAACTATTTGAGTGTTTCAGACACAAGAGTGCTAAGCAGTTTTTAAAAAATATCTAATTTCATCCTCACAACACTGGAAAACAAGTTCAAAAAGGTCATGGAGCTTCCCTAGTGGTAGAGTGGTTAAGAATCCTCCTGCCAATGCAGGAACACGGGTTTGACCCCTGGTCCTGGAAGATCCCACGTGCCCAGAGGTAACTAAGCCCACACGTCACAACTACTGAAGCCTGTGCTCCCTACAGCTCGTGTGGCAGAACAAGCCCCCATTCTCTGCAACTAGACAAAGCACCTGTGCAGCAAGGAATACCCAACACAGTCAAAAACAAACATAAATTAAGAAAAAAAAAAAGGGTATGGATCTGGGCTTGAGTTCTGGCTTGACGATTTTCTAACACTTACCTCACTTAAACTTACTCTATCTATAGGTAATACAGAGAACAAGAAAAAAAGATAAGAGATAGTTTCTATGACTTAAGGGATGTCTAGAAAGAAAGAGTAGAAAAACAGAGAGGGTAAAATCATCAAAGAAATTACAGAATTTTCAAAAGTTGAAGAAAATAAATCCTAGACCTATTCAAACTATCAATCAAGTACAAGAGCAAAATACAGATGCTGTCACATAAACAAGGGCTAAATTCACCTTCAAACAATGGTGTGATCCAGGGGGACACAGGATACTGAGAACTACACACACACTCACACACACACTCACACACACTCTTTGTGAATAAAATCAGGCCTTTGTCACAGAAAGCAAAGTAAGTTCCTAGGAAAACTGGCACACTCACACGCCTCTTAACAGCTCAAAGGGGACAAAGTGGCGGAAGAATGTACACTCCAGTTAGCTTCTGATTTTTCAGGACAGTGTTTCCTAGACTCTCAGAAACAGTGCTGGTTCAAGATATGAAACAGAGATTCATTTAAACTCAAGAGATTAAAGAAAGCTTAGCACTATTTCTGGTCCATGATTATTGTTATTCTTAGAGATGGTCACATCTAAAACCAGAGAGAAAGTAGTAAAAGGTGTTTTGCCTCTCAATGAGATATGCTGGGTATTTTCCATATGGTAATACCCATTGTCTATAACTCCACAAGGTAGAACCATATTCCTATTTTACACAAGGAAATGACACAAAAATTTAAAGACTTGACCAAGGTCCCAGAGAATTTATACATTTGTACATTTATGCAAATTAACATTTATAAATTTGAGTATTTCTTGAAAGTCTAATAGAACTTTTAGGAATATAAATATAATATGGTATCAATCATGCATAAAGGAATTTATAATCTTATAGGAGGTACAAAAATACTTGACAAAGTTCTTGGTAACTATATATTCTGATACTTGCAGTGAGATGATTTTAAGTTCAAGAAGAAAAGAATTAAGATACTAGCTTTTAGAAACAAGAATTGATTCTGTGTCAAGCAACATTATTTTAAGAAACCAAAACTGATAAATTGTTTCATTTGTTTAATAATGGAAACCAGTCAAGCTTATACTGAATCTGGTAGCTATTTAATTCATTTGAAAAGATAACAGAAAAGTCAATCAAAACGAAGTTACATATTTTAGCCATTGTGATTACGTATACTATTTGTACATTATTCAATGTACAGAGCATTTGAGCTTTAGAATCCCAAGAAACTGCCTCCTTCACATTTTTAGATGGAAGGGCAATCAGTAATACACCACTTTGAGACAATAAATGGAAAACGCTCTCTAAGTGCTGCTTATGATCACCCACCGCACATGCTTCATAATTCCTGTTTTGTGTTGTCACAAAATGACAAAATCTAGCCAAAATAGGAGCATAAAAGTTTACTACTTAATGAAGAAAAGTTACCTCTCTTTTTCAAGTTCTTCTAAATAACCGGTATTTTCTCTGCTTCCATTTACAAACCCTCTTCTTGGAAATGAACCCATAGGAACGGGACTGCACTCTCCTGAGCGACTAGATACAGATCCTTCTCGGCTTCCGTAAGAACGGAGGGACATTTTGGACCGCAGTTTCACTCCAGGGAAATTACTGCTATCTAAGTTAAGTTCTAAATAAAATACAGACAAGTTTTTATAAAACAACTGCTGTAAGTGATCTAAAATATTGCTAATATAATTATATTACCTTTTAATAATGAAACCTTAGGTTCACATTTCAACCCTCAAATGTTAAACCATTATATATATATAAATATATTATATATATATCACATAAAGTATGCGTGAGTACTAAATTATGGCAGTTATTGAGCAGCAGATCTATACAGGGACAGAGGGAATCCTTATCACAAATGCTGATGCTCAGAGAAATTCACTGACTACTGGTTCTATAAAAGAAACGTTCTGAAAAAAACCCAGACCAAAGCACATATAAAAGGGTACACTTGTGGTGGTGACCTTTTGCAATATACACAAATATGGGTCATTAATTTAAAAAAGTGTTCACCTTTTGGTTTAGAGTCCTGCAACTTTAGATTTCTATCAGAGAAAGCCACAAATGTATATGAGTGACTGAACAATTATTTAGGAATCGAATAGCTAAACTTTCCCTCCAAGATAGCTTGAATTAATCCGGTGGAAAAAAAGCATGTTAAAGAAAAATTATACAGAATGTCCTTTCTTAGATTCCTAGTAGGTAGTAATATACTTGGGGATCCAAAGGTAATTTCTCTGCCCACCTTCAATTACAATTAAAACTTAGCTGATTTGACATTTGAATTTTTAAGTAATAAGAAAGACATTCTTTCAAAATTCTATTAAAAATGGCTTAAAATCAGTGTGTGTGTGTATATATATGAGTGTGTGTATGCACAAAGATAAAGCACTTCTCTTTTGAATGGAACAAAGAAAGGCACTGACTCCTCCAAATGAAGCAATGGGTCCAGTCTATAGCGTAAAGCTTAATAAAGACCTACTTAATGACTGGCAGAAGAGCAATGCATTTTAGAAAGAGCTGAAAATTGTCAGCAAAGGCATCTGAAATAGTTTATTTAGAGGCGGTTGAGTGTTTTAACTGGGAAAATGACAAGCAAATAGACTTTTCACATACTTGTACTTTAAAAATCACATCCTAATGCATGAGGCTAAGAAAATCCAAAACCAGCATTCTAATCAAGAGAAGCATTATCTGGATATATACACCTAAAGTTGACAACTGGAGCTTAAAAAATTTACTTTAAAACATTTTTTTAAAATTTACCTTTAAGACGCTCTAATAAATCAATCTGTCCAGAAGAAGCCATAGCTTCATCTTCAATACTTCCTTGGAGTTGTTTAAGTACTTCCTGTAAAAAAGAACACAGTATCTCAATATGACAAAATTCTAAACAACTTCTTGAAGATATGATTTTAAGTTTCTTGGCATTCAGGTCTGCTGGGCGAAAAAAGTTATTTCAGATCTATCTGAAAACATATAAAATGCAAAGTACTTTACATATATTATCTATTACTAATTATAAATAATAAATTACAGCCCAATGACAACAGTGATACTTTGTGATAATGGTGATTACAAGTCGTCTCCATACAGTATACACAGAATAGTTAAGATGTATATCTGTAACTTCTGAAATAACATAACAAGGTGGATTACTCTCATTTTTCAGACAGAGCAACTGAGACTCAAAGACTTCCTGAAGACACAAAAACTAAGCTTGTACCAACATGGCCATGAAAGACAGCAAATTAACACATTATGCTGTGTTATCTAACACCCCAATGAATACCAAGCATTTATATACTAAATGTATATACATTCTACTAGCGCACTGATTTATATTCAGCAGACAGTTAAGTGGCTGTCTGCTGTCTCCCAACTTTTGATCCATTACTTCTTCTCCCATCTAAAGCCTTCTCTTAACAAATTTTTGTCGGAGAACATTGAAAACTTTCACTTCCTACTCGTTTTTCTGTATGTTCCTTAACAATAATTTATACGTATTTTTACATTCTACATATTCTGAGGCATCCCATTCTAGTTCATAGCAAAATCTCTGCTGGCCAAGGAGGATTTCAAATGCAAAACAATGTATTTGAACAGTTACAATCCTACAGCTATGGGCAGTGTTCCTCTACGTAAAAAAGGATCCATGAATAGACTGAAAAGGAAACCTGTCAAGAAGAGTAAATATAGTAAAGACTATGTATGTCAGTGGTTTACCTTGACAGTCACATTAGAAGCATTAAGAATTCCTATGTTAACAATAAGAAATAGCCTGTGACCTTAATGATCTGACCTTCAAACAAAGACCATGTTGGAAGTTAAAAGGCTTAGACAAGTAGATGTGGGAACGTGGAGGTGACTGTTATTTACAGTCAGAAATTATGTCAGTGTATCACAACTGCGAGATAGGAAGTAAATTTGCACAGGGATGTCTTTCTTGAATGAATGTAGATTACTATAAACATCAGGACACAATTCTCTTCCATAAAGTTTGAGAATTACCACTGGAGGCTACCTGCAGTTTTCAGGATCCTGAGTCTCCCTCCATCCACTGCTGCTTGCAATTCAACGATCTTTTAATCTTATTTCTTATTATCCCTAGTCTTCCAATTCAACAATTACCTTTCTCAAGGAACTATCAATGATATGTCTCTAATCCTAACCTCACAACTTCAGACTCATTTTCCCAGAATGACTGATAGATGCCTTACATTCAGTGTGTCTGGATGGTATGCACTGTACCTGTAAACGTCCAAGCTATCACCCTGTGCCATTAAATCCTGTTCCTTGCCTTATATCTGTTCAGTTAAATAGCAGTAGCCTTCTTTTCCCTTTAAGCTCAAATCTTCAGCCTCACCTCTTTCATCTCCCTCATCAGTTATCAGTTCTGTATTCTAGGCCCAATATCTCTTATCAGCCGTCTCTTTTCTATTCTTATGTCATTATCCTGGCTGTGGACGCCACCAAAACTACTGAAATAATCTCTTAAATGGTCCTACCTTGCACAGAACTAACAGATTAATAAAACTTTTAAGCACAGCTCTGATCAGGTCTGTCTTTATACACAATCCATCTCTAGAGTCTATCATCAGGTGTTAACAGTGAGTATTCTATACAAGTTGGGATTTCAAGCAATTTTTGTTTTTGGTTTTCTCATTTTAAAACAACAGATATTACCAAAACAAATATTGTTTTCAGAAAAAGTACAAGCATTTAAGAATTCAAAAGCAACAATTAAAAGAAATCCCTGGCATGTCATAGGACATATACTTCATTTTTGAAAATTAACGGCACATTACTGGTTTTTAAAAAACATATTAAAAATAAGGAAAAATTAAAATAACACCAACAAGAGAAATGAAAAGGCCATGTAAATCTGCATGTTCAACAATAAAGGATTAAATAAATTCATGGCATTAGCCAAACAACAGAATATTATACAACTACGAAAATACTATCAAATACTTAATGACATGAAAAGATGTCTGTATTAAATTAAAAAGCTCGCTGCAAAATATGATCCCATTGAATGCATGCCTGCATAAAATGCACAGAGAGAAAAATATACACATTATCAAAGGTTCAGTTCAGTTCAGTCACTCAGCTGTGTCCGACTCTTTGCGACCCCATGAATTGCAACACACCAGGCCTCCCTGTCCATCACCTACCAACATTAAAAAAAATTTTTTTAAATGGGTGAGTTTGATCTCTTTTTGTCTGTATTTCCTAAATTTTAAAAATAGTGAATATACATACCTTGTAAGTTTTAAGTTTCTGTGCATATGGCTAGAAGTCTATTGGTAAAAGTAATAACCATAAAGTAAATAAAATTATTGAAATTTAAAGTCAAAAAAATTAAATTTTCAAAGCAGCTATCTTGAAAAGCTCCTTATTCGAATGTGTTCTCTTAAATTATTCTTGTAAATTCTGAGTTATGAATCTCAAAAAAATGCAGTTAATTTATAGATCCAGTTACTCTGTCTCACGATGACACCATCCAGCATGACTACATTACTACTTCCTTGTGAACAGATCGTGTCTATTCCATTATAAATATTAAGCTCATTTCTTTTCTGTTTTACTGAGATAGAACATACATATGAAAAGCATACCAATCTTATTTTCTTACATGATCCAAGTATCCATGTAATCGCCACCCAGGGAAGACACAGAACATTTCCAGTATCTCAGAAGGTTCCCTTTTGCCCCTTACCAACCAATATTCATTCTCCAGAAGTAACCAGTACTCTGATTTTTGTTATCAGTTAGTTAGCATGCTTGTGAATTGCATATAAATGAAATCACACAGTATACAGTCTTTTGTGTCTCGTGTTTTTTGCTCACCAAAGTCTCTAGGACACTCATCCATGCTACTGTATGTATCAGTTGTTTAATACTGCGCAGTTGTCCACTGTGAGACTACATCTCCACTGATACATCCCTTATCCTTTCGATGGGCATCTGGGTTGTTGCCAGGTTGGAAGCTCTTACGAAGAATGCTACTATGTACATTCCTACACTTATCTCCAGGTGGACACATGTACTCACTTCTCTCGAATATATATCTGGAAGTTTAAATGCTTAGTCACAGTGATTAAAAGAAACTGCTGAAAAAAAATAAATAAATAAATAAAATAAAATAAAATAAAAAAAAAAAAAAAAGAAACTGCTGAATGGTTTTTCAAAGTGTTTGTGCCATTTTATACTCCTACCAGCAAGGTTTAAGTTTGATTCTTCCTAATTATAGATTCCAATTCTCTGCCAAGATTTTCTGACTCTTTATCCATTTAATACATCATTTTCTTCAAAACATTTAAAATAATTATGTTGAAATCCTTGACTCTTACTTACAGTATGTGGATCATCTTGGGATTTGCTTCTATTACCTGTTTACTCTGTTGGTTATCAGTCATTTTCCTATTTCTTCGTATTTCTTGTGCTTTTAACTGTATGCCAGTCGTTATGTATGCAAGAACAAGGAAGACTGAGGTTAGAGTTTCCCTTACAGAGTCTGCCCTTTCCACCACTGGGGTCTGATTTCCCTCAACCAATAACTGAAAATGGGTTGCAGATGCAGCTTAAGTGAAATTCATATGGGATTTCCTAATAGCTCAGCTGGTAAAGAATTTGCCTGCAATGCGGGAGACCTGGGTTCGATCCCTGGGTTGGGAAGATCCTCTGGAGAAGGGAAAGGCTACCCACTCCAGGATTCTGGCCTGGAGAATTCCGTGGACTGTGTAGTCCATGGGGACGCAAAGGGTTGGACACGACTGGGTGACTTTCCCTTTCACATCTGATTTGGTTTGCTGAGTTCTCTGAATGTATCTCTTCTCTTAAATTCAGAATGAGGAGACCTGCTGTGTGAAAGCCTTCCTTTAGCAGGACATTCCTCCTAATATTCCGCTTCCTAGTCCACCCCAGCATCTTCCCCTCAACAAGACTCAGCTAACGTCCCATGTATTTGGAGAAAATGTGAGAAACTAGTCATACACTTGGAGCTCTTCTAAACGTCAATACTTCACATATGCCCGCGTGTTTGTCCAGTTTCCTTCCTCCAGTGGAGTCTTGATGCCTGTGCCAATGATTAATTATCAGTCTGTCCCCAGAATTAGCAAATACCCCGGGAATAAAATTACTTGTGATCTCAGCTCATCTAGAAAGGGCTCTTTCCTCTTAGGAATTTTAGTTGATACAGTCCTTGGTGATTTCACAGTTCTCCAATGTCTTTAAAAGAATGGCTTTTGTTTTTATCCAGTGTTTTCTTTTTTTTGTTTTATCAGTGTTGCTGTGGTAGGGCTGATTAATTGCTTGGGGCTGCATACTGAAAACAGCCTAAAAAGAAGTCCTTAATTTCAAAAAGGTTTTTAAAAGAAAATGCTACACAACTACAAAGCAATTCCGAACAAAATATTTCAAAAGGATGTTTTGAGAAATGACAGTTCTTAAAATTAATATGTAATTTTAAAGAAGAAAATACTCACTTGTATTTATTAATTCTGGAAGTCTGGTTTTTAAAAATCATATAATCAAACATTATTTTAAAAATATGTTAAGATTTTAAAACCATGAGAGAATTAATTAGTACAGACAAATTACTGTGGTCATATAAGTGAACAGAAAATATCACTATATCACTGAGTAACTGTGTCATTTCCAGGGCGTTTCAACTTGACCCACTTCTGTTTTTCTCGCTATGTCATAGTTACTGATATTTTTATTACTAGATAAAAGTATACCTGGTAATTAAATCTTCAAAATAAATTATGAACTATGCCAATTTGAATTTTTACTTCTCATTTTTTTTTCTTACACTCTGAAAATAAGATACTTTCCATGTACATGGTTTTACAGTTAAAAAACAATTTATAAATACTTCATTTTACTAAAATACAAGAGATATAAACAGTTGGTTACAATGTTACCTGGATATATTTTTCTACACCATGCCATCTTTCAATGTAAATGCTTCATACCTCACCATATTTTTGAGAAGGAAATGTCAACCAATCCAGTACTCCTGCCTGGAGAATTCCATGGACAGAGGAGCGCGACAGGCTGCAGTCCAAGGAATCTCAGAGGCAGACACGACTGTGCAGCTAACTTAACTTTTCACCATATTTATCATGCTGTGATACTCAGTATTTCAACGTAAATCACATTGACTTCCCGCCCTGGAGTGAAAAGTATAGAATATAATTTCCCTGAAGTTTAGCTATAACTGCTGCATTCTTATTCTAAATCCCACAAAATCTGTAGTTTAATTACAGAAGCATCAAGTATATACATAAACATATATGTATGAGAATAATGTAATGAACTCCTATGTATCCTCACGTTAGTTCAATAATTACCAATTCATGGGCTTCTTTTATCTATACTTATAACCACTTCCTCCATTCCCTCTCAACCCAAATTTATTTGAAAAACAAATCTCAGTCATCATACTGCATGTATATTTAAAAAGGGATTCTTTCTAAACACAACCACAATGCCATCATTAGACCTAAAAAATAAACATTTCCTTAATATTCTCAAATACGGTCAATGCTCACATTTCCTTAACTACTGTACACATATTTCCCTGACTGTCACACACACACAAAGTATTTTTATACTATCAATGACATGTAATCAATAGCAAAGCAGTATTCTCTTTTGCCACTAGATGGTACTACTGTATAAATTTCAGAAATCCCGAAATTAATCTAGTTGGAAGAGACACATCTTGCCGTCCACAGGATTACATACGAATGATCAGTAAACATAATACAAGATCATATGATGTATTACAAAGTCTAAAAAGTGATTTTTTTGAGAAATAACCATTGTTTCAGATTAACTTTAATCCAATGTAGTAAATTTCAATGTTTCCAAGTGTCTTTTCACACATCAATATTTTAAGACAAAATAAACAGAGCATGGCATTTCCTGTTAATACCATAAAGCCGCTGCTTCTTTTTTTTCAAAAAGCTTCTTGAAAGGAGAGATACATAAATAATTTCAGTATAAGGGCATAACTGCTATGATACCATACACTAAATCCTCAAGAAATATGTGGATGGCTTTGCAAGGATGTCTGTAAAAACACTCACTGAGCAGTAATCAATTCATGGTTGAATTCAGACATATCTTAAATACTAATATTCATGATGTATATTACACCCCATTGCTAAGAGGTCAACCTGGTATTTCATCGCAGAAATTTAAGGACCTGACTTATATTGTTACTCTGAGAGACATTCCACACTTCAGCATTCCCATCCATGGAGATGGGTCTAAAGGTATGCTAAAATGTTTCATCAAAATGAAGTTTCGATTTGCTCTAGTTAAAAAAAAGAAAAAACTTTAAAAGGGGACTCAGAATTCTGCACAAGAGACATTCAGACAGGTGTGCTAGGAAGAATTCTCTACAAAATATACTTCTGAAGCAGAAAAGCGATTAGTCCCACTGGGAAGTTTAAATTTTGTATCTTTAAACTTTTAAAACCACATGTCATGTACAATAATTTTAGATACATTATGTTGATCAGTGTTAAAATACCAAACTACTCTTTTTTAACCTAGTAGATAATTGATTCAGCTGTTTTCATGGTTTGTGGTGAGAAAAAAAATGTTTCTTTATAGTCTATAGAAAAAATATTTCTTTATGAAGGACTTGAGATAGGTATCTTGGAGATCTGTCATTGTTACTGCCATAGAAACAGGCAACAGAGTAGAAAAGATTTATGGATAGAAGAGAAAGAAAGGGAGAAAGAGAGAAAAAGAAAGGAAGGTTCATATGAGTAAAAGGCTAAACTGCTATGATACTGAATAAAAGGGTAAAAGAGGAACAGCTCAATAGTTCAGTTAGTGCACAGAAGCCTGAAGAATAAGAGAGACCTCAAAATGCATGGAAAAAGAAATAGAAGAGAATAATAAATGAACAGGGAGTAAGAGGAGTGAGCAGACAGGAAGAAGAGGGTCAGAAACCCAGACGGTAAAATAGCCAAGGCGCAGAAAAATCATGTAGCAAGAAGGATTTCTTTTTTAAAGAGAAGGGGGTAACAGCTTGTTGATGACCTCCAGTTCTATTAAATTCAGTGAAAGGAAAATCTGCCTAACTGGAAATTAAAACAGTTAAAGTTTTAACTGCAATTATTTTGAAATAAGAACATATTTTCCCAGTGCACACTGAGTATTTTATAACTTTTCATGGAGGTTATCACAGCTTTTCAATGCTATGCAGCAAACCAATTTTAGGGCTGGAAGGTGTCGTGGACATCATCTGTTAGTGCAACAACTACTTTTCAAATAAAGCAATTTAATTCTGGAAGGGCACCCTACAGTCTGTAGCTCAGTTTATGGCAAAACCAGAAACAGAGTCAGGTACTAATCTTCACTTCAGGACTCTTCTCGTTAAGTCACCCCAAATTTCTTGATGGTCTGCCACTGCAGCACTTCAGTGGTGACAGGATCTGAGGGGGCTGGGGATGTGACTACAATCTGTTTTAATCCTTACGATTAATCCTACAGTTGCGAGGCTAGAATCACACAGGACCCCCAGCCTCACTATAGCGATGGTGAAGTTGGTCTCTCATTTTTAAGCTTAAAAATAACTAAGGACTAACTACTTAGTCACTGTGGTTTTATAATCATTTTCTTTATATGATTTGCTGGATGAATTAAAAACATTTGGACTGAAAATATCAATGTTAACTTTTGCAAGAAAGAGTTTACAAATTACTGCTTAACTTAAAAAATACACTTCTAAGTAAGTGAAGTGTCTAACCCCAAGTTTACAGGAAGAAACATGGAATAAAAACGGATACACTACAATTTAAAGTCACAGTCTTGATACCTTCATATTAGATGCCTCAGTTTCCAGTTTTGTAAGATGATTGGAATTATCTTCTAGCTCTTGTCGAAGATTTGAGTTCTCCATCTTCAGGGCCTCAACTTGCTTTAACAACTGATCATATGAAGCTGCAGCCATCCTTGGCTACCCCTGGACCTATAAGGTTAAAAAGGATTTTGAAATTCACTACTGAAAAATAGAGTGGCTGCTTGTTACAAAGAAAGGGATAAAGAAACAAAACCTCGGAGACATTTAATAAGAGCTGTGTTAACGTAGCAGTTTCAGTCTCAAAACAACATTGTGCGGGTGGCAGCATCTTTCTGAGAAGATGAAATACCGGGGTTTTAATTAAAGACAAGTAAGATTTAAAACAGAAGAGAACTTCAGTAGTGTCTGAAAAACACCTGCCTTTTTACAGATGGGTAAGATTTCTATCAGGTTAGAATTTTTTCGAGGTTTCAGAGATATTTTAAATGGTCTTACAGACAAGACTTAGGAGATGCAGTTATTGATAAGAAATATATTTATATTGGTCATATTAATTTATTTCTGGATTTTGTCCAACAGTCACACAATTTTATAGCCCAAATGGATTAGTGAGATTAAGCACTGCAGTCTACCACTTTTCATTTGACAAAAGGCTAGTCTTAAACATTATCCATGGGGAAATATGAAGTTCCAAGAAGGCCTCATTAAAAAGGCAGTCATTTAACAAAACAGACACAAGGGAGAGGATTGGATTGAGACTTCAAATCTTTTGGAAAGAAAGATGATAATAATTGCTAATATAAAATTCTATTACATTTATCCAAAAGGATGAATATAATAGGCCACGCTATGGCATACGTATCACGGGACCCACTGTGCTCATGTTGAGGCTGAAAGACACTTAAAGAAAACGGATGATTTTAGGAGTAGAGACTGTCAAAGAGAAGTGAAGCAGAGCCTGGCTATTAATGACATTACCATGAAAGAAAAGGGGAGAAAAGAAAGATATAGAGTATAGTCAGCTAATAAGAGGTCCTTGGCCTGAAGAATTAGAGAATGCTAGAAGTTATGTTCAGACTAACGAAGTTCCAAAGACCCAGATCCTCTTTGTAGTTTAATTTCTATGGAATAAATAAAATTCTACCTATCTCTAAGAGTTAAAAAGTATAACAAAGATTGTACTCAAGCAATACTTAATAGATCTGGACATTAAAAAAATGTTTCTGCAGTAAAAATCCACTATATGAAATAAGGCAGACAAATTACAACACTGGCTAGTCATGACAATATTGTGGTTCAGCAACTGGAAGGGATTCCCTAACAAGGGAAATCAAGTGACATAGGTCTCGTCTGTTCTCCAACAGCTAGGGACGATAAATCTGGTGCCACCCACTGTCAACTGAGGAGGAAACAGAGCCCTGGGTGGTGGAGATCACCCTCAAAAACCTTCACGACTGAAAAGAATGAGCACTGGACTTGGATTTGGAGATATGGGTCTTAATTTCAGTCTTGGTCATGCCTTTACCTTTGTCCCTGAATTTTAATTTATTTCACCATTTGTAAAATGGACCTTCACTACCTTTTTAATATACTTTACAGGGATATTATTAGAATTGAGAAACAAAAGAATGGCCTAAAAATAAAAGTCCTGTGTAAGTTATATCACGAAAATACACTTGAAACGTAACTTCCTTAGTAAGACCTAATGTTAATCTACTGTTATAAGCCTCCGTCCTCTGACCAATGGACAAGAGGTGAACTCTTTTGAAAAAGGACTGAGAAGGTATATCAGAAACAAAGGAGAAATTCACAAGTGGGATCACTTATTTGTTTTGTGTACATGCATGCTCAGCTGTGTCTGACTCTTTGCAACTCCATGGACAGCAGCCACCAGGCTCCTCTGTCCATGGGATGATCCAGGCAAAAACACTGGTGTGGGTTGTCATTTCCTCCTCCAGGGTATCTTCCTGATCCAGGGACTGAACCCCAGTCTCCTGCGTCTCCTGCATTGGCAAGCAGTTTCTCTACTACTGAGCCACCTGGGATGCCCTATCTATTTTATACCGTACCACTAATAAGCATCTCTACAAAGAGGCAGCACATTAAACATCATCTGACAAAGGCGGGAATCTGACAGCATTTAGTAACGTATGCCCTAAAATTCCTCATTCCAAATAAAAGCCTAACAGGCAATGTTCCACTAAAATAGTATAAATAAGAGAAAAAGTAACAATACAGGGACAGAGAAAATTACTGGAATTATGTTAAGACACAGAGGTTATAACCATACACAGTTACAAAAAAAGCCAGATGGGCAAACTGAGCAAAAGACTACTAAAAGTGCTCTTTACTGGAACAAAAAAGAATTCAGCCCTTTAGGTGGACAATTAAAACATCCCATCATTTTTTTTTCTCTCCCTCCAGAATCAAAACACTTAAGTCATTTCTGCTTTAGAAAGCAGGATGTTTTCATATAATTTTATGAGAAAAATAAGATGTTTTGAGGTAATACTTTGCTTTGTGTCCTTTTAATATGTTGCAGCCATACCTAGTTCAAAATTGCTTAATGCAAAATTTTTAAAAAATCATAAGTTTGTTTTAGAAAACCTTTTAAACAATCACAAGAATTTCATACCAAATATATCGTAAATGCAAATCACCCAGCATCATTAAAAAAAAAAACCTCAAAATTTATCTGATGAAATGGGAAAAAAATCTCTGAATCTTTCACATTACTGAGAATATACAAAGATCTAAAATAGGCTTTTCAGTAAGTGAAAGGGTTAGTTGCTCAGTCCTGTCCAACTCTTTGGGAGCCAACTCTTTGGATTGTAGCATGCCAGGCTCCTCTGTCGATGGAATTCTCCAGGCAAGGATACTGGAGAAGGAAGTCATTCCCATTTTCAGGAGATATTCCTGATCCAGGGATCGAACTCAGGTCTCCTGCATTGCACGTGGATTCTTCCTGAGTCACCAGGGAGTCAGGGTGTGCACTAAAGAGATTCTCATCCCTTAAAAGTAAGGTAGGGGAGAAGAAAGCAAAAGGACTGTTATTTAGACCTTTATCCACATGTTCACTAGAAACAAATTCACAAGGATCCTAAGAAATCAATGCAAGGAGGCAGAAAAGTTTAGGTCGGTAAGGGATACTCAATTAAAATTAAATCTGAAAGATTCTTTATTAAAAATTAAGAAGTTTGGGATTAAAAAAAAATTAAACTGCTTTTATTCTGGTTTAATGAATTTTTAAAAAGATGTAGCTGTCAGTCCTGTTAGATGGTAATGAAAAAAGAAGAAAATATCAATACAAAAAGAAATCAAAAGAATCATAAAAGACTACTTTGCTCAAGTCTATGTAAACAAACTTGAAAACTAAATGAAACAGATAATTTACTAGAAAGTGTATTTTATCAAAACTAACCAAAAGAGAAGGGAAATCTAAAATTTACAACAAAAATCATTGTTGTAAAATTGATATCACTCAACACATTAATAGAGCTACACAGAAGAAAAATATTATCATGCCAAAGGTGATGAAAAGACGCTTTAAAAATTCAATGCCCATTCTTGTTGAAAATACTGGATAAAAGCACACTTTTTTAATGCAATATATTTCAGCCCCACATAAGCCCAGCACCACCCAATGAGGAAATACTAGATACACTATATTACTAAAGTCAGGGAAAGCCCCATTTTTACCAGTCTTACTCATTTTATCAGTCAACACAGAGAATGAAATCAGAAAGGAATACTACTGGCAGGGTACAATTAAATAACCAGAATATCCAAAAGAATCAACTAAATATTACTACAAGATAATCTGGTAATTTAGTGAGGTATAAAACATAATAGAAATCTTTCCTTCACATGTACAAAGAGAAACCAGATAAAAGATAAAATGGAAGAAAAGATCTTATCTATAATTAAAAAAAACTGGCATAAACTGAATAAAGAGTTCAAAACATGTATGAGGAGAACTATGGAACGCTTCTGAGAGACACAAAGGTAGATTTCAACAAATGGAAAGACGTATCTTGTTTGCGTACTAAAGATTCAGCATCATCATGATGTCATTTCTCCCTGAGTTAGTTTTACATGGTCCCAATATAAATACTATATAAACTTTTTTAAATTTTGTTTTCTACAGCTAGACAACTGGAAAAAAAAAAAAAGCAAAAAAGGGAAAATATGAAGGGAAGAGCAGAGCATACCTACGTCATATTACATTAGTGCTGCAAACCCAGTATAAGTAAAACAGTATGGAGTTTACTGTATCAGTAAGCTGATTTCTTAGTTCTTGTCATTATACTATGGATATATAAGATGTTAACGTTAGGAGAAACTAACTGAAGGGTACATAGGAACTCTCTTAGATTTTTCTAGCTCTTTTATAAGTACAAAGCTATTTAAAAATAAGAAGGCTTTAAAAAGCTATGATATTGGCAGATGAATAGATCAACCAAGGGAACATGTTTTTTTAATTTCAGAAGTATATGCAAGTTAGTCATAATAAAGGTAGCATCTCAAAAGCATGTCGGAAGATGGACTTAAAAAAAAAAAAGAAGATGGACTTTAAATACATGGCAAGGGCAACAGGACAGCCATGAGCAAACATAAAGCAGCATCAATTTCTTATACTACACATTAGGGTGAATTACAAAAGAAACAGGGATTTAAATGCTTAAGAACATTATATGGCATTTAAATTATAGAAAAGAGTTGTGCTTTTAATTAAAAATACTTAAATGGAATACACCTTCTTTCAAGGAGGCTATTATAGAGCAACGAACATTTTAATTTTGACTTATTTGTGAAAGGGTAAGGCACATGGAAGGCCTGTTGGACCTCTGAAATGATTATGTCTGTTACTAGAATAGGGGTAATAAATCAAGTTCTTGGGTTATGTCAAACAAATGGGAAAGGTTTTTACTGGGTATAAAAGTATAACTACTTTTAATTAAACAGGATACATCCATGCAGTGGGATATTACACTGGCATTTAAAAAATGAGGTTGATGTAAAAACATAAAAAAGAAGAGAGAAAACAGAGTATGGATCACTATGTCTTATACTGTACATCCTGTTTTAATAAAAAATAAAAGGGTTGTAAAAAGATAAAGGCAGAGGAACCAGAGATCAAATTGCCAACATCCGCTGGATCATCGAAAAAGCAAGAGAGTTCCAGAAATACATCTATTTCTGCTTTATAGACTAGGCTAAAGCCTTTGACTGTGTGGATCACAGTAAACTGTGGAAAATTCTG
Organism: Capricornis sumatraensis; assembly: GCF_032405125.1. Taxonomy (NCBI): domain Eukaryota; kingdom Metazoa; phylum Chordata; class Mammalia; order Artiodactyla; family Bovidae; genus Capricornis; species Capricornis sumatraensis. The sequence continues at coordinate 99,493,944 of NC_091070.1, read as the reverse complement.
AAAGAGATGGGAACCAGACCACCTGACCTGCCTCTTGAGAAATCTGTATGCAGGTCAGGAAGCAACAGTTAGAACTGGACATGGAACAACAGACTGGTTCCAAATAGGAAAAGGAGTACGTCAAGGCTGTATATTGTCACCCTGCTTATTTAACTTCTATGCAGAGTACATCATGAGAAACGCTGGGCTGGAAGAAACACAAGCTGGAATCAAGATTGCCGGGAGAAATATTAATAACCTCAGATATGCAGATGACACCACCCTTATGGCAGAAAGTGAAGAGGAACTAAAAAGCCTCTTGATGAAAGTGAAAGGAGAGAGTGAAAAAGTTGGCTTAAAGCTCAACATTCAGAAAACAAAGATCATGGCATCTGGTCCCATCACTTCATGGGAAATAGATGGGGAAACAGTGGAAACAGTGTCAGATTTTATTTTTTGGGCTCCAAAATCACTGCAGATGGTGACTGCCGCCATGAAATTAAAAGACGCTTACTCCTTGGAAGAAAAGTTATGACCAACCTAGATCGCATATTCAAAAGCAGAGACATTACTTTGCCAACAAAGGTCCATCTAGTCAAGGCTATGGTTTTTCCAGTGGTCATGTATGGATGTGAGAGTTGGACTCTGAGGAAGGCTGAGCACTGAAGAATTGATGCTTTTGAACTGCGGTGTTGGAGAAGACTCTTGAGAGTCCCTTGGACTGCAAGGAGATCCAACCAGTCCATTCTGAAGGAGATCAGTCCTGGGTGTTCACTGGAAGGACTGATGCTAAAGCTGAAACTCTAATACTTTGGCCATCTCATGCAAGAGTTGACTCATTGGAAAAGACTCTGATGCTGGGAGGGATTGGAGGCAGGAGGAGAAGGGGACAACAGGATGAGATAGATGGCTGGATGGCATCACTGACTCGATGGATATGAGTCTGAGTGAACTCCGGGAGTTGGTGATGGACAGGGAGGCCTGGTGTGCTGCGATTCATGGGGTCGCAAAAAATTGGACACGACTGAGCGACTGAACTGAACTGAAAAAGATAAAAATGTCATTGAAAGGATACACAAAAGTACGCTGACTGCCTCTGGAAAAGTCTCAGCTCTGCTGAGAAGATGCCTTCCTTTTCATTGTATACCTTTTTGTAAAGAGCAAAAGGTTGGTTTTTTGAAAAGATTGAATGTTAGAGACAGACAAGATACCAAACATATAAAGTGAACAACATTCAAAGGTGTGGGGAATTGACTCAAGAAGAAATAGATAATCTTAATAGTTCTACAACTACTGAAAGCTGGAGGAGTTAAATGTTTCCCCTTTCTTCTGTCCAACACAAAAAAATACCAGATTCAAATGGTTTTATAAACACCTTCTACCAAACATTTGAGAAACGTATCATTCCAACCTTATGCAAACTTTTCCAAGAATAAAAATCAAGGAAATATTCCCCAGCCCATTCTATGAGGCTAATATAGTCATGATATAAGTCAAAGGTACTGTGAAAAAGAGAATCATAGGCTAATATCACTTATGAATACTGCCACAAATATCCTCAACAAAGTGTCAGGAAATAAAACACAAAAGTATAGAGAAACTATAGCAGAATCAAGCTGAGTTTACTCAGCTTGCAAAGATGGTTTAGCACTGGATGATCTATGTGTATCATTCACTTCATTAAAACATTAAAGAAGAAAACCATACGATCATCTCAATAGAGAACAAACATTTGGAAAACATCATTATCTACTCAAGATAAAAACTCAGTGAGCTGGGAACAGAAGTTGCCAACAACATTAAATGTCATTCTTAATACTGAAATACTATAGGCATTCTTTTTAAAATCAAAAGCAAAGCATGATAATGATTCTCTACTGTTACATCATAATCCTGGAAGTTGTAATTAGGACAGGAAATTTTTTAAAAGGAAATAATAATTGAAAATGAAGAAATAAAACAAAAATCTCAAGAAATATGAAACTTTAACAAGTCAGATTTTAAAAAGTAATTCTGCACCTCACCTATTTTTAATTCTTTTCTCTTTATTTAACAACCAGTAGAGGTATTTATTCTCCATTCAACTTCTCTTCCTCTTTTCCACTAAAGTCAGGTAGATAGCGATAATCAGTCTCCTATCTGCTCTATTCTTTCCCCACCCCTTCCTGTCCTTTACATTCTGTAATCGGCTACATTCATTGGCTGGACTCTGTTGAAGTCCATTCCAAGTGAGGGCACCAAAATTACCTGGAACAGAGGCTGGATAATTTTCTGCAAGGGCTGGATAAGAAGTCTTGGTAAACGATATGATTTCTGTCGCAACTTCTTGACTTTGTTGCTGTAGCACAAAAGCAGCCACAGACAATACATAAATAAATGCACATGACTGTGTTCCAAAAACACTGTTTTCAAAAACAGTAGCGATTTGCTAATCCCTGGCCCAGACATGAATTCACAATTCTGGTTTCCAAGCCCCTTAAGGTAGCCCACATAATTTCAAAGGCTATTGAGAAATTTCAAAATTAGTATTTTACTAATTATTTATTGGCTGCACCATGCAGTCTGCAGAATCTTAATTCTTAAACCAGGGACTGAACATGGGCCCATGGCAGTGAAAGCACCAAGTGCTAATCACTGGACTAGCAGAGAATTCCGTAGTATTTTTTTCTTAAATAAGAAGTAACCTGAAAAGAGACCTAGGAAGTCTTAAGGACTTTATGTTTCAGTAATCATTTTTAATTTCCATGATTTCTTCCTCTTCCAGAAATTTGTTACAACCTTGATCTGGCTCCCTTTCATTCTGTGACACTGTCAGAACACGTTGTTTTCACTGGTTTTTTGTAAGTATCACTTCACAGTGAGGTCTTAAGAGAAAGAAGTGATAAACGCAAGTGATTTTTAACTCACTAGCTTGTATTCGAAATTACTTTTTACATTAAGATTTTTAATTCACTTAGAATTTGTATTTTATACTATGAGTGGTTTAACTGAATTGATTCTCATACAAATAACCAATTGCAGATTAATTAAAACATTTCTTTTTCACTGAACTATGTTAAATTCTCATATATACATAGACCTATAACTGTATTACATTTATATTAATTTGAAATAGATTAAAAATCTTACCTAGTAAGGAATAATTCGATCAAATTTTCTATTTTTTCCCCCCCAAGAAAAGGCCCTGTGCATTTTGTATCAAATTGACTTCCGGCTTTTTTGTTATTTGATTTGCCATGACTTAAACACCAAATATTGCTAGTACTAGTATTATTTTATATAATACATACCCCTTATGAAATCACCTTATCCAATTATCCTATGAATTCTAACAGTCTTTTCCTGTAGATTTTCTGGGTATGTAATCATATAATCTATAAGTAGTGATAATTTTGTCTTTTCTTTCCTAATAATTAGACCTCATTTCTTTTTATCTTGTTAGCTTGAATCGACTTCAAAATAGTATTTTAACAACAGTGATCTTATTCCTGATTTTAATAGGAATGATTTCATAATTCACCATTTAAAAATCTTACTCTTAGATTTCAGTAAATACTTTTAACATTCAGGTATCTTCCTTTTATTTAAAAATGTTTTTAGGAGTGGCTTCTAAATGACTTTATAGCACGTTTTGATAACGCATCACTTCAGTCGCTCAGCTGTGTCTGACTCTTTGTGACCCGATGGACTGCAGCATGCCAGCCTTCCCTGTCTATTACCAACTCCCAGAGCTTACTCAAACTCATGTCCATTGAATTGGTGATGATATCCAATCATCTCATCCTCTGTCTATCCCCTTCTCCTTCTGCTTTCAATCTTTCCCAGAATCGGGGTCTTTTCCAAGTAATCAGGTCTTCATATCAGGTGGCCAAAGTATTGGAGCTTCAGCATCAGTCCTTCCGATGAATATTCAGGACCGATTTCCTTTAGGATGTCTCCTTGCATCCTTGGATCTCCTTGCAGTCCAAGGGATTCTCAAGTCTTCTCCAACACCACAGTTCAAAAGCATCAATTTTCTGGTGCTCAGCTTTCTTTATAGTCCAAGTCTCACATCCATACATGACTCCTAGAAATGCCATAGTTTTGACTAGACAGACCTTTGTTGGCAAAGTAATGTCTCTGCTTTTTAATATGCTGCCTAGGTTGGTCATAGCTTTTCTTCCAAGGAGCAAGTGTCTTATAATTTCATGGCAGCAGTCACCATTTGCAGTGATTTTGGAGCCCAAAAAAACAGTCTCTCACTCTTTCCATTGTTTCCCCAACTATTTGCCATGAAGGGATGGGATAGGATGCCATAATCTTAGTTTTCTGAATGTTGAGCTTTAAGCCAACTTTTTCACTCTCCTCTTTCACTTTCATCAAGAGGCTCTTCAGCTTCTCTTCACTTTCTGCCATGAGGGTGGTGTCATCCACATATATGAGGTTATTGATATTTCTCCTGGCAATCTTGATTCCAGCTTGGCATTTCTCATGATGTACTCTGCATGTAAGTTAAATAAGCAGGGTGACAGTATACCGCCTTGACGTACTCCTTTCCCTATTTGTAACCAGTCTGTTGTTCCATGTCCGGTTCTAACTGTGACTTCTTGACCTGCATACAGGTTTCTCAGGAGGCTGGTAAGGCGGTCTGGTATTCTCATCTCTTGAAGAATTTCCCAGTTTTTTGTGATCCACACAGTCAAAGGCTTTGGCATAGTCAATAAAACAGAGGTAGGCGTTTTTCTGGAACTCTTCTAGCTTTTTCGACGAGCCAGCGGATGTTGGCAATTTGATCTCTGGTTCCTCTGCCTTTTCTAAATCTAGCCTGAACATCTGAAGTTCTTGGTTCACATACTGTTGAAGCCTGGCTTGGCTGGCGTGTGAGATGAGTGCAAATGTGTGGTAGTTTGAGCATTCTTTGGCATTGCCTTTCTTTGGGACTGGAATGAAAACTGACCTTTTCCAGACCTGTGACCACTACTGAGTTTTCCAAATTTGCTGGCACACTGAGTGCAGCACTTTCACAGCATCATCTTTTAGGATTTGAAATAGCTCAATGGAATTCCATCACCTCCACTAGCTTTGTTCATAGTCATGCTTCCAAAGGCCCATTTGACTTCGGGTTCCAGGATGTCTGGCTCTAGATGAGTAATCGCACCATTGCGGTTATCTGGGTAATGAAGATCTTCTTTCTATAGTTCTTCTGTGTATTCTTGCCATCTTTCCTTAGTATCTTCTGCTTCTGTTAGTTCCACACTGTTTCTGTCCTTTATCGAGCCCATCTTTGCATGAAATGTTCCCTTGGTATCTCTAATCTTCTTGAAGAGATCTCCAGTCTTTCCCATTCTATTGCTTTCCTCTATTTATGATAAAATATAACCATACAGTTTTTAATTTGCTGATGCTGTCAGTTACCATATTTTCTCATTTTGATCCATCCTCCATTCCTGCCATAAACCCTACCTGTTCATATTTTATTAATTTTACTACTTTGTTCATTGCTCAGTATCTCCTGGGAAATTTTTATGAAAGGAATCACAATATGACTGAAATTTTTATAGTATTTTAAATTACAGATTTAAATTAACTTTACGCTAGTTTTATATGGTCTAGAATAGTTTGAAAAGCAACTTATCTAGTCTTGGAAAGTCAGCTAGAATTCAGATCACAAGGTGCTTGTTTAGGTGAAAGATTTCTGAATATTTTAAATTTTCTTCTGTTGTTAAGCCTTTTCATTCTTTCTTCATCCTCCTGTATCAATTTGATTCATTAACGGTTCACTCATAAATTATCCAATTCCTCTAGCTTTTCAAGTATAAGCAAAGCGCCATAAATAGTCTCTTTAAGATTTGTCTCCTTTCCCATTTATGCTCTTTTCGTCTTTTGTTCCTTTAGCCCGGCTTTACAGGGTTTCTTCTATTTCACTCATCTTTAACTCCTCCCAGAATCCACTTTTAGTGTTATACATCCTTTCCACTATTTTATATTCTATTTTATTTATTTCTGAACTTACCTTTACTAATTATATCCTCTTATTTTCCACTGGCTTATTTTGTTCTTGTTATTTAAATTGAGCAGTAATTCATTTACTGCCTTTATTACCATGTTATCAGTTTCTTCTTTAATAATAATAATTTAAGGTATAATACTAACTTTCTTCTCAGTATAGCTTTAGCCATATTTCACAGGTTTTAGCATGAAGTATTTTCCTCTTAATTTCTTGATAATTTATAATTTCAATATTGACTTCTTCTTTGACTCAGGTGTACTTAAGATTTTTCTCAATTATTAGCAATATAAAATGACTTGTGAGTCATCTTTTTCTTGCCACTGATTTATTGTTTGTTAGACTGACTGGAGACTGCTGCCTACAAATGCTATTATTTTGAATTTTTAAAAGTTTGCCTTGTAATCAAGAACATGACTAATTTTCATAAATATCTGACTGAAATTTTTAAAAAAGGAAAAAGTGTACAAAGTTGTAAAACAGGTATATAATATGCTAACACCTGTAGCATATTATTCAAATCCTCTGTATATCTGCTAATCTTTCTACTTGATGAAATGTAGAAAGTCTACCATTTATTGCATATTTACAATAGGTCATATAAGTGCCATGTACATATCTGTGTGTGTGTGTGTGTGTGTGTGTGTGTGTGTGTAGTTTAATCATCACCAACTGTGACGTAGGTATCCCTTCCTATTCTAGAGTTAAAGAAGATGGGACTTCACAAACGTCAAGTAACTTTCCTAAAAACGCAGCTCAAATGTCTGAGCCACAATTTAAAGTCATATTTACTCTCAATGCTCAAGCTCCTAGGACCATGCCCCTACCTCTACGTAGCTTTCACGATCTAGTGTACTTAATACCAGTCTTCGTTCCAAACTTATTTTCTATTAAGTTCCAAGATAACCCTTCTCTTTACCTAATTCCCTCTTCACTCTTCCATACAAACTATTTTGTACTTCTGCTCAGAATTCATCTCTTTTTGAATGTCCCATCCTTTTCCCCCCTCTGCTTTGGTATACTCTAAAGCCCAATTCTGTTTCCTCACATAAAAACCTTCCTAAATTTGTATCACAAGTCATAGGGGAAAACAATCTTACTTAAAACTGGCCAAAAAAAAAAAGGATGGGGGCAAAAAATGAATGTACTCAGGAATTATTGTATGCTTTAAGAATCATACTGGTTATGACTAAGATATCAGCTACTAATGTTCAAATGTCACTTTAAATTGCTATTTTTTTAAACAACAACAAAAAAATCTGTCTCCCACAAGCCATTAATGAGTCTTCCTGCTAACTGTTCAGTAAATACTATACAACTTGGTTTAACTGCTTTCTAATTATTCCATTTTACTTTGGCAAGTTTTGTTTCCCACCTTTACTTTTTTTTGTATTACTTTTAAAAAATGTTTATTTTTTTAATTTATTACTTTTAATTGAAGATTAATTATAATATCATATTGGTTCTGCCATACACTGACATGGATCCTCCATGTTGTTTCCCACCTTTTAAGACAAGGTTTGGGTCTAATAGTTTTGTGATTCCTGAAATACTCAGTGCAAGTCACAAAAAGATAAATACATGCAAGAATAAACAGCCACGGAGAGCAAAGAAGAGTAAAAAGAGGGCACAAATTCAGAGATTGTCCAAGATGACTCCCATCTTTCTGTACAATTCAAACCAAGAAACATTTGAAAACTAATTATTCCCAAGACACCATGAAAATATTATAGGGAGGTTTTATGGGGTGAATCAGGTTTCCCAAAATATGTTGAGTCACAAGCAGCTAATCCCTGGAATTTGTGAAAAATGGCCTCACTCGGAAACAGGAACTTTGCAGATGTAATCAAATTAAAATAGGTCCGATGGGATTAGGACTGGCCCTAAACCCAGTGACTGGAATCCTTAAAAGTAGGCCACGTGAAGAAATGAACAGAGACACAGGGAAAATGCCAAGTGACAATGGAGGCATAGACTGGAGTGAGTCAGCTGCAACCCTAGGAACGCCAGAGAACGCCAGCAACCACCACGAGCCAGGGAGAAAGGCGGGGAGCAGAGTCTCAGAGTCTCTAGAAGGTTTCAACTTGGCCAACACTGTGGTTTTGTCCTTCCAGCCCCAGTTCTGCGAGAGAATACATTTCTATGGTTCTAATCCACGAGTCTGTGGAACTCTGTCACAGCAGCTCTATAACACTGAAAAGATAAACTGACATGTTCCTTATTCTCAATATCTCATGATCTAGCAAAGGATAATATGCCAGTAGAAGGGGAAACAGGTTCCGTATACAAATAAATCAGACATTCTTGTCTCATCTTACATTCCCTTGGCTCATTTTAACTGCAGTCACTGCCGCACCGAACAGCTCACAGCAAGACATAAGCTGACGGCGCGCCGACTGAACCAAGCATCCTGTGCTTTCTGTTCTAGGACCTCTGTGACACGCCAGCGCGGGTCCCCAGCACGCATGCACGTACAGCCTAAGTAAGAGTGAACATGAGCTGGGACTAAAGGGGAATGGGAGCTAGTACGCATAATCCTTTCCTTAGGTAAACAATTTTATGCTCCTCTGAAAGTCCCGGCTTTCCAAATTGTCTGGAGTGGTGATCAACTTGAGAACACATACTGGCTGTTCCTCTTCATTATTTAACATTTTCTAAGCCACTACTCTTGTTCCTGGATCACTTCACAACGCAAGAATTTCACACAAGTCTTGTCTCAAGATTCCAACTTACAGGAGACTCAGGCACACAAATTGTTGTTATTGTTTAGTCATTAAGTTGTGTCCAGCTTTTTTGCAATCCCATGAAGTGTAGCCTGCCAGTCTCCTCTGTCCATGGGATTTCCAGGCAAGAATACTACAGTGGGTTGCCATTTCCTTCTCCAGGAGATCTTCCCAACCCAAGGATCGAATCTGTGTCTCCTGCTTGGCAGGTGGATTCTTTACCAATGAGCCACCTGGGAAGCCCCAAGATACAAATAACCTACAATTCAAAGGCAAGTTTGGGTTCAAGAGACTGACAGAGTTTATGAGAGTCACACCTTGCTGAGACAATTGGAGGTAATTGCATAAATGGGGCCTGGAACCACACTGTGGCTAGGTAACACTACAGTGTGAGGAAGATGAGGTTTGGACAGAGGACCCACAGAAATGGTATAACAAGACTAAACGGTACAGCCACACTGCTTTAATGTTTCTCAGCTTCTATTCTAAACATTGTCAGAGTAGCTAATATACCAACATAAGTTAAATGATAATAAAACCAAGACTCTAAAAATAGCTAGTGGAACATATATTTCAATATTCTTCAGTGGGTATCTGGTTACCATCTTAGTCATTATTATATACCATACTATAAACAAATTTGGTAAATGAAATGAGAATTTACTCAAAAAAGTAACATTCATTCACAAAAATAAAACTTAAAAAAATAAAACACTTCAGAGTTGCATGTGTACATCTGAAAAAAAAAAAAGAAAAAAGCTGTATGTGTATGCCTACAGTACAGTAGTCCCACAAAGATGTCCATGTCCGAATCCTGGAAAGCAGTGAATGTGCCACCTTACGTGGCTAAGGGGACTCTGGATGTGAACAAGTAAAGTTTCTTAATGTTGGGAAAATTTCCTGAATTATGTGGGGAGAGCTGCTGTAGTCACAAGGGTTCTTATAAGAAGCAAAGAGAAAAGTCTGAGTCAGAGGAGATGTGAAGACAGAAACAGAGGGTCAGACAGAGGTTTACTGTGTTGCTTGCATAAAGATGGAGAAGAGGCCATGAACCAAGGAATGCAGCTGGACGCCAGAAGCTGAAAGCAGCAGGTAAATGGATTCACCCAACAGCCTCTGGAGAAAGCACAGCACTGCTGCTATCATGATTTTGGTCCAGTGAAAACCATTTCAGACTTCTGATCACCAAGGTTGTAAAATAACAGATTTGGGCTGTTTTAAACACTAAGTTTGTGATAATTTGTTACAACAACAATATGGAAAATATCCTATAATCCAGTGATCCCTCTTCCAAGGATAAATTCCAGTGAAATCTCACCAGACGTGAAGTGATCTTGAAATACACCCACAATTTCTCTGGCCTTATACCTTCAAAACTGGAGCTCACTCCATCTCCTCTTGTGCGGTCTAGACTAAGTGCCTCACTGCTAATGAAGAGAATATGGCAGAAGTGCTGGAGTATGACCTTCGAGACCACGTCACGAAAGGCTCCCTTCCCGCTCTTCTTCTCTGGGATCACCGGTGGAAGCCAGTCGCAATGTCATGGAGACTATCAGGCAGGCCCTTACAGCAGCTCATGGCAAAGAAGTGAGGCCTTCTGCCAGAGTCAGGAGAAACAGACCATGAGTGAGCCATCCAGGAAGTTAATCCTCCAGTCCAGTCAGACCTCCAGACGGCTGCAGGCCTGACTAACTTCTTAAGTAACTTTATGAGAGACTGCGAGCCATATAACCAATTATGACATTCCTGAATTTCTACCCCAGAGAAACTCTAAAGCATTAAGTATTTCCTGTTTAAGCCACTAAGATTCGGGTAATTATATACTGATATGTTACTAAAATAGTCTATAAGAAGGCCCATACAAGGATGCACACCACAGCAAAGATTGTGGTAAAAGAGACTTGGAAAAAACCCTTAAGGACCTTCCCATCTGATAGATGCTACAGAACATTATATAGCAGACTTGGTACCACAAACTAGATGGACAGAAAGTAAAAGAGATCTTCAAAACAGTATGGAGGGACTTCGCTGGCAGTCCAGCGGTTAAGACTCCACGCGTCTAACGCAGGGGACATATGTTCACTCCCTGGCAGAGAAACTAAGATTACACATGCTGTGTGCGTGCGTGTGTGCTAAGTGACTTCAGTTGTGTTCAACTCTTTGCGACTCTATGGACTGTAGCCCACTAGGCTCCTCTGTCCATGGGATTTCCCAGGCAAGAACAGTGGAGTGGGTTGCCATGCTTTCCTCCAGGGAATCTTCCAAACTCAGGGATGGAACCCACATCTCCTGCATTGCAGGCAGATTCCTTACCAACGAGCCACCAGGGAAAGCCCCATGTTGCAGGTGGTAGCCGCCGCCTCACCAAAATTTTTTTAAATAGTATTAAGAAAATAAAAAATAGTATTGAGTTAAAAATGTTAAAAAGTTATACAAATTAAAAACATAAATTTGGTACAATACCCCAAGAAGCAAAAGTAGGAACCCAAATAGGTATTTCCACATCCATGTTCAGAGTAAAATTATTCATAAAAACCAAAAGATGAAAGCAACCCAAGTGTCCATCAAAAAATGAATGGATAAACAAATGTGGTACACACACACTGGAATATTCAGTTCAGTTCAGTCGCTCAGTTTGTCCGACTCTTTGCGACCCCATGAACCGCAGCATGCCAGGCCTCCTTGTCCATCACCAACTCCCAGAGTTCACCCAAACTCATGTCCATCGAGTTGGTGATGTCATCCAGCCATCTCATCCTCTGTCATCCCCTTCTCCTCCTGCCCCTAATCCCTCCCAGCATCAGAGTCTTTTCTAATGAGTCAACTCTTCGCATGAGGTAGCCAAAGTATTGCAGTTTCAGCTTTAGCATCAGTCCTTCCAGTGAACACCCAGGGCTGATCTCCTTTAGAATGGACTGGTTGGATCTCCTTGCAGCCCAAGGGACTCTCAAGAGTCTTCTCTAACACCACAGTTCAAAAGCATCAATTCTTTGGTGCTCAGCTTTCTTCACAGTCCAACTCTCACATCCATACATGACCACTGGAAAAACCATAGCCTTGACTAGACAGACCTTTGTTGGCAAAGTAATGTCTCTGCTTTTGAATATGCTTTCTAGGTTGGTCATAACTTTCCTTCCAAGGAATAAGCGTTTTTTAATTTCATGGCTGCAATCACCATGTGCAGTGATTTTGGAGCCCCCAAAAATAAAGTCTGACACTGTTTCCACTGTTTCCCCATCTATTTCCTGTGAAGTAATGGGACCAGATGCCATGATCTTCGTTTTCTGAATGTTGAGCTTTAAAGCCAACTTTTTCACTCTCTCCTTTCACTTTCATCAAGAGGCTTTTTAGTTCCTCTTCACTTTCTGCCATAAGGGTGGTGTCACTGGAATATTATTCAGCCTCAAAAAAGGTGGACATTCTGACAGATGTGACCACATGGATGAACCCTGAAGACTAATCTTATACGAGGTTCTAAGGGAAGTCAAATTCATAGGGAAAGAAAATGGAACGGTGGTTGCCAGGAGCTTGGGAGGAGGACATGGAGAATCAGTGCTTACTCAGTAGTTTCAGTTTGGGAATGTGAAAAAGAACTAGAGATGAATTGTGTGATACATTCACAACAAGAGTTAATGCCACAGAACTATATATACACCTAAAAATGGTTGAGCTGGTAAAAATACCACAATTTAAAAAACCCTCATTAACTACAAAAAAGACACAAAATGCTGAACATTTCGCAAGAATGAATGCACATCTAAGAAACCATGTGAATGAGTGCCCATAAGGGGAGTGGGAATAACGCGATGAAAGCTTGCCTTGTGGGACTGATGATGTCATGATCTGATTTTCAAAAATAATTTTCAAGAACAGAACTAATACTTAACAAGTGAGATGTCACCTATACCAAAACAAGAAACAATCTATGTAACTTTCCTTCTAACCTTACAGAAACCAAGAACCACAAATTATTGACTATTACAGCTAGAAGATCTAGAAATCACTTCATCTTTTACATCCAAGCCACTTAATACTTTAAAGGAAATTTAATTTCAGAATTATCTGCTATTCCAAGCAGATTTTACAAGGCATTGTGTTTCAAACAACAAACTACCACATTCCTTGACGTCAGAAGACATTTTAGATGATATAAATCTTTAAAGATTGTAGGAGTAGCCAAAGCAGTGTTTTCAATGCAGTAGCAATAATATTCCAAATAGTTCTATTGTAAGTTTCTTGGAGGTTAGTTCCCATGTCTTGTACCTTTATATTGTCTGGCATTTAGTAGGTACTCAACTACCTAGTGAATGTATTTCCTCAAGTCATCTTCTCTACATCATATTACCCTATCCTATCCTGTATACTAGGTGAAATTACACTCAGAGATTAGTAAAAAAACAGAGCAGGGGAGGTCAAAATTAAAGAGAACATTTAATATAAGAAGACTGCTACATTATGTGAGAATTTTTAAAAATAGAGAAAATGGCAGAAATCTAAACAGCAATGCAATCTAAACTGCAATTAACAGCTTTGATTCACTTCACAGACATACTTAGGAATATTTAACTTCTGAACTCAGTAGCTCAATTCTGACCATATCAATTATAAAAGTGTTAGATGCTCAGTTGTGTCCAACACTTTGCAACCCCATGGACTGTAGCCTGCCATGGTCCATGGAATTCTTCAGGCAAGAATACTAGAGTGGGTAGCCATTTCTTTCTCCGGGGGATTTTTCCACCCCAGGGATCAAACCCAGGTTTCCTGCATTGCAGGCAGATTCCTTACCATCTGAGCCACCCATATTAATTAACAATGAATAATTTCAAAGACCACTAAAGCCAACAGTACAGTCTTATATTAGGTATTTCATAATAAATATAAAAGGAAAGAAATCAACTTTTCGTACTTTAGCTCTTTCTTATTTAAACCCCCTAAAATCTCAATCTAATACTGTTCTGTTTAGCACAAGTATTAATTTGATTAATGAGATGATCTTTAAAAAGCATGCTATGAATGCCATTATGAAACCTGCTGCATCTCCACTTGCTCAGACACCACATATTTCACAAAGCATTCTACACCACAGCTAAAAACTCAAAACCGAGATTTCTTTTTCATTCAATGAATGATTTGTGATTTATATTGCTTTTCAAGTAATTTCTGTTACATACTATTTTGTATGTTATGCAACAAGCGACATTATAAAATAGTTTTACAGAGTTAGAACAAAACAGAAGACTTACGTTCTTTATGTCCTTATATACAATACATGACCTCGTATAAAGTCACAATATACGTAATTAGGAATAATCTATCATGTAAAATGAAAATCATGCTACACTGAGCTGTTTAAATAGTAAAACAAGATAATTTATATAAAAATAAGAACCATAAACTCTCAAAAACTATATCAGGGTTCAAAGATATGAATGGCATTAGCTATTAAATTTCACTTAAATTTTTCTTTAACTTATTGGAAAAATAAATCAAAGGATCTTCTAGAAAATTTAGATACATACTACAAAAAACAAACAAACTTCATTTAAAAATTTAATATAACATCTTTAATTCTAGGTACAATTTTCATCAGATTTTAAAAAGAGATTCTAAGGACTATTAACCCTGATATGCATGATTAATAATTTTACAGCAAAAATAGTTTTAAAAATAAAGAATAAAATTGCCTAATAGTGAAAACCAGACTAGTTTTATTCAAGTTCAATTTCTTATCTTGAAAAAAATTTTCTAAAACAAAAATTAAAGGTTCTTTCAAGACTTTCTAATACATAAACACTAATTAAGATACATTGACCCTGGAGTGCTTTACAAAGCCACTGCCATCCTGATCAGACAGTAGGGAGGTTTGACAAGCTGGCTATCATAAATATGCATAAAGATAAGGCAGCATTTAAAACTATACTCAATCTGAAAACATGTTTTTAGACATTTAACGAAAGAACAAAAAACAGTGCAATGAAAACACTCGATATCAAGACTATATGTTATGAGTATTCACAAGACAGAAATATATCTAAAAGAAAAATCATGGTGCTTTAATTTGAAGTATTTGCCTATATACTTTAGTCAATGATATCTAAAAGTGACCAAAGAGTAATATAAATACTTAATACAGATCTTAAATATTAACCCTATGAAAAAATTTATCACAATACTTTTTCCCAATTTATATTATAAAGTGATTTACTCTTGAATAACCTAATTAATAGCAGAAAGCTATGCTAACAAAGGAAAAGATCCACTGCTTCATACATAATTTATTAAGATTTCCTACAGGATTTATCTGAAGCAAAGAATTTGAACATCTCTTCTGTGATATAGAATCAGTGTCTGATACATTCCACTGTCAAAACATTCATAGTCAGATATTCTTCCTACTTTTAAAAATCTAAATAATTTCTTCTATACAGATTGTAATGATAAACTACGGATTTTTATAAAAAGACTTCTACCAACAGCACTGCTGCAAGGGTTCTTACTCCTCTGCAGTTATCATTTCAGCCTGGGTGGGAGAAAGCATTGCTGCAGTCATTTGCAAAAAGGCCCTAGGGTTGTGACTTCAAAGTAACAAAGGCACTGGCATCTTTTTGCCACCCTATTCACAGGCAGTTCACTCAGACCGTTTGCAAAAGCAGGCTCTTTGGTAACCAAAATCAACCAAAGCCACCACTCAGGCTCTGCAGTACCTGCCTCCACCTCTTCCTCCTCTCCCAAGCTGCCCTTTCCACAGGGTTCACATCAGCCATCAGCAGCAGCTTTGTATCCGCTCTCTCGGCTACCACTGCCTGTGTCCCTGTGGCCAGGGAGGAAAAGCAGCCTTTCAATGGGCTAGCGCCTTCGCTCCTGCCATGAATATGCTCCATTCTTTGTTGTCCTCTACCCGTTTCCTTAGATACTGTTATTCCACTCTACTCTGTCAACAGGCATTATAAAAACAAAACCTCTTTCTAGCTTCAAAAACGGCTCTCTCTCAACAGTCTCCCCTTAACACTGGTACCCCTCCCCCTTCTCCCTCTTCTGTCAAAAACCCAGGATCAGAAGCACAGGAAATCCATCTCCGGTGCTGCAGTAGGGGAGAGGTGGGGGGAGACGCCCCTGCCTTTTCGCTTGGCGTGTGGCTGCAGACCCTGTGCCAAGGTAAGGCCTTCAGCTTTAGACAGTGCAAGGGAAGACAGCCTCCCCCTCGCCCCCCGCCCGCTCTCAACCCAAGCAGCAAGCCGGGCCAGCGCAGCTCCAGCACCTACCCCATTTCCGAGCCCAGCAGCACCTCCATCCCGTCTCCAATGACACCCAGGGGGGCTGCGCCAATACAGCCACATGTCGGTCACGTGTGCGCGCGCGCAGCCAATCGGCAGGTCCCCGACGGGAACGGGAGCGCCCTGGTCCGCATCCAGCGATTACACAGCAGCTCCACGCGCCTCTTTCCGACTCACACTCTGCACTCAAGGGCAGCAGCGCAAGGGCCCCGCCCCGCCACACGGCTCCGAGCCCAGGCCGGCACCTAGCGCCCACCCCCACCCCCCCAACTCTGCCTCCGGGCCACCCACTGCAGCCGACGGAAGCTGACAAGCAGAAACGGTGGGGTGGGGGAGGTCCACGGGGCAGAAAGATTATTAGCACGAGATACTAGAGGTGGGTGGGTAACAAATTACATCTCATTCATTACTTGCTAAGATTTACAGGCTTGCAAGCACAGAGGAAAAGAATTCTACTAAATCTTTCAAAACAAATAATGTTACATTGCAAATCATCGATTTGCTAGGTAGATCACTGGAACTATGAATTAAAAACACAAGTTTCTAGAAAAGCTATGATGGCAGTACAGAAAAGTAGTTGAGACCAAAATCATGAAGTCACACAGTCTGGATTAAATCTTCTGCTCCTGTGATTTACTAGCTGTGTGACTTTAGTCACTTAAAGGCTCAGTGCTTAATTTCCCCCACAAAATGGGAACAGAAATGTTGAATAGAGGAGTGAATATAGTATTCAGAACACATCCTGACCCAGTAAATGCTATGAGTCACTACTAATCTCTGACTTAAATATTTCACTGCAAATTCCACATTTCACTTAAATTTAACCAAGTAAAGCTTGGATTATTTTTTATTAGTTGGACAAAATCCAAATTGGCAAGGATTTAAACTGGATTTAAAATCTGGTTTAAAATGTGGGGGGTGGGGGTGGGGAGAGTCAGTTTTCATGATCCATTTCAAATTTAAAAGAAAACTTTAGGTCTTTAAATGAAATATATTTATTATAATCTTTATTTTTCAAATTAATAGCAAGAAAAGCACCAAGCAAGCTATCAAACAGAGTTATTTGGAGCAATTTCATTTTAATAAAAATGGTATAAATTAGAAAAGTAATGGACAAATAGCAAAATGCCCACAGATGTACACCGAGTGGATATTCACAGCAGTTATCCATGGAAGGTGGATTATGGAGTAATTTCTGCTTTTCCTGTCTGCTTTTGGATACTTTTTTCTTTTGTCTCTGTATTACAATGCTTATAGCAAATACTCCCTAAATATTTGTTGAATGAACAAATGAAACACATATTATTAGTAATTAGGAAAAATATATGTAATAAATGAAAAGTTTAAATATATTTAGAAATACTTTCCCTTGATATTTGAAGTAAAAGAAACATTAATCAATTTGGTTCTGTCCTAAATATCTCTTTTGTCAAGATGACTTAGTTTTACAAAAGGCTTTCAAGACTCTCTTACTGAAAGTGCATGATTCATTGACTAGGACTTAGTCATCAAGTATTTGTGACAAATTCAGAATAGATAATTCCTCATAAGGCCTCAAGCTTCTAGAAAGAAAAAGTGCCCTTCTAAACACAGAATACATTTTAAAAGCTTTTAAAATAACTTCTAAGTAACCTTAGAAACAACTCCTGACTCTATGATTCAAGCTATTATTTAGTACACCAATTCCCAGCCAAAGTATTTGTCTAAATTTTTATTACATGTGTTATAAAAGTTAGTGATTCAAATGAAAAAATTTTACAGAAAGCTGTGACCATTATACATTCACCAATCAATATAATTCAAATAAAAAAACAAGCCAATCTAAAAACTTTACATTTTACAATGTTTTCAATTGAGTTTATTTCAGCAAGATTTTCAAACCAGATTTCTCAGCAATTCCAAAAAAGTTTGATTTGAATTTTGTATAACAATATATTTAGCTATTTAAAAGTTGTATTTTTTTTAATTGAAGGATAATTGCTTTACAATATTGTGTTGGTTTCTGCCATACATCAACATGAATCAGCCATAGTTATGTTGGGGAAAGCACAGATTGAAACTGCCCACCCTGGCCAGGCACCGTAGTAACTATTTGCATGAGTTGTTTTATGACAGGAGATCCTGATAAGGAACACAGAACTAATAAGCCACCACCAATCGGAAGAGGCATTACTTTGCCAACAAAGGTCCGTCTAGTCTAGGCTATGGTTTTTCCAGTGGTCATGTATGGATGTGAGAGTTGGACTGTGAAGAAAGCTGAGCACCAAAGAACTGATGCTTTTGAACTGTGGTGTTGGAGAAGACTCTTGAGAGTCCCTTGGACTGCAAGGAGATCCAACTAGTCCATTCTGGAGATCAGCCCTGGGATTTCTTTGGAAGGAATGATGCTAAAGCTGAAGCTCCGGTACTTTGGCCACCTCATGCGAAGAGTTGACTCATTGGCAAAGACTCTGATGCTGGGAGGGATTGGGGGCAGGAGGAGAAGGGGACGACATAGAATGAGATGGCTGGATGGCATCACTGACTCGATGGACGTGAATCTGAGTGAATTCCAGGAGTTGGTGATGGACAGGGAGGCCTGGCGTGCTGCGGTTCATGGGGTTGCAAAGAGTCGGACACGACTAAGCGACTGAACTGAACTGAACTGAAAGTTCAGCTTAAACATAGATTTCCATGAAATAATCGACCATTCCACCTAGACTCAATCCACCCTCATCTTCCCTCCATTGTTCCTGCCTTTTATGGTAACAAACATATTGGTACCTCTGTGTACATCTCCTTTCCTAGTCCTGACTGTAAGAATTTTAGGGGAGAGCCACACCCAACTGTACCTTGAATGTCTCATGGTGTACCACATAATATGCTGTTTATTAAGTCCTATTAGTATAAGGAATGATTTGAAATTAATCTCCAAAGGGCATGCAATGCAGATCCTGCAAGGAATAGTAATAACGCAAATGCTGAATAATGAATATTACTGTAAAATATAACCATCTACAGATGAAATAGAATGCTTTAAATAAAAACCCTGGGCCCTCTAGGTTAAAAAAATGTGATGCAGCCTTGGGGTTAAGTTTCTGAGGTTAGGTGGCTGCACAATAAAATCACTTTAGGAGCTTTCAGTCCAGTCCAGTCACTCAGTCGTGTCCGGCTCTTTGCGACCCCATGAATTGCAGCACACCAGGCCTCCCTGTCCATCACCAGCTCCTGGAGTTCACTCAGACTCACGTCCATCAAGTCGGTGATGCCATCCAGCCATCTCATCCTGGGTCATCCCCTTCTCCTTCTGCCCCCAATCCCTCCCAGCATCAGAGTCTTTTCCAATGAGGCAACTCTTCTCATGAGGTGGCCAAAGTACTGGAGCTTCAGCTTTAGCATCATTCCTTCCAAAGAAATCCCAGGGTTGATCTCCTTCAGAATGGACTGGTTGGATCTCCTTGCAGTCCAAGGGCCTCTCAAGAGTCTTCTCCAACACCACAGTTCAAACGCATCAATTCTTCGGCGCTCAGCCTTCTTCACAGTCCAACTCTCACATCCATACGTGACCACTGGAAAAACCATAGCCTTGACTAGACGGACCTTAGTCGGCAAAGTAATGTCTCTGCTTTTGAATATGCGATCTAGGTTGGTCATAACTTTTCTTCCGAGGAGTAAATGTCTTTTAATTTCATGGCTGCAGTCACCATCTGCAGTGATTTTGGAGCCCAAAAAAATAAAGTCTGACACTGTTTCTACTGTTTCCCCATCTAGGAGCTTGAGAAGTTTTAAAAACATCATTAAGTCAGAATCTCTGAGGGTGAGGTCCAGGCATAGGTGTGTATTGTCAGAACTGCAAAGCACCATGCATCACTCCAGCTTCTGCTATCAAAGCTCCTAGTGCACTGCAATAGGGAGACTGTTTTGAAATGTTTTTAAATTCAGAGTGCTATACAGCCTAATGCATCTGCTTACAGAGGAAAAAAACAAACTTCTCTTTTCCTGTCAAAAAGCTTCCTAGTCAGGTACTAGCAATTAACATGAGAAAAACAATAGGGACTAATATACAGAAAATGTTCCACTATAGTATGGAATCAAAAAAATTAAAAACAAAAGAATATCATTTCACCTATTAAGTAGACAATGATATTTTAAAATAATATTGCACGTCAGCGAGGATACATTAAAAAAAAATCAGCAGCAGCTTTTGAAAGTGCTTCAAACGCTCACGTATACTGGACTTTCCTGGTGGTAGAGTGAGTAAGAATCTGCCTGCCAGCGCAGGGGACAAGGGGTGATCCCATGGCGAGGGACATGTCTGGGGAGATTCCACACGCTGCGGAGCAAGGAGACCCGTTTGCCACAACTACTGGGCCCACATTCTAGAGTCCACAAGCCACAGCTACTGAAGCCTGTGTGCCTAGAGCCTCTGCTCCACAAGAAAAGCCACCGCAATGAGAAGCCCCTGCACCACAGCAAAGAGTAGCCCCAACGGGCTGCAACTAGAGAAAGTCTACGTGCAGCAATGAAGACCTAGCACAACAAAAAATAAATGCATAAAAATAAAGTGGTTATACTAAAGTAAGTCCAGTTAAAAGAAATGATGTTATACAATCAAATACAAATATTAATATTCAAATATATTCAGTATTGTTTCCACAAAGGACATTTTAGAAACAAACTCAGTGATTGGTAACAACAGCTTGGTTGATTATACTTTTGGCACACTTAAAGATGGTTAAAATTATGCCAAATGTAGAAGGATAAAATCCATTTAAACCAACGAAGTGCAAGATCTGTACAGTGAAAATTATAAGTCAGTGATGAAAGAAACTGAAGACATAAATAAAGGGAAAGATATTCCAAGCTCACTGATTGGAAAAATTAACATTGTTTAAATGTCCATATTACCCAAAGTGATCTACAAATTCATGTTATCCCTTTCAAACCTCCAATAGCATTTTTTACAGAAACAGAACAAACAATCCTAAAATGTCTATGGAACCACAAAAGACCCAAGATAGCCAAAGGAATCTTGAGGGGAGAAAAAAAGCTGAAGGCATCACATGTCCTGATTTCCAACTATATTATAAAACTATAGTGATCAAAACAGTATGGTAGTTGCAAATCAATTATGCTCCAAAAAAAAAAAAAGACACTAATATAAAGATAGACATCAGATCAAGGAAAACAATAATGCCCAGAAATAAGCCTATGCAAATATGATAAATTAATTTATAACAAAGGATCTAAGCATATACAATGGTGACAAGACAGTCTCTTCAATAAATGGTATTGGGAAAACCGGACAGCCACATGTAAAAGAATGAACTGGACCCCTATCTTACAACGTGCACAAAAATCAACAAAAAATGGATTAGAAACTTATATTCAATACCTGAAACTGTAAAATTCCTAAAACACAGAGTGTAAGCTTCTTGATATCAGTCTCAGCAACGATTTTTCTGTATGTGACACCAAAAAACAAAGGCAATAAAAGCAGAAACAAACAAGTAGAACAACATCAAGCCAAAAAGCTTCTACACAGAGACAGAAACCATCCATGAAATGAAAAAGCAACTTATCAAATGGGAGAAAACATTTCTAACTCCATATATCTAATGGGTTAATATCCAAAATATTGATTACATTAAAAAAACCACAACTAAATAGCCAAAAAAACCAAACAACTGGATTAAAAAGTGGGCAGAGGAACTGAAAAAACATCTTCCCAAAAAAGACATCCAAAAGACTAGCAAATATATAAAAAGATGTTCAACATCACTCATCATCAGGGAAATGAAAATCAAAACCAGGATGGTATCACCTCACATCTGTTCAAATGGCTACCATCAAAAGTCTGAAATAACAAATACTGGGGAGGATGTGGAAGAAAGGAAACCCTAGTGGAGTGTTAGTGGGGATGTAAACTGGTGCAGCCACTATTGAAAACAGCATGGAGGTTCTTCAAGAAATTAAAATTCAACTACCATATGATTCTGCAACCCCACTTCCTGGTATGTATCCCCAAAAATGAAAGCAGGATACGGAACAGAGTTCTGCACTCCCATGTTTACTGCAGCATATTGTTAATAACCAGGATATGGAAAAAAGTGTCTATCAATGGGTGAATAAATAAAAATGATAACACACACACAATGGAATATTATTCAGTCATGAGAACGAAGGAAACCCTACTTATTTGGGACAACATGGATGGACCTTGAAGGCGTTATGCTAAGTGAAATATGCCAGGCAGAAAAGACAAATACTGCATGAGGAATCTAAATAAAAAGTCAATCTCATAGAAAAAAATAAAATTATGTCATGGAAGATAATTAGATATAACTGTATTATATAATTCATGTGATATCAAGTGAAATATAGAATTACTAAATTATTAATTCATAAATATTTATAAAATTATACAAATCATATAATTTAATAAGATAATTAAATTTAATTATAAAAATAAATTATAATGAATAATTATATATTAAGTGAAATGCATGCTTTATTTGTAATATGATACTCACTAGCCAACTAGCCTCATCTTTTTCTTTTAATGAACTATGTATGTGCACAGAGAAGACTGAACAGAGATCACTGAAATATCAAGTGTCTTCCCTGGGTGTAGAAATTATAAAAATCGTAATTTTTCTTAATCTTATAAAATTTCTACCAACTAACACACATTATTTCTGCATTTTTTCCTCCAGAAGTTAAGTACCTCTAAGTTGGACACAATTTGAAATCATCACATTTGAAGGAGAAAAAAATTAAGGTAGCCAAAGGCAGATCCAGGTACATATATAAATTGTAGCGGAGCCTTTCTTAAGGAGAATACAAATTAATTCAAAATTGGTGGTGTTTTGGGCTTCCCTGGTGGCTCAGAGGTTAAAACATCTGCCTGCAATGCAGGAGACCTGGGTTCGATCCCTGGGTCGGGAAGATCCCCTGGAGAAGGAAATGGCAATCCATTCCAGTATTCTTGCCTGGAAAATCCCATGGATGGAGGAGCCTGGTGGGCTACAGTCCACGGGGTTGCAAAGAGTTGGACATGACTGAGCGACTTCACTCACTTTCACTGCAAAAGGGCGTAGGAACTGCAATTAAAGATTACTATTCACACATATAGAAAATTGAGGCTCAAAGAAATTCCAAAATTAATTCAGGTCCACCCACAGTGAAGTGGCAGTCTGACTCCTAAGCCAGTGTTGGTCAAACTACTTCATCCCCATAAGCACTTCATGTTAGATCATCTACCCAGATCTAAGTACAGGAGGTGCTCTATATCCTTGGGTTCTACATTCAACCATTGTGGATTCAACTAGCCATGGACCAAAAATATATAGAAAAGGTTTGGGGAAAGTTCCAAAAGACAAAACTTGCATTTGCCAAGCAGCCTGGCAACTACTTACACAGCACTTCCAAGGTATTGTAAGAAACCTAGAGATGATTTAAAGTATAATGGGAGGGATATGTGAGGTTATATGTAAATACTGTACCGTTTTATATTAATATAAGGGACTTGAGCATCTCCAGGTTTTGATATTCTCCACGGGCCCAGAACCAACCACTCACAGATGCTAAAGGACGACTGTGTTATCTCCCACAGCAGCTTGCTTCTCCTTCAGTCTCATGCTTCGTAAGCAGTCACGTGTTCAGCCTGCATTCCCACCAACAGTGTAAGAGGGCTCCCTTTTCTCCACTCCCTCTCCAGCATTTATTGTTTGTACACTTTTTGATAGCAGCCATTCTGACCGGCATGAAATGGTAGCTCACTGTGGTTTTGATCTGCATTTCTCTAATAATGAGTGATGTTGAGCATCTTTTCATGTGTTTGTTAGCCATCTGTATGTCTTCTTTGGAGAAATGTCTGTTCAGTTCTTTGGCCCATTTTTTGATTGGGTCGTTTATTTTTCTGGAATTGAGCTGCAGGAGTTGCTTGTATATTTTTGAGATTAATTCTTTGTGAGTTGCTTCATTTGCTATTATTTTCTCCCATTCTGAAGGCTATCTTTTCACTGTTGGTGGGAATGCAAACTAGTACAGCCACTATGAAGAACAGCGTGGCGATTCCTTAAAAACCTGGAAATAGAACTCCCATACAACCCAGCAATCCCACTGCTGGGCATCAACACCAAGGAAACCAGAAATGAAAGAGACACGTGTACCCCAATGTTCATCACAGCACTGTTTACAATAGCCAGGACATGGAAGCAACCTAGATGTGCATCGGCAGATGAATGGATAAGAAAGCTGAGGTATGTATACACAATGGAATATTACTCAGCCACTAAAAAGAACACATTTGAATCAGTTCTAATGAGGTGGATAAAACTGGAGCCTATTATACAAAGTGAAGTTAGTCAGAAAGAAAAACACCAATACAGTATATTAATGCATATCTATGGAATTTAGAAAGATAGTAACGATGACCCTATATGTGAGGCAGCAAAAGAGACAGAGATATAAAGAACAGACTTTTGGACTCTGTGGGAGAAGGGGACGGGGGGATGATTTGTGAGAACAGCATCGAGACATGTATACTACCACACGTGAAACAGATCGCCAGTCCAGGTTCAGTGCATGAGACAGGGCGCCCAGGGCCTGTGCACCAGCATGAGCCTGAGGGATGGGATGGGGAGGGAGGTGCAGGGGGGCGGTTCAGGATGGATAATACATGTACACCCATGGCTGAGTCATGTCAATGTACAAAACCCACTACAACAATGTAAAGTAATTAGCTTCCAGTTAAATTAATTAATTACCAAAAAAAAGCTATGTGTTCAGTCATTTTCATCCTAGCACCTAGCTATGCAGCAGCAGATGCTCAATAAACATTTATTGAGTGAATACATTTTTTAAATAATAGAATAAGTGAAAACAAAAAAATCTCAAACAGCTTAGACAATGTCAATTTGGAATCCATAAAACATTCTCTTGACCCACAAATTTTTATCAATGGGTAACCACAGCTTTCTCTGGAAGATATCTAGAACAAAATCTCTTTAAATGCAAGAGACATTTCCACATTTTTATGTTCATTTAGTTAAATAACTAAAACTAAAGATAAACAGTTTGAGGTTGTCTTGTGGGAGTATGGCAAATCTATCAGGCATCACTATCAAGGTAATCATTGAAGGTGGGCATATAAGCAAAGGCAAAAGAAATAAGAAAAGTGAAATGACTCAAAAATTAACTGTCAGAGTTAATTCTGCTTCACTGCTGTTATATGATATTAAATACATTAAACATGTATTAGGCTAAATCTGCCCTGGTGTTACAGTAGTGAATACACTATATTATATGGTAAGAAGGACTTGGCAGATGTAACTAAAATTATTAATTAGCAGACTTTAAAACAAGGAGACAAGATTCACTGTCACTCGTTTGGCACTTTCTCTGCGTGCCATAAGGTAGCCTGCAACCCTAAAGAAGGAACACACTCTGAGAATGAGCTTATACGGGGAAGATTAGCCCCAGAGCACTGTGACCCTTGCCCTAAAGTTCAGAACAACGGCAAAATTTGTTTCGGCTTTGTTTGGCAGACATTTATCCAATGATGGTATTGAAAATATCTGCTTTAGTTAAGACCAGTATGGATGCAATAAAGAACAATGTAGAGACATGAGAAAAAAAGATCTTCATACAAAAAAGATCTTCACAACCCAGAAAATCATGATGGTGTGATCACTCACCTAGAGCCAGACATCCTGGAATGCGAAGTCAAGTGGGCCTTAGGAAGCATCACTATGAACAAAGCTAGTGGAGGTGATGGAATTCCAGTTGAGCTATTTCAAATCCTAAAAGATGAGGCTGTGAAAGTGCTGCACTCAATATGCCAGCAAATTTGGAAAACTCAGCAGTGGCCACAGGACGGGAAAAGGTCCCTTTTCATTCCAGTCAATAAGAAAGGCAATGCCAAAGAATGCTCAAAGTACCGCACCATTGCACTCATCTCACATTTTGAGCTAGTAATGCTCAAAATTCTCCAAGCCAGGCTTCAGCAATACGTGAACCGTGAACTTCCAGATGTTCAAGCTAGTTCTAGAAAAGGCAGAGGAACCAGAGATCAAATTGCCAACATCTGCTGGATCATCGAAAAAACAAGAGAGTTCCAGAAAAACATCTATTTCTGCTTTATTGACTATGACAAAGCCTTGACTGTGTGGATCACAACAAACTGGAAAATTCTTCAAGAGATGAGAATACCAGACCACCTGACCTGCCTCTTGAGAAACCTGTATGCAGGCCAGGAAGCAACAGTTAGAACTGGACATGGAACAACAGACTGGCTCCAAATAGGAAAAGGAGTACGTTAAGGCTGTATATTGTCACCCTGCTTATCTAACTTATATGCAGAGTACATGATGAGAAACGCTGGGCTGGAGGAAGCACAAGCTGGAATCAAGATTGCCGGGAGAAATAATCAATAACCTCAGATATGCAGATGACACCACCCTTATGGCAGAAAGTGAAGAACTAAAGAGCCTCTTGATGAAAGTGAAAGAGGAGAGTGAAAAAGTTGGCTTAAAGCTCAACATTCAGAAAATGAAGATCATGGCATCTGGTCCCATCACTTCATGGCAAATAGATGGGGAAATGGTGGCTGACTTTATTTTTTGGGCTCCAAAATCACTGCAGATGGCGATTGCAGCCATGAAACTAAAAGACGCTTACTCCTAGGAAGGAAAGTTATGACCAATCTAGAGAGCATCTTAAAAAGCTGAGACATTACTTTGTCAACAAAAGTCTGTCTAGTCAAGGCTATGGTTTTTCCAGTGGTCATATACAGATGTGAGAGTTGGACTATAAAGAAAGCTGAGCGCCAAAGAATTGATGCTTTTGAACTGTGGTGTTGGAGAAGACTCTTGAGAGTCCCTTGGACTGCAAGGAGATCCAACCAGTCCAACCTAAAGGAGATCAGTCCTGGGTGTTCACTGGAAGGACTGATGTTGAAGATGAAACTCTGATACTTTGGCCACCTGACGCAAAGAGCTGACTCATTTGAAAAGACCCTGATGCTGGGAAAGAATGAGGGCAGGAGGAGAAGGGGATGACAGAGGATGAGACGGTTGGATGGCATCACCAAGTCGATGGACATGGGTTTGGGTGGACTCTGGGAGTTGGTGATGGACAGGGAGGCCTGGAGTGCTGCGGTTCTGAGGTCGCAAAGAGTCAGACATGACTGAGCGACTGAACTGCACTGAGCTGAGAGACATGAGACAGTTAACTTGTAACCTGTAAGGAATAACTCTTAAAACCACAGTCAAAGTCCTGTGATTCAAGCAGGCCAACTCCAGAGCACTATGGTCCTGGACCTTTTGACGTGGACTTTCCTTCAGAATGTAGGTCACTTCTGCCTTGTTTTTATGTGGCCTCTGGATTAAAATGTTTGCTTGCTCAATAATACAAATCAGTGCCGAATACTGTGCTGGTTGTACAGTACACTCTCAGTAAAGGAGGGGACGGTGACCCGGGAGGGGAGGGGGGACCCAATGTAATCACATGAACCCTTAAAAGCTGGGCTTCCCTGGTGGCTCATTGGTAAAGAATTCGCCTGCCAATGTTGGGGATGCAGGTTTGATCCCTGTGTGGGGAAGATCTGGAGAAGGAACTGTCAAGCCACTTCAGTATTCTTGCCTGGGAAGTCCCACACAGAGGAGCCTGATGGGCTACAGTTTATGGGGCTGCACAGTCAAACACAACTTACCAACTAAACAACAATTCACAGGCTTTGAAATTAAATTAGAATAAATTCCAAATCCCTTACCTCTGCTTACAAGACTCTGCATAACCTACCTCCTACTACCTCTCCACCCCCCCCCGCCCCCTTCTCTCCTCTCTCTAATGCCGTTGCACTGTCTGTCTTTCAGTTGGAGAACTCTGCTCCCAAACCTTCAAATGACTGCTCCACCGTTATCACTGAGCTTTGGCGTAAATGTCACATTTTCAAAGAGATCTTCCATCACCACCAAATCAACAATGGTACTGTCCTTAAACTTTCTATCATATATACTGTTTTCTCCTCAAAGCATTTAAGATCTAAAAGGCTCTATCCCTCTGTTTATTTAATTTTTTGTCTCCCTCATTATCTTTTCCAAACTAGAATATGAATTTCATGAGGACAGGAACCTAGATTCCCATGCACTGCTGCTGCCTTCACACCTAGAACAGTGCTTGGTGCACAGCGGATATCCAACCGCACTGCTGAATGTGTAAATGTAGATGGTACACAGAGGAGTCAGGTGTCAGCTGACAAATGTGCGCAAGGGAAGCTTTACTACAAGGTAGCATCTGTTTCAAAGGATGAGGTCTGATCATTTCTGGCTAGGCAATCCAGAACGAGTTCAGAGAGAAAGCAGCAAGAGAACTAGCCTTCAAAGGGATTGAGGAATATTTTAGGGCAGTTTTATATCTTGTCTGGTAGGTTAAAAATTTTAGACATCTTCTTATAGGCAATGAAAAATATAGACGTTTCAAATAAGGAAGGATACATGATTATGGCAAGATTTACAAAAATTAACAGAACCAGTTGATATTTCTTACTCTAGAGAAGAAATAACCAGGCGTTATATGCATATACTACTAATTTATAGTTAAAATTAATGACCAAAGGCTTTTTCAATTGAAAAATGTAACAACAGGAAAAAAACACAAAATTTTACACTCTATAAGAAATTTAACTGTGTTTTAATTAGTCTTATTTTGACAATTTTGACAGCATACTTACTAATTTGTGTTAATAAGACAAAAAACTAAAAAGTCACCTTTGACAATCATTTTACCCAATTAACAGATATTCAAACATCTCCTCGTTGGTAAAGGAAACTTTTTTCTAAATTCTTAACGTGCTCTAATCGGATAAAATTCCAGTTTTTGGTCATCCAAAGTCTTAAGCTATCCTTCGTCTGGGGGAAAAAAATTGATTAATTTTTTAAAAACTAAATGTTTAAAGCAGAATTTTATGTTTGCTCATGTGTCTTTTAAAAATTATGTCTTGTTTAATGTTTTTAGCTTTGATCTTTACTAAAAACCTAAAACAGCTATAACACTGCTCCCAAAGGTACAATTTACAATACAAACTTATAAACCCTGCTCCATAAGGACGAGATTTCAACACTAAAGAGTTCAGGGACTTAAATTACCTAAACAGCACCAAATGTCTATGGTATCACTGTGAATTCAAGAAAAAGGAGCACACAGAATGAGTTTTTTAAAAATAGCCTTTTTTCCAAAACATAATTAAAACTACTATGACCTTAACATTTAAAATAAAATACTTAGATCACTTGGCCAATCATTTATCAATTTATAACACATAAATGAGCCCTCGAAATACATTTGATTTGATAATAAAAAATCCAATTTTTAAATTGACATTAAAAATAAAATCTACTGTATATGCAAGAATAAATTTATGGCCTGATAATGATGTTTATTTATTAGAACCTCAAACCAAATACTTGGGTCAAGACTTTTATTCTTACATGGTATCCTCACGTTCTCACCTTGGATGAGAACACAATGACTTTTTCAATGCCTTGTATACTGACTGCAGACAGCGCCACCTAATTCTGGACTACCATTTCCTGCTTTTTTAATATCGTCCCTCCCTCCTGCTTTATGCTGAAGTTTAGCATGTAAGGCAACGTATAGACTATAAAATTATTTCGTTTCTGAATATCTGAAGATAAACGTTTTCTATTACAGGGTAAACAATCCAAATTTATTAAGTAAAATGACAAAACAAAATCTACCCGGCATTACTGGATTGTGTCAATCAAATCAGAAACCTCTGGGTCACTTGGACTACTGACAACAGATCTAATATACAGATTCATTTCAAAGATTAAGAGAATGAATCACAATAAGAGTTCAACATGAACACTTAACATTCTACTCTAAAAGTGAAAGAGAGACAGGAAAATCAAGGCAAACTAATAAACTTAATTCCTTCTTTCAATATAGATTCATGTTTTTAAAACTAAAACTTTATATTTACTTCATAAATCTTTTAAAAACCTTTCTCTGCCGCGTCCTGTGAGGTCGGTGGGGCTGTAATGCTTCCACACTGCTTCTCTTCTATCGAAACAGAAAAGGCAGCACTGCGTCTGTCAGAGATCAATAACGTGGGCATGGAGTCCAGCTATGCTCATCTTGTCAAGAAAACCACTGAGTGACCCCTCTCTCTCCTGTACAGTCAGTTTCTCCTCTTCTACTGGACCATTATCGTGACCATTATCGTGCTCTGTTATTACACATCTTAAGAAATTCCTCGGGACTTCCCTACTGCTCAGATGGTAAAGAATCTGCCTGCGATGCAGGAGACCTGGCTTCGATTCCTGGGTCAGGAAATTCCTCTCTTGACCTTAGCTCCCCTTCACCTCCACCCCCCGCCCCCCACCAACAAGATATGACCATTTCTTTGTTCTACTCACAGCAAAACTTCTTGATCTAGTGGCCTTCATTTCCTATCTCTATTTTCTCACCTTTAATTCAGTCTTTAACCCACCCTAATCCTAAACAACCTCCTGAAGCTCAACTGTCAGGTGGCCTAATTCCATCGCCCTCATCTTAGAACAGTAACCTCTTGGGACATTAGGCCAGGCAGACCACTCTCTTCTACTTGAAGCAGACGTCGTCTCCTGTCCTCCACGCCATGTTCTCCTGGTTTTCCTCTTCCCTCTGATTTCCTCTACTGATTTCTTTTGTCTCTTCAAGCGTCTTCTAAATCATGAGTGCCTGAGGACTTGTACCAGGACTGCTTTCTCTCCTCACTGTCTTCTCACCTACTCCCAAGGTTTTTAACATCATCTAATGATGTTAAATCTCAAAGTTAAATCCTAATCCTCTTCTGTGAATATCCAACTATCTATTTTTCACTTGGATATCTGATACATTTAAAATAAACAGATACTTGATTCACAAATTTCCTGGCCCTCTCCCTACCAGACTTAAATCTTCAAATTCTTACTCCTCTCAAGATTTCTCTCACAAAGGATACGTGGACAGTATTTTTTTTCTCTTACAGTGGCAGCCTTGTTCTTCCATACTATTACAGCAGCCTAAGTATGTACGTGCTAAGTCGCTTCAGTTGTGTCTGACTCTTTTGACCCTATGGACTGTAGCCCACCAGGCTCCTCTGTCCACTGGATTCTCCAGGCAAGAATACTGGAATGGATTGCCATGCCCTCCTCCAGGGGATCTTCCCAACCCAGAGGAAGACCCTATGTATCTTACATTTCCTACATTGGCAGGTGGGTTCTTTAACACTCACACCACCTTATTTTGTGAACAGTATAGTTGGAATTCATTATTTTCTGAACGAAAATGCCCTATATACAGTCAAAGTTCTAAATGACACCTGGATCCAATGGCTAGATTAAAGCAGTAACATCAACAGATAAGGCAGGCAAGACTTCAGCACCATATTAAAGCTCGAGGATGTATGCTACAATTTCTAAGAGGAAGCCAGAATACTAATTCTTTTCTTATCAGGCATCAAATACAACAAAAAATAAATCACTGTGAAAACGTCGGCAAACAGGCATTTTCCTGAGCAATTAATGCATAAATAACAGGAAAGTATGCAGCACCCTAAAAGCGTTAGACTTTTTTGAATAAATTCACCTTGAGATTACCATAAACACCAAATATAAGATTGCTGATCCAATCCTTATTTAAATGGGGAGTGATACTACAGCCACTTTCAAAGACTATCCTTAATAATCTTTAAATTCTGATAGTTGAGCTTTTGCATAGTGTTCTCCTATGCTGAATAGAGCTGACCCGAGGGACTAATGGCTTTCCAAGTGGCTCAGTGGTAAAGAATCCAGCTGCCAATGCAGGAGACGCAGGAGACTCAAATCTGATCCCTGGGTCAGAAGATCCCCTGGAAGAGGACATGGCAACCCACTCTAGAATTCTTGCCTGGAAAATCCCAAGGGCAAAGGAGCCTGCTGGGCTACCATTCAGAGGGTCACAAAGAACTGGGCATGACGGAGCACACGCACGAGTGGCCACTGAGACGTGCAGAAGCGTGTGACTTCTGAGGCTAGGCCACTGTCAGACACTGCAGCTTTTACCGCGGTCTCTTAGACTGCTTACTGTGGAGCCAGCCTCTGTGTTATAAGGACACTCAGGTCACCTTACAGAAAGGTCAACATTTGGGTCCCGGGATGGTCTTTCCATAAGCTTACCTGAGTGTCCTGACAACGACTACCAACTTGCCAGCCAAATGAGTGAGTGAATGACCCCGGAAGCAGATCCTCTAGCTCTACTCAGCATTTGTTGCTCATGTAGACAGAAAATAAGCAAAATACACAGATTCTTTCACCTTACTGTAATCCTTAACAGAAATTCCTCATAGCCACCCCCTTGAGTAACCAGCAAATGAGCCATCCTTGTCAGATTTTTCCCCATTATCTTTAACCATGGGACCACTTCTGTTAAAAGTCCAAACCAGCAGGATTTCCAAACTGAAGGACTGGGTAATCAGATTTAAGCAGAGAGCTGTTTATCCTCTTCCAGTATCTGCTTTGTAATTTTTGAAGTAAAAACCTGTTCCGGAGCTTGAATGAGAGTTATCATTATGATTTAAAATTCATAAGTATGTCATGTTCCAGAATGCTACCTTTTGATGAAAACACAAATTAGAGTTTACCACATAGTATATATATTTGCCCATCTAACAAGCTGTACTTGCGAAATTTGGGTTTCTGTGGACTCCTGTTTGAAAAACTAAACAAGAAACTAGTCACAGTGATTACACTGTCACCTGTGTTAATCACACAGTGGTTGCCTCTGTGGAGAGGACATGTGTAACCAAAAGACGTGCAAAGTCAAAGTGTGAGTCGCTCAGTTGTGCCCGATTCTTTGTGACCCCACGGACTATAGCCCACTAGACTCATCTGTGCAGGAAATTCTCCAGACAAGAATACTGGAGTGGGTTGCCATTCCTTTTCCAGGGTGTCTTCCCAACCCAGGGACTGACCCAGGGTCTCCTGCATTGCAGGCAGATTCTTTTCCATCTAAGCCACCAGGGAAGAGACAGGGGTAGCAGATTTATTTTCATTTCATTTTCTCTTGCAGTTTTTGATATGTATACTGCATACCAGTAATATCTGCTCAAGGATATAAATCTTAAAGTCTTTTTTCCTGACAAAACTACATTTTTTAATGTTTAAAATAAGAGAAATCTAAAACAACTTCAGTACCTGTTCAAAATCATGCTCATTACTTTTTAAATTCAACCAAGTAAGACTTTATCTCAACATCTTATTAGTGCCTACATTTGAAGCAAGTTACATGTTACAATGCTAGAAACAGCCAAGACGATATGGCAAGAAACAATCTGGCTTTGATAACATAAAAGCAGAATATGATTTTTCTAAACCGTGTAGGTAGATCAGCCTTAGAAAACAATAAACAGAAAACTGGTGTTGTTATATCAATCCCAAACTAGACCTTAATGCAAAAAGCACTTTCAGAATAAAAGCGGAATATTTCCTGACAGTAAGTCACTAAGCGGATACAACTATTACACATCCATCTACGAGGCTTCCCTGATGGCTCAGCAGGGGAAGAATCTGTTGGCAGCTCATGAGACCCAGATGCGGGTTCGGTCCTTGGGTCGAAAAGATCCCCTGGAGAAGGAAACAGCAACCCATTCCAGTATTCTTGCCTGAAAAATCCCATGGACGGGGGAGTCCGGCGGGCTACAATCTAAAGGTTGCAAAGAGTCAGACATGACTGAGCAACTAAGCACAGTGTATATAGATATTCGTCTACTAGCACTGTCTCAAATAAATAAAGCAAAAGCTAAGAGAATACAAGGGGAAATAGCTACAGTGGTAAATGGGATATTTTAATACGCCCTTGTCTGTGTAATGGATACAAGCAAACAAAAGGTCACTTAAAATCCTGAAGATTTGAAATATGGGTTTAACAAGCAAGACCTAATGTAAATATATAGAACACCACATTAAATAGCTGTAGAGAAAAAATAATATACTGGGGCCACAGTGCAGATCTAACATTTTAAAGGTCTGAAATCACAGACCCTTGAAACACTATGACACTGTTATGTTTAGAGTTCTCTGATGACATTCTTATGTTGTTAGAAATAAAAAAATTCAAAAATAACCAGAAAATCTCCATGTGTTCAGAAATTGAGAAATATAATACATTCAACTTATCCAAAAGTTAAAGTAGGTACCAGTGAAAATTAGAAAACATTTTAAAGTGAATTATAAAAGTACTACATATTAAAATCTGAGTAATTTAGCTAGCTAAAACATTATTTAGAGGGAAATGCTTAGCCTTAAATGCATATATCTAAAAGGGAGAAATGCTGAAAAGTAGTGATCTACAAGAAGTTAGCAAAAGAACAAAAGAGTAAATCCCAAAAATAGAAGGAAGGAAATAAAGAGCAGAAATCAATGCAACAGAGAACAAATATATAATAAAAAAAGGAATCAACAAGATTCAAAATCTGGTTCCTTTGAGTGACTACTAAATCCCCAGGGAGACTGAATGAGGAAAAACAGAGGTAGTTTTAGCCTATAACAGACACAAGAAGATAATTCTTTACTGCAACCATTAAATGGATACTAATCCTGGAATGTGAAGTCAAGTGGGCCTTAGAAAGCATCACTATGAACAAAGCTAGTGGAGGTCATGGCATTCCAGTTGAGCTATTTCAAATCCTGAAAGCTGATGCTGTGAAAGTGCTGCACTCAATATGCCAGCAAATTTGGAAAACTCAGCAGTGGCCACAGGACGGGAAAAGGTCAGTTTTCATTCCAATCCCAAAGAAAGGCAATGTCAAAGAATGCTCAAACTACCGCACAATTGCACTCATCTCACATGCTAGTAAAGTAATGCTCAAAATTCTCCAAGCCAGGCTTCAGCAATACGTGAACCGTGAACTTCCTGATGTTCAAGCTGGTTTTAGAAAAGGCAGAGGAACCAGAGATCAACTGCCAACATCGGCTGGATCATGGAAAAAGCAAGTGAGTTCCGGAAAAACATCTATTTCTGCTTGATTGACTATGCCAAAACCTTTGACTGCGAGGATCACAATAAACTGTGGAAAATTCTGAAAGAGATGGGAATACCAGACCACCTGATCTGCCTCTTGAGAAACCTGTATGCAGGCCATGAAGCAACAGTTAGAACTGGACATGGAACAACAGACTGGCTCCAAATAGGAAAAGGAGTACGTCAAGGCTGTATATTGTCACCCTGCTTATTTAACTTATATGCAGAGTACATCATGAGAAACGCTGGACTGGAAGAAATACAAGCTGGAATCAAGATTGCTGGGAGAAATCTCAATAACCTCAGATATGCAGATGACACCACCCTTATGGCAGAAAGTGAAGAGGAACTAAAAAGCCTCTTGATGAAAGTAAAAGAGGAGAGTGAAAAAGTTGGCTTAAAGCTCAACATTCAGAAAACGAAGATCATGGCATCTGGTCCCATCACTTCATGGGAAATAGATGGGGAAACAGTGGAAACAGTGTCAGACTTTATTTTTGGGGGCTCCCAAATCACTGCAGATGGTGACTGCAGCCATGAAATTAAAAGACGCTTACTCCTTGGAAGAAAAGTTATGACCAACCTAGATCACATATTCAAAAGCAGAGACATTACTTTGCTGACTAAGGTCTGTCTAGTCAAGGCTATGGTTTTTCCTGTGGTCATGTATGGATGTTAGGGTTGGACTGTGAAGAAGGCTGAGCGCCGAAGAATTGATGCTTTTGAACTGTGGTGTTGGAGAAGACTCTTGAGAGTCCCTTGGACTGCAAGGACATCCAACCAGTCCATTCTGAAGGAGATCAGCCCTGGGATTTCTTTGGAAGGAATGATGCTAAAGCTGAAACTCCAGTACTTTGGCAACCTCATGCCAAGAGTTGAGTCATTGGAAAAAACTCTGATGCTGGGAGGGATTGGGGGGCAGGAGAAGAAGGGGACAACAGAGGATGAGATGGCTGGATGGCATCACGGACTCGATGGACGTGAGTCTGAGTGAACTCCAGGAGTTGGTGATGGACAGGGAGGCCTGGCGTGCTGCGATTCATGGGGCTGCAAAGAGTCGGACACAACTGAGCGACTGAACTGAACTGAATTGAATACTTATTATAAATAATTTTATGCTAGTAAATTAAAAAGTTTAGATGAAAACGACAACTTCTTAGGGGGAAAACTACCAAAATAATCAACAGATAGAAAATCTGAGAAGGCTTAAAAATTAGAAATCAAAGTAGTAATTAAAAATTTTTCTACAAAGAAAGTCACCAGCCCAGATGGCTTTGGCCAGATTCTCACAGAAATTTAACGGAACAATTCAGTCCTACTTAAACTTTTTCAGAATAGAAAATGAGGGTCAGCTCACTTTATAAGGATAGTATGAGATAACCGTTGATTTCAAATTCGGACAAGGACAATATAGGCCACCTCACTGATACAAAACTATTAACAGACTATCAAACTGAATCCAGAAATACATAAAAAGAGTAATACTGTAAAACAAAATTAGGTTTATCTCAGAAATCAGGTTAGGTTTAAGATTTTAAATAACATAATTAAATATATTAACATAGTGAAGGAGAAAATTCACATGGTAATGAAGAGCTGCAACAACAAAAAAAGCATTAAATTCAAACAAACAGAACAAAACACAAAATTCTTAGTAAACCAGGTACAGAAGGGAACTTCTTTAATATGATAAACGTTTTCACAAAAACAAACTTTCAGCAAACAGACTTGGAGTGAAATGCTGAAAGCTTTCTCTTAAAGACCAGGAACCGGAAGGGCAGGAGCTCTGGGATGATGGCAGCGTTGTACGTCTTGACCTGAGGAATAACTTCATGTGTGTTTGCAGTAACATGTTAAGTTCTTCATGTTATTTTTTATATACACCTTGAAATATATATTAAAGATAAGAAAGAAATATTTGGAAATAAAAGGCTAACCTAGACTATCACTCAAGCTTGGCAACTCCGTAGGTCCTAACCTCCCCACCACCACCCAGTTAGGATTACTTTCAAACCAATTAACATTTATTGGGCTTACAAGACATTGTACAATGTGGCAACATGTATCATGAACCTTAAAAATGATTAAGATGAAACCTTATTTAGTAACTCCATCGCCTATCATCCTATTCTAAGGGAAAAGAGAAAAAAAATCCACGTGTTAAGACATTCACTGCCCACATGATAATAAAATAGAAAACCTAAACTAAATAACCAACTCCAGGAAACAATTAAGAAAAATAATTTTTACAATGGGATTATACAGTCAATAAAAATAAGATTTATCAAATATTCCAAGAAATGAATATAACCTAATTTTAAAAAATTAGATATATACACATGTTTATACACTGTAACAAGAGGAGAAAGTCCTAGGCACAAAGAAGAAAGTGAGACACAGAGGGAAGAAGAGAGGGATGGAGGGTAATGAAAGCGGGAGGGAAGGGTTGGGAGAGACGAAAACTATACTGGTTTTCTTCATATGATGAGCTTATGAATGTCACCTGTACTTTTCCTGAATTTTCATTAATGACTACAGAAAACTTTAGTAATGGGGTATATAAGAACTGAAGAAAGTAATCACAAACCTAAATAAAGTATCCTAAATATTTTAAAAAGTTCCTTCAAAGGGCAACTTTAAAATTTTAACTTTTATCTCAGTATCATTTTATTCAGATAAATTATTTTTTAACATTTAAATTGTATTAAGTCTATCATATGCTAATTACTTAGCACAGAGAGAACTTCTAATCATAATTAGTATTTAAAATAATATAACTTAAAAATAATCATTAGATTTCCAAAGATACATCATTTCCAATTTTCTACCTAGAAAGTGAAAAGTGAAAGTGAAGTTGCTGAAGCCTGTCCAGCTCTTTGCGACCCCACGGACTGTAGCCTACGAGGCTCCTCTATCCATGGAATTTTCCAGGCACGAGTACTGGAGAGGGTTGCTATTTCCTTCTGCAGAAGATCTTCCCCATCCAGGGATCAAAGCTGGGTCTCTCGCGATGCAAGCAGACGCTTTTACCGTTTGAGGCACCCCCCTGGTGGCTCAGGTGGTAAAGAATCTGCCTGCAATGTGGGAGACCTGGTTCAATCCCTGGGTTGGAAAGATCCCCTGGAGAAAGGCAGGCTACCCACTCCAGTATTCTGACCTAGAGAATTCTATGGAATAGTCCATGGGGTCACAAAGGTCAGACATGACTGAGTGACTTTCTAGCTAGCTGCTGCTGCTTCAGTCCGTCCGACTCTGCGCGACCCCATGGACTGCAGCCCACCAGGCTCCTCCGTCCATGGGATTTTCCAGGCAAGAGTACTGGAGTGGGTTGCCACTGCTTTCTCCAGACTTTCTAGCTAACACCCCCCATACTTCTAAATCAGTTTGCTCCTTGACAGCTAAAGGAAAAAATGACCAACAAACAGGCTTCAGGCAGTTATCTTTATAAAAACAAAATAATCGTCTCTTAACATAAAACTGTTAGTGGCTCCTCAGTTTTTTGAAAGCCACTTTCATCCTCGGGGCTGCTATCTCTGGTATTTTCTGACTGGTTATGAGAGATGTCACAAGTAATTTTATATCAATAATAAAGGATAACTTTTTAAAGCTTATCATTAGAAATAATAACTTTATTGTTGTTGCTGCTGTTCTGTCACTAAGTTGTGTCCAAGTCTTTTTCGACTCCCTGCCAGTCCATAGGATTTCCCAGGCAAGAGTACTGGAGTGGGTTGCCACTGCCTTCTCCAGGGGATCCTCCCAACCCAGGGGTCAAACCCATGTCTCCTGTGCCTCCTGCTTTGGCAGGCGAATGTTTTACCAGTGAGCCACCACAGAAGCCATTCAGTATTTACTGAGCGTTTGTCAGGAGGCCAAGAACTAAAGGTGTTGTGCTAATGAACGAAACAATTGAAAATCATTAGTTCACAGAGTTAAATACAACTGGCATTTTAGCATTTAAAGCCTTGAACAGACCAACCCAATCCTACTTTGGACTACTTTCCATAACATGTTATAGAAAAACCCGAACAAACTTTGCCCAACCCAGTACCTTTTCATCAGCACCTGTAGAATGCTCACCGCAAGCCAGGCACTGTGCTTGGCATGAGAGAAGGAAAAAGTCTTTTCTATTCTTTGTATCCTTTGGAAGTCCAGGTCAAGTTGCACTTCTTTCTCCAAGGGTTACTCACTATCTTCTCCATACTCGGAATGCTATTATTGTCCAAAACAGTAGCTCCCAATCTTCGATATAGGAAGCCATTTTCAACATCAAAGTGTCTCATAAATTCTATTCTCACTCCTCAGGTGATTTCACCTGGTCCCATGGACCTAAACACCATCTGTACGTTGATAATTTCCGAACATTTATCTCTAGCTCTCTCTCTCTCTTAAACTCCTAGCTAATATATGTACACATGTGTGTGTGTGTGTGTGTGTGTGTGTGTGTATACTCAGTGTCTCCAGTTGAGTATCTGATAGGCATTTCAAACAAAGCCACATCCAAAACAAATCTCCTGATTTAACTCTCCAAACCTGCTTCCCACTAACCCCTACCCCTTGCCCCACCGTTTCTATCTCAATAACATATACCACCTTTCACCTAGTTGCTCATATCAAACAACTCAGA
This sequence comes from Capricornis sumatraensis, assembly GCF_032405125.1. Lineage (NCBI taxonomy): Eukaryota > Metazoa > Chordata > Mammalia > Artiodactyla > Bovidae > Capricornis > Capricornis sumatraensis. Next base: position 99,454,332 of record NC_091070.1, on the reverse strand, counting down.
GCCATCCTTTATTTCTGTTTTCCTCACACCCCACATCAATTCCATCAATAAACGGTCATTCCTTCACCTTCTAAATAGGTCACAAATCTGATCACTTCTTTGGTCCTCCACCACTACCACCTTGCCCAAGCACTACATTTCCAAGCTAGATTACTGTAAGAGTTTCCTAAATGATTTTCCTACTTCCATTCTTACCTCGATACAAATCAATTTTCTACACAGAGCCAGAGTAATCCTCTAAAAATCAAGTCAAATCTGGGTATTCCCATGCTTAACACCTTTTAGTGGTTTCCATCTCGTAATAAAATCAAGTCTTGCAATGACCTCCAGAGCTCTCCTTGGTCTCCCCTCCCCACACCTTCCCTCTGACCTGTCCTGCCACCGCTCCTGCCACACCCCCCTTTCTCTCACTCTGCTTCAGCCACGGCCTCCCACATGCTGTTCTTCCAACAGGCCAAGGACACTTTCACATTAGAAGCTGCTGCTTCCTCTACCCGAACAGTTTCTTCCAGATAGTTCCATGGCTTAATCCACTTCACTCAGAAAAGGGCTTCTCAAAAAGCCTTTTCTCACCAAACTACCTCAAGTATTATAGTATCCTGTTACATTTTAATCCCCTGAATCTACCTTATTCTGCATCAAAACCTATTAGCTGCCTGGTGTGTGTGTGTTGAGACTGAGCATGCACACATGAACGTGTCTCTGTCCCTCACTGATATTTAAGCATAGCTCTATTTTGCTTACCATTGTTGTTACGTTATGTGCCAATAGCAGGCTTTCCAAAATATTTGTGGAAAGAACAGAAGACGGTAACTGGTTTTAGTTTTGCTGAGAAAATAATGATGGAACACTACCAGAATTCAGTAAAGCTTTCAAATGAATTCTCAATCACAAGAGCATTATACACGTACTTTGGTGGTAGGAGTACAGCATTCATAATTCAGGGTTCAGTAACAGGAAGCAATGGGGACTTCTTATGCTTCTCTGCCCCTTCCCATATCCTCCCTTCTTGTCTCATTCATCCATAAATGGTTACTGTCTATCACTAAGTCAGAGAGTATTTTACACATTAAGAATACATAGACAATTAAGACAAGTCAATGCATGAGACATATAAACATAATAACCATAGAATACAGCATGTAATAGAGTTTTGTAAAGTTGTGACATAACAGAGGAAGTAATCAACTTTTAGGGGTACGTGTTCAGGGAAGTTTCAACAGTGATGACATTCACCAAATACTTGCAAAATCAAATAACAAAAGATATACTTCATTTTACTTTACAGACAAAATGAGAGTATTAAGTCTGAAAGTGCTACAGTAATTTGCTACCACGAGATAAGCTAGCTTGAGAATGAAACCAAAACAAGAGCAATGACAGAGCAGAACAAATCACAGAAACAGAGCCAAGTCCTTGAGGATTTCAGACTGGATGAAGCCCTGGCTGAAGTTCAAGGACAAGACCTACTCATGCCCTTTACCGTGCAGCCAGTCTGAATCTGGCTGTCTGTCACTTGCAATATAAGTGTACAGACGAATCTCAGTGAATTCTTTCAAAACCAAAGCGTTTGTTATTTCAGTGCATAGGGGCACTACTGGTATTTTGGAAGGGACAATTCTTGTTTTGCGGGCAAATATCACAGGACCATTGGTATATCTCATCTCTACCAGTAACTGGATCGAACCTCACAATCACTGACAATCAAAAAACCGAACCCATAGATTTCCAAATACCTCTCATCTCCAAGAACCACAAATCTATTCCCTAATAGTTGCTACATGTATCCATTTCTCACAGTGCATGTGTAAATGTACTTAACAACCACCTTAAAAGAACTGGGATATACCAAACATACTAATTTTATATAATAATCCAATTTTAATTAGTCATTCATGACTATCTAAATGACTGATCCAGTCCTAAGTATAGCTTATATCAGCTCTTGAGATAATCAGTGCTTTCAGTCTGCTACTACTATCTGAAAATTCTCATGCATTTAATCTTACTTCTCCACACAATACTATCAATATATGTCACTGACAATGTTGGTTACCTTCCCTGTAGCCATTCACCCAATTTCTTCCTGGACTGAAATGCCAGATATTGTTTTTTCCAGTCCCCCTGCAACTAGGGCATACGTAATAAGGCCAAAATGAAACCTGATACAGGCTTTCTGTGAAAGGTTTACTTGCCTCATCAAGAGATGAGAGGGCAAACTTCCTCCTGTCTTTGGTGGTTGTGTCAGAATGTGACGCCTGGAGCAGAAAGAGAAACATGCAACTATGAAAGGATAAACCTGAGCACAAAGGTCACCACACTACAGATGAAGACGGAAAGCACTTGGATTTAATCTAGAAGGGAAGCCAGTTTGAGCGTGAAACCCAAATGGGAGGACAAAGTTTAGAGGAAAATGGAAGAACAGAACCTCAGTCCTGACTAAGGACTGAGGACTAAAGGACTAAACAAAGCTAAGTTTATGAACAAACCGTGGCTCAGAGGTTTAAGCATCTGCCTGCAACGCGGGAGACCTGGATTCGATCCCTGGGTTGGGAAGATCCCCTGGAGAAGGAAATGGCAACCCACTCCAGTATTCTTGCCTGGAGAATCCCACGGACAGAGGAGCCTGGTGGGCTACAGCCCATGGGGTCGCAAAGAGTCGGAAATGACTGAGCGACTTGACTCACTCCCCCTTTAAACTAATCCTACCTATGCACTTGCCAATTACCTGAGCTAATACACTTCTTTTGTTTTTAAATCCTATTCGCATCCTAACTGATACAGCTATGTTTAGGGGGAAGAGCAAAATCAAGACACTGCAGGAAATGTAAAGAAACTTTCAGAGACATAAGAGAATCAGGAACTATAAAGCTAAGAAACAAGAGATTAGATCATTTCATTCCTATAGAGTGTATTTCAAAAGCGGTCTAAGAAAACCAAGGATGACTGAGATAAGGCCATTAGATTTGGTAATTAGATTGCCAAGATGACTTTTTAAAAAGCAATGTCAGTGCTGCAATGGTAAAAGAAGTCAGAGTGCAAAGGAAAGAATAATTTCTACTTTTAAGAACTCCATAATGGACCAACCCCTTGGAAAGACATGTAACGTGTGTTAAACTCTGTCGATTACACCTCTGTGAGGTAAGTATAGCATTCTATGCTGTGCTTAGTCACTCAGTCTTGTCCGGCTCTTTGCGACCCCATGGACTATAGCCCACCAAGCTCCTCTGTCCATGGTGATTCTCCAACAAGAACACTGCATTGGGTTGCCATGCCCTCCTCGTATAGCATTCTACTTTATAGATAAAGAATACAGCCTGGGTAGTAACTTGCCCACAGCCACACAGTCAGATGTTTAAAGCTTAAAAGTAAATGTTCTTCCTACTATACCCCTTCATGGATCACAGCCTTGTTGTAGCAAAGGGGCTTGTGTAACTCAATGAAGCTATCAGCCACGCTGTACAGGGCCACCCAAGACAGATGGGTCATAGTGAAGAGTTCTGACAAAACACAGTCCACTGGAGGAGGAAAGGGCAAACCACTCCAGTATTCCTGCCGCGAGAACCCCATGAACAGTATGAGGCCAAAAAGCATGACACTGGAAGATGAGCACCACAATCAAAAGGTGCCCAACATGCTCCTGGGGAAGAGTGGAGGCCAGTCGTTACCAGCTCCAGAAAGAATGCAGTGGCTGGACCAAAGCGGGTATGACGCTCAGTTGTGCGGATGTGTCTGATGGTTAAAGTCTGATGCTATAAAGAGCAATACTGAATAAGAACCTGGAACGTTAGGTCCATGAATCAAGGCAAACTGGATGTGGTGAAGCAGGAGATGGCAAGAATGAACATCTTAGGAATCACTGAACTAATATAGATGAGAATGGGCGAATTTAATTCAGATGACCGTTTTATCTACTACTGTGGGCTAGAATCCCTTAGGAGAAAGAGAGTAGCCCTTACAGTCAACCAGAGTTCTAAATGCAGTACTTGGGTGCAATCTCAAAAAATAATAATAATAATCGCAGTTCATTTCCAAGGCAAACTGTTCAATATCACACTTATCTTAAGTCTATGCCCCAACCACTAATGCCAAAGCTGAAGTTGAACAGTTCTGTGAAGTAGAACTGCTGTAGTTCTCGAACTACACCTTCTAGAACAAACACCAAAAAAAAGATGCCCTTTTCATCACAGGGGATTGGAATACAAAGCAGGAAGTCAAGAGACACCCAGAATAACAGGCAAGTTTTGCCTTGGAGTGCAAAAGCAGGGCAAAGGCTAATGGAGTTTTGTCAAAAGAACATGCTGGTCATAGCAAACACCCTTTCCCAACAACCAAGACACAACTATACACATGGATATCACCAAATGGTCAATACCAAAATCAGATTGATTATGTTCTTTGCAGCTGAAGATGGAAAAGCTCTATACAGTCAGCAAAAACAAGACCTGGAGCTGACTGCGGCTCAGATCATGAGCTCCTAATAGCAAAATTCAGGTTTAAAATGAAGAACGTAGGGAAAACAACTAGGTCATTTATATATGACCTAAATTAAATCCCTTATGATTATACAGTGGAGGTGACAAATGGATTCAAGAGATGAGATCTGGTACAGAAAGTGTCTACCATATTCATAACAATGAAAGAGGTTCATATAGTTGTATATGAGTTTATTGAAAGAGGTTCATATGTTTGTATATGAGTTTATATACAAAGTTCATCACCGTAAAGAGGTTCATAACACTGTATAGGAGGCAGTGACCAAACTACTCTAAAGAAAAAGAAATGCAAGAAGGTAAAGTGATTGTCTGAGGAGACTTTACAAAGAGCTGAGGAAAGGAGAGACGGGAAAGGCAAGGGAGAAAGGGAAAGATATACTCAACTGAATGCAGAGATCCAGAGAATACCAAGGAGAGATAAGAAACCCTTCTTAAATGAACAATGCAAAGAAATAGAGGAAAACAACACAATGGGAAAGACTAGAGATCTCTTCAAGAAAACTGGAGACATCAAGGGAACATTTCATGCAAGAATAGGCACCATAAAGGACAGAATGGTAAGCACCTAATACAAGGAGAAGATAGTAAAAAGAGGTGGCACAAATACACAGCACAGTACACCAGCTGGTGTGGTCACTCACCGAGAGTCAGACATCCTGGAGTGTGAAGTCAGGGGGGCCTTAGGAAACATTACTACCAACAAAGCTAGTGTAGGTGATGGAATTCCAGTTGAGCTATTTACAATGCTAAAACATGATGCTGTTAAAGTGCTGCACTCAATATGTTAACAAATTTGGAAAACTTGGTAGTGGCTACAAGACTAGAAAAGGTCACAGTTTTCACTCCAATCCCAAAGAAAGGTAATGTCAAAGAATGTTCAAACTACCATACAACTGTACTCATTTCACATGCTAACAAGGTTATGCTCAAAATCCTTCAAGCTAGGCTTCAAAAGAATGTGAACCTGGAACTTTCAGATGTACAAGCTAGGTTCTGAAAAGGCAGAGGAACCAGGGAGCAAACTGCCAACATTTGTTGGATCACAGAGAAAGCGACAGAATTCCAGAAAAACATCTGCTTCTGCTTCATTGACTGCGCTAAAGCCTTTGAATGTGTGGATCATAACACACTGCGGAAAATTCTTAAAGAAATAGCAGTACCAGACCATTTTACCTGCCTCCTGAGAAACCTATATGCAGGTCAAGAAGCAACAGTTAGAACCGGACATTGAACAACTGACTGGTTGCAAACTGGGAAAGAGTACAATTAAGCTGTATATTGTCACCCTGCTTATTTAACTTATAGGCAGAGTACAGCATAAGAAACGCTGGGCTGGAAGAAGCACAAGCTGGAATCAAGATTGTTGGGAGAAATATCAACAAACTCAGATATGGAGATGATACCACTCTAAGGGCAGAAAGTGAAGAGGAACTAAAGAGCCTCTTGATAAGGGTTAAAGAAGAGCATGAAAAAGTTGGCTTGAAACTCAACACACAAGCAACTAAGATCATGGCATCTGGTCCCATCTCTTCATGGCAAATAGAAGGGGAAAAACTGGAGGCAGTGACAGGTTTTATATTCTTGGGTTCCAAAATCACTGTGGATGGTGACTTCAGCCATGGAATTAAAAGATGCTTGCTCCTTGGAAGAAATTCTATGACAAACCTCAACAGCATACTGAAAAGGAGAGACATCACTTTGCTGACAAAAGTGCATATAGTCAAAGCTATGGTCTTTCTAGTAGTCACATACAGATGTGAGAGTTGGACCATAAACAAGACTGAGTGTCAAGAATTGAGAATTGTGGTGCTGGAGAAGGCTCTTAAGAGTCCCGGGACTGCAAGGAGATCACCCAGTTCTAAAGGAAATCAACCCTGAATATTCACTGTAAGGACTGATGCTGAAGCTGAAGCTCCAATACTTTGGCCACCTGATGCGAAAAACCAGCTCACTGGAAAAGACCCTGACGCTAGGAAAGACCGAAGACAACAGGAGAAGGAGGTGGCAGAGGATGAGATGGCTAGGTGGAGTCACCGACTCAATGAACATAAATTTGAGCAAACCCCAGGAGATAATGGAGGACAGAGGAGCCTGCCACGCTGCAGCCCATGGGGTTGCAAACAGTTGGAGGCAACTGAGCGACTGAACAACAACTATACCAGGCTCCTAGGATTGAAGAATAAAAATACAGTGGCACAGCAGGCTCAAAATTCAGACTGGCTTCTGTGAGTTGCAGGGCACACAGCACTGTGTTTGGCAGCCCTGGCAAAGGTATATTTAAGCATGTATGCAGGCTAGAGAGGGCCAGACTTAAAAAGGAGTGTTAATGGATAATTACTGAGAAAGAAAGATAGAGAGGGATATCATGGATACATCTGGCGAAGGTTGCTCTTGAAGAAAAGGAAGGACAATTCCTTCTTTTCAGATAAGAGTAAAAGTTATGACCAACCTAGATAGCATATTCAAAAGCAAAGACATTACCGACAAAGGTCCGTCTAGTCAAGGCTACAGTTTTTCCTGTGGTCATGTATGGATGTGAGAGTTGGACTGTGAAGAAGGCTGAGTGCCGAAGAATTGATGCTTTTAAAGTGTGGTGTTGGAGAAGACTCTTGAGAGTCCCTTGGACTGTAAGGAGATCCAACCAGTCCATTCTGAAGGAGATCAACCCTGGGATTTCTTTGGGGGGAATGATGCTGAAGCTGAAACTCCAGTACTTCGGCCACCTCATGAGATGAGTTGACTCATTGGAAAAGACTCTGATGCTTGGAGGGATTGGGGGCAGGAAGAGAAGGGGACGACAGAGGATGAGATGGCTGGATGGCATCACGGACTCGATGAACGTGAGTCTGAGTGAACTCCGGGAGTTGGTGATGGACAGGGCGGCCTGGCGTGCTGCGGTTCATGGGGTCGCAAGGAGTCGGACATGACTGAGCGACTGAACTGAACTGAAAGAAACGATATCAGGATAGAAAAGATTATACCTCAGATGTTTGAGATTTTTCTCAGGAAAGGAAAAGATAAAGTTATTTGCTATAAAAGCTTTCATGAAGTCAGACCAAAAAAAAAAAACAACAACACACAACCGACATTAAAACCTGGGATAACAGAACACTAATTGGTATGAAAACAAACCAAAATCCTCACACAACTGTCTCTTGTATCCTTCAGGGATCAAAAAGTGATGAGGCCTGGTTCAGAACTGGTCACTAGAAAGAGAAACTGACATAAAGTTAAGTATTCTACGGTATCAATGACAGGCTGGTAAAAACTGATGACCCTGGGACCCTGCTGACAAGGGGAGGCAAATGAAAAGAGCAGTAGGCTAGCAAATTGAATGAATAGAGACACAAAGATGGGAGGGTTCCCAAAGGGAGGAAGAGGGGAAGAGAGAGAGAAAACAGGTTCCAGAAGTGTGGAAGAGTTGATTGTGGTCAGACAGGTCTTGACACAATGCCTCAGGCAATGAGCTACTGACTAGGGCTCAGTTAAAAGCACAGAATTGAGAGAGCATCACCTCTAAAAACACGCAGTCCTTGGGTGCAGGAAACAAACAGCCTTCCCTGGTGGCGCTAGTGGTAAAGAACCCACCTGCCAGTGCAGGAGACATAAGAGATGTGGGTCCGATCCCTGGGTCGGGAATACCCTGTGGACGAGGAAATGGCAACCCACTCCAATACTCTTGCCTGAAGAATTCCCATGGACAGAGGAGTCCGGCTGTCCACAGGGTCGCAAAGGGACGGACATGACTGAAGCGACTTAGCACAGCACAGCAACAAACAAGTGAATGAATCTGCCCGCACAGGAATTAAACATTTAAAATATCTCCTCTCCTTTTAAATTGAACAATTCTATGTCCAAATTTAAGAAATTCATCAAGAGGACAAAAGTCTACAATAAAGGTTAAGGCAGATGTGTGTCAGGAGGTAGAAGGAAAAGTTAAATCTGTCAGGCCAATTGTAACCCACCTGTTAAAGATTTTTAGCATGGAATTCCAATAAGGCAACAACAGTTTGTGCTTTAGTAACTCTGGGGAGCACCTAGCATGGCTTCAAAAAAAGGATATCACTCAATTTAATTTTAAAAGGTCCACCCATTGCAATCTCAACGGACAAGCTATCATTTATATTCATAATCTCATTTTTTACCATTCTGCTGCTCTTGACACTTTATCCAATTACAGGAAAAAATGGGAAAAATCAGACATGGCAACTTCCTCCACTACTACATCCCCCCTTCAGTTTGCACTTTTTACACCATTAATTCTGACTACTCTTGCCCTAGTAATGAAGAAGAAACGATACTGGCACAACCTAAATTTTGCAGAAAATATCAAGTACAGTAAGGATCGTCAAGTAGTACTAATAACAATTGAGAATTCAAGAAATTTGAGAAGTTTCAAGTTTAAAAAGCGTTTTCTCCATTTTAGTCCTTTCCAAATAAAACAAAGGGCTCGGACAACACAAGATTTTGAAGCTTCAGTGGACAATTTAGGCTAATAGTGAATAAACTAATCACTAAAATCACTTATCCCTTCTTGGGCTATTACATTTCTTACCTTCATAAAGCCTTCTTTTAAAACAGGACCACTTCTCAATTCTTTCCCTGATCTAGCATACATATGTCCCCCCGGCCCCGCCCCCCCCCCCCCCAACAAAGTTTAGAGACCAAGTAGTGAGAAAAGGATTCATTTAGATGAAGAATCAGTTGCCGTCACTGGCACCATTCCTCAACTTTGCAGGACTTCGATGGTCAAATTCCCAAAACCATCCCAGTCTCCTGGGGGCTGGATTCCCTCAACAAGATGAACAAAATCCACTGGCGTCTGGATAGCAAGCTTTTCTTTGTAAGTCTATAAGCCAGGATAAGCTTTCCATACAGTTAAAAGACTTCTCAAGGAAGCAAGAAGGTCGAAACCAGGAAGATGGGGAGGTGACTAAACAGGCAGACGACCCACCCACCTAACGCAAAGGAGAAACCGCTTGCAAGGGCTGACGCTTCAGCAGGAGCCAGCAAAGGTTGCGGAGGGCGGCGGGCGCCGCGACCCCCGGCCCCTGGGTGGGAATGGAGGCATGCAAAGCCAGGGGCCAGCCGGAGGCCTGGAGCGGGGCGCGGAGAGGGGGCGGGACGTGGAGACAAGGGAGCGGCGAAGTCCGGCTGAGCGCCACCGGGGTCTGAGCCACGGCGGGGCAAAGCCGAGAAAGCTTTGCCCAAAGAAGAGACACCGAAGCCTGCATCCTCACCCACCTGCCAGACGCTCGCCCCGCGGACAGAAGCACGGACGCAGCCCGGGCGCTTCCTCTCCTGCCGGACACAGCCCCTGCCGCCGCCGGAGCTCCGGGACCCGACAGCACAGGGCGGTACCGAAGCAGGCAAAGCGGCGGCCGCACTCGAGCAGAGGGGGGTGTACATAGGGGGCGCTGGGGGCTCGGGAAGGCAGCTCCGTGCTTGACCCTCCTCAGCGGTGGCCAACGGCGCTTCCTGGGAACAGCATCCCGCCTCGGCCCGCTGCGCCCGGGCCTTCGCCCTCGGCTCCCCCCGGCAGCGGCCGGGCTTCCGGCGGCCACACCCCGCCCCCGCGCTACTCGGCCGCCGCCATCTTGTCGGAGGCGGGAAGACCGCACTGCGCAGGCGCGCGCCGAGGCTGCCGGCTCCCCGAGCCGCGCCGAGAGGGAACCGTAACGCGCAGGCGCGGGGCCGCTGCAAGGCCGGCTTCGGCACCGCGTTCTGCTCGCTTGCACGGGTGCTGCCAGACTTAGTGGCCAGTCTCAAACTGTACTGCAGCCGAGTTAATAGACCCTTCTGCGCACCCCACAGCCAGTCATTGTGTAAAAAAACCTATCTATATGCCAGGTCCCGGGACAGGCGCTGGTGAAAGATTAGTAAAACGCGGCTCCAGCGCTAAAGGTGTTCCTAAGCAAGAGTCGGACACGACTTGGCGACTAACCACCACCACCACCACCACCAAGCTAGTGAAAAAGGACGGGAATGAACTAGTGATTTCCACAGTTCTTGTTTTTACCTGCATGCCACCTTCGCTCTCTTGCCCCTTCAATTTTAACTGAAAACATCTCTTTCAGGAAGTCCTCGCTCACACAATTGGGTCAGTTCTTTTCTAACATCTTGCGTTACCTCTTTAAGCTTTATTTCATTCAACATAAATTCAACAAGTAATATTTGAGTTTCCTTTATATTCTAGATATGATCCTAGGTTATAGCGATAAGGAAAATAAACTCATGGGACTTATATTTTAGCGGAGAGTATAAAACAAACAAAAAGTACTTTTAAAAATCAACAAAATAACGTTTGATAGTGATGAGGGATGGGAAGAGAAAAAAAACACCAAAAGTTAATGTTGGGTGAGGGGTGGTACTTAGCGATCTCTCTCCAGAGATGACACTTGATCTGAGGCCTGGCTGACCACAGAGGCCAGAAGTCATTCATGAGAATCGTCTGGGCAGAGCGTTCTAGACAGAAGAACAGCAAACGCAGCAAACCTCTCATTCTTGAGGTGGGAATGAGACCAGCACATAAAGGAGAGAAAGGATAGGTGATATGGATACCTGGGGAGGATATGAGGTTGGGGCAGGGGGGACAGGGGCAAGTTAGGTAGGGCATTGAGCCCATGATAAGAGTTGGATTTACTTCATGGTGGCCCCCCTATCTTGTTGGCACTGCCAGAACTACTCCTCAAACCCTTCTAGCTCCTGACTGCCTCACTGCACATGCTGATTCCACTGTCTTGAAGGCACTTGCTCTTGTTCTTTACACATCTAGCTTCTCATCTTTCAGGTTTCAGTTTAAATGTCACCTCAGAAAGGCCATCCTTCCTAAACTAAGTATCCCGCCTGCCCTTTCATTAGTCTCCATCATTGCACCTGATCATTTCTTTTAGGGCACCGCACATATTTTTCAATTATCTATTCATTGCTTCTTCATTCAGTTCACTAAACTGAACTCCACCAGGGAGGGAAGATGTTTCATTTACTCCATGCCTAGCACCATGCCTGGCATGAGTGATCACTCAATATGTGTTTGCTGTTTTTAGGAATGTCGAGTTTGTCAGCACTTAAGTAGTCAGTGGTATACTACATTGTTTTACACTGGTTTTTAAGAATAAATTCAAGTCATTTCCTGTTTATATGCCCTTTGCTAGATTATAAATAAGAATTTTGGCAAAAGAGAGAGAGAGAGGAAGAGCATGAGATGAAGAGGAGGTGACGGGGTAGTGGGCAAAGATTGTATTTTGCATATATATGCAGGACTGGGAGGTGGAAGGCTTCAGTTTAGTGAACCACCTATTATGTGTCCTGCATTCAGCTAGATACTTAATTCTCACTACAGCCTTGCTAGGTAGTTATCCTTAGTTTTATACATAGCAAACTTGAGAGAGATTAAGTCACTTGCCTAAGGTCCTACATTAAGAGATGGTGCCAGCCATAAAGTTCATGCCCTTCCCTTCTAGAGAAACTGGATTTTGAGATGGGTTTGTTTGGTGATTTGATTCTGTGTTATTAGCAGGCTTTTATTAGCCATTTCAGCCACTGCCATTTAAGAATCCCAATCATACTGCTGTTCTTATATAGGATCTCAACAAAGGGCATGATTTGAAATTGCTGTGGCTTTTTTTTTCTTTTGGACTAGGGCAGAGTTCATTTTACCATTTCCTTTTCATGTCTTTTTAAAAATTTGTATTTATTTTTATTAATAATGTGTACATGTTTGATCAAAGGAAAAGAGATACAGAAAAATGGGTGCATTTCCTAAATGCTAGCTGCATCCCCTTGGTTAGGCTTCTTACTGTATGACTAACTCTTTCATCTAGGTCCCAAGTAATACTTTAGACATCAAAGACAGTTCTCTGGCAAAGAGTGACACCCTCACCACAACAATCACTTATCCCATTTACTCATCAAAATTATACGCCATCATTTCCCTCCAAACAGGATAGCTGGGGAAAACTACAAGAAAGGATAGGGCCGCTATCCTGTATCCAGGGCCATTCAGTCTTTATATGAAGGCATTCAGTTTTTTAAATTAACTTTTTAAATTAATTTAATTTTTTAATTAACTCATGATAGCATACACTTGTCAATCAAACCCAGTTAGTCCATCGCTAACCAAATAGTAGGTGGGACGTGAGTCTGAATGAACTCCAGGAGTTGGTGATGGACAGGGAGGCCTGGTGTGCTGCGATTCATGGGGTCGCAAAGAGTCGGACACGACTGAGTGACTGAACTGAACTGATACATACTTAAAAAGATTCTTCGGTCTTCTACCCCACTGTAGTAGGACTCCTTCTTGGAATAAATTCTGGAATCAAGGCAATGTCTTTGGTTTCTCTGGTATGCTTTCCTCATGGTTACCATCTGTTATTGGTTGATCATTCCCCCACTCCTCAAAGATGTGTTGAATTCCTAACCTCAAGTACTCAACATTATGAACTTATTTGGCAATAGGATAATTACACATGTAACTAAGTTCAAATGAGGTCATACTGGAGTAGGTGGACCCCTAATCCAATAACTGCTGTCCTTATAGGAAGACAGCCAAATGAAGAAAGAAACACATAGGGAGAAGGCTGTTTGATGGCAAAGGCAAAGATTGGAGTCATACACCTGCAAGCCAGGAACACCAAAGACTGCTGGCCAGCCACCAACACTGAGAAAGAGGCAAGTGAGGACTTCTCTGCAGGTTTCAGGAGAAACACAGTCCTGTTGGGACCTCTGTCTCAGATGTAGAGTCTCCAGAACTGTGAGACAATCAATATCCATTGTTTTAAGCTACCCAGTTTGTGGCACTTTGTTATAGCAGCCTTAGAAACTAATACGCCACACTCTCTCTTCATATGTGTGTGTGTGTGTGTGAGGACTTGAAGTAGAGGAAAGAGACTGCCAGGGCTTGAAGCAGAGGGAGGAGATGGGGATGGACTGCCCACTAGAGTACTCTTTCCTGGAAAATCCCATGGGCAGAGGAGCCTGGTGGGCAAAAATCCATGGCGTCACAAAGTGTCAGACGTGACTTAGCAGGCACACAGGGATCCAAAATGTCACTTCAGCCTGTGGTGCTGAAATGCAGCTAGTGATGCATTCCTGGAGAGGGTTGCCATGCCCTCCTCTAAGGGATCTTCCCAACCCAGGGAACAAACCCAGGTCTCTTGCACTGCGAGCGGATTTTTTACCATCTGAGCCACCAAGGAAGCCCTCAGTTCAGCTCAGTTCAGCTGCTCAGTCATGTCTGACTCTGCGACCCCATGGACTGCAGCACACCAGGCCTCCCTGTCCATCACCAACTCCTGGAGATTACTCAAACTCATGTCCACTGAGTTGGTGATGCCATCCAACCATCTCATCCTCTGTTGTCCCCTTCTCCTCCTGCCCTCAATCTTTGCCAGCATCAGGGTCTTTTCAAATGAGTCAGCTCTTTGCAGCAGGTGGCCAAAATATTGAAGTTTCAGCATCAGCATCAGTCCTTCCAATGAATATTCAGGACTGATTTCCTTTAGCTTGGACTGGTTGGATCTCCCTGCAGTCCAAGGGACTCTCAAGAGTCTTCTCCAACACCACAGTTCAAAAGAATCAATTCTTTGGCACTCAGCTTTCTTTATAGTCCAAATCTCACATCCATACATGACTACTGGAAAAACCATAGCTTTGACTAGATGGATCTTTGCTGACAAAGTAATGTCTCTCCTTTTTAATATGCTGTCTAGGTTGGTCATAAGTTTTCTTCTAAGGGGTAAGCATCTTTTAATTTCATGGCTGCAGTCACCATCTGCAGTGATTTTGGAGCCCCCCTAAATAAGGTCTGTCACTGTTTCCACTGTTTCCCCATCTATTTGACATGAAGTAATGGGACCAGATGCCATGATCTTCATTTTGTGAATGTTGACCTTTAAGCCAACTTTTTCACTCTCCTCTTTCACTTTCATCAAGAGGCTCTTTAGTTCTTCTTCATTGACCCCCTCAGTCAGTCTCTCCCATCAGGAAGCTTCCATAAGCCTCTTATCCTTCTCCATCAGAGGGCAGGCAGAATGAAAACCACAATCACAGGAAACTAACCAATCTAATCACAAGGACCACAGCCTTGTCTAACTCAATGAAATTATGAGCTGTGCCGTGTAGGGCCACCGAGAACAGATGGGTCATGGTGGAGAGTTCTGACAAAACATGGTGCACGGGAGAAGAGAATGGCAAACCACTTCAGTATTCTTGCCTTGAGAACCCCATGAAAGTATGAAAGGCAAAAAGAAAGGACACTGAAAGAGGAACACCCCAGGTCTGTAGGTGCCCAATATGCTACTGGAGATCAGTGGAGAAATAACTCCAGAAAGAATGAAGAGATGGAGTCAAAGCAAAAACAACAACTAGTTGTGGATGTGACTGGTGATGGAACCAAGGTCTGATGCTGTGTAAATATCCTATGTAAATATTGCATAGGAACCTGGAATGTTAGGTCCATGAATCAAGGCAAATTGGAAGTGGTCAAACAGGAGATGGCAAGAATAAACGTCAACATTTTAGGAATCAGAGAACTAAGATGGAGTGGAATAGGTGAATTTAACTCAGATGACCATGATATCTACTACTGTGGCCAAGAATCCCTTAGAAGAAATGAAGTAGCTTTCATAGTCAACAAAAGAGTCTGAACTGCAGTACTTGAATGCAATCTCAAAAACGACAGAATGATCTCTGTTCATTTCCAAGTCAAACTATTCAATACCAGGTAATCCAAGCCTATGCCCCGACCAGTAACTGCTGAAGAAGCTGAAGTTGAACGGTTCTGTGAAGACCTACAAGACCTTCTAGAACTAACACCCCCAAAAGCTGTCCTTTTCATTATAGGAGACTGGAATGCAAAAGTAGGAAGTCAAGAAACACCTGGACAAGCAAATTTGGCCTTGGAATATGGAATGAAGCAGGGCAAAGACTAATAGAATTTTTCCAAGAGAATGCACTGGTCATAGCAAACATCCTCTTCCAGCAACACAAGATAAGACTCTACACATGGACATCATCAGATGGTCAACACCGAAATCAGATTGATTATATTCTTTGCAGTCAAAGATGGAGAAGCTCTATAGAGTCAGCAAAAACAAGACCGGGAGCTGACTGTGGCTCACATCATGAACTCATTGCCAAATGCAGATTCAAACTGAAGATATACGGAAAACCACTAGATCATTCAATTCAATTTATTTCAGTCGCTCATTCGTGTACTACTCTTTGCGACCCCATGGACTGCAGCACACCAGGGCTCCCTGTCCTACACCAAACCCAGAGATTCCTAAAATTCATGTCCATTAAGTCAGTGATGCCATCCAACCACCTCATTCTCTGTGGTCCCCTTCTCATCTCGCCTTTAATCTTTCTCAGCATCAGGGTCTTTTCAAATGAGTCAGCTCTTTGCATCAGGTGACCAAAGTATTGGAGTTTTCAGCTTCAGCATCAGTCCTGCCACTGAATATTCAGGACTGATTTCCTTTAGGATGGTTGGTTGGATCTCCTTGCAGTCCAAGGGGCTCTCAAGAGTCTTCTCCAACACCACAGTTCAAAAGCATCAATACTTTGGCGCTCAGGGTTCTTTGTACTCCAACTCTCACATCCATACATAACTACTGGTAAAACCATAGCCTTGACTAGATGGACCTTTGTTGGCAAAGTAATGTCTCTGCATTTTAATATGCTGTCTAGGTTGGTCATAACTTTTCTTCCAAGGAGTAAGCATCTTTTAATTTCATGGCTACAGTCACCATCTGCAGGGGTTCTGGAGCCCCCCAAAATAAAGTCTGTCACTGTTTCCACTGTTTCTCCATCTATTTGCCATGAAATAATGGGAATGGATGCCATGATCCTTGTTTTCTGAATGCTAAGCTTTAAGCCAACTTTTTCACTCTAATCTTTCATTTTCATCAAGAGGATCTTTAGTTCTTCTTCACTATCTGCCATAAGGGTGGTGTCATCTGCATATCTGAGGTTATTGATATTTCTCCTGGCAATCTTGATTCCAGCTTGTGCTTCCACCAGCCCAGCGTTTCTCATGATGTACTCTGCATATAAGTTAAATAAGCCAAGTGACAAATATACAGCCTTGATGTACTCCTTTTCCTATTTGGAGCCTGTCTGTTGCTCCATGTCCAGTTCTAACTGTTGCTTCCTGACCTGCATACAGATCTCAAGAGGCAGGTCAGATGGTCTGGTATTCCCATCTCTTTCAGAATTTTCCACAGTTTTTGATTCACACATTCAAAGGCTTTGGCATAGTCAATAAAGCAGAAATAGATGATTTTCTGGAACTCTCTTGCTTTTTCGATGATCCAGCAGATGTTGGCAATTTGGACGAGGTTTGTGACATTGTACAGGAGGCAGGGAGCAAGACCATCCCCAAGAAAAAGAAATGCAAAAAGGCAAAATGGTTGTCTGAGGAGGCCTTACAAATAGCTGTGAATAGAAGAGAAGTAAAAGGCAAAGGAGAAAAGGAAAGATATACCCATTTGAATCCAGAGTTCTAAAGAATAGCAAGGAGAGATAAGACAGTCTTCCTCAATGATCAGTGCAAAGAAATAGAGGAAAACAGTAGAATGGGAAAGACTAGAGATGTCTTCAAGAAAATTACAGATACCAAGGGAACCTTTCATGCAAAGATGGGCACAATAAAGGACAGAAATGGTATGGACCTAACAGAAGCAGAAGCTATTAAGAATAGGTGGCAAAAATACACAGAAGGACTGTACAAAAAAAATCTTCACAATGCAGATAATCACGATAGTGTTATCCCTCACCTAGAGCCAGACATCCTGGAATGTGAAGTTAAGTGGCCCTTAGAAAGCATCACTACAAACAAAGCTAGTGGAGATGATGGAGTTCTAGTTGAGATATTTCAAATCCTAAAAGATGATGCTGTGAAAGTGCTGCACCCAATATGCCAGCAAATTTGGAAAACTCAGCATTGGCCACAGGACTGGAGAAGGTCAGTTTTCATTCCCATCCCTAAGAAAGGCTAATGCCACAGAATGCTCAAACTACCACACAATGGCACTCATCTCACATGCTAGCAAAGTAATGCTCAAAATTCTCCAAGCCAGGCTTCAGCAATATGTGAACCGCGAACTTCCAGATATTCAAGCTGGTTTTAGAAAAGGCAGAGGAACCAGAGATCAAATTGCCAACATTCGCTGGATCATCGAAAAAGCAAGAGAGTTCCAGAAAATCATCTATTTCTGCTTTATTGACTATGCCAAAGCCTTTGACTGTGTGGACCACAACAAACTGTGGAAAATTCAAGAGATGGGAACACCAGACCACCTGACTTGCCTGTTGAGAAATCTGTATGCAGGTCAGGAAGCAACAGTTAAAACTGGATATGAAACAACAGACTGGTTCAAAATAGGGAAACCAGTACGTCAAGGCTGTATATTGTCACCCTGCTTATTTAACTTATATGCAGAGTACATCATGAGAAACGCTGGGGTGAATGAAGCACAAGCTAGAATCAAGATTTCTGGGAGAAATATCAATATCCTCAGATATGCAGATGACACCACCCTTATGGCAGAAAGTGAAGAAGAAAGAAAAAGCCTCTTGATGAAAGTGAAAGGGAAGTCCTACATCCGAATAATTTGAGTATTAAAGATTTAGGTAAATAGCAAAGAGATTGAACTATTTCTCCAAAGCTGAGAGGAACATTCTAGAGTGAAAACCAGAATATGTATTTCAGATATTTCAATTCTGTTTCAGCTTGGACAAGTTAAAATAGGTTCTTGTTTTCTAAAATAGGTACTTATTTCCTCCTCGAACCCATTACTGGTCATTCCTTGTTGAAGGTCTTCTTTCCTTCATGCCCGAGTTCTCTCGTGGGCAGTGTGACAGGGTTTGCTGGATTCACGCCACATCTTCCTCATCAGATACATACATGAGGGCAGAGCTCATGACTCATTCTTTCTATCTGTCCCCTACAATTTCTTGAACTGGCAGCACCCAAATAAACAAGATCAGCAAAATCTGATCATTTTAGAACTTGATGAAAAACATGAATATCCATTATACCATTCTTACTGCTTTGGTGTATAATTGGAAATTTTCATATTAAAAAAATTTTTTTAAAGACATCCAAGAAACTTCTGCTTCAAGATAGCTGACTAAGTACAAGTGTTTACGTCCTTCCCTCTGTATCCCAGTAAAATGTCAGCAGCAGGGCTTAATTTTCAATTAAACTAAGGAGGGTCAAGCTTCAAAGGCCCCCATTTACACACACCCTTTCCAAGGTCCTGGAAGGTGCCTTAGCAATATGCTCATGTGTTTGTAATTTTTCTCCTCTATCACAGTTCTCCTTGTGTCTGGTAGTAGTAGAGTGGTTGGAGTAATTTTGAGGTTCCAGTTAAAGGGAAGTAAAGTTTGAGATACAAGTTGTTAGAATTGAGTGGGAGGATATTTACATGATTCACAATCACTTCCGTGAGTAGTATTTTATTGTTAACCATCGCTGTAGAAGAATAGCTTCCAGCCATCTGCCTCCAGCCCACTGTCTGCTCTCCCAGGATTGTAACACCAAGGTGCAGAGCCAGAGGCTGTGTGGCAATATGAACACAGCCTGTCATCCGTACCAGAAGTATGTATGGAGCAAGAAGCTAGTTTGCGGGAAATTATTCCAAATTTTATAATTCCTATAAATGAAACCTAATAGAAGCATCCCCAAATGTGACTACAATCTTTAAAAAAATGACAAGTTGTCAAGCTGGGAAAAAAAAACTATCAGCAATAAAATTTTTTTGTGATCAACCATACTTAGAAAGAGTGAATGGTCTGTTCAGTTGATACAAATATGATAAAACAACTGTCACATGCCGAAAAAAAGAAAAGAGCATCTACGCAAAAAGTGTAAGGAAAAAGTACTATAGAAATCATATCAGGTGGTAAAATAATACACCTATGATGCTGTTTCTTGGATTTTGTGATATTTGTTGATTTTATGTTAGCATTCCAAAATGTGTAATTTGTTGTGGTTCTTTTCTCATTCTAAATAAATACTTTCATACTTAAATTGTATTCACATTTTGTATTTTTTCTCTTACACAGGGACAGAAAAATTCATCTCCCATAAGACATGGATCCCTGAAATTATAACTGGGGACTTCAACATCCCTCTCTCAGCAAATGATAGAACTAAAAATCATAAAATGAGCAAAAATATAGAAGACCTAAACAGTACAATCAAGCAAAAGGATCTAAATGACATTTATAGAACACTCTACCCACAACAGCAGAATGCACATGTTTTTTCTTCAAGCACCAATAATAGACCAAATGCTAGGTCAGAAAACAAATGTGAACACATTTAAGGATTGATGTAAGTATGTTCTCTGACCTTTATGGAATTGAATTAAAAAGCAATGAAAGGCAACAGGGAATTTTGCAAATACTTGGAGATTAAACAGCACACTTTAATCATACCTGGTCTGAATTCCCTGGCAGTCCATTGGTTAGGACTGCACTGTCATCGCTGAGGGCCTGGGTGCAATCCTTGGTTCGGGAATTAAGATCCCACTAGCCACACCGAAACACACACACACACACACACACACACACACACACACACACCCCTTGTCAAAGAAGATCCAAAGAAAATTTTAAAACATAAACAGAAAATAAAAAACCACAGAGCTGAATGAAAACAAAAATACAGCATATCAAAATGTCTGGGTTACAGCTAAAGTAGTACTAAGAAGGTAATTTACACATTAAATATCACTCAGAAAAATGTGACATATTACATTAGGAGAGTCTCATATCAATAACCTCAGGATGTTAGGAAAAACAGAAGGAGCAGAAATCAATGACATTGGAAAACAAAACAAGAAATGCAACAAAATACTAGTTAAAAGAGTGCAAAATAATAAGGGAGAAGACATAAATCGTCAGTATCAGTAATGCAATGGCTTATCATTATAATTTCTGCAGTCTTTAATAAGGGAATATCACAAACTTATAATTCAACAATTTAGGATAGACCAATTCTACAAACTACCAAAGCTCAAACAAGATGAAATAGAGTAGTCCTATAACCATTAAAGAAATTGAACTTGTCCCTGTAATTCCCTGGAAAAAGAAATGGAGAAGACCTCTCTGGTGGTCCAGCAGTTAAGAATCCGCCTGCTGATGCAGGGGACAGAGGTTCGATCCCTGGTCCAGGAAGATCGCACATGCGTGGAGCAGCTAAGCCCGTGGGCCAGTACTGCTGAAGCCTGTGAGCCCTGGAGCCTGTGCCCTGCAACAAGAGAAACCACAGCAGTGAGGAGCCCACACAGTGCAGTGACGAGAGGGCCCTGCTCACTGCAGCTAAAGCCCGGGGCCAATAAGTGTTCATAAAGGGAAATGCATCCATGAATGTTAAGAATGGGGGAGTGTTCCATCAGCTTGTGAGAGGGAGAAAGACTGCAGTGAAGGATCACGGCAGAGGTAGTTGCTAGTACTTTCTGGAGAAGTCTAGCAAAGATACAGGTTAGCTAGTCATAGTTACAAGCAGAAATGGAAAACGGAGCACTGTCAACACTAGTGTTTCCCAACCATTTTTTTCCCCACCCATTTTTATGTCAGGGCACATGTGGGAAATAATAGTATGTGTAAGGGATGGTTTTAAGAAAGTAATTCTCAGAACACCAAATTTCATGACTTTTCTTTCTAAAACTGATTTACCTGAGAAGGCATCCTGACTTATACATACTGGTTCTTTGTCAACTCCATTATCACAATAGCTCTCCCACCACTTTACCAAAGAGAAACAAGCATTTCTCAGAGATTCACTGCCCTGAATGCCAAGCAAAAGAATAATTTAACGTTTATTAATGCTCTGTTAATGTCCCCAGTCTGTCTCATGACGACATTGATTTCTAACAAATTTTACTTTTTGTGCTAGTAATTTTTCTTTAATCAATAAGAATAATTTTAAAACACATTACCTTATGCTTATAAAAATAAAAGTATAAGTAATAATTAAATTTGTTTCTGGCAGAGAAATATGATAGAATTATTAGTGATTTTCAGACACTTCCACTTCTGGATAAGATGAAGTCACAAGTACCAGGCACACCCTCAAGCGTTAAACAACCCCAAACTGGGAAAAATACATGAAGCAATGGTTTTGTCTTTTTGTTTGTTTTGAGGCGCTGGACACCTGGCAGTAGAGAACAATGAGCCCTGAAAGGCAGGAAGCAAGTACCTTCGATGTTTCTCTAGGTCTAGATGGCAAAGAACAGAGGAGGCTCCTGGCCAAAAGCCAGCAAAGTACTGAGGTTCTTAGTGCAACAGGTCACAAGGAATGTAATCCCTCCCGCAATCATGTGAGTGAGCCTGATGGAAATGGATCTGCTCCCATCAAGCCTTCAGATACTACCACAGCCCTGGCTAACAGCTTCACAGAAAGACCCTGAATAATAGTGAAAGTGAAAGCCCATCAGTTGTGTCCGACTCTTTGAGACCCTATAGACTATACAGTCCATGGAATTCTCCAGCCAGAATACTGGAGTGGGTAGCCTTTCCCTTCTCCAGGGGTTCTTCCCAACCCAGGGACTGAACCCAGGTCTCCCACATTGCAGTCAGATTCTTCGCCAGCTGAGCCACGAGGGAAGCCCCCTGAGTCGTTGGCAGCCAACTAATTCATAAACCATGCTCAACTTCCTGACTTCTTTCTACAGAAACTATGAAATAATAGCTATTGTTTTTAGCTGCTAATCTTAGAGTAATTTGTTACACAGCAATAGATAAATTCAGGAAGACCAACCCCAAAAGAGATGGGATCAATTTCATTTCTAACACTGCTGGAATTTGTCAAAGAGCAAGCTTAAACTTCTTTATCACACAACTAATTACATATTTTAATTCTTTTTCTTCTATTTCTTGTACCTGTTTCAACTTTTCATTCATGATAGAATAAACTGCCCTTTTTCTAAGCTGCATCTATTCTTTAAAGTTTTCCAACTAAAGTGATTAAATATAATAAAGTAAGCAGCCAGAGATACTTGCTTTTCCATCTAATGATAGAAAAAAAAAACAAAACACTCCATCTGGGTAGAATTTGATAATTAGCCATATCCAATTCCTGGACATCTGGCTTTTAAATGAAACTGAACATAGTAATGTTTGTTTCCCAGGGCATTCTTTTTACTGAAAATGCAACTTATTGTTTTGGTTTTTAAAAGGATAACATCAATGCACTTTAACATATCAAGTTAACAAAGATTTGTCTCAGTTTCGTGTTATATATTTATTATAGGAAATTTGTAAAATACAGAAAATTACAAGAAGAAAAAAAAAAAAAAACCTCACCATCCAAGATAACTGTTCACACTTTTATGGAAATCTTTTCAGATTTGGCTTTAAAAATAAAAGGAATTTCAGAATAACACTATTTTCCCTCAACAACAAATTTTCATTAAGGACACAATATTTTAATGGATGAAATTTAATGAAGAATGTCAAACCATTTATTCCACTGAAATTCATATCCATTTTCTCCTACAGCTTAAAGTGTGGCTTATGACAATGGATATTTTAGCCCTGACAATCAGTCTGAGTAGCTCAGGAAAATATCTCCTAAGGCTAGAGCAGCCCTGGCAGCATGTTGAGGGCAGCGGGGCTCCGAGAAACAACATATGTCTGCACGCTCTCTCCCTTCATGCTGCCTCTGCTGCTACTGAATCTGTGTGTGGAGGGGGCGGCTTGTGGCCTTGCACTTGAATCCTTAATGAACTGGAACCAACTCAAAGAAGTGCCAGAGAACTGATCGTTAAATTTCAGGAGTTTTGTGAGCTAGCTCTAAAACAAAGTCATTATTAAAAATTAAAGGATGTAAGCTTTCGATTAAATAAATTCTATTCAAAGCTAAGGTCATAAATATATACAAGTCATCATTTTTAATCATTTATGTTTTGCTAGTGCCTGTGCAAAATTACTGCAGATGGTGATTGTAGCCATGAAATTAAAAGATGCTTACTCCTTGGAAGGAAAGTTATGACCAACCTAGACAGCATATTCAAAAGCAGAGACATTACTTTGCCAACAAAGGTCTGTCTAGTCAAGGCTATGGTTTTTCCAGTGGTCATATATGGACGTGAGAGTTGGACTGTGAAGAAAGCTGAGCACCGAAGAATTGATGCTTTTGAACGGTGGTGTTGGAGAAGACTCTTGAGAGTCCCTTGGACTGCAAGGAGGTCCAACCAGTCCATTCTGAAGGAGATCAGTCCTGGGTATTCTTTGGAAGGACTGATGCTGAAGGTGAAACTCCAGTACTTTGGCCACGTCATGTGAAGAGTTGACTCACTGGAAAAGACTCTGATGCTGGGAGGGATTGGGGGCAGGAGGAGAAGGGGACGACAGAGGATGAGATGGCTGGATGGCATCACGGACTCGATGGCCGTGAGTCTGAGTGAACTCTGGGAGCTGGTGATGGACAGGGAGGCCTGGCGTGCTGCGATTCATGGGGTCGCAAAGAGTCGGACACAACTGAGCGACTGAACTGAACTGAACTGTGTTCCTGATGCTGTTTCTATCTACCGCATCTACATTGTGGAAATAGGGTATAATGGTGTGCTGGAGGACGTCTCTTCATCCAGCGTCTTCACCTCGGTAGTCTGGAATCCTTCAAGGTGAGAGTATTTAAACCGTGGAAATAGAAGAAAGCTCCAAATTTGGGTTCACATATGTTTGTTGATTGTATAGTAACAGAGAAAACGTTAACAATGTAGAATAAAATTTTTAAAATGTTGTGTCTATAACTGTTATATTGTGACCAGCACAAAGTTCAAGGAACTCTTCCTCCAGTACTCAAGAACTATCCAATTAATCCAAGTCACTCAGGTCCTTGATTAATGAGTCAAGATCCAACACATATCTCTGTTGTTTCACTTTCATCTCAATCATTACTGTTAATGAAAATATCAGCCAAGATTCTTGCAAAACTACATTTGTTTATTATTTACAATGGTATGTTGGCTACAGATAAGAAAGGGAAAGTCGCTCAGTCATGTTCAACTCTTTGCAACCCCATGGACTATATAGTCCACGCAATTCTCTAGGCCAGACTACTGGAGTGGGTAGCCTATCCCTTCTCCAGCAGATCTTCCTGACCCAGGAATCAAACCAGGGTCTCTTGCATTGCAGGCAGATTCTTTACCAAGTGAGCTACTAGGGAAGCCTACAGATACCAAAGTTCAGCAAAAAATCAGTGAAACATTTGATGGAAATCAACTGGCTATATGGAATTGACACTAAAGAATGATGTAAATTTTATTAGTATTTGAAAACTGTGTGTTCTATACCCTTTATATCAGTAGAGTTTAAACTAAATCTGCATGTGTGTTAATATGTGTGCTTCACAAAGCTGGCTGTTAATCATTTACCAATACACTACTGATCGGATCGAATGCTTCCCTTTGCCCCACTCACCATAGCCTCTAGCAGATCCCTTTCAGCTACACACAGACTGATAAATAGGGAAAGAAGTGAAGAAAAAGAGCTGGTGGAAAGCAGAAAATGGAGGAAGAAAAAGAAGAGAAAGAAAGGAAAAAGAAAGTTCTCCCTGTCTTGTCTTTCATCATCAGTCAGCAGCTCTTTACAAGATAAGAGACAAACCATTGCACAACTGTTGTGACCTGGAGTCACAAATATTCATGGAGTTAGCTGGTGACCTTACTTTTAGAGAGCTCAGGAGCCAGCAGTTTCCAGCAACAGTGAACATGCTGACGCTCGGTGAGAGGTCATTTTAGGTTTTTTTGCTCGTTTTTCACATTTAAAAAATAAAGGTATAATTTATATACAGTAAAAGTCACCATAGAGTACTGTTCTATGAGTTTTGATAAATGCATACAGTCACACAACTACCACTGCAATGAAGACATAGGACATTTCCATCATCTCCCCAAAGTCACTTGAGCCTGTTTGTGACCAACCCTTCTCCCCATCTCTAGCCACATTCCTATCCTCTTGTTTTGTTTTCCAGAACGACACT
This sequence comes from Capricornis sumatraensis, assembly GCF_032405125.1. NCBI lineage: Eukaryota > Metazoa > Chordata > Mammalia > Artiodactyla > Bovidae > Capricornis > Capricornis sumatraensis. The sequence continues at coordinate 99,428,838 of NC_091070.1, read as the reverse complement.
GAGACGGACTCATACAGCATGTAGCCTTTTGAGGCTAGCTTTCACTTAACATAGTGTATTAGAGAGCAGAGTCGGGTTCACAACAAAATTAAGAGGACGGTACAGAGATTTTCCATATATCCTCAAGTACTCCCTGCATGAATCACCTTGCCCATTATTAGCATCACTCATGAAAATGTTACACAAGTTTGTTACCAAGTATGAACCTACAGTGACACAGCACAGTCACCAAAAGTTCACATTTATCTTAGGGTGCATTCTTGGTGGTGTACATTCTGTGGGTTTGGACAAATATGTAGTGACATACAGCCGTCATTAGGATATCATACGGAGCACTTTCACTGACATTAGCGCTTTGCCTATACCTCCACCATGGGCTGTGCTGGTGGCTTAAATGGGAAAGAATTTGCCTGTAATGTGGGAGACCTGGGTTTGACCCCTGAGTTGGGCAGATACCCTGGAGGAGGAATTGGCTACCCACTCCAGTATTCATACCTGGAGAATTCCATGGACAGAAGAACCAAACAGGCTATAAAGTCCATGGAGTCGAAAAGACTCAGACATGACTGAGTGTCTACACACACACACACACACACACACACACACACACACCTTCACCTCAAGAAACAAGGATGTTTCTCCATAGAGTTGCCTTTTCCAGAATGTCACATAGCTAGAATTCCATAGCATGAAGCTCTTCCAGACTGTCTTCTCTTACTTCAGTTCAGTTCAGTCGCTCAGTCGTGTCCGACTCTTTGTGACCCCGTGAACCGCAGCACGCCAAGCCTCCCTGTCCATCAGCAACTGCTGAGTCTACCCAAACCCATGTCCACTGAGTCAGTGATGCCATCCAACCATCTCATCTCTTACTTAGTTATAGCCATAATGTTTCCTTCACGTCTTTTAATGATTTGGTAGTTTATTTCTTTTAGTGCTAAATAGTGGGAGAAGGCAATGGCAAACCACTCCAGTACTCTTGCCTGGAAAATCCCATGGACGGAGGAGCCTGGTAGGCTGTAGTCCATGGGGTCGCTACCAGTCGGACACGACTGAGCAACTTCACTTTCACTTTTCACTTTCACGCTTTGGAGAAGGAAATGGCAACCCACTCCAGTGTTCTTGCCTGGAGAATCCCAGGAACGGGGGAGCCTGGTGGGCTGCCGTCTATGGGGTTGCACAGAGTCGGACACAACTGAAGCGACTTAGCAGCAGCAGCTGAATAGTATTCTGTTATATGAATTATTACAGTTAATTTATTCATTCATTTACTGAAGTACCTCTTGGTTGCTTCCAAGTTTTGGCAACTATGAATAAAACTGCTATAAACATCTGTGTGTAGGTCTTTCCATGGATTTAAGTTTTCAACTCCATTGAGTAAATACCAACATGATTGATGGATTGTATAGTAAAAGTATGTTTAGTTTTGTAGGAAACTGCCAAACTGTCTTCCAAAGTGGCTGTACCATTTTGTATTCCCATCAACAATGAATGAGACTTCCGATTGTTCTACATCCTTACCAGAATTTGGGGATGTCAGTGTTCCAGATTTAGTCCTCCTAATAGCTATATGGTGGCACTTGTATCTTTTGTTTTTAAGTTTAGAGAATTCTTTACACATTCTGCATACAAATCTTTTAATTGATCTGCATTTTACAAATATTTCCTCCCAGTCTGTATCTTGTATTTTCATTTTAACAGTCTCTTTCGAAGAGAAGTTTAACATTTTGAAGTCTAAATGATCAGTTGTTGGTTTTTTTTAATAAAATATGCTTTTTGTGCTCTATCTAAAAAAACTTGCTGGTGAAAAGACAGCCTTCAGAATGGGAGAAAATAATAGCAAATGAAGCAACTCACAAAGAATTAATCTCAAAAATATACAAGCAACTCCTGCAGCTCAATTCCAGAAAAATAAACGACCCAATCAAAAAATGGGCCAAAGAACTAAATAGACATTTCTCCAAAGAAGACATACAGATGGCAATCAAACACATGAAAAGATGCTCAACATCACTCATTATCAGAGAAATGCAAATCAAAACCACAATGAGGTACCATTTCACGCTGGTCAGAATGGCTGCTATCAAAAAGTCTACAAACAATAAATGCTGGAGAGGGTGTGGAGAAAAGGGAACCCTCTTACACTGTTGGTGGGAATGGAAACTAGTACAGCCACTATGGAGAACAGTGTGGAGATTCCTTAAAAATCTGGGAATAGAACTGCCATATGACCCAGCAATCCCACTGCTGGGCATACACACTGAGGAAACCAGAATTGAAAGAGACACGTGTACCCCAATGTTCATTGCAACACTGTTTATAATAGCCAGGACATGGAAGCAACCTAGATGTCCATCAGCAGATGAATGGATAAGAAAGCTGTGGTACATATACACAATGGAGTATTACTCAGCCATTAAAAAGAATACATTTGAATCAGTTCTAATGAGGTGGATGAAACTGGAGCCGCTTATACAGAGTGAAGTAAGCCAGAAAGAAAAACACCAATACAGTACACTAACACATATATATGGAATTTAGAAAGATGGTAGCCATGACCCTATATGTGAGACAGCAAAAGAGACACAGATGTATAGAACAGTCTTTTGGGAGAGGGAGAGGGTGGGATGATTTGGGAGAATGGCACTGAAACATGTATACTATCATATGTGAGAGGGATCGCCAGTCCAGGTTTGATGCATGAGGCAGGGCGCTCAGGGCTGGTGCACTGGGATGACCCTGAGGGATGGGATGGGGAGGGAGGTGGGAGAGGGGTTCAGGATGGGGACACAGGTACACCCATGGCTGATTCATGTCAATGCGTGGCAAAACCCACCACAATAGTGTAGAGTAATTAGCCTCCAATTAAAATAAATTATTAATTTAAAATAAAAATAAAAAAACTTGCCTCACTCAAGGTCACAACATGTTTCTCCCATGAATTCTTCTAGAAGTTTTATAGTTTATAAGTTGTATAATACATTTATGTCTGCCATCTATTTTTGCATATAGGACAAGAGAAGAGTAGTTTCCTTTTTTGTTCTTGTCATTTGACATGGATGTTGTAAATCACTCACTAGTTCCAGCGTTTAGTAAATCCCTGAGGCAAGAAGCTTGGAGGAAGGCTCAGGTCTAGTCTTGTTCGATCTTGAACTGGAGGGAATGGGAAGGCAGGCAGATGCTAAGGAAGAGAGGCATTGTTTCCTTCCAGTCCAGTTGCAGGAATAAAAGGCTTTAAGAAAATTATTAAAGCAAGAAAAGTCTTCTATAACAGGACTCTTTCCTCCTACACTAGTTCACCCTCCCCACTTCTAATGATTTGGTAGTTTATTTCTTTTAGTGCTGAATACTAAACTAACACACACACACACAACCAAGTGTTACTAACCTAGTATTCTGAGGCAGAAGACAGATCAGTTATCTTTGTCAAATCATTTTATCCTGGGACATAGAATGGAGGCCACTTTAAAATACAGTAGCTTCATCTCTTCTTTTGAGTGCAATTTCATTTCCCAAGTAATAGGTGTTTTTCCTTTTTAACAGAATTTTCTTTGACCTAATCCTTTAAATTGTACCTGCAACCAAACAGTATGTGAGTACAAAGGTGAGCACATATTAGTTAATTCTAAAATTGATTCCATTCATTGAATGTTTCACTTTTCTCAAATGCTTACTATAGTTTATTGTTTATGTTTCAAACCCCTTTACTGATCCATGCTGTCTCAGTAAAACATTGAGAGCATAGCATTACATTAATTTCCACAGCAACTAATATCATAAACCCCAGATTATGGCTTTGTTACTAAATGTAGCAGATGGGAGATGGAGCTGAGAAAAACAAAGCTCCCTTCAAAACATGGTGTTTTAAAAACAGTTATTAAAATTGATAGATGAGGGAGTACAGTAGTAGCTTCAAAGCCACTTGCATAATCTTTACCTAAATTTCTTATTTACTTCTAAGAAATGTGCTTAGGGCCAAAATCTTATTTCACAAATTAGCTCACAGGAGTTACATACGAATGAAGTAGGACATTTTGGCAAAATCTCACCATAAGGAATTACTCAGATATATTGTTTCTATGTGTGTTACCCATAAATCGCTATCACAAACTGGCTTTTCAGGTATTAAACAGAGAAGATAATGGACTTGCCTTTAGTAAAAGAACAAAATGGCCCCTTTGGGTAGCAGAATTTAATGTGTTTCTTGCTGAGTTTGGAGAAACACAACGCTTACCATTTGTTCCTGTTGGAGGAGGCAGAGGGTTGTAGGCAAGGAGAAGATGGGTAAGGGCTCTATTACTTAGAACCATCAGATCCTGATGCTAGAATTTAGGAAAAGCAGTCCTAGACAGCGTGGAGCTAAAACCAAGAAAACAGGTCAGATCTAGGATGAACTCTTGTTCTGAACTGGAAAACTTGCAGAGGGGAGGATGGCAGCGAGGTGTAGCCTCCACTTCTGCCTCGCTAGCCCCTTGACTGAAAGCCTCTAGATTCAGGGGACCAAAGACTTCTGGGTCCCTAAGGTCCCCAGGGAACCACATGGGTGGCGTTACACCAAGCAGCACGTGACTCAAACTACCAGAGTGATAGCTGGACAAAGTGATTCTGAAAATCAAGGCAAATAACCTAAATAATTCTGTTCAAACATATAGCTGGCTATTGCAAAAGTGATCTTTTTTGGCTTATCTTACATAACAATAAAAGTTACTTACATCATTCGGTAGGTATAGATGAGAATTAAAATACTTTTTTTGAGAAACATATATTAATATGGTTGCTGTTGCTGTTGCTGTTGCTGCTAAGTCGCTTCAGTCGTGTCCGACTCTGTGTGACCCCAGAGGTGGCAGCCCACCAGGCTCCCCCGTCCCTGGGATTCTCCAGGCAAGAACACTGGAGTGGGTTTCCATTTCCTTCTCCAATGCATGAAAGTGAAAAGGGAAAGTGAAGTCGCTCAGTCGTGTCCAACTCTTAGCGACCCCATGGACTGCAGCCTACCAGGCTCCTCTGCCCCTGGGATTTTCCAGGCAAGAGTAATATGGTTGAAGCTGTTAGAATATAATTATCCACAGCATTTAATAAGAGCAGATGACAATGTCTAAAGGACAGACTCTGGTGGCAAAATTATAAAGTGTGAAATCTACAAATACCTTAATCTCAGGGGTAACAGTCAAAATGGTGACTTCCTCCAGTGGGTTGTTAGGAAGCATGTAATATTCTGTGTCAAATGGGGCTCTTTGAGGCAAGTGGCGGCTCGAATATACCCAGAATCCACAACATCTTTCTTTAATTTTCTATCTTTAGTTTATTAAGCTGAAATTGGTGTCGAAGCAAGGTTTTTCTAATTAATATTATTCTAATCAATATCAAAAGAGTTTATAATTCGTGGGCTCACAGAGCTCATGCTGATGCAAATTCCATCTTGTCATTCCACTGTGTGAGCTTTGCACTGGGCAAAGCTTCAAAGAGTTGGCAAGAAAATGAAGGGCATGCCCCAAAGAATGTCCTGCTTCAGTGTCCACAGAGGACAAATTCTTCAATGGAGCATACCAGCTGCCCCATGAAGGCAGCAGCATGGAGCTCCCATCAGCAAGCCTAGAACCCACGCTGCACAGCGTGAAGCTACACTGGGGACTCATGAAAGCTCGCAGAACTACTGCCAGGTTCCCACGGCAAAGACAAGTCGAATCGCTTTTCATTAGAAAGAGATGTTCATATATATGTATATAACTTAAATTTGGATTTTATTGTGTAGACTAGAGTTTTAAGATTAGTACTATCTTAATTTAAATATCTATAAAATGAGCTTCTTCCTTCGTACATTCAATGACGCTAGCTTATTTTCCCAAAGTACATCACACAGTTAAACATTCCCAGCAAGCTAAGAATAGGAACAAGCTGTTAGTAAGAGGGAGTGATAGATGAAAACTAGCCCTGCCAAGACTGAATGATTATAAATGATCCTAAGTTTAAAAAGGCAGAGATTCCCGCCTCCCCCCATTCCACTGTGTCATGTTATCTTGTAATTGTAACACAAATGCTTCTCTGATTTACAACAAAAATGGCAGAATTCCTTAGGTCTAGGGACTTAGAAATTCTCCCCTTACCTCCTCCCATAGCGGGGTCACAGATGCAGCTCTCTTGCCTTCTGACTTTTTCCAAAGCAGATAATTGATTTTTTAAAATATCGTGCTTGTCTTGTTTCTGGTTAAGCAAAATGGAAGTTTATGACAGAGGACATGTTGACTGGCTATTTCTCAGTTCTGGTGAAGATGGAGAGCTGGGAATAGGGCTCAACTTTGTTGGAAGCAGTTAAAGCTTGAAGAATTTCCTGAATCCAGGACTTATGAGTCACAGAGCAGAGACACTGAATGTACTTCTCCTGCCCTTGGAGAACTTGCAGGAACAATAAGACATACATTTGCGTTGGGAGGGGCGGAGAACTTGCAGGGACAGTATGGCATACGTTTTGGGGGAAGCAGGAGGTGCTAACAGTAGTAATGGAATCAGGAATGCAAAATATTAGTTACAGAATAACAGGCTGCTCAGTTGCTAAGGAATCCTAAAAATAGGGCTGAGTGACTGGCTGAGAGGAGTGGGGAGGAGTAGATACTTCTGTGGGTTTCATCAAGTAGCCAGGCCTGACAGAAGCCCTGCAGAGCTGCCGCTGCAGCTGCAGTAACAGAGCAGCACTGAGCATGCGCAGCTGCCTGACCACCAGCTACCTGGCAGAGGTGTTCTTGCCAGTGGCTGCACCTTCTTCCCACGCAGGCCGACCTGACGGACACAGACCTCAGACTCACAGTAAGGGCTGGAGGCTCAAGTCCTGTACAACAGAGGTCCAGAGCTAGTCCAGGAATCTTGACCACTTACGTATCCCCAGTCCCATGCTCATCTACTTTTCAGACAAATTCATCAGCTTGGAAATAGCTTGGGTAACAGACTCGCACCTGTCTTTCCACAGTGTATAAAGCTGACTACGGAGGAACTGATAAAGGGATCTAAGGTTGGGTTCCCCAGGTGGTACAGCGGTAAAAAATCTGCCTCCAATGCAGGAGATGCAAGAGAGGCAGGTTCAATCCCTGGGTTGGGAAGATCCCCTGGAGTAGAAAACGGCAACCCTCTCCAGCATTCTTGCCTGGGAAATTTCATGAACAGAGGAGCCCGGCCTCTGTCCACGGGGTCGCAAAGTATGACGAGCAGGGTGAGAGATTTCATTTTAGAGGAAAGTAGGTTTTGTTTTCATCCTTTACAGTTGACCTTTCCAGTCTGATGATTTAGAGTCTGATGACTCCCTAAAAAATTTTAAAATAAAATATCTCACTGCATATCAAATAAATGGAGAAACTCCCTAGGGAATCTGCCTGCACATTTGTTACATCCTATAACTGATAGCCTATCAATATGGTGCTATTATTTTTCACTAAGAGAAGTCCCATTAGAGACTGTGACTTTCAACTGTTATTTCCTGCTTAGTAAAGTTAAAAAAAATTCTAATGTTGCTATAAGGAAGGACTTTGCTCACCAGTTTATTTTTCTTTTTTGGTGGTAAAACATGGTAGGAATGCTATCTGGTTGCTGTGTGGACACTGGGCACATGGCAGGAAAATGGAGAGGCTGGGGTGGGGGGACAAGCAGAGGAATCAACGGAGAAACAGAAGCCTAGCTCTCCTCCTCTGAGCAGGTGCTGCTAGAGGACACAGTAGGTTGGGTTCAAGTGCTCAGAATTCCTTTGATGTCTTTGTCCGTTGTTTTAAAAAAAACCTGGCCCCCCTGGAGGAAAGCTCAGGGCTGTTTCCACAGATTTCTACTTTAACCTTGATAGCAATATAATTAGTTCATGGACTTGGAGGCTCAGTTAGTGACTTTCTGTTTGCGGGGTTACACAAAGGACATCCTAACCCACAAGGAAAAAAAAAAATCTTTCCCTAAACTTTCACTGAGATTCATTGCTTTAGTTAAGTCACTATCTTTCCCTGAAAGGCTCGGTTAAATTAAAAAAAAAAATTAGAAATCCTTGGTAGAAAGAACTATTATATTAGTATCAGATAGTATTACCTTATAATATGATGACAAGTTGATAGGGTATAGGATACAGAATAGGTGTTTTTTTTTTTCATTTTTAAAACTAAATATAATTTAGATTGAGCAAATTTCAGCCCTTTTAATATTCAGTTTTATAAGTGTTTATAAATACACGCAACCATGTAACCACACCATAACCAACATGATATGGAATACTTCCATCACAACAAAAAAAAATTCCTCTATATCCCTTGTGTCAAACCCTTCTCCATTCCTTATAACCACTGATCCATTAGATTTGTCTTTTCCAGAATGTCATGTAAATGGGTACATACAGTATATAGCTTTCAAATCTGGCTTTATCGTTTGGGAAGCCCAGGAGACTCAGCGGTAAAGAACCCATGTGCCAATGCAGGAGACGCAAGAGAGGTGGGTTTGATCCCTGGGTTGGGAAGATGCCCTGGAGAAGGGCACGGTGATCCACTCCAGTATTCTTGCCTGCCATGGACAGAGGAGCCTGATGGGCTACAGTCCATGGGGTCGCAGAATGAGACATTGCTGAAATTTTTATGTATGGCTTGAAGTAAGGGTTCACTGTGTGACGGTACCAGTTTCTGTGTATTCTTTGCCCAGTTAAAGGGCTGTTATGAACTGATTGTGTCTGTCCCCCACCTCCCCCACCCCGCCAGATTAATATGTTGAATCTCTAACCCACAATATAATTGTATTTGGAGATAAGGCCTTTAGGTTAAATTGATTATAACCTTAACTAAGGTTAAGTGGAGTCATAAGGGTAGGGTTCTAACCTAACAGGGCTGGTACCCTCGTAAGCAGAGGAAGAGACAAGTTCTCTCCACCAGCACACACGTAGGACAGGTCATGTGAGCACAAAGAGAGAGGGCAGCCACTTGCAAGTCAAGCAGAGAGTCTTTACTGGAAACTGAATCAGCTGGCACCTGGATCTTGGACTTGCCAACTTCAAGAATTGTGAGCAAATAAATTTCTGTTGTTTAAGTCAGCTAGTCTGTCAAATTTTGTTACAGCAGCCTGAGGACATGAATACCGGTGAGTTTGGGTTGTTTTTATTTTTGTAATTATGAATAAAGCCATGATAAGCTACAATAGGTAAGTTTAAAGACATCTATTTTGGTTGCATCACATAGCATGTGGCATCTTAGTTCCCTGAACAGGGCCTGGAACCCGTGCCTGCCCCTATAGTGGAAACTTGGAGCCCTAACCACTGGACAGCCAAGAGAATTTCCAGTTTTTAACATTTTACTTTAATTTTTAAAAATAGCTAAAACATTTTCTTGTGGTTCAGAATTGTAAACAGTGATACTATAGCAAATCCAAGATAGGCTTGTTCAGCATATACAACTTTTTATACTGCAGAGCACCAATTCAGTGTATTATCAAATTTTCATGGTTTTACCAATCTAATAGGTGAAAAATATTATCCGTGTATTTTAACTGAATTTTTTCCATATGTTTAGAAGCCATTTATGTTTTCTTTTCTGGTGAATCACTTTTCTCCTTTGTTCATTTTTCTATTGGTCTTTGGTTTTCCATTGAGCATTTTATTTTTAACAGCTATACTAGGTTAATTAGCTATGTGTTTATAATATGATTTGCAATTTCCTTTTTCAAGTTTCTTTCTTTGTTTATAGTGATTATGGTATATACTTTAAAAATATATTTAACATTTTTGTGTTATAATTTAGAAAGGCCTTTATCAATCTGAGTATTTTCCTTTTTATCACTATTATGTTGACCACTTTTTGGTAAACATTTAATCTTTTGATCCATTTGGAATTTATCTTGGTATGAGGGAAAGATATAGGAGTTGATTCTCCATGGATAGCTCATGTTTCTGTGAATCTTATGACACCTTTTGTTCCAAACTATTTTTTCAAGCATGTTTGTATCGTGATCAGCCATGTGTATGCTAATCGCTCAGTCGTGTCCGACTTTGCAACCTCATGGACTGGAGCTCATCAGGCGCCTCTGTCCATGGAATTCTCCAGGCGAGAATACTGGAGTGGGTTGACATTTCCTTCTCCAGGGTATCTTCTTCCTGAACCAAGGATCAAACCCAGGTCTCTTGCACTGCAGGCAGATTCTTTACCATCTGAGCTGCAAATCAGTTCAGCCTCAGGAGATAGAAATAGTGTCTCCATGTCAAACGCCAGATTGGTTTGGTTTCCAGGATGATAAATATAATGTTTCCCTCTGGGTTAGATTTTCCAGCAATCCCCTTATGAGGTAGAGACTTTCCTAAACTCAGAGTTCCTCAGCCATGACCCAAACCCACTGTGTATGTAGCTTCCATCTGGACCAAACCTCTGCCTTACTTAGGGAGCAAGACAAACGCAATTGTGAAGCTCAAGCTTCTTGCTGTTCCATGAAGACAAAGAAAGCCTCTGACCCAGGAGCTTCATGTCTTCTGATAGCATCTATGAAGACCTGATAGGCTAACTGGCCAGCTTACGAGAAGGCGAAAACCTCAGGCTCACCACAGTTCTTGACAGGAATTGCCTCCATTTTTTTCAAATGGCTGTTTTCCTATTCCTTTTTTTTTTTTTTTGGAAGTGAGGAATAGTTCCTCTTTCGCCAACTGATTCTTGGTGACAACTGTATACTGGATTTTTGTATGAGTTCAGGTTCATTTCTGAGCTCAGATTCTATTCTCAATCTGCCTATGTTTAACATCTGGCAGAATAAATGATCACTTAAACTCTTCTTTCCCAGAATTTCTCTGGAACTTTCCATATGAGTATTCTGCTTATGAAATTTAGAATCAATTTATCCAGTTTTTAAAAAAATTCCTCATATTTTATTAATGACAGTGTAAAATTTATAATTTAATTTAGAGAGGATTAACATCCTTAGAATGTTGAGTCTTCCTACACAGGAATAGTCTATGCCTTCTTTTCATTCACGTTTTCTTCGTATATATGAGCTCTGTTGATTTCTGTACAAGAATTTTATAGCCTGCTATTTAGAGAATTTTCTTATTATCTGTCATAGTTTTTCAGTAGTCTTTCTGGATTTTCAAGTTTTACAATTATAGTAACTATATTTTAGTTATAGTTAATCTTATCTACAGATAATCTTATCTCTTCTTTTAGCACCTCTAAATCCTTTCTTTCTGTTTGGTCTAGTACTTCAAAAATAATGTTAAATAATAACAATGGTAGCTAATATTTGTCAAACACCTCCATGAACCTATCAATTATTTTATACCTATCAAGCTATTAATACCTCATGGCAAGGAACTTTATGATTTAAATATTATAATTATGCCTATTTACAGAAAGGGAAACTCAGCAGAGAAATAGTAAATAAATTGCAAGGTTGGGATTTGAACCTTGATAGTAGTAGGTGAATACCAAAGTCCACAAACTTTACCACTTACTAAAGAACCTCTTAGTACAAGTGTGATTAAATAAGTATCCTTTGTTTGTTTCCGACTTTGATGGAAATATTTCTGGTGGTTTCCCATTAAGTATGATGTGGGCTTCAGGTTAAGGCAGATCAACTCCGTCATGCTAAGGACTGAGAATTTTTATGAAGAATAGATGCATATTTTTTTCAAGAGCTCTTCCAGCATCAATGTAGGTAATATTAGATGACTTTTCTTATAAGATCTATTAAAATGAATTCAGTTAATGGAGTTCCTAAAATGGACTTACCCTTGCATCTCTGGAATGAAACCCACTTGACCTTGGTAATTTAGTCCTTTGATGTGCTGCTGGATTCTGTTTGATAATCTTTATGATTTCTGCCTTGATTTTAATAAGTGAATAGGCACAGTTTGATAGTAGAACAAGAGATTATGGGGTCATGTGCATCAGAATGCCCTAGGTGTTTGCCAAAAAGCAGGTGCCCACACCTTACTTGGGGTGAAACTCTGAAATATGGAGATATTAAAGTCAGATAATTCTGATGCAGACAGTCCTAGGACCTCGTTTTCAAAAACAGTTCCTTAGAGGTGGTTGATGTCTCACTTTACCCTTTGTAGAATGAAAGCAAAATCTCACATTTAAAATTTATCATGACTCAGATCCAAGGCCTGTCTCCCAGAAAGATGCTTACAGACAGCCTATGATACATTTATGCACACAATGCATATACGTACTGTGATCATTTCAGTATTTTTATGCAGAGAAAACCAGACAAGTTGATTTTACTGAAACAAATTCATCTAACGGTAGACAATTGACCTTCCAGGACCCATGCACTTCTCTGCATAAAACACTTGCATCTAATCCTAGATGTCAGGGATGCTAAGTGACTGCACATCTCTTCACACATTTTAGCGGGTTGATCACTGAAGGGAAAAGTTCTGTGGGTGTCACTGTGGGCCATTACAGGAAGACAGCTGTCCCTGGCTTCTGGTCAACAATCTGCAATGAAAAATGAATGTTTCAGTACTTCTGAATAGTCCACTTAATAATTTGGAAAGCAGAACCCATCTATCTGATGCTTACTAAGCATTTCTGGCTAGTAATTTGGACACATTTATTTTCTTTGACATTGCCTAATGGAGCTGTCTACTCCCCTCATGCGTGTTGATAGTGACTGGCTAGAGTGTGTGCATTCTGAACTCTGCAGTGAGGTGCGTGTGCCCCACAGGTGAAAGCAGACCACCGTGGGCAGCCAGCCTGCAAAGTTAAACCAACCAGTTCTCCAGGAGCTACTCCGTGGGCATAGCTGTTATTTTAACCTCTTAAGTTAAACCTCAGATCTTTCAGGGCTGGTCACTAGGAGTTAAAAAAAAAAGTTTTTGTTCCAGACTGTCAAAATACATTCCAGTTAAAAAAAATATTCAATCTTTAACTGAGTGGGAAAGCAAAAACAAAAAGTAAGTTAAAAGGAGTGTTGCGATTGCTTTACGCAGGTTTCAATTTCTGAACCTGGAGAAAGTGGTGCTAGCAGAAAAATGTGACATAATTAAGACAACATAAATAGTTTGAAAACTGGAATAAGAATCTATGATAACAATGATGGTAAAGGAGGAGGTAGAGAAGGAGGAGGAGAAAAATGGGAGAATTTTTGTCTATAACATTGTTAGTAACTGATTAGAAACGCATGGTCCCTAAATAAAGAAAAGTAAAAAGGGGGTGGGCGGCACACAGCCAGAGAAAGGAAGATGCCAAGACCCATGCTTATATTTCATCAGTCCTTAAATTCATCCAAGAAATGGCATAAATGTTGTAAAAGGAAAGGTGAAACAGTGGATTTTTACTGATGTAATCAAGTATGTACAGGTTCCTTCTAACTACTTGAGGACAGTAATTCTAGGAGACAGGCTGCTTTCCCTGTAGGGGCATGTTCGCTACTCTGATTATAAACTTTGGCACAGCAACTCTTCCCAAACCTGTCTTTACCAATTCATACCTCCCAGTTCAACATTTGACACTGTCAGCTTAGTTTTTCATTCCAAGAAAGGTGATAAAGTCAAACATGACTAAAATGGCTCTTCGTATTTAGGAAAACTGCTATTGGAATTTTATCCAGTTTCACAGAATTTCTGAACAGCTATTGAAAACAGAGTAACTAAAAGTTACAGATGGATATAAATATTTCAATTATCCACTGTAATAAGTGTAGCTAATAAATATTCTTATTGCTCTGGGACTTTTATTTCAAGAAAAATTCCAAATGTTACATTTTAAAGTTAGGGTTCAGTTCAGTCACCCAGTCATGTCCGACTCTTTGCGACCCCCTGGACTGCAGCACACCAGGCCTCCCTGTCCATCACCAACTCCCGGAGTTCACTCAGACTCATGTCCATCGAGTCAGTGATGTCATCCAGCCATCTCATCCTCTGTCATCCCCTTCTCCTCCCGCCTTCAATCTTTCCCAGCATCAGGGTCTTTTCCAATGAGTCAGCTCTTTGTATCAGGTGGCCAAAATATTGGAGTTTCAGCTTCAACATCAGTTCTTCCAATGAATACTCAGGACTGATTTCCTTTAGGATGGACTGGTTGGATCTCCTTGCAGTCCAAGGGACTCTCAAGAGTCTTCTTCAACACCACAGTTCAAAAGCATCAATTCTTCAGCACTTAGCTTTCTTTATAGGCCAACTCTCACATACATACATGACTAAAGGAAAAACCATAGCCTTAATGAGATGGACCTTTGTTGGCAAAGTAATATCTCTACTTTTTAATATGCTGTCTAAGTTGGTCATAACTTTTCTTCCAAGGAGTAAGTCTTTTAATTTCATGGCTGCGGTCACCATCTGCAGTGATTTTGGAGCCCCCGAAAATAAAGTCTGACACTGTTTCTACTGTTTCTCTATCTATTTGGCATGAAGTGATGGGACCAGATGCCATGATCTTCGTTTTCTGAATGTTGAGCTTTAAGCCAACTTTTTCACTCTCCTCTTTCACTTTCATCAAGAGGCTTTTTAGTTCTTCTTCACTTTCTGCCATAAGGGTGGTGTCATCTGCATATCTGAGGTTATTGATATGTCTCCTGGCAATCTTGATTCCAGCTTGTGCTTTATCTAGCCCAGCGTTTCTCATGATGTACTCTGCATATAAGTTAAATAAGTATAGTGACAATATACAGCCTCGACATACTCCTTTTCCTATTTGGAACCAGTCTGTTGTTCCATGTCCTGTTCTAACTGTTGCTTCCTGACCTGCATACAGATTTCTCAAGAGGCAGGTCAGGTGGTCTGTTATTCCCATCTCTTGAAGAATTTTCCATAGGTTGTTGTGATCCACACAGTCAAAGGTGTTGGCATAGTCAATAAAGCAGAAGTAGACATTTTTCTGGAACTCTCTTGCTTTTTCAATGATCCAGTAGATGTTGGCAAATTTGATGTCTGTTTCCTCTGCCTTTTCTAAAACCAGCTTGAACATCTGGAAGTTCATGGTTCACATATTGCTGAAGCCTGGCTTGGAGAATTTTGAGCATTACATTACTAGCGTGTGAGATGAGTGCAATTGTGTGGTAGTTTGAGCATTCTTTGGCATTAGTCTTTCTTAGGGATTGGAATGAAAACTGACCTTTTCAGCCCTGTGGCCACTGCTGAGTTTTCCAAATTTGCTGGCACATTGAAAGCAGCACTTTCATAGCATCGTGATTTTCTGGGTTGTGAAGATTTTTTTGTAGAGTTCTTCTATGTATTCTTGCCACCTCTTCTTAATATCTTCTGCTTCTGTAAGTCCATACCATTTCTGTCCTTTATCGAGCCCATCTTTGCATGAAATTTTCCCTTGGTATCTCTAATTTCTTTGAAGAGATCTCCAGTCTTTTCCATTCTATTGTTTTCCTCTATTTCTTTGCACTGATCGCTGAGGAAGGCTTTATTATCTCTCCTTGCTATTCTTTGGAACCATGCATTCAAATGAGTATATCTTTCCTTTTCTCCTTTGCTTTTTGCTTCTCTTCTATTCACAGCTATTTGTAAGGTCTCCTCAGACAGCAATTTTGCTTTTTTGCATTTCTTTTTCTTGGGGATGGTCTTACTCCCTGTCTCCTATACAATGTCAGGAACCTCCGTCCATAGTTCATCTGGCATTCTATCGGATCTAGTCCCTTAAACCTATTTCTCGCTTTCACAGTATAATCGTTAGGGATTTGATTTAGGTCATACCTGAATGGTCTAGTTGTTTGCCCTACTTTCTTCAATTTATGTCTGAATTTGGCAATAAGTAGTTCATGATCTGAGCCACAGTCAGCTCCCGGTCACAGATAGGACTAGTAAAGTCAGTGAATGTATCTTCTCACATTTTGACTACTTTCATTTGAGCAGTAAAGGAGTTTCCCAAGAAGAATGTCTAAATCTCTTGCTTTCAATTTGCTAAGGAAGGATTTGTTTTTGCTACTTCATGAAATTAAAAAACCCCTACTGTTCTTCCTCCTTCTAGATAGAGTTCACTATTGATATAGCATCTGCTAAAATGACTATATAACAACATGGAAAAGGAATCAGTTCAGTTTAGTTCAGTCGCTCAGTCGTGTCTGACTCTTTGCGACCCCATGGACTGAAGCATGCCAGGCCTCCCTGTCCATCACCAACTCCTGGAGTTTACTCAAACTCATGTCCATTGAGTCAGTGATGCCATCGAACCACCTCATCCTCTGTCGTCCCCTTCTCCTCCCACCTTCAATCTTTCCCAGCATCAGGGTCTTTTCAAATGAGTCCGTTCTTCACATCAGGTGGCCAAAGTATTGGAATTTCAGCTTCAGCATCAGTCCTTCCAATGAATATTCAGGACTGATTTCCTTTAAGATGGACTAGTTGGATCTCCTTGCAGTTCAAGGGACTCTCAAGAGTCTTCTTTATCACCACAGTTCAAAAGCATCAATTCTTCGGCACTCAGCTTTCTTTATAGCCCAACTTTCACATCCATACATGACTACATGACTATATGGAAAATGAATAGGGTATAGTAATAAGTAAATAAACCAGGGTTCAAAATTGGGTTTACGAAATGACTGCTCCTACAATGATATCATATATATATGCAGGTAAGACGATAAGAAGATGGGTGAAAATGAAGCCAAATTATTTCTTGTGAAGTGAGTTTTAGAATGAATAATTTCTAGTTTAAAATTTCCATTAGCGTTATTATACTGTTTGAAAAAATAACTTCTTTTACAAAGAATCAATTGACTTCTACTGTGAAAACTATAAAATGTTGTTGAAAGAAATTTAAAAAGACACAAATAAATGGAAAGCCATCCAGTATACATGGATTGGAAGGTGTGATATTGTTAAGACATCAGTACTACCCAAAGTGGTATCCCAGATTCAACACAATCTCTATCAAGATTCCAACAACATTATTTTTATAAATAGAAAAATTCATCCTAAAATTAATGTGGGATTTCAAGAGACTCCAAATAGTTAAATGATCTTGAAAAACAAAGAAAAAAGTTGGAGGTCTCACTTTTCCTGATTTCAAAACTTTCTACAAAATCCCAGTACTCAAAACAGTGTGATTATTGGAATCATGACAGACATATAAACCAATGATTCAGAATACAGAACTCAGACATAAATCCTCTCATATATAGTCAAATGATTTTCAACAAGGATGCCAAGACCAAGGATGGTGAATGGGGAAAGGACAGATTTTTCAATCAGTGGTGTTGGAAAACTAGACATCCATATGCAAAAGAATGAAATTGAACCCTTATCTTACACCATATATAGAAATTCACTCAAAATGAATCAAAGACCTAAACATAAGAGCAAAAACCATCAAACTGTTAGAAAAAAACTGAGAAAAATTTCCATGACAGAGAATTTGACAATGTAAAAGTAAACACACAAGCAACAAAAGCAAAAATATAAATAAACTGAACTTCTTCAAAATCCAAAATATTTGTTCATCAAAGGACTCTATCAACAGAATGAAAATGCAACCCACAGAACGGCAGAAAATATCTGCAAATTGTGTATTTGATAAGGATTGATATCTAAATTATATAAAGAACTCTTATAATTCAACAACAACAAAATAAAGAACCCGATTAAGAAACGGGGAAAGGATTTGCACAGACACTTGTCCAGGAAAATATACAAACGGTCAGTTAAGAATATGCAAGACTGTTCAACATCATTTGTGATTAGGGAAGTGCAAAGCAAAACCACAATAAGATAATACGTCACACTCATTAAGACGGTTATTAAAAAATGAAACAGAATAGAAAAGCATACACGCTGTCAAGGATGTAGAGAGACTGGCACCCTTGTGCCTTCTCTCGGGGAATGCCGAATGGTGCAGCTTCTGTGAAAAACAGTATGGCAATCCCTCAAAAAATTAAAAATAGCATTACCACATGATCTAGCAATTCCATTTCTATATACCCTAAAGAAATGAAAGCAGAGACTTGAACAGATTTTTATGTATCTATGTTCATAGCAGCTTTATTCCCAATGTGAAAGTCACTCAGTTATGTCTCACTCTTTGTGACCCCATGGACTATAGCCTGCCAGGCTCCTCTGTCCATGGAATTCTCCAGGCAAGAATACTAGACTGGGGTGCCATTTCCTTCTCCAGGGGATCTTCCTGGATTAGGGATCGAAGCAGTCTTCTGCACTGGTAGGTGGCTTATTTACCACTGAACCACCAGGGAAGCCCTTATTCCCTAGCCAATGGTAGAAGCAACCCAAGTGTTCCCTGATGGATGGATGGACTGACAAAATGCAGTATGTAACGGAAGGGCTTCCCTGGTGGCTCAGCTGGTGAAGAATCCGCCTGCAATGCCAGAGACCTGGGTTTGATCCCTGGGTTGGGAAGATCCCCTGGAGAAGGGAAAGGCTACCCACTCCAGTATTCTGGCCTGGAGAATTCCATGGACTGCAGGAATTCAGGGAGGGAACTGGGAGAGATGGAGTTGAAGTAAGCTTTGGAAACTGAGTAGGAGGTGATTACGTGGAGACAGGCGGCACTGAACTGAAGGGACAGTTCATAAACTGGCTATGAAATGTGCAGTTTCTCCATCTTGGCACCACTGACACTCTGTGTCGTACTGTTTCGGTTTGAGGGAGCTGTCCTGTACATTGTGGGATGCTTGGCACCATCCCAGGCCTCTACATACTAGATGACAGTATCCTCTTTCTCCACCCCAGCTGGAACAATCTTGTAGTTGAGAACCACTGATATATGGAGCCTGTCTCTGAGCTAGAAAAGACACCAGTTGAATCAGAACATAAAGTCCACTCATGACAGCATCTTTCACCTATGCATTCCAAGCGTTAGTTTTGGCACCTGATACAGAATGGATGGTGTATGTCTTTTTTGTTCATTCCTCTTTGAATGGTGCTATCAAAAATTTGATTTGAAACCTTTAAAAGTTGGATAGAGAAAGCCTAGAAGTAGATGGACCATTTAGGAAGATTCTGTAATAAATGAGAAAAGAGATATAAAGACCTGAACTAAGGTTATGCTAAGTGAAAGAGAAAAGAGATGAATGCAAGAATTTGTGTTAAGGAAGACTGTATGGGACTTGGGGGCAGAGGAGAATGCATCTGGGTGAAGTGTGTTCACCCAGAAGGGCCCTGGTCTTACTGAGAAGCAGGGAAATCAAAATATACATAAGCAGAAGTCTCTAAAGAGGTAACTGAGTGTTGAGTGTGAATAGTTATTGGTTATCAAATCATCAAAAGAACAGAAAATAAGCAAGCTGAATAGGAAAGCACCTTGCAGGTAAAGAAGGCAAGCAAATTTAGACTTTCTTTAGTTTTCTTGCAAAAAGAAAAGAGAAATATAAGAGGAAGGACAAGGAGATAAGTACTACAAAATTCATTTTTCTGTTTTGTTGTGTTTGCTCTGAAATGTCAGTCTGAGATGTAAAGATGAATAATCTCTGATTTAGGATTTTGAAATCTGCATTTAAACTCAGTGTATCCCTTTAAAAAGCCCTAAGAGAACAAAAACTGTGCTTTTTATAATTCTAAACCATTTCCCCATTTTCATGGAGGAAATACAGACAAAGCAAGGGCAAAATTTCAGCATGAGGGCCTCCCCCTGGTGCATAGCCTTGGACTTTGCTAAGCTAGTGAGCATCCCATTGTCATTTGAGAAAGCCAGCTGCACAGTTAGATAGAGTGAGCCTGTCTCTGCAACTCCAAGACTGTAATTATGCTAAAATGGGATCCTGCAGCAGTGAATATAAAGAGAGGCTCTGGAATATCTCTCCTACACTAAACAACTTCATGGTTGAAAGGAAGCAATTACTGAGAACAAGATGAGGCTAAGAAAAAACAGCATAACTTTCCAACTTTTCTGACTTGGTTATTGATAGAATTGTGCTGACCTCACACAGTTTTTGCTTTTTTCCCCCTGAAGCCATAATAATTCCAGTTTTCTACCTTTATTTTTAGATTAAGTAGAAAAAAAATTTTTTTTAAAAATTAGCCATCTCCCTCACTCAATTTAAAGCAACTTTCTATACTGGCTTACAGTATCAGTAATTCTACCAAAGTCTTTAGGTTCAGTTATCCCTCCCACTAAAACCTGGAGAGACACTAGTATCCAATTAAGTCCTCTACAACTTACTTGATGCAGCAACTGTACCTTCCCAAGTTATCACTGTCCAGCTAGGAGGAAAGTTTTCTGGGGACAGGACAGATATGGAAAGAGCAGAATATGAGGGTTCCTAATTATTTTTCTTCTCTGGTGATAGAAGTTAGCAGAAATAGGAAATTGCGAATAGAACAGGAATATGTCTGAGGCTGGAAACTACAAGTGGATACCACCTACAAAAGCGCACCCATCACCTTCTCATTCCGCCTCTGCTGTCTGCAGTTGAAAACGTCCACCTTGAATTCCGTATCCCTGGGTACATCAACAAGTTAAGAGACAGCATGGGAGTGCTTGAACAGACAGACTTGATACATACAGGCTAATTAGTTTAATAATCCTAGAACCCAAAGATCAACTTTTACCTAAATTATAGGGATAGTTACCACTCAGCGATATTTATCACGTTTCTGGAGGTCTCAGCCAAGTACAAGACAACAGGAAGAAATTGGAAGAGAAATACTGAAAAGAAAGGAACAAAGGTGTCATGATCTCTTAATGACAGTGATATAAAATTTAAGGCAATCAAAGGAAAAAACAATGAGGTCTACTGAGGGGAATGAGTAAGGAGGCCAGGTATAATTATCAGCAGGTCAAATCAGTAAGTTTCTTACATATCAGCAGTAATCAATTATAAAATATAATGTAAAAAAGATTAAATAAGAGGAATTTAAAAATAAATCAGCATATGTCCATCCAATATAATATATACAGCCATTACAAAGAAGTAGAAGTGGATCTCCATAAAATGATATGAAAGATATTTGGTAATAGGAAACATCAAGGTCCAAATAGCATGTGAAGTGAAAGTGTGTCCAACTCTTTGCAACCCCATGGGGGTCCATGGAATTCTCTAGGCCAGAACAGTGGAGTGGGTAACCTTTCCCTTCTCCAGGGGATCTTTCCAGCCCAAGGATTGAACCCAGGTCTCCCACACTGCAGGCAGAGCCTTTACTATCTGAGCCACAAGGGAAGCCCAAGAACATTGGCGTGAGTAGCCTATTCCTTCTCCAGCAGATCTTCCCGACCCAGGAAGCAACCCGGGGGCTCCTGCATTGCAGGCAGATTCTTTACCAACTGAGCTAGCAGGGAAGCCCCAGAATGTAAAGGATTAAAGTAAATAAAATAAAATTATATGTATATATATGTGTGTGTGTGTGTAATCCATACATAAAATATGATATGTATGATTTATATGGGTGCATGTATATATATATATATATATATATATATATATATATATATATATATATATATATATATATATACATATACACAGATGGTG
The DNA here is from genome assembly GCF_032405125.1 of Capricornis sumatraensis. NCBI lineage: Eukaryota > Metazoa > Chordata > Mammalia > Artiodactyla > Bovidae > Capricornis > Capricornis sumatraensis. The sequence continues at coordinate 99,407,481 of NC_091070.1, read as the reverse complement.
ACTGCAGCCATGAAATTAAAAGGCGCTTACTCCTTGGAAGAAAAGTTATGACCAACCTAGATAGCATATTCAAAAGCAGAGACATTACTTTGCCAACAAAGGTCCGTCTAGTCAAGGCTATGGTTTTTCCTGTGGTCATGGATGGGTGTGAGAGTTGGACTGTGAAGAAGGCTGAGCACCAAAGAATTGATGCTTTGAACTGCAGTGTTGGAGAAGACTCTTGAGAGTCCCTTGGACTGCAAGGAGATCCAACCAGTCCATTCTGAAGGAGATCAGCCTTGGGATTTCTTTGGAAGGAATGATGCTAAAGCTGAAACTCCAGTACTTTGGCCACCTCATGCGAAGAGTTGCCTCATTGGAAAAGACTCTGATGCTGGGAGGGATTGGGGGCAGGAGGAGAAGTGTACGACAGAGGATGAGCTGGCTGGATGGCATCACTGACTCGATGGACGTGAGTCTGAGTGAACTCCGGGAGATGGTGATGGACAGGGAGGCCTGGCGTGCTATGATTCATGGGGCTGCAAAGAGTCGGACATGACTGAGTGACTGAACTGAACTGATGAATAATCTGAAAAAACATAACCAAATACTTTAAGACAGTTATGTTAGGGGTGGGGGACAGAGCTGAAATTATGGATAATTTCCTCTTTCTATATTCTGTATTTCTCTAACGTTTTCCCATGACAAGTATGTATCACATTTGAAATCCAGAAAAAGCAACAAAGGTAAAAACTTAAGAAAAAAAATCTATACTCTTCTTGAGTTCTCCGTTCATTAGAGCTGGGAAGTACTCTGGGTCCATCAGCTAGTCAAACACCTTCCTTTCACCGAGAATTTGAAAGCTCATCTCCTTAAGTAAGATTGAACTTGAAGATGAAATAGCTCCAGAAATGGAATCAAATATTCTAAGATACCCCACAAACCCCCAGTCCCACCCAGCATCCTAGGTCCTGCTGACAATACAGGCAAAGCAAGCCAGGACCCACCTCTCAGGAGTTCCCTGCCTGCTCAGAAAATGGGGCAGAAGGGCTCCTAAAGAGACACTGGCAGTGGGGTTGGGGGACAAAAGTTCTAAGGTTTAATTCTTAAGTGAAAGAAATTGTGCATTAATATTAGTAAATCAAAATTTATTTTAAAAGACAGCATTGGAAAATTCCCATTTCCTCTGGTGTTTAAATGAACTTTAAAAATATTCCTTTTGGTTATGTCAGTAAATCACATTTATTCCAGAAATTTAGAAAATATTAAAAGTATGAAGAAGAAATAAAAATAATCTATAATCATGCTTTCCAGAGATAATCAGGATTAGTATTTTTGTATACTGATATTTCCTTTAGTCTTTTTATCAATGTATATGTATATTTAATGAAAGTAACCTTAGCTATTTTCCTCTGACAACACCTGGTGAACAGTTTTCCATGTCATCTTTGAAATATTATTATATCAAAACATAAATAATCCATAATGATACTAGCATAAAATTTTTGAGTAAGAAAAATTAGTTCTACTAGCACAAAGAATTTTTCTGTGTTATTTACTGCTGTGTCCTCAGTGCAGAGAATGGAGCCCAGCTCCTCATGGAACTCAATAAACGTTGGGGACTGACTCTCATTTGCCCAGGCAAGTGGTGCTGAAGCTTTAAGGTATATAAGAATTATCAGGGGAACGTGGAACTCTGCTCAGTGTGATGTGGCAGCTTGGATGGGAGGGGAGTTTGGGGGAGAATGGATACATGTAAATATATGGCTTGGTCTCTTTGCTGTCCATCTGAAACTATCCCAACACTGTTAATGGGCTATACCCAAATACAAATTAAAAAGTTAAAGATTTTTTAAAATGATATAAGAGAATAAAGAATTATCAGGGAGATTCCCTGGTGGTCCAGTGGGTAGGACCCAGCGCTTTCACTGCGGTGATCTGGGTTCAATACTTGGTCAGAGAACTAAGATTCCACAAGTTGCCTGCCCTGAGAGGACAAAAGGAAAAAAGAACCATCAGGGGACTTTGTGAACTCAAAATTCCCACATCTCAGTCTGAATCAAAGATGCTGATCCAGATATGTTCAAATATCTTTATTCCCCTATCTTTGGGTAAGTCCAGGAGATTCTGATGCCAGGACCACGCTCTGGGAAACGCTGCCTAGGACTAAATGCATAGAAGCAGATTACCGGATCAAAAACATATTTTTTAAGATAGATACTTCTTAAGACCTCTGCTTTATATTGTTAATTTACCTTCCTGACAGGTTTGGCCAATTTATCAGTGAACTACATTAAAGAAGAGTCTTCTCTGCCTTTTAATAAATAAAATTAACTATTTTGCTATTTTGCTGTCTTTTACAAACAGTATGTATTTTCAGTTTAAAAACTCATTATTGATTTGATAGGGATGAGGAAGAGGAATTAATTTCTCACTAAAAGTTTAAAAACCTCACAAGAGAAAATCACAGTCATCTATAGTCACACTGTCTCATATAAACTACCCCTACTTACCTCTTGGTTATCTGTTTCTGGTCTTTGTTGTTTAAAGGAAAAAACTCACTACTGTTTTCATTAAAATGGCACGTGCTGGTTATAAAGAACATACATACTATGGAAAAAGTTATGTATAAAGGTAAAAAAAGCCCTGGGTTGCACCATCTAGAGATAATTAGAGTTAACATTAGAAAAGCATGATTTTAGACGTCTTTCTATGCATGTCTATAGAATCAGGTGAATAAGAGAAGAAGGAATAGAGAGCTGGTTGGCTGGATGGAGAGCAAGGGTAGACTTTCATAAAAATGTAGTTATACTATACACAACAGTTGTTACACTATCTTTGTCATTACCTGGGTTCTCTTCTGGGATTCTGTTAACTGTTCCGTGCCAGGGTTTACACTCTTCATTTGAGAGGGTATTCCACTCTTTTCAATGGTTTGTAGGTTGGGTTTCCACAGAAGCAGAACCTGAGGGGGGGAAATGAGTAGAAGTGGCTGCATTTGGGAGGTGATCCCAAGAAGCGCTGGAGAAGGCAATGGCACCCCACTCCAGTACTCTCGCCTGGAGAATCCCATGGATGGAGGAGCCTGCTGGGCTGCAGTCCATGGGGTCGCGAAGGGTCAGACACGACTGAGCGACTTCACTTTCCCTTTCCATTTTCATGCATTGGAGAAGGAAAGGGCAACCCACTCCAGTGTTCTTGCCTGGTGAATCCCAGGGACGGGGGAGCCTGGTGGGCTGCCGTCTATGGGGTCGCACAGAGCTGGACACGACAGACGCTGGTCGGGGGAGAAAGAATGCAGGAGGGCAGGCAAGGGAAAACAGAAAGTGGAGTTCTTCCTGAGAGCTCAACAGGAACTCGGGCAGACAGCACAGAACACACAGCAGGGTCAGCATGCATGCACCAGGGAGGAGCCCCTGGTTGTCAGTCAGCTTTGCTAGGAGGAGGCATTCACTGCCCAGCACTTCTGCCTGCCCCACAAGAGGCCATGTGCGTGCTGCTGGTCAGAAATAAACAAAACACTCCGAGTTGTAGGTGCTTGCCACTGGCAACCTGAAAAGCAAACATGGTAACTATGAATGCTGAGGAGGGGTGGGCAATGCCCCTACACTGTGGTTTGGGATTTTTTTCCCCAATTCACCCTGGAGCTCGAATCGTTCACGTTTGCCAGAGAGAGTTAACACTATTGCCCCCTGCTCTATTTTATCCATTTCTCCCCATATCAATTTCCACTCATCCTCAGTCAGAAGATGAAAGACAGGTACATATACACGCAATATATTTCTCTCCAGATTTGGGAGTGTTGGTGAGACTCCTCAGGATCTGACTGTCTTCAGTTTCTGGGAGTGGGAGTGAGGTTAGGAGCTGGGCTTTCCTGTATATCTAGCTTCTATGCTCTGTTAGAAGCTGCTATCCCCTCTGCAGCCCTTTATACCTCAGCTGCCCCATTTTAAAAAGTTTGTTGTACTCTAGTTTAAAAATATATCCACAAATTCTTTGGTGTCCTTCCCCTAAATGGCAGAGGTAAATTCCTGGAGTGTGGGCCTGAACTGTCTTCTAATGAACAGAATAAGGTGGAAGTGAAGCTATGTGATTAGGTCATGAAAGGCATGCTCACTTTCTTCTCTTTCTCTCATCAGCCACTCTGACGGAAGCTAGCCACCCTATTGTGAGCAAGCTCAGCAGCCCGATAGAGAGATCCTGTGGGTCTGATTCTGTGAACAGCCAGCACGGAGCTGAAGCCTCCAGACAACAGCGCGTGAGGCTGAAGAGGGTCCTACAACCCCAGCAAGTCTTTTCATGGAAAACCTGGAGCCGGAACCACCCAGCGAAGGCGTCTCCAGATTCTTGACTCCCCCAAACTGAAAAGGAATGTCATTTTAAGCCACTAAATTTGGGGGTGATTTGTTAAGCAGCAATAGATAAAGTATAAAATTGGTTAGATTTTCCATTTCCTAGTTAGATTCTTTTGGGTAAACTTGGGGCTGGCTATGACACTACATTTTGCTCTCCCTTTTTAAAATATGCAACTTAAATTTGCCACAATCCACCTCTGAAGTTAATGTTTTTGTCTTGAACATGGCATAACATGCGAAACTTCGCTTTTTACTCCTTCCTATTGCACAGAAGTCATAAGGGAGCTGGGGGATCTTTCATCATTTCATTTCTTGGACGACAGTGAAGAGGGAAGGCATCCAGTCTGTCTTTTCCCTTCTGACTTTATCCATAAGGAGAACAAGTCAAGTTCTAGACAAAGGAAGCCGTCGATGCCGTCTCCAAGAACCTCTTCACTTTCCTCTGTCTGCGTCTAGAGCTCCCCTTGGGTCCTTGGGATTGTCCAGTCTCCCAGGCACCAGCACTGCTGCTGCCTTCCCTCTGGTTCAAGCTGATGGGAATTGATCGCGCTTCTGGATCACAAGCCTCATAGTCTCCATTTTCTCTGTTTGAAAGCTCTAAGAAATGTTTTTCTCTTATAAAGTTCACAGTGGCACTTTATTCTTAGAAACAGCACATGAAGGACGTGGAGCAAAGGGCAGAATCAGACAAATAGGGAGATTATGACTTAATGAAATTACGGTAGAGGCTTCTCAGAAACTAAATTAAACAATTACTCCACTTGAAGCAACTCTTGCAACTCCTCAGGTTTTTTTTTTCTTTTTTGCCACTCAGCTTTTAAAAAATTTCTTGCAACTCAGTTTTTATGGTAACTTAAATCACTTTAAAATCAAAATCTTCTCTTTTGAAATGTAAGAATTAGAGAAATAGGGTCTCAAGGCGTCCTTGATGACTTGAAAAAAAAATCTCCACTAGAAACACGAAATCATACATACTCTATGATACGAATCATGTGAAAAGTATGTGTATATGTGGAAAAAGATTAGGAGAACTAAAGGAAAGTAAACAGCTATTTCCTTTAGGCTGAGACATTATAGGTAAACTTTTTGAAACCGTGAAATCGAAATCTTTCTGGAAGAAAGAAATATAACTACACATGCTTGGGTGGATTTCTGTAAACACGTCGTGCTACAGAATTTTAAAAAGTAAACTGGGCTGGGGTTATGAAGGAGAGAGAATAAGACCGTTCTTTCATTCTGGCTGAAGGAAGGCGTCTGGGCTGAGACTGTACTCATGCTGGGGAAAAACTCCTGCTTCCTTCCCTTTCCAGCTTAACCCCATTTCACTATAATCTGCTTTTCTTCTCTCTCGATAGAAAATCTCCAAATTAGCTGACATTGAATAATTTTGTCTGAACAAAAATAAAGATAATAAAATCTATAAAAAATGAAACCTGGTATGTATGTCCCAATTTAAAAATCAGACCACCTTGGTGGCATCTCAGGGGCTGAGCTTACTGTCACCTTTGGCTCTTAAGAAATGACAGCCTGCCTCCTCCTCCCACATCTGTAACTCTGAGTGTGGAAATGACCTAAGAGAGATAGCAAAGCAGGCTGTGGAGCCATCTAATGACTGGAAAAATAAGTGGGCCTGCTTATTAGGTCTGTCTGTAAAACTCTGATCTGTTACACCCCATTTACTAAAAGAAGTAATAAGCGCCACAGGTTGCATTACAGATGCGCACGTGGTTAACTTTAAAAATGTGGCTATCTCCAGGAGGAATGACGCTTGGAGAAGGGCCAGTTGTTGGGCAAGGTCAAACTGTTTCCATCTGCCCTGAGAGCTGCTGAGCACGGATCTTTTATGCCAGATTTGAACACTGGGGTCAGCAAGGTCTTTGTCATCTCTTGGCAAGCAGAGAAGGGGTGGAGGTTAAAGTCAGACCAGAGGCAATAGATCTCCACCCAGGGGACCCAGCCCTGACCTCAGTTTTTGTTTTTCGTCTTTTTCACTTTTTTATCTATTTTTTAAAAAATCAGTCTATCCCCCTCCTTCAGGATTCCCTGGTGGCTCAGAGGTAAAGAATCTGCTTGCAATGCAGGAGACTTGGGTTTGACCCCTGGGTTGGGAAGATCCTCTAGAGAAGGGAACGACTACCCACTCCAGTATTCTTGCCTGGAGAATCCTGTGGACAGGAGCCTAGTGGGTTACAGTCCATGGGGTCGCAAAGAGTTGGACACAACTGGACAACTAAGCCCATCTCCTTCTACAGCAGCCTCGGTGTCCTGTTCAGAGTTCACAGCACTAGGGCTGAGATGCAGTGAGGTGACTGGGAGAAGCCCTGAACTTGAGTCAAAAGACTGAGTTGAGTTCTGGCTCTGCTGTTTACAGAGTGACCTTGGATAAGTTGTATAACCACAGAGGCTTGCAATTTCCTCAACCACCAAAAGGGGTTAGTAAGACCTGCTCTGGGTATCTCATGAAAGTATTGTGAGAATTGAGTTGATGTGCATGAAACATCAGTTATTACATCAGTGACTTCGCTTCCTTTGCCCTTGACTTTGGATATGTCTTGAACACTCAAGTGAGTGTTTCTACTGCTAGTCTTGACCAGGATGTATAACAGGTGACTTGTGTCTATGAAGGTCATTTACATTAGGAATGTTTTAAAAGTTTACTTCACTTATTTCTTCCCTCAGGGAAATCTCTGTGCTCTGCGTGATAGAATCTTTATTCATCTTTTAAAAAATGTACATAAATACTATAATCACTTTAAAGTCACTAGTAGGAAAAACAGGTTTCTTCAAGATTCCATCATTTGCTACTAAGGGTAAAAGGTGACCTTGTCTGAAATACAGGATATAATTATTTCAGCTTCTGAAAAAATTGTTCTTTGAACAGTCCCTGCCTCTCCTTTGCATGTTTCTTTTAAAAGAATGGCAAGCTCTGGTGAAAAGGATGCCACAAAAATAGAAATGCCAATCTCTAAAGATATCAAGGCACTTTCAAAATGATAAATAATTAATTTTCACAGCACCCTTGATATGATTAATCTTATTTTAGAGATGAAGCAAAAGAACTTAGAGGACCTGCCCAAGGTTATAAGCAGCTGTGCCTGGAACAGAAGCCAGAATGTAGCCTGGGGCTTCTTCTAACAAAAAGGTTTAGTTTAGTACATTCACGGAGCATGCTCTACTTCCTAGGTACCCTGGAGGCCTTACCATCTAGGACCCACGATCTAGCGGGGAACACACACACACAAACACACACATACACTCCCCTCATATAAAGCAAATAGAAATGAATGCTATAATTAGATATCACAATGCTATAAAAATCGTGAGGAAAAAATTAATTATAACCATGCAGAGGGGGAATCTGGGAATGTGTTTATAGAGGAGATGGGATTGACCTGAGGCTTGGAGAATGGTCCAGCACTGATAGGAGACACAGGAGGGGAAACAAGAGGACTCCCTCCAGGCAGGCCACTCAGGTTTGAGGTAATTCCCAGGTTTGGAAAGCAAAGGACACATTCTTACAAAATGGGGAGTAGAATTGTGGTCTATGCAGAGTAGGGATCAGATTGTCAAGGATCTTGAATTCTAAACTGAAGAGGACGGATTTTGTTAGTCACATCATCCATCAGCAGCATTTGGGTAGGGGAGATACAAAGTATCTGTTCTAATAGGAACTATGGCACCAATGTGTAGGGAAGCAATGAGAAGAAACAGTGGGCAGGAAACCAGTAGTAAATTCTTCTAATCACTGAACAAGTATTTGTGGAATATTTTATTGTTATTGTTACCAGTTGTAATGCTGGGCAGTAGGGTTACCAATACAAAGAAGACTACCTTCGCTGCTAAAATGAATTAGTGTTTACAGAACAGGCCAAGAAGCGCTGAGGGTGGTAGCAACAGGGAGCTTCGGAAGCATGGACAGGGGTATCTAAATGAAGGAAGACCGCGTGGGGTGGGGAGGTAAGTTAGGAGGTGGGGATTAACAGGTACATACTACTATATATAAAATAGGTGAACAACAGGATAAATGAATTATGCTCAGTATCTTGCAGTAACCTATAATGGAAAAAAATCTAAAAAACTATATGTGTGTCTGTGTGTATGTTTGTGTAACTGAATCACTTTGCTCACTTGAAAAGTTGAACACTTGAAACTAATACAACATTGTAAATTAAGGATACTTCAATTTTTAAAAACTGCTAAAAAAAAAAGATTCTTTAAACTCAATAACTAAGTAAATAAATGAGGGAAGACTTCTTGGAGGGGGTTTCATGCTGTGCCATGCTTAGTTGCTCAGTCGTGCCCAACTCTTTGTGATCCCATGGACTGTGGCCTGCTGGGCTCCTCTTTCCATGAGATTCTCTGGGCAAGAATATGGAGAGGGTTGCCATTCTCTCCTCCAGGGGATCTTTCCAACCCAGGGATCAAACTCAGGTCTCCTGCACTGCAGGTGGATTTTTACCAGCTGAGCTACCAGGGAAGCCCAAGAATACTGGACTGCGTACCCTATCCCTTCTCCAGGGGATCTTCCTGACCTAGGAACTGAACCGGGGTCTCCCGCATTGCCCGCGGATTCTTTACCAGCTGAGCCACCAGGGAAGCCCAGGTTTCACTCTAGCTACACTGAAACGCGAGTAGGGCCTGGTCGGGGGATGAGCCCTGGAAGCACAATCAGGCAACGGCGCGTGAGAGGCACAGGCTAGCGCAGCAGCTTCAGGGAGCAAGGGGCTCCGTGAGGCTGGGGCCGAAGCTGTGTGTGGTCCTAAGGGAGGAGAAAGCTGGGAGGCGAAGGCGGAAGGCCAGCGAGGCGGGAACAGGCGAGGCTGTGTGCGTGGGTAAGCGGAGGAACTTCATCCTGAGAGCTTGTAAAGGACTTTTAAGTAGAGGAGGGACTCTATCAGACCAGTCGGGTGTTATTAAAGTCATTCTGGTGAGAGACTTGAGGGCTTGAACTATGTCAGTGCCAGGTGGTGAGACTAGAGAGGACTTTACAGTTTGGATGAAGAGTTCAGACTAGTGTACAGAATGAGGTTAAAAATTAAGGTGAGGTAGACTTAGCGAGGTAGGTCAGACAGACAAGTGCAAGTCGCTCAGTCCTGCCTGACTCTGCCACTCCACGGACTATACAGTCCACGGAATTCTCCAGGCCAGAATACAGGAGTGGGCAGCCCTTCCCTTCTCCAGGCAATCTTCCCAACCCAGGGATCAAACCCAGGTCTCCCACACTGCAGGCGGATTCTTTACCAGCTGAGCCACAAGGGAAGCCCAAGAATACTGGAGTGGGTAGCCGATCCCTTCTCCAGGGGATCTTTCCGACCCAGGAATCAAACTAGGGTCTCCTGCATTGCAGGTGGATTCTTTACCAACTGAGCTACTAGGGAAAGACAAAGAAAGACAGAGAAAGACAAATATTATATATCACTTATATCTGGAATATAAAAAATAATACAAATTAATGTATTAGTCAAACAGAAACAAAGTCACAGACATTTATTTTCTAACAAACTTATGGCTACCAAAGGGGAGAGGGAACTCCTAATATTCACTCCATATTAGGAGTATGGAATTAAGAGATAAAAACTATTGTATACAAAATAGATAAGCAACAAGGATTTACTATAGATCACAGGGAACTATATTCACTATTTTATAATATAATAACCTATAATAAATACATAATGAATAACCTATAGGTTATTAATGACAATAACCTATAATGAAAAATAATCTGAATCAATAATCAGAATATATATATAACTGAATCACTTTGCTGTATATCTAAAACTAACACAATATTGTAAATCAATTATAATTCAATAAAAAAGGGAAAGAAGGTAAGGTAAAATGCTGAATTATGGATGGATATCAAGGCTTCTGGGATTTTGAAGAGAATAATGCAAAACCTGGCATACAGTGGCAGGCAGGGCTCCAGGAAGGGGTGAGGCCTGTATGGAGGATGGTGTTCCGAGTGAGAACTACGGGACAGGTGGGAAGAGGCAAGGTCAGCTTCCACAACCACGAGGAGAAAGGGCTGCATCCGTGGGGAGAAAGGGCTCCAGAAAGGGCTGCATTATTTTATCATACGGATGGTAGACTGGTAGGGCTGGCTTACCAAAGGAGGAAAGCTCGATGAAACAAGCAAGAAAGAGACACGGAAATGTTTGAGCACAGGCAAGATCTAATACAAATGAGATGACTTGAGGGAGTTAGGGGTGGTCAACTTTTGAAGGTACTTGGGGTGACTTGGGAGATGGAGAGCATCTCTGATTATCCTGAAAATCCAGCTGCACAATGTGAATCCTTTCAGTTCTCTAATTATATGATCATATATTCTCAGGGGATAGCCATGAAATAAATCTCCCCACCCCCAATAACAATCTTAGAGTATTAGCCATTGCTGGCTAATCTGAACTGAAGAGCTGCTGGGAAAAAAGGACTACTTCTGGAAAGCTAACCTCCTAAGGCATAGAGCACTAACCTTCAGTGAAGAAAGGTCGTATACATCTCAGTGAATTTTCCTGGGACCAGTCTATGTATTCCTGATGAATACATATTACTGTGTACAGAGGCCAACGGTGTGGTAACTTTAAACCCGAGTGATTAAAGCAAGTCTCAACAGCCAAACAAAGCTAAAGGCTATGTGAAACAGCAGCAATCTGACATAAATCACAACAACTTTTTTTTTTGGATCTGTCATCTAAAGTAACGGAAATAAAAACAAAAATAAACAAATGGGACCTAAGTAAACTTAAAAACTTTTGCACAGCAAAGGAAACCATCAACAAATGAAAAGACAGCCTACTGAATAGGAGAAAATATTTGCAAATGATATGACCGATAAGGGTACAACCAACATATATAAACAGCTCATACAACTCAGCATCCAGAAAAAACAAACAAACAAATAGCCTGATTTAAAAATGGGCAGGAAAACTGAATAGAAATTTTTCCAAAGAGGAAATGCAGATGGCCAATAGTCACATGAAAAGATGTTAAACATTGCTAATCATTAGGGAAATACAAAACAGAACCACAAGGAAGTATCACTTTATACCTGTCAGAGTGGCCATTATCAAAAGTCTACAAATACTAAACATTGGCAAGGATGTGGAGAACCACTCTCGCACGCTGGGAGGGTGAGACTGTAAATTGTTGCAGCCACTGTGGCTCACAAAAGTGACAATAGAGTTGCCATATGATCCATTTTGGACATATATCCAGATAAAACTATAACTGGGAAAGACACATGCATCCCTACATTCACAGCAGCACTACTTACAGTTGCCAATGCACGAAAACAACCTCAGTGTCCATCAACAGACAGATAGGTAAAGCAGGTACAGCTCACATAGACACACACACACACACACACACACACAGACACACACACACACAGACACACACACACACATACAATGAAATACTCGCTTGCTTGCTTGCTCAGTCATGTCAGACCCTGCGACCCCGTGGACTGTAGCCCGCCAGGCTCCTCCGTCCATGGGATTCTCCAGGCAAGAATACTGGAGTGGGTTGCCATGCCCTCCTCCGGGGATCTTCCTGACCCAGGGATTGAACCCACACCTCTTTATGTCTCCTGAATTGGCTGGCAGGTTCTTTACCACTAGCACCACCTGGGAAGCCCCATACAATGAAGTACTACTCAGCCACAAAAAAGGACTAAATTTTGTCATTTGCAGCAATATGAATGGACTTGCAGGGCATTATGGTAATTGAAATAAGTCAGACAAAGGAAAATATATATTGTATGGTATTGCTTATATGTGGAAACTAAACAAAAACAACAACAATCAAATGAATGTATCAAGAATAGGGAACAGACTGGTGGTTACCAGTGGGAAGGTAGGAGGGGCAACAGAAGGGTGAGAGAGGGGGCGATATAAAGTACTGGGTGTAAGACAGGCTCAAGGACCTACTGCATAATATGGGGAACACAGCCAATATTTTGTCATAACTGTAAATGGAAAGTAACCTTTAAAATTATAGAAATTAAAAACAAAGAATTTTAAAAAGCACTAAGTAAGAGAAAGATAGGAAATCAAGAGGATCATTAGAAATTGACTAAGTGAATGGATCTGAGACCTAGGAAAGGTAAGCCTATCGCAGTAAGATTCTTAAATCATGTCTAAGACTTGAAGAGAGACTAATATATCAGTTATTGGCTGAACTGTGTCCCCCCAATCATATGTTAATGTCCTAATCCCCAGCACCTCAGAATTCAATCCCTAGCATGGGAGGAGAGGGGGACAACAGAGGATGAGATGGTTGGGTGGCATCACTGACTCAATGGACATGAGTTTGAGCAAACTCTGGGAGATAGTGAAGGACAGGGAAGCCTGGCCCGCTGCAGTCCATGAAGCTGCAAAGAGTTGGGCATGACTTGGAACAACAACAGCAAGGTAAAATGAGGTCATTAAGGTGGGCCTTTGTCCAATATGACTGGTGTCCTTAAAAGAAGACATTAGGAAGCAGATGCATGCAGAGGGAAGGCCACATGAACACAAGGATGAAGATGGCCACTACGAGGCAAGGAGAGGCCTCAGAACGAAACCAGCTCTGCTGACACCTTGCGCTTGTACTTCTAACCTCCAGAGTGGTTTACATTTTTGCTGTTCAAGTCATCCAGTCCTAGAAAAGCAACACAGTGCTCTATAAAACTCATACAATCATTTTTTCGGGGCTAGAAGAACTCAAGGACTTGGATCAGATCTAGAAGTTCAGCAGCTTGGAAACAGGTAAGAAGAGAGAGACCAAGGCAGACGGGGGCACACAGATCTAAGGATCTCTGAGTGAGATGTCTCCTAAGCCAGACAAAGCATTTAGTTTCTGCCTCGAGTCATCTGCTGATTTTTAAAAGTAGCTTGGTTGCACTTGGGACTCCTGGCCTAAGGGTGTGAGCCTTTTGTGATTAATGCTGATGAAAGATATGAGAGAAGGTGGTAGTTTTACATCCTCAAATTATCCCACTTCTGAGCAGCATTCAGAAGAGTTGACCACCCCTTCCTTCGTGACACTCTCTCCCCTCTTGGACTGTGTGATATCATAGTCTCTTCTATTTTTGCTGGCTACTTTTGAATGTCATTTGCTGCCCTTTTGCCCCCTTCATCGCTGCTCAGTTGCTCAGTCATGTCTGACTCTTCGCCACCCCATGGACTGGAGCACACCAGGCTTCCCTGAACTTCACTATCTCCCGGAGCTTGCTCAAACTCATGTCCACTGAGTTGGTAATGGCATCCAACCATCTCATCTCTGTTGTCCCCTTCTGCTCCTGCCTTCAATCTCTCCCAGCATCAGGGTCTTTTCAAATTCTAAATGATGGAGTCCCTCGGAGCTTCACTGTGAATCCTCGTCTTCTCTTCCTATCTAGTCCCTTGGTTTAAGCACCGTGCATAAACAGATGATCCCAGATCCACATTGCTGGCCACCCTTGAGTTCCTGACTCATGTAAACAAATGCTTAATTAATGTTTTCTCCCTGGATGTCACACAGACATCTTAGATTTCGTGAGTACTAAATTTTCCTGCTCAATCTTGTTCCTTCGCCATCCTTCCATTCTCAGTTACACATTACCACCATCCACTCAGTAACCCAAGCAAAGGCATCCTTAATCCCTTCCTTTCTCTATCCCAACCCATCAGCAAGTGCAGATCATTCTAGTTTTAAAACACATCCCAGGACTTCCCTGGGATGTGGTACGGTGGATAAGAAACTGCCTGCAAATGCAGGGGACAGGGGTTTGATCCCTGGTCTGGGAATATTCCACATGCTATATGGGCAACTAAGCCCGTGTGCCACAACTGCTGACGGCGGCACATTCTAGAGCTGCACACAGCAGCTCCTGAGGTCTGTGTGCCTCCAGCCTGTGCTTTGGAACAAGAGAAGCCACTGCAGTGAGAAGCCGGTGCACCAAAACGAAGAGTAGCCCCCGCTTGCTGCCACTAAAGAAAGCCTGTGAGCATCAGTGCAGACCCAGCGCAACCAACCCCGTCCCCCAAAACCGTATTCCAACCTGTCTGTATCTCTTTTTGGCTGTGCTGGCTCTTTGTTGCTGGTGAGCAGGGGCTGTTCTCCAGTTGAGGTGCGTGGGCTTCCCTCTTTGCAGAGCACAGGCTCTCTGGCCTGTGGGCTCAGTAGCTGTGGCTCCCAAACTCTAGATCACGGGCTCAGGAGCTGTGGCACTTGGGCTTAGCTGCCTTGTGGCATGCATGATCTTCTCAGACTAGGGACTGAACCTGTGTTTCCTGCAGTGGTAGCTGGATTCTTCTTCAGTGGACCACCAGGGAAGTCCTGTCTGTATCTTTTTTATCGCCTCTGCCAACATTACAGTGCATGTATGCATGCGTGCTAAATCACTTTGGATGTATCTGACTCTTTGCAACCTTCTGGACTGTAGCCCACCTGTGGACAGGTCCCTCTGTCCATGAGGATTCTCCAGGAGAGAATACTAGAGTGAGTTGACCTGGATCCTCCTCCAGGGGATCTTCCCAACCCAGGGATCAAACCTGTGTCTCTTATGTCTGCTGCACTGGCAGGCAGGTTCTTTGCCAGTAGTGCCACCTGGGATGTCTAACATCACACTACAAGACAGTATCTTCTGTTGCCTGGGCTACTGTGTGAGCCTCCTGCTCTGCTCAGCTACTACCACCCAGTCTGCACCCAGAACCATGGAGCCACAGAGTGTAACATTCTCAGCTCTGCATAGCCTGCCCCACCCTACAATTCTGGCCTCACCCTGCTTTACTCTCCTCTCTGCCCACTCCCTTTAAGACCCTCTTCCAGCTCCTCTAATGTGTGTATATCCTAGATTGAGTTTCCTTGAAATGACGTAGGGGCAAATGGGAAGTGGGGGCCAGATCAGGGATCTGAAAGGAGTGACGGCATGAGAAGAATAAGAAAAGGAGGCAAAAACAAAGAGAGCCTTTTTTGGAGGTTGCTGTTCTAAGCAACATGTCTCTCTTCTGCTGAGAAGAATACAGAATGCCTCCCAGTGATGTTCACTGAAAGGAGGGAAGCTGGGACATGTGTATACCAGCTTGTGGCCCCACTGCTGAGGGTTGCCTGGTGAGGACTGGGAAGGGGGCAGCACTAATTTCCTGGGGTTTCTAGGCTGCACTTGAGCCATTGTCAGAGAAAGGAGAAAGCTGCTCAGAGGCTTGGGGTTGGGGGGGGGGGAGGTGGCTGTCTGATGGATGCAAGTTTGAGTTGTCAGGGGAGTGTCCATCATAGCTGTGGTTGAAATAGAGGAGGGCTGAGAATATGTATCATGGGGCTCCAGAAGAGTCTCCTCCTCCAAACTCTGTCTTGCATTGGAGACTGTGCACGTGGTTCCCTACACGGGCCTCCTTCTCCTCCCCCTTCTGTGAGTCCTGGATCCCTGCCATAGCCTTTAGTCTCAGTTTAGATTTCACTTCTTCAGAGTTGCCTCCCCTGACCTCCAGTCTAGGTTATGTCTGCTTTGGCAGTCCCTCTCATAGCGCCTTCAGTGCCCATGCCAGGAGCGCTGATTCTGTATTTGTGTGTCTCACATTGAATCGGTCATTCACACAGAAGGTAACTCCGACAGAGTTGTTCATCTCTGTACACCGAGGCCCTGGCAGTATACCTAGCCCTCAGCAGGTACATAACTGACGAATGAATGAAGAAAAATGATAAAGCTAAACGTGTAGCCCAGAAACCTGTCTCAAGTCTTGCTTTTGGCAGCAAAGCCAAGGAGCCTGGTTCTCTGTCAAGCCTGCATTGCTGGTGGAAGAGCTCAGGCTGCCTGGGCAACAGTTGGATAATAGTGGGGGGAAATTTAAGGACAACAGAGAAACAGGGAAGGATGCAACCAAAACTTGTAGAGCCTCCATGCCAGGTTAAGTCCTGCCTGGGTGAAGGGGATACAAAACTTGTGAAGACAAAGAACCTGCTCTCACAGTGTGGTCATGGGGATCACAGAAACACGTAAATGGCAAAATAATCGGAAGACAGTAAAGCATGAGGCAAATGTGAGGCCACATCGTGGTGAAAGATGAAACTAGATGCTTCTAAGGAGTCTTCCAGTCTGTGAATCAAAGGCATTCAGAACCAAGTAGGGCCAGGGCCAGGGTGTTGGGAGGATCTATGGGAAATTCTTGAACTGTTTAAACTCAAGGGGTCCCTGAAAATAGTTTTGCTTACAACTCTTCAGGGCTGCCCAGCACTTTGGAAGCAGGTTTCAGATAGAGTACAGCTGTACTTTTCCCAAGCTGGGGGCAGAATGTTGGTTCCATGCTGCTTTCTCTGTGGTTAATGAGTAGCCATGTAGGATTAAATGGGGCGTACTCTCTTTAGTCTAAACTTTCATGATTTAATACAGTTTTTGTTTTATGGCAATTGCAAAAAAAAAAAAAAGAGGGATAACATTGGATAAAATTTTACATAATGTATCTCTAAACTTGCAACTCAAAAAGTACGTTTTTACATTAGAGAAACACTGCGGCAACATTCGCTCTAAGTATGTGGCTACTAGTACAGGAAGTGAGTAGTAGAAAGACCTGAGAATTGAACTCCTTCATCACAGTCCCAAGTCTCTTCTGGAACCACTTTTCCTAAACTACTTCTCAGTGTAGTTGCTCTATTCATGTCTAAAGCGCTCAGAAGCTCTCGAGAATCCAGAGATAACATTCTGCAGGAGTGGCAGGGCATGACGGACAGTGAAGGAGCCAGGCTCTGGGAACCGGGAGGCCTGGTCTCCAGCCCAGGCTCTGCCGCCGCCTGGCTGAGCAGACTCTGCCCCTCTGGGCTCAATCTCCCCACCCTGTGAAGTGTGGCTGGGCTTTTCAGGTCTAAATGCACAGGGCAAACACGAGGGGCAGGACACTGTGCTTGAGTCTTAGAGCCAGACTATCTAAATTCAAACATGTGCAAATCAAAGCCACTTACTAGCTGTGTGACTGGAGAAGGCAATGGCACCCCACTCCAGTACTTTCGCCTGGAAAATCCCATGGACGGAGGAGCCTGGTAGGCTGCAGTCCATGGGGTCGCTAAGAGTCGGACATGACTGAGCAACTTCACTTTCACTGTTCACTTTCATGCATTGGAGAAGGAAATGGCAATTCACTCCAGTGTTCCTGCCTGGAGAATCCCAGGGATGGGGAGCCTGGTGGGCTCCTGTCTATGGGGTCACACAGAGTCGGACACGACTGAAGTGACTTTGCAGCACCAGCAGCAGCAGCTGTGTGACTGTGGGGAAATTACTTATCTTTGTGCCTATTTTGTCATCTTTAAATGAAGTAATGACAGTTTCTGTTATAGGACAGTTATGAGGATTAACTGACTTTCTGTGCATGAAGAACACCAAGTAAGAACTATGTAAGTTTTTGCTAATATTGCTTATTGTAGAACTGTTTGTAACGGAAAACTCTATTTTCCATTACAAACAGTAGGAAACCAGTTACATAGACCATTAAATAAGAATGAGGCACAGCTCTGTATATTCTTATTGAAGATCTCCAAGTCATTGGTTAATTAAAAGAGCAAGGCACAAACCAGGGGAGAGCCTGCTGCCATGTGTGTGACTTTATCTTTAAAGAGAACACATAGATTTGGGTTGCTATGTGTATCAGTTTAGTCACTCAGTTGTGTCTGACTCTTTGTGACCCCACGAACTGCAGCACACCAGGCCTCCCTGTCCATCAGCAACTCCTGGAGTTCACCCAAACTCATGTCCATTGAGTCGGTGATGCCATCCAGCCATCTCATCCTCTGTCGTCCCCTTCTTCTCCTGCCCTCAATCTTTCCCAGCATCAGGGGCTTTTCCAATGAGTCAGCTCTTCACATCAGGTGGCCAAAGTATTGGAGTTTCAGCTTCAACATCAGTCCATCCGATGAACACTCAGGACTGATCTCCTTTAAGATGGACTGGTTGGATCTCCTTGCAGATCAAGGGACTCTCAAGAGTCTTCTCCAACACCACAGTTCAAAAGAATCAATGCTTCGGCGCTCAGCTTTCTTTATAGTCCAACTCTCACACATACATGACCACTGGAAAAACCATAGCTTTGATTGGATGGGCTTTGCTGGCAAAGTAATGTCTCTAGTTTTTAATATGCTGTCTAGTTTGGTCATAGCTTTTCTTCCAAGGAGCAAGCGTCTTTTAATTTCATGGCTGCAGTCACCACCTGCAGTGATTTTGGAGCCCAAAAAATAAAGTCTGTCACTGTTTCCGGTGTTTCCCCATCTATTTGCCATGAGGTGATGGGACTGGATGCCATGATCTTCATTTTCTGAATGTTGAGTTTTAAGCCAACTTTTTCACTCTCCTCTTTCACTTTCATCAAGAGACTCTTCAGTTCCTCTTCACTTTCTGCCATAAGGGTGGTGTCATCTGTGCCATCTGTGTATCAGGCTTCCCTGGTGGCTCAGAGGTTAAAGCGTCTGCTTGCAATGCGGGAGACTCAGGTTCGATCCCTGGGTCAGGGAGATCCCCTGGAGAAGGAAATGGCAACCCACTCCAGTATTCTTGCCTGGAGAATCCCATGGAGGGAGGAGCCTGGTAGGCTACAGTCCACAGGGTCGTAATGAGAGTGACTTCACTTTCACTTTCATCTGTGTATCTGAGGTTATTGATATTTCTCCCGGCAATCTTGATTCCAGCTTGTGCTTCTTGAACCCTGCATTTCTCATGATGTATTCTGCATATAAGTCAAGTACAGTGACAATATACAGCCTTGACGTACTCCTTTTCCTATTTGGAACCAGTCTGTTGTTCCACGTCCAGTTCTAACTGTTGCTTCTTGATCTGCATACAGATTTCTCAGGAGGCAGTTCAGGTGGTCTGGTAGTCCCATCTCAAAGAATTTTCCATAGTTTGTTGTGATTCACACAGTCAAAGACTTTGGCATAGTCAATAAAGCAAAAGTAGATGTTTTTCTGGAACTCTTGCTTTTTCAGTGATCCAGTGGATGCTGGCAATTTGATCTTTGTTTCCTCTGCCTTTTTTACATCCAGCTTGAACATCTGGAAGTTCATGGTTCATGTACTATTGAAGCCTGGCTTGGAAAGAATGTCTAAGGTCAGGAGGAAATGAGTGGGGACAGGTTTTGAGAGCTTTAACTTTCTGTCTGTGCTCTTCTACTTGAATTTGTTGCTGTGTGTGGGAGTGTATTTTTCAAGAAATAAGCTAGTTAAAAACAAAACAAACAATGATAATGCTTGCTTTCAGAAGACCATTTTGAGAAATAGATGTGAGATAATGTATCTAAGAGCATAGTGAAGGTTGGAAAATGCTGCATCAGTGTAATGCCTTATTAAAATAAGGGTGTTTGGGGCCCCCAGGTAGCCCAGTGGTTAAGAATGGCAATGCAGGGGACACTGGCTTAATCCCTGGTCCCTGGTTGCCTGCCGTGGAGCTACTAAGCCTGTGAGCCGTAACTCCTGAGCCCCTGCACCCTGAGCCCGTGCTCTGAGACAAGAGGAGCCGCCACAGTGAGAAGCGCCTGCACCACAACCAAAGCGGTCCCCCCTCACCACAGATCCATAAAGCCTGGGAGCAGCAACAGAGACCTAGCGAAATCAAAAATAAACATACATTTTAAAAATAAGAGTGTTTTGACAACCTAGAGGTTGACAACCGTGGGGTGCAAGGTGAGAGGGAGGTTCAAGAGGGAGGGGACATATGTATACCTATGGGTGATTCATGTTGTTGTATGGCAGAAACCAACACAATATTGTAAAGCAATTATCTTTCAATTAAAAGTAAACAAATTAAAAAAATTTTTTTAATGAGTGTTTGGTTTTCATGATCTATAAGTTCGAGATGTACATGGTTGCTGAAGTAAATCACTATGGCTTTAGAGTATTTGCCTAACAATGGTAACGTTAACAATAGTATCGACTGAAGCTAGGAAGTAGTATTGGAGTATTAGCGGCTCAGTTTGGGCTTCCCTGGTGGCTCAGATGGTAAAGAATCTGTCCACAATGTGGTAGATCCTGGTTCAATCCCTGGGTTGGGAAGATCCCCTGGAGGAGGGAATGGCAACCCACTCCAGTATCCTGGCCTGGAAAATCCCATGGACAGAGGAGTCTGGCTGACTCCATAGGGGTCCAAAAGAGCTGGACACAACTGACTAGCTCACACTTTGGGAGTAATTTTAGTAAAACTGGTGGTTCCACAAAAATTAAAATTTCTCTTCTGGAAATTAATTTTTCCATTTAAATAAAGGGTAAGGGTCCCTCCCCAAGCCCCAAGACTTCTTTTTTTGTTGTTGTTTTGTTTTGGAGTTCTAATTATTTGTCAGTTTTGGAAAAAAAATGTTAAATTTGCCAATATTTTAAGTATTTTCAACCTTCCTCCCAAGAGGTATAACCATTAAGAAAATGTTCCCAAATTAGACCCCCTACATCTTTCATTAGACATCCATTGGTGAAAGAGATTTATCTAAATGGAAACTTAGAGAAAAAAAAAAAGCAGTAAGAAATGAAAGTGGTGGTTTAGTCACTCAGTCATATCCGACTCTTGCGACCCCATGGACTGTAGCCCACCAGCCTCCTCTGTCCATGGAATTCTCCAGGCAAGAATACTGGAGTGGGTTGCCATTTCCTTCTCCAGGGTATTTTCCTGACTTGGAATCGAACCTGGGTCTCCTGAATTGCAGGCAGATTCTTTATCGAATGAGCAATGAGGGAAGCCCCAAGAAATGAAAAGTAAGGTTAATTTCAAAGGTGAGGATTATATGTGTGGGTTTTGAAACCAGGCCCAGAGAAGAAAAACCAGGTGGGGATGAAAATGATGACAAACTCTTGTTTCCCTCTCTCTCATTTCCCACAAACTGGAAACTTTAGGAAAATACAGAGTTCCTGCCCTGTGACTCGACTGTGAAAAAGGAGGTTCTCTAATTGTGTGAAAGTTTGATTCCACACCTCATACACAAAACTGATCCACAAGACTTCTCTGCCCTGGCATTTGAGCCTGGACACACAGCTCAGGGTGCCTGCTTTTAAGCGACAGGCCCCTTGGCAGCAGTCCTCCCGTCGTGGCTGAGAATGCAGCACCTCTGTGGGCTTTCTCTTCCCCGTGCAATTCTGCAAGCAGGATCTCTCTCAGCACATTCCCCATCTCTCAGCTCTTTTGGTCTGTGGTTTCTAAGCACCCCCTAGGGTCCCTGACAACTCAGTTTCCATCTCTACAGTCACCAACCCCCGACTAGAAAGCTGCAGTGCGGCTTTGTGGACATTGCTGGTCTTCTCCACGAGCAGTTTTTAAAAAATTTATTTTAATTGGAGGCTAGTTACTTTACATTATTCTGGTGGTTTCTGCCATACATTCACATGAATCAGCCATGGGTGTACATGTGTTGCCCATCCTGACCCTCCCTCCCACCTCTCTCCCCACCCAGATCAGTTTCCAGTCTCGGGGGCGTCGACTGGGAGACAGGCTGGAGGGCTGCTTCTTCCTCACTCCTCCCCACCTCCTGGACAAGGAGACGTGGGCCTAGGTGGCTCCATTTTCCTCCCCGCTGCAACCGTCTAAACTGGACTGCAAAGAGCCGCTTTCCCCCAGCAGGGGACTCTACCTGTCATTCTGATTTCTTAGGCTTGTCTGGAAACAAAATGCAGAAATGCTGACAGTGTATCCACACTTTCCCATTTCTCTCAGAAAAGCTCTCTTGCAAGCAGTGGCTGGTGGGTGCAGGTACTCTGGCCCCCTAGTTGCTCTGGGCAGCCTCCCACCTCCCCTCCCTGCAAAGCCCCAACCATTTCTGCCTGCTGAGCTGTGCATCACAGAAACCTCTGTCTCTCCAGATTTGGAGAGAAAACTTGAGATGCCTGAAGAAGAGTTATAAAGCATTCCTTCTCCAGTGACACAGGAATTCAACCACAGGAACCTGCTGGTGTTGGGAAGGGGGCTGTAAGAGAGGAGAGCTCTTGGAAGGAGGCTGTCCGTCTAGGCACAGACGACTTCCCTGGAGAGACAAGGCACAGCCATCACAGAGATGCCCGAAGACCAAGAGTGGAAACAAAGAAACCTCTGCCCTGGAACAACCACTGGCCACTGGGCTCTGATTTTCATGGGGTTCTTCATGACCCTGTGACCCCATGACCCCTGCCCCAGCTCCCCCATCCCAGAGCAGACATTTCTGCAGCCTGGATACCTGGGCAAGGAGACTGCCAGTAAAACGTAACAGGCAGCAGGGCAGAAAGATCTAACATTTAGCTCTGTTGTCCAGTTTAGGGGTGCAAATTGGGAACCAGATTCAAAAATATGTAACAAGGTCCATGTTTAGGCCTTGTGGTCACTGAGATTCTGATAGCTGATACTTTATAGGGCTTTCCAGCACCAGACACTTTATGTTTGTTAAGAAAGTCATTATATCATTAAAATGACCATTGGAAGTGGATGATTTTATTATCATCCTCATTTTATAGTTGCAGAAACTAAGACTTGGAAAGATTAAACAGCTCATGTAGGATCACATTTGGTGAACTGTACCGAAGTGTAACTCAAACCCAGTTTCTGCACTTGGAACCACTATGTTGCTCACCTTTCCCAGGACTACTGCTGGTATAGGAGCATCTAAGCCTTCTAATTTTTGTCCTAAGGGATAGACATATGAGTAGTCTGGAGGCAAAAGAGACTACTCCTAGCTTGATTGGGTTCTTCTGGGCTGTTGATGAAAAGAACCTAATATATGGAAGAGTTGAGATGAATTTTCCCTTCTCCAGTGGACCACATTCTGTCAGACCTCTCCACCATGACCCACCTGTCTTGGGTTGCCCCACAGGCATGGCTTGGTTTCATTGAGTTAGAAAAGGCTGTGGTCCTAGTGTGATTAGATTGACTAGTTTTCTGTGCCTTTGACTGTGTGGATCACAATAAACTGTGGAAAATTCTGAAAGAGATGCGAATACCAGACCACCTGACCTGCCTCTTGAGAAATCTGTATGCAGATCAGGAAGCAACAGTTAGAACTGGACATGGAACAAGAGACCGGTCCCAAATAGGAAAAGGAGTACGTCAAGGCTGTATATTGTCACCCTGCTTATTTAACTTCTATGGAGAATACATCATGAGAAACGCTGGACTGGAAGAAACACAAGCTGGAATCAAGATTGCTGGGAGAAATATCAATAACCTCAGATACGCAGATGACACCACCCTTATGGCAGAAAGTGAAGAGGAGCTAAAAGCCTCTTGATGAAAGTGAAAGAGGAGAGTGAAAAAGTTGGCTTAAAGCTCAACATTCAGAAAACAAAGATCATGGCATCTGGTCCCATCACTTCATGGGAAATAGATGGGGAAACAGTAGAAACAGTATCAGACTTTACTTTTTTGGGGGCTCCAAAATCACTGCAGATGGTGATTGCAGCCATGAAATTAAAAGATGCTTACTCCTTGGAAGAAAAGCTATGACCAACCTAGATAGTATATTCAAAAGCAGAGACATTACTTTGCTGACTAAGGTCTGTCTAGTCAAGGCTATGGTTTTTCCTGTGGTCATGTATGGATGTGAGAGTTGGACTGTGAAGAAGGCTGAGTGCCGAAGAATTGATGCTTTTTAACTGTCGTGTTGGAGAAGACTCTTGAGGGTCCCTTGGACTGCAAGGAGATCCAACCAGTCCATTCTGAAGGAGATCAGCCCTGGGATTTCTTTGGAAGGAATGATGCTAAAGCTGAAACTCCAGTACTTTGGCCACCTCATGCAAAGAGTTGACTCATTGGAAAAGACTCTGATGCTTGGAGGGATTGGGGGCAGGAGGAGAAGGGGATGACATAGGATGAGATGGCTGGATGGTATCACTGACTCGATGGATGTGAGTCTGAGTGAACTCCGGGAGTTGGTGATGGACAGGGAGGCCTGGCGTGCTGCGATTCATGGGGTCGCAAAGAGTTGGACACGACTGAGCGACTGAACTGAACTGAGATGAATTTTGGTTTTGATCTGGAAGTAAAATGAATAGAGGAAAGCCAGAAAATACTGCGCAGGAAAGGAAGACAGAAAGGAGACAAAAGGGGAAGGTCAAGTGGGCTTCATCCATTCATTCAATAAATGAGTGTCTCCTACGTGTTACGCAACATGCCAAACACTAGGAACCAATGGTTAGTGAAAAAAGAAGACAAAATTTTTGTCATTGGGGAACTTGTAGTTTAATGGGGGAGAGTAACCTTTATCAAACAATCATATATGTAAATTTCACATGACAACCCCTATTTAGTGCTGTAAAGGAAAATGTCTTGAGGCGCGAAACAGTATAATAGGGGAAAACGGTATATAGCCTAGCCTATCTCCTGGTTGAACTGTGTAGAGCAAAGGTTTCATGCATGGCCCCTTTCAGGGGAAAGGCAGAGTTGATTCTGATGTTCTTGAATGAATAAATCTTGCAGACATGTTAGTCATGTCTGTTTTTCATTAGAGGAGCTTGAAAAGAGAACTACAATGGGCATGACGTTTTGCCTTTCTACCCTCCCTCGTCTGTTCTAGTTTCAACTTTACTTCTCCTAGTTCTGGGCGACTTTCCCTGCACTGTGCATCCTAAGTCACTTTCCTTTCTCTTCAGTAACAGGTTCTCACTGGGCAAGTGTCTACTGAAGCACTCATTTGTCAACGATGCTGCTCCCCCTTAGCTTCACAAAACCACATGGCAGCCAGTTGACTAACTTCAAGTTCCCTTCAACCTTTGGCCTCCCCAGGAGGTTTACCTGAAACCAAGGCTCCAATATTCTCCATTGTTTCATTTATTAATACTGATTTGGCTTGCTGGTCTTAGCTGCAGCATGTGGGATCCAGTTCCCCGACCAGAGATCAAACCCAGGTCCCCTGCGTTGGGGCATGCAGTCTTAGTCCCTGGACCACCCGGGAAGTCCTCTCCATTGCTTACTAAACTTATTTTCTCTTTAAAATTATCTATAGACTGTTCAGCATCATCTTTTTCAGTGTATACAGAATATATAATTTCTTACAGAAAGAAAAGTGAACAGTAAATCCAATTTCTTCTATTCTCCCTTCACTCTGTATAGAAAGCATTGCAACACTGGAAATTCTAAGATAATGATGTAAAACAACTAATTATATGATAATTGGAATATCTGATGTCATACGGAATTTGTGTGTCCAAGGTAACATTGATTTTCAAACTATTTTGTTAGAACAAAAAAAATTGAGTAGTTTATAGAACTTTAGCCATTAGGAGTTATATTTAGTTGACAACTGAGAGAATGATTGCTATTTTTACCACTATTCTGCTGTCACTGCTCTTTGCCAAGGATATTCTCTGGGTAGATATTGAATAGAGTCCAAAGTGGTGGGTCATTGCCTCCTGACATGGACTTCTTGTGTTTGGATTTGGGGATTTACAGCCTCCATGGGGGTCAGCAGACACCAGGAAAAAAAACACACATACTGAAAATATATTCCCATTTCCCCTACACACAACCAGGGCATAAAAATGGACACCAGAAGCTGAGGCCGCATGTCCATTCTTTCCTTGAAGAACATACGGGGAGCTCTGGCATGAAGAAACCTCCTCACTGTAGGGTGCCGAGCCCAGTGCCTCTCCAAACCCAAAAGGGCATTAAATACCTTGTTTTTAAAAGGACACATTTCCCTCCTTTCTGGAAATATTTCCCAGCTGGAGATGGGCTGTGAGACTCTTTTTAGAATATCCTGCTGAAGGCACTTGAAAGGCACTCTCGGTGACTGTCCTGACCCCTTTCAACCTGAGTTTCACTTTGGGTCACTGCCTCATCCTGCTTTAGCATCTTCTAGGAATAGTCTTATAGGGATTTCATTATAGAGTAGTGTCAGGTGGAAACCACTGTTCAGATAGAAAGTGATGCTTTCCTAAGAGTATAAGTTGGAGTAAGTAGCGCGCCTGCTGTCGCTCCTTCAGGCCCCATAATCAGGCAGTGCTACTCACCCTTCTGGGGCAAGGGCTGGGGCATCTACGTTGCTGGCTGTTCAGTTACTCAGTCGTGTCGAACTCTCTGCGACCCCACAGACTGCAGCATGCCAGGCCTCCCTCTATGTCCTGGAGCTTGCTCAAACTCATGTTCATTGAGTTGAGGACGCCATCCAATCATGTCATTCTCTGTTACCCTCTTCTGCTCCTGCCCTCAATCTTTCCCAGCATCAGGGTCTTCTCCAGTGAGTCAGCTCTCTGAAACAGGTGGCCAAAGCACTGGAGCTTCAGCTTCAGCTTCAGTGTTTCCAATGAATATTCAGGGGCATCTACAGTGGGAAGCAAAAGAGTTCTGGACTGTTGTACTGGAGCACACTATCTACCAGGGAAGAGAGAGATGGATCAAAATGATCTCACAAACAGATGAATACAACTGCGAGAAACGCTAACTGAAAGGCAGGGAGCCAGGAGAGTAGAGGCGGGCCGGGCAGGTCCACGGTGAGCTCAGACCCATGGACACCACTCCTCTGTGCCTTGCACTTTGCTGGGCCCTGCTTTGGGCCATGTAGCCTGCTCTGGACATGGACACAGAGAGGGGCAGGGCCTTCACGGGGAGTAACTCATCCACACAGGCTGCTATAAGTCGTGTTTAGCATGCGGTGGAGGATGCCTGCCCAGCCTCTTGTATCTTATGGAAACAGAGCCTGGACGCTTAAAATAAGAGAAGTGTTCTGACGAATCTTTCTTGGCAGCATTTAAACGATTTCAACAGAGGATTTGACTAGAAAGTAGAACTAAGAGTCATTTCACTTAACAGAGATTTTAGCCACACCATCTCATCTGGTCCACATGCCTGCCCCAGAGGTAGACATTCTTTTCATCATGCCTTTTTTTCGGGGGGGGGGGGGGGAGTAGGCAGGATTGGTGTTTCAGCTATTCATCCCTTCACTTCCTTTACTGTAAATCTTAATACAATTTATTGTCATAACTTGATTGCATGCTTCCCTCACAAGACCTTAAGCTTTATTTATGAAGGCAGCTATAATCACCCTTATATCCTAAGAACTTAGCAAGTATTGTACATTGAAATAATTGTTTGTTGAAAGGATAAACAAGTGAATAAATGAACTGTTACAAAGAAAATCTGTGTCCTGGAGGAAGAAAAAGACATTGAACTAGTTTTCCAGTGGGATGTAACCAAACAAGACGACTTTGTCCCAAATGGGCTGGAATTCAAGACAATAAAGTTAAGTGTCAACCCAATGTTTCTCATGCCTGAACTGAAAATCTGTAAAAGACATGTGAAAACACACAACACTTATCTTAAGCCTCTCCCACAAAATTACTACCTCCACCTCTGACTGTTGTCAGCCCTGCTGCCAAGAGACACAATGAGAACTCCCTCCCCCACTTCAATTTCCTGCTCTGCTTCATGTCAAGATAATCTGAGTATGACTGTTTTACATATTGGAGCTGAAACCGGAAGTTCTGTGTGGCTGTTTTAGAAACATGACTTCAACAGGATGGAGGTAAAGTCAGAACAGTATTAGCTGCACTGTGCCCCTATCCACCTCCCTTCTCCTTCCTCTTTCGAAAGAAAGAGGACTCCCTCCGCCCTTTGATATCCAGTTGCTATGTATAACTCATACCCTGCTGGTCAGCACTGCCCTCCCCTTGCTTTTCCATTGGCAGGGGAAAGGCATTTAGGCCAGAAGAATTAGCAAACAGCAAGACTTCAGGG
The DNA here is from genome assembly GCF_032405125.1 of Capricornis sumatraensis. Lineage (NCBI taxonomy): Eukaryota > Metazoa > Chordata > Mammalia > Artiodactyla > Bovidae > Capricornis > Capricornis sumatraensis. Next base: position 99,379,533 of record NC_091070.1, on the reverse strand, counting down.
GTCATTTGGTTATACTAATTAAACTGTGGGATGGGTGTCTCTGAATTTCACACTGAATCAGGTATTCACCATTCTAAGCTTTTTGCTCCTGGATCCAAATCTGAGTAATGGTGATTTGAGAGTCAGACCCACAGCACGTCTGCTGGTGGCTGGCAGTGCAATCCCCCAGCTGTTCCACTACCACCTCCGTGGTCACTGTTCTGGGGTGTTGAGTTTCCCACCCTAACAACTGTTCAAAGAACTTCGCTTGAGTCAATTGTGTGAAACCATTTCCTTGTTGCTAAGAAAGGGAGGATTTGGGGGTAGGAGAGGATTTGTGGGTAGGGCTGGATATGACATACTAAATTAATGGTGCATTAAACAGAGTGAGGTTGGTGTTCTAGGTCTCATTTGGAGCCCCCCCTCCCCCCCCAACAACATTGTCTCTGTTTGAATGGGAGAGTTATCAGGACAAGGCTAATGAAGTAGAGAGCCACAAAAATTTCTCTAAGTCCTTAATAATCTTATTTTAAATAATGAATACTTACAGGAAAAGAAATTGGGGTTAACATAGAAGAGGTTGTGAATTTATTTCTTCAAAGAAAAAACTAGCAAAACAAATACATGAATATTTTAAATGTATCTTCTTCAGATTATTCAACTTATACTGGAAGTGATCGAAATACTGTAAGTGGATTTAGAAATAAAATTATAGTCACCAAGACTCTGAATAGACCAGGAATCAGGAAAGCAGCTGCTAACCTCACAGTAACTACTTGTGTAACTGTAGGCAAGTAACTTCCCTCCTTTAAACCTCATTTTCCTCATTTGTAAAATGACAGGGCTGGGTTGGATAACTGGTGCTATTTAGAGCAAGAAAATTCTCTGGTTCACAGAAATATTGTAAATATCTAAAGGAAGCCAGTATAATCTGTTGTTTCCAGTGAAGCAAAGTTGGCTTCTGAGCTGTCACTTAGAAGGAATTCTTAAACCACAGACCAGTAAGTAGCAATTTCAGTGAAACAATCTGTAACTGAATTTCAATGACATTAAAAAAAAATCAAATCCTACGGGAGTATGTCTGAGAATGTTGAAATACACTGGCTATTGCAACATGACTTTTTAGTAGTTGTAATATTAATAATATCATTATAATATTAAAAAGAAAGATAACTCTAGTAGCATTACTGTACCACAAATAAAACATGAAACAATACAACCCATATTATTAGTCAATGTGGGATTTTGCTATTTTCTAATGCCATTGCAAAATGTGTCATCAGGAAAAGAATATCTACTTGAAAGACCTCTAGAAGAACTAAGGCAATTGGAATGTTGGAAACTGTGTCTCTAAGGATTCAGAAAGTAAGGCTTTTCTATAATTTTATATAAAGAGTATTTCCCAGGTGAGGTCCCTGGTGTGCCTCAGAATCACCTAGGCTGTGAAAGTGTACATCCTCAGGCCCCATAAAGATGTATGGAATTAGAACTCTAGAAGCTGAACATTTTAACAAACCCCTCATATCAGGAGACAAATCAAAGGTCTAGAAATGGACTTGGGTGGTGGCAGGGGTGGGTGGAGTTCTTTACAGAAAATACCACAGTGATCCTCAGAAGGAAGAGACTCATCCAGGTTCCTACAAATGAGAAAAGATGTTTTATATCAACTTCTGAGAATCCAATCAGGAATAAAACTCACTAGATCCCTTTAGAACAGAAGAGACCCCAGGCTTGGACGCCTGCCTGGGGCCTGGTCTGGTGAGGGTGGAGGAAGACAGCGTTAAGAGCACAGGCTTGCAAGAGGGACAGGTCTGGGCTTGGAGTCCTGCTTCTGCTTCACTCTGGGCAAGAATGCAAGCTGGACTATCAGGACAGGCACTTACTTTTGTTACAACTACCCCAGCACCACATGATAGGATCTCAATAGTTATTTATGAAATGTTTGTACTAGCTTCCTATTGCTGCTGTACAAAATGACCACAAACTGAGTGGCTTAAAATAAGAGAAATTATTCCCTTACAGCGCTAGGGGTCAGAAATCTAAAATGGGTCAGCAGGGCTACATCTGTTTTGGAGATTCTAGGGGAGAATCTGTTTCCTTGTTTTCCTGGCCCTGGCTCAGATAGTAAAGAATCCACCTGCAATGCAGAAGACCTGGGTTTGATCCCTGGGTTTGGTCGGGAAGATCCCCTGGAGGAGGGCATGGCAACCCATTCCAGTATTCTTGTCTGGAGAATCCCACGGACAGAGGAGCCCGGTGGGCTACATACAGTCCGTGGGGTCACAAAGAGTCGGAAATGACTGAGGGACCAACACACAGTGGCAGCAACTGAACGATGGAGTTCAAGGACACACTGCTGAAGTGTGGCTCCAGAGACCAGGAAGTGCTGGCAGAGTGAACACCACTTCCTCTCCAGTCCCTTCAAGCTGGAGCCTAGAAATCCAACGTCTGTGTTCAGCCACTACCTGCCCTCTTGACAGGTTGCCTTGTCTGTCAGTAGAAAGTCACAGGAATATGATCTCAGGTTCACTTCCGGTCTCCAAATCAAATCAAAGTGCATGCAGTCACCAGCACGAATGAGGCATCCAGAACTCTGGCATCAGGAGAGTCTGGGAAAATGTAGATTTCAGTTTTCCAGCCTCTGCTGTGGGGAAGCACAGACAAGAGACTTGAATGGTGAGCAGCATTCAATCAGCCATATCCAAGTCAACCATATCCAAGCCAGTCTCTCTCCGGCACCTTGTTATTTGCTGTTTGAAATATGTCCCTTAGAAGGAATATCCCCTCCTATGATGGGCTGCACTGTAGAGCTTGAGAAACATTCTAAAACCCTTTCAATAAGAGCTTCTAGATCACAGATATTCTTCTCTGTATTTAAAACAACTCCTTTGGAGAAATTCCCAACTTTCTTTTCTCAAAGTGTTATAGATTATCCAACATACTTTTTAACTAAACATTTTAAAATATGTAAATTTTAAAAATTAATTAATTTAATTGGAGGCTAATTACTTTATAATATTGTGGTGGTTTCTGCCGTACATTGACATGAACGTGTACACGTGTTCCCCTTCCTGAACCCCCCTCCCACCTCCCACCTCCCATCCTCCAGGGTCCTCCCAGTGCACCAGCCCTGAGCACCCTGTCTCATGCATAGAACCTGGACTCGCGATTCGTTTCACATATGATAATACACATGTTTCAATGCTATTCTTTCAAATCCTCCCACCCTCGCCTTCTCCCACAGAATTTGAAACACTGAAAAGCTAATATCGTAGGCCAGGAATGTGAACCACAGTTTTAAACTTAAACACAGTAGGTACTCTGTGAATGTGTTTCCTTTCCTAAAACAGGGGTTGGCCAATCGACAGATTTCTCATGTTAGAACTGACTCTGATGAAATCAGTTAACATGCATACAGCTAATTTAAATTGTGAGACTTAGTTCTCAAATCAGGATCTGGTGGGGGTTAAACTATGATCAAATATGCACCTTGTATTAAGCGGGTTCTCAATAAAGATTCTTTTTCTGTCCTATCCCATATAGTTTCTGCCTAACAGAGCCAAAGATGGAGGGACCCCTTGGTTTGGAGCTGTCCCAAACACATTTAGCCATATTTCAAGCCCAAAGAACCACCAACTCTACTATGTCACATGGATTTGGCCACATTAGCCTCTTTTGGTATAACTTTGAACATGGCACACAATTCCTAAACCCTGTATAATAATCTATCTAATGGTGCGTGTGGTGTTTAGTCACTCACTCGTGTCTGACTCTTTGCATTACCAGGGACTGCAGCCTGTCAAGCTCCTCTGTTCCTGGAGAATGGGATCTTCTCCAGGGGGTCTTCCTGACCCAGGGATCAAACCCAGGTCTCCTACACTGCAGGCAGACTCATTACCAACTGAGCCACCAGAGAAGCCCCGACTAACACATTATCACAACCTTGTGAACTGCGTGCTCAGTTATGTCTCACTCTTTGCGACCCCATGGACTGTAGCCCACCAGGCTCCTCTGTCCATGGGATTCTCCAGGAAGAATACTGGAGTGGGTTGCCATTTCCTCCTCCATCATAATCTTCAGTTCAGTTCAGTTCAGTTCAGTGGCTCAGTCGTGTCCGACTCTTTGCGACCCCATGAATCGCAGCACGCCAGGCCTCCCTGTCCATCACCAACTCCTGGAGTTCACTCAGACTCACGTCCATCGAGTCAGTGATGCCATCCAGCCATCTGATCCTCTGTCGTCCCCTTCTCCTCCTGCCCCCAATCCCTCCCAGCATCAGAGTCTTTGCCAATGAGTCAACTCTTCGCATGAGGTGGCCAAAGTATTGGAGTTTCATCTTAGCATCATTCCTTCCAAAAAACACCCAGGGCTGATTTCCTTTAGAATGGACCGGTTGGATGTCCTTGCAGTCCAAGGGACTCTCAAGAGTCTTCTCCAACACTACAGTTCAAAAGCATCAATTCTTCGGCACTCAGCTTTCTTCACACTCCAACTCTCACAACCATACATGACCACTGGAAAAACCATAGCCTTGACTAGACGGACCTTTGTTGGTGAAGTAATGTCTCTGCTTTTGAATATGCTATCTAGTTTGGTCATAAATTTTCTTCCAAGGAGTAAGCGTCTTTTAATTTCATGGCTGCAATCACCGTCTGCAGTGATTTTGGAGTCCCAAAAAATAAAGTCTGACACTGTTTCCACTGTTTCCCATGAAGTGATGGGACCAGATGCCACGATCTTCATTTTCTGAATGTTGAGCTTTAAGCCAACTTTTTCACTCTCCTCTTTCACTTTCATCAAGAGGCATTTTAGTTCCTCTTCACTTTCTGCCATAAGGGTGATGTCATCTGCATATCTGAGGTTATTGATATTTCTCCCGGCAATCTTGATTCCAGCTTATGCTTCATCCAGTCCAGCATTTCTCATGATGTACTCTGCATATAAGTTAAATAAGCAGGGTGACAATATACAGCCTTGACGTACTCCTTTTCTTATTTGGAACCAGTCTGTTGTTCCATGTCCAGTTCTAACTGTTGCTTCCTGATCTGCATACAGGTTTCTTAAGAGGCAGGTTAGATGGCCTGGTATTCCCATCTCTTTCAGAATTTTCCACAGTTTATTGTGATCCACACAGTCAAAGGCTTTGGCATAGTCAATAAAGCAGAAATCTTGGGATGCATCAAAACAAAATAAAACAACAACACAAGAGCAAACCATACAGGGTCCCTTGTCTTTGTTTTTCAAGGGAAGAAGGATCTTCCCAACACTGGAATTATATGATGTGAATTGGAAAATGACTATTCTTTGTTGAAACCAAAATGGCTTTTTTGGCACCTAAACACACTACAAAACATCAATTCAGTAACCTATGTCAAGCAAAGCAGGTTTTTATTTTTGGGTTAAGAATATTACATTCTTAAACTAAGTCTTCCATTACACTAAATTTACATAGATGGATGTCACCTTTAATACTACGTAAAGCATAATTTCTATTTAATCATGTCCACTGCTTCATTGATTTAAACAGGTAAAGATATCTTCTTAACCTCACACGTTGGGAAGACCTTAAGCTGAACACAAAGTGCTGGGTTTTCAGCGTGAACTGAAGCGCAAGATGAGAGCACTGGACAGACTGCCGGAGCCCGCAGAGCGTCCTGGGCTGCTTGGGCGGCGATGCGAACGGCTTCCATGGCTTCCTGACAGTGGTGTGCTGGGAAAGTCCTAGCAAATCTGGCTCCGTGCCAAGCAATTGAGGGGCACATTTTTTCCTGTGAATCGAATGAAACACCCCTCAGCACACCCACCCATGGAAGGCCCCAGGAACAGCTGGGTGGAATTAAATGGCATTTACTCCTGTATTGGTTATGGCCACAAGCCAGGAATTCTACACCCAAAACGCAGGCAGCCTGCAGCACACATGAGCAGCGGTATTGATTGTGACTGGAGCTCCGTTCTCACTGTGGACAGGATGTGAATGATTAATTTTTCTATTAAAGAATTCCTGAAGGATATGGAGGAACTATTTATTTATTTTTTTGCTCTGGGCCTGGTTTTCTTGATACCCATGTAGTTCCCATGGGTTTTCCCGAGAAAGGGGAGAAATGCACAATAAGGCCATAGATTCAGATGACTCACACAACTAATCTGGTCAGAAATGTCCTCAAGGATCTGGTCTCAGATTCTCTAAGTGAAAATCTAGTGATTTCATGTGACATTTTGAGCACTGGACTTACAGTCAGGACTCCATATTATAAAAATATATTTTCCCTCAAATTAATCTATACATTCTTCTTATAGAGACTAAATGAGCTGTGATAGCTGAGAGTTTTTTAGAAAAAAAAAAAAAGACTTATGAGGTAGGGACCAGACAGTCTTATCAGATTAAAAACATGCTACAAAACTATAGTAAGTTAAATGTGGTGATACTGGGTGAGAAGAGATTTTCAGGGACCAGAACATAATAGATATGACAGGGACTTCTCTGGTGGTCCAGTGACTGAGACTCTGTGCTCACAGTGCAGGGTCCTGGGTTCAGTCCTGGATCAGATCCCAAATGCCGCAAGTTAAGACCTGGTGCATGAGTTTATATATATCTCCTCCCTCTTTGGCTAATTCGCATTGTTGTATGACAAAGACGAACACACCATTGTAAAGCAATTATCCTCCAAATTAAGAAAAAGAAGAGCTGATGCAGCCTAACAAATAAAGTAAATAAATAAATAAATATTTAAAAAATTCCCATATGGCCTATGGGAATTCCGTATATAATAAATATTGTAATTCAAATCAGTGAAGAAGGTATAGATTGCACAGGAGGTTAAACTGGGACATTTGGGGAAAAAGAATCTTTCAAGACTGAACCAGGAAGAAATAGAAACTATGAACAACCCAATTACAAGCACTGAAATTGAAGCTGTGATCAAAAATCTCTCAAAAAACAAAAGCCCTGGACCAGATGGCTTCACAGGAGAATTCTATCAAACTTTAGAAAAGAGCTAACGCCTATCCTTCTAAAGCTCTTTCAAAAAATTGCAGAGGAAGAAACACTTCCAAACTAATTCTACAAGGCCACCATCACCCTGATACCAAAACCAGACAAACATAACACAAGAAAAGAAAACTACAGGCCAATATCACTAATGAACATAAATGCGAAAATCTTCACCAAAATTTTATCAAACAGAATTCAGCAACACATCAAAAAATTCATACATCATGATCAAAATGGGTTTATTCCAGAGATTCAAGGATTCTTCAATATACGCAAATAAATCAATGGAATACACCATATTACCAAGTTGAAAGATAAAAACCATATGATAATCTCAGTAGATGCAGAAAAAGCGTTTGACAAAATCCAGCACCCATTTATGATTGAAACTCTTCAAAAAATGGGCATAGAAGGAACCTACCTCAATATAGTAAAGGTCACATATGATAAACCTACAGCAAACATTATTCTCAATGGTGAAAAACTGAAAGCATTCCCCCTAAAATCAGGAACAAGACGAGGGTATCCACTTTTGCCACTATTATTCAACATAGTTCTGGAAGTCCTAGCTACAGCAATCAGAGAAGAAAAAGAAATAAAAGGAATCTAGACTGGAAAACAAGAAGTAAAGCCCTCACTGTTTGCAGATGACATGATACTGTACATAGAAAACCCTAAAGATAGTATCAGAAAATTACTAGAGCCAATCAGTGAATTTAGAAAAGTTGTAGGATACAAAATCAATACATAGAAATCATATGCATTTCTATATACTAACAATGAAAAATCAGAAAGAGCAATTAAGGAATCAATCCCATTTACCATGGCAACAAAAATAATTAAACATCTAGGAATAAACTGACCTAATGACCTGCCTCTTGAGAAATCTGTATGCAGCTCAGGAAGCAACAGTTAGAACTGGACATGGAACAGACTGGTTCCAAATAGGAAAAGGAGTACTTCAAGGCTGTATATTGTCACCGTGCTTATTTAACTTCTATGCAGAGTACATCATGAGAAACACTGGACTGGAAGAAACACAAGCTGGAATCTAGATTGCCGGGAGAAGTATCAATAACCTCAGATATGCAGATGACACCACCCTTATGGCAGAAGGTGAAGAGGAACTAAAAAGCCTCTTGATGAAAGTGGAAGAGGAGAGTGAAAAAGTTGGCTTAAAGCTCAACATTCAGAAAACGAAGATCATGGCATCTGGTCCCATCACTTCATGGGAAATAGATGGGGAAACAGTGGAAACAGTGTCAGACTTTATTTATTGGGCTCCAAAATTACTGCAGATGGTGACTTGCAGCCATGAAATTAAAAGACGCTTACTCCTTGGAAAAAAAGTTATGACCAACCTAGATAGTATATTCAAAAGCAGAGACATTACTTTGCTGACTAAGGTCTGTCTAGTCAAGGCTATGGTTTTTCCTGTGGTCATGTATGGATGTGAAAGTTGGACTGTGAAGAAAGCTGAGCACCGAAGAATTGATGCTTTTGAACTATGGTCATGGAGAAGACTCTTGAGGGTCCCTTGGACTGCAAGGAGGTCCAACCAGTCCATTCTGAAGGAGATCAGCCCTGGGATTTCTTTGGAAGGAATGATGCTAAAGCTGAAACTCCAGTACTTTGGCCACCTCATGGAAAGAGTTGACTCATTGGAAAAGACTCTGATGCTGGGAGGGATTGGAGGCAGGAGGAGAAGGGGACAACCGAGGATGAGCTGGCTGGATGGCATCACTGACTCGATGGACGTGAGTCTGAGTGAACTCCAGGAGTTGGTGATGGACAGGGAGGCCTGGCATGCTGCGATTCATGGGGTCGCAAAGAGTTGGACATGACTGAGCAACTGAACTTAACTGAAGGAGATGAAAGAACTGTACACAGAAAATTATAAGACACTAATGAAAGAAATCAAAGATGACATAAACAGATGTAGGGATATTGCATGTTCCTGAGTCGGAAGAATCAATATTGTGAAAATCACTATAGTACCAAATGCAATCTACAGATTCAATGCCATCCCTATCAAATTACCAATGGCATTTTTCACAGAACTAGAGGAAAAAATTTTACAATTCATATGAAAACACAAAAGACCCCAAATAGCCAAAGCAGTCTTGAGAAAGAAGAATGGAGCTGGAAGAATCAAGCTCCCTGACTTCAGGTTTTACTACAAAGCTACAGTCATCAAGACAGTATGGTACTGGCACAAAAATAGAAATATAGACCAATGGAACAAGATAAAAAGCCCAGAAGTAAACCCATGCACCTATGGGTACCTTATTTTTGACAAAGGAGGCAAGAATATACAATGGGACAAAGAGCCTCTTCAATAAATGGTGCTGGGACAACTGGACAGCTACATGTAAAAGAATGAAATTCGAACACTTTCTAACACCATATACAAAGATAAACTCAAAATGGATTAAAGACCTAAATGTAAGACCAGAAACTATAAAACTCTTCAAGGAAAACATAGGCAGAACACTCTCTGACATAAATCACAGCAAGATCCTCTATGACCGACCTCCTAGAGTAATGGAAATAAAAACAAAAGTAAACAAGTGGGACCTGATTAAACTTAAAAGCTTTTGGACAGCAAAGGAAACTATAAGCACGGTGAAAAGACACCCCTCAGAATGGGAGAAAATAATAGCAAATGAAACAACTGACAAAGGATTAATTTCCAAAATATACAAGCAACTCATACAACTCAATACCAGAAAAACAAACAACCCAATGAAAAAGTGGATAAAAGACCTAAACAGACATTTCTCCAAAGAAGACATACAGATGGCTAACAAACACATGGAAAGATGTTCAACATCGTTCATTATGAGAGAAAGGCAAATCAAAACTACAATGAGATATCACCTCACACCAGTCAGAATGGCCATTATCAAAAAGTCTACAAACAATAAATGCTGGAGAGGGTGTGGAAAAAAGGGAATGCTCTTGCACTGTTGGTGGGAATGTAAACTGATACAGCCACTATGGAAGACGGTATGGAGATTCATTAAAAAAACAGGAATAAAACCACCATATGACTCAACAATTCCACTTCTAGACATATACCCTGAGGAAACCAAAACTGGAAAAGACACATGTATCCCATTGTTCACTGCAGCACTATTTACAATAGCTAGCACATGGAAGCAACCTAGATGTCCATCAACAGATGAATGGATAAAGAAGTTGTGGTACATATACACAATGGAATATTACTCAGTCATAAAAAGGGACGCCTTTGAGTCAGTTCTAATGAGGTGGATGAACCTAGAACATATTATACAGAGTGAAGCAAGTTAGAAAGAGAAAGATAAATATCATATTCTAATGCATATACATGGAATCTAGAAAAATGGTACTGAAGTATTTACAGGGCAACCATGGAGCAACGGACATAGAGAACAGACTTATGGACCTGGGGAGAGGGGAGGAGAGGGTGAGGTGTATGGAGAGAGTAACATGGAAACTTACATTACCATATGTAAAATAGATAGCCAACAGGATTTTGCTGTATAGCTCAGGAAACTCTAACAGGGGCTCTGTATCAACCTAGAGGGGTGGGATGGAGAGGGAGAGGGGAGGGGGGTTCAAAAGGGAGGGGACATATGTACACCTATGGCTGATTCATGTTGAGGTTTGACAGAAAACAACAAAATTCTGTAAAGCAATTATCCTTCAATACAAAATAAGTAAAATTTTTAAAAAAAGAGCTGATGCAGCCTAATAAATAAATAAATAAATAAATAAATATTTTAAAAATGCCCATATGGCCTATGGGAATTCAGCATATAACAAACATTGTATTTCAAATCAGTGGAGAAGATATAGATTGTAGAGGAGGTTAAATTGAGATATTTGAGGAAAAAATTAATTACAATGCTACTTTTTAGGATATACCAGCTCTCTCCCACTCTTGTCAAATTTCGATGGATTAAAGATTTAAATATTTAAAGATATGTAAGAGACTAGAAGCAGGTACAGGAGAACTTCTGTGTGTGTAAGAGGGGCATGTGGAAGCAGAGAAGCCTTTCTAACACAACTCTAAATCCTGGAGTCATACCAGAAAAGATGGTTTCATCTGATCCATGAAAGTAGAAAAGACAGTTCATAAAAAAAATTCCTATATACCTAAAAAATATACTCACAACCTCATAATTAAGGAAATGATGATTAAGAATAAAGAGAATACTTTTTTGTTTATCAGGCAACTCTTGGAAGTTTCAAATAATATTGGTGAAAGAATGAGGAAAGAAGGAGCATTTTCATATACTCGTTGAAAGTGTACATCATATAACTTGTGAAGTCAATTTGACACTATCAATCAAATTTACAAAAACACATAACATTTCCTTAACAACTGTACTTTGATATTATGGCAAAAAAATGACAAGATGTCTATTGCAGCATAGCTTGTACCAACGATTATTAATATAATAGAGACCATCTAACTGTGTAAGGGAAATAAGCTAAATTAAGATGTATCCTTGTGATGATGCAATGCTATCTAATCATTAAAAAAGCCATGAAAAATTACAAAATACATAAATATGTGGAAAAAACTCATGCTATATAAAAATGCTTAAAACATGTAATAAATAAAAACATGATCACAGGTATACATTTTTTCAAAAATGTTATATAGCTAATATAAAAGTAGGCATAGGCATATGACATTTTTTTCTGAAGTGAAAACTGTTAACAGTGATTATCTTTAGGGAGAAGATCCAGGGAAGGCTGTGTGTGTATGTGTGTTTGTGTTTCTGTGGGGGGGTGGGGTGGGGGTCGGGCGGGCAGTAGGGGTGGAAGTAGACATTAGGAGAAATTAGTAGGAATTCACCATGAAATGGTTGATTTGAGCTAAATTATGATTTGTCTTGAATCCCAAGTTAAAGATTTGGAACTGGAACTGCATGCGATGGTAAACAATTGTAGATGTTTAATAAATTTTTAAAAAACTTTGAGCAAATACATTACCATAGCTCAAGACTGAAAGAAAAATAAATGATATCTAATGAAAACTTTTCATCCTCTGTTTGCATCTCCCCAATACAGGGAACCACTGTTATTTTTCTAGTATTTCCTTCAGTTTCTTTACATTTTTATAATCAAATATCATGATGAATGCTTTTGATATATTAATGATGGTTATTTTTCTTTTTATACCGAACTGGAGTATTACAAGTACTGATCAGCATCTTGCTTTTTTCCCCCCAACTTTATGTTTGGGAGAATTTTCCGTATCCCTACCTACAGATATGTATCCTCATTTGTTTTTAATGGTGGTCCTCCGTTTTGACATATTTATTCACGTGTTTCCGGCAGGGCTGGGTCTGGTTGCTGTGCGGGCTTTTCCCCAGGTGTGGTGCTCGGGCTCCTCCTCACTGCAGGGCTGCTCCTGTTGCAGGCCACGGGCTCTAAGGCTGGCAGCTCCAGCAGTGATGGCTCACAGGCTCAGCAGGTGCAGCTTCCGGGCTCTAAAGCACAGGCTCAAAAGCTGCGGCGCACTCGCTTAGTTGCTCTGTGCCCTGCGGGATCTTCTTGATCAGGTATAGAACCTGTGTCTCCTGGAGGCGTTGGCAGGTGGATTCTTTACCACTGAGCCACCAGGGAAGCCTCAGTATACTCCCCTTTTTGTACGGATGTATAATATTCCATTGTAAGGATCACCAAAGCTTATTTAATTAGTTCACTATGGTTGGCTGGATTGTCCCTAAATTTTTTTTTTTTTTCACAAACAATAGAGTTCTACATACCCAAAAGAATAATCTTTAAAATTTTCGAATTTAAGTAAACAGGGACATTGACATTTTAGGAGAGATACTGGCCATGAACTAACCAGTTGGGTTTTATGTATATGTTCCAGTTAAATATTAGCCCTGAAAAATCTTTTTGTATATAATCAAATATATCTGTAGATTGTGGAATCTATAGAATCCACAGATGTAGTCTCAGAAACAGAATTGCTGGACTAACTGCCGAACTGTCCTTCATAGGAGTTATGCCAATTTATATTCTCACTGGATCTTTTTATACAACCTTGTCAACAGAGTGTTATCAAACTTTTGCCAATCAGATAGCCGAAAAATAATATTTCAGGATACTTTTAATTTTCATGTTTCTTAATATGAATGAAGTGAAACTGAACAACTTTTCATATGTGTAAGGGACATTTGTGGGCTTTTTTTTTCCAGTGGAAAAATGTTTATCCCCTTTGCCTATCATCCTATGTTATTCTATAGGCTGATATCTTTTATTTTTTCTTGATTTGTAGGAGCTCTGATGCAATAGGGAGATGAACTTATTGCTCAGGATTCGAGTTACAATCTCTGCCCCTCAGTTAACCAAGTATCTTTTGACTTTACTTCTGGTGTTTTCATTCCACACTGATTCTTTTTCCCTTTACAACTTCTTGATTTTAAGTCAAAATTAGAAAGCCTTCTCCTACTCCAAGATTGTAATAGAGCTCGCCAATGTGTTCATTTATTAGGAGTAAAGTTCTCACATTTAATTCTATGATCTACTTGGAATTTCTCCTGCTGCCAGCTGGGAGGTATGAATCTAACTATGCTTTCAAACTGTGGTGCTGGAGAAGAGTCTTGAGAATCCCTTGGACTACAAGGAGATGAAACCATTCAATCCTAAAGGAAATCAACCCTAAATATTCATTGGAAGGACTGACGCGAAGCTGAAGCTTCAATACTTTGGCCACCTGATGTGAAGAGCTGACTCACTGGAAAAGCCCCTGATGCTGGGAAGGATTGAGGGCAGCAGAAGAAGGGGACAACAGAGGATGAGATGGTTGGGTGGCATCACTGACTCAATGGACATGAGTTTGAGCAAACTCAGGGAGATAGAGAAGGACAGGGAAGCCTGGCATGCTGTAGTCTATGGGGTCACCAGGGGTCAGACATGACTGAGCGACTGAACAACAACAAATATAGTTTCACTGAAGATTTCTGCAGTTTGTCTTGCACACATCATGGCCATTTCCTGCACTCATGAATAATTTGCCTGGTACAAAGTTTTGTGATGCATTTTCTACCCAGTGTCTCTCCACTCATAATTGACATTTGTAACAGACTGCCCAGCTGATCCGAAGAAGGCAATGGCAGCCGACTCCAGTACTCTTGCCTGGAAAATCCCATGGACGGAGGAGCCTGGTGGGCTGCAGTCCATGGGGTTGCGAAGAGTCAGACACGACTGAGCGACTTCACTTTCACTTTTCACTTTCATGCATTGGAGAAGGAAATAGCAACCCGCTACCACGACTGAGCAACTTCACTTTCACGTTTCACTTTCATGCACTGGAGAAGGAAATGACAACCCATTCCAGTATTCTTGCCTGGAGAATCCCAGGGACGGGAGCCTGGTGGGCCGCTGTCTGTGGGGTCGCACAGAGTCGGACATGACTGATGTGACTTAGCAGCCAGTGTTCTTGCCTGGAGAATCCCAGGGATGGGAGCCTGGTGGGCCGCCGTCTGTGGGGTCGCACAGAGTTGGACACAACTGAAGCGACTTAGCAGCAGCAGCAGCAGCAGCCTAGCTGATAGTTCTTGCCTCCATTTTCCTTGCCACAGGCCCTAACTTGGCTTGGATAACTAGCCCTCCATGATGTGTTAGGGTCACTAACCTAAGCCTGCTGTTCTTCCTCTCTGGGACTGGCTTCAGTGGTGGCATGTGACCTCTTTCTGGTCAATGAGATGTGGGAAAGGTCTGCTGGAAGGCTTCTGAGAAAATTTTCCTCTATTTTAAACTGAGACCAAGAGGGAAGAGAACAATCCCTCTTCTTCCATTGTGTTTACTTGAGAGTGCTTGGAGAAGGGCATGGCAACCCACTCCAATATTCTTGCCTGGAGAATTCCATGGACAGAGGAGCCTGGCAGGCTACAATCCACAGGATCCCAAAGAGTTGGACATGACTGAAGCGACTTAGCATGCATGCCAGGGAGAGAGACAGCCACCTTCTACCTGTGAGAGGAGCCTGTCAAAGATGAAGTTGGCTGCTGTGTTTAGCTGAGCAGGACAATAAGAAGAATCTGAATCCTGGTTGCTGTCATCGAGATATTGAATTAACCACTTTGCAGCCACTCTTCTTTTGGACTTCTTGTTAGATGAAAATAATTTCTCTTCATTGTTCAGTAGTGAGCAATGAGTTGTCTTTTAATTGGAGCATCCTAATCCAGTGGTCCACAAGTGTTGCACATACCATGAAATCCACATCACACAGACACAAACACACACCCCTGACAAAAGTTCCTAACTGTGTCTTCAGGTTTGTTGCTCAGGCTTGCATATTAGTGTTTATAATATGTCTTCTGGGCAAGCTCAGTGCAATGCTACCACAACAGAGTTTTGACCAGAACATTCATGAAATTGAAAAAATACCAAAAACTGGAAACGGGTGTATAAAAACCCACATTATATTAAGTTTAAACATTTGACTTATATTCCAAGCAGAATGTTTTATAATTTTACTTTCCTGTATTTAATGGAGCAAAATATCAGCAATATATTCACAATCTATATCTCAAAAATTTTTTTTAAAACATTAAACTGTTTATATAGAGGTGCACCTTATTCCTTTTGCCTCAGGCTTCAACATGGCTCGGCCCAGCCCGGCATTGTTGAATCCAGTAATTATTTAAAATTGTGCTAGGTTCATTATTTATTTTTGCATTAATCTTGATTTTTTTAAAATACTGCATAAGAATAGTATTTTTCTTGATTATTGAGTTTTTTGGTGCTGCCTTAATTTTTGCGCCTGAGAACCTCACTCACCTTCTTCCAGTCCCAGGCCCTGTGGTCACCATGTCTCTAGGGCAGGGTGTCATTGGCAAAGTTTCTAGATGGTGCGGCCCGACTCTCTGCTGTCCAGCTTTGGGGATTTACAGCCTCTCAATTCTAAAGGTGACTCGTTTCCCAGAAACATTCTGGGTTCCCTCTTTCTATTTTTCTCCTTGCCTTACCCAGCATCTACATGTTTGGAAAAAAGCCTCCTGCATCCTACATCCACCCCCTTGGCCACCCCACCTCTCAAAAAAAATCTCTCTGAATAAACCCTGACAGCAGTTCTGTGTGTGGAACTTTGAATTATGATTTAGAAATGCAAAAGCCAGTTGTTTATTTTGGATCAAGTCAGCAGATTGTCAGACCCAAGGCAATATATGTAAAATGCTCTTTGGAAGTTAAATTTATTTTTTTACAATAGCAAGTGTTTTTATCTTTTCTAACCCATAGGCAACTGAAGTATTTTCTGCATTCAGACTGGGACAGGAGACATTTTCAGATAAATTACCTCTCACTACACTCTGGAGACATCGTTCATGCTGCTTCATCGGCACTTGCAAGGAGAGGCTATTTGGCAGATTCTTAAAGTGGACAGAAAAGGAAATTGAAAGCGTTTTTCCTAATATAGTAGTCATTGAGATAAAAGGTTTGGGCAAAGCAATTTTTACATTTAGGCCCTAGATACTTTTTTAAGATGGGATTCAAATTGATTGGTAAATACTATGGCAGAAATAAATAATCGAAATCAGTGGGAAAATGTCAATTTCTCGCTTAACAGCATTTTGGAATGTCTGTTTAGCAGGAGGCTTAAAATGTGGCCGCTCTGCTGTGCAGCTTGTGTAGATATGAGAGCGCCCATGGCTCAGCTGAGACTTTGAGCTCCAGTATCTTCATCTTCTTGCTGCTGCTGTCAGACGACAGCTTATTAGTATTTAAATCAGCTCATAAATATTTCTTGGAAAGTCACAGTTGCTTAAGCTTCACCACTCTTCATTTCCAGCTCTTCTTCTTCAGTCTTACTTCAAGCCTTTGTTTCTTGGGCTGATAATATTGCAGGAGGGTGGATGTCATTACGTATTCATACACACAGATGACAAAGGAAGGGCGAAAGTTCTCTTAGAGAAAAAGACGAGAAACACAGAAAAGATGCAGAAGGAAATTTAACTCCATTTCCTTTGTACAAATACAATTATCTAATGATGGACCAAGGAAGTCTGTATAAGAACAGCCCCAAAGCATATGTCAGCGCAATTTGACCTGAATGAATGTTTCTGTCAAATACTCTTGAAAAGCTCTGAAACACAGATGAAACATTTCACTGGGGTCAGGCCCTGGATGCTCCCACTGGGGAGATGGTTGCGTGGTTACAAAACCTCTTCTGTTCAATATAAGAGCTGTATTTCTAATTATAAAACAATGATGACAGAGAATGACCAGTTCCATTATGATATTCTGTATAGTTCTTAATATTCTGTCAGAATATTAAGAATATTCTGCCTAATACCCATATACAATCCCAGTTCTTTGAAATGAGTATGAATAAAATTTAAACAATAATAAATGTATCATATTTCATTGAATTTAAAGGGTCATGGCATCTAAGTGCCATAATTGTATATATCCCTGAGAAAGAAAAAAGTGCTACTGATTAAAGTAGGACATAGTATTGATTGTAAATACATCTTCATTTCAGAGGTGTGAAAAAAATGAACCAATGAAATATGCCAATTTTAAAAACAGCTTGTTCTGAAATAAGAAAGATCATTTGGCAGCTATAATACTTGAAAGAATGTTGATACTAGTGTTAATCTCTTTAGCAGGAATATACACTCTAAGAAGCAACGACCTTTCCGAAATCACACACCCGAGACAGAGAGCAGCACAGAGAGGCACAGCTCTTGGGAGAGGCCCCCCGAGTCTGTCCAGGGCAGGGTGCACCGACGGGGTCTCATCACGGCGGCCTCGGGGCATCCAGTCCTGTTCTCCAAAAGTCTCCTAGAGGTAAACTCCAGACAAAAACAGAGATCTGCCAGGCCCAGGCAACCAAGATTTCATTTTGTGCTACAAAGTACCCAGTCCTATTAAATATAGCCTATAGACAACTTAACCTGTGATTCAAGACCCCACAAAGTCTGATCTGAAACTATTTTTAAGAAGTTTTTTCCCCTCCAACTTTTCTATATGTGATCCCATACTTTCACCAAATTAAATTATTGAATTTTCTTAAACACATGGTGTATTAGCTCAGTTCCCTGTCTGCTCATACCAGAGTTTCTCCAGCTTGGCTTGACTGACACTGTGGCCTGGATTATTCTTTCCTCTGGAGGGCTGTCGTGTGCATGACAGGACTGTCAACAGCATCTCTGGCTGCTGTCCACTGGATGCCAACCACACTTCTTCCCAGCAACCAAAAATGTCTTCAGACATTGCTGAATGTCTCTAGGAGTAGAGGACAAGATCACCACTGATTAAGAGCCTCTGCCTATGCCATGCAGGAATAGGGAAAGAAAGAATGCAGGCTTTGGTCTTAGATGTTCATGAGCTAGAGGACATTTGAATTTGGTAGCCACTCCTCACCCATTCTCTTTTGCTAACAGTATCCCATTTTCTTTTGGGGAAATAACCTTTCCCCATTGTATGTTGACTTGATGGGTCTCTAAATCTTGGAGACACTGTCTTACCCACCACCTCCAATTGGTGGACATGTGGAACTGAGCTTGGTCAATCTAGCACTTTCTCTTAGGACATGGACCATCTTGAGCAGAGTGAAGGCAAAGATGCTAAAAAAATGTTGGTTCAAACTGACTCCTAAGTGAGGGGGTTGAAAACCCCTTCTTTCTTTATATGTGTCTCCTGTTGGGACAGGAGTTTCTTTCTGATTCGGGTTTCTAGATTTCCATCCTCTTTTTATCCCTCTAAAAAATGACAGTTTTTTGGTTAAATATGCCAGAGCTGTATTCTGATGCTTATCTGCAAAGGTGCCCAATTGAGACACTGCTATTGATGAGCTTTGTGTCTTGAACCAGTCTCTTTTTTTTTCTTATTTTATTTTTTAATTTTTGTGTGTATCATATATAGCTTTTAATTTATCTTTTCTTTTTTTAAGATTGTAGTTTTATTTTTATTTTTTATTTTTAATTATTTTATTGATTTTTTAAATTTAAATTTTATCTTTTTACTTTACAATACTGTATTGGTTTTGCCATACATTGACATGAATCCACCACAGGCGTACATGAGTTCCCAACCCTGAACCCCCCTCCCACCTGCCTCCCCATATCATCTCTCTGGGTCATCCCAGTGCACCAGCCCCAAGCATCCTGTATCGAACCTAGACTAGCGATTTGTTTCTTACATGATAGTATACATGCTTCAATGCCATTCTCCCAAATCATCCCACCCTCGCCCTCTCCCACAGAGTCCAAAAGTCTGTTCTATACATTTGTGTCTGTTTTGCTGTCTTGCATACAGGGTTATCATTACCATCTTTCTAAATTCCATATATATGTGTTAGTACACTGTATTGGTGTTTTTCTTTCTGGCTTACTTCACTCTATATAATTGGCTCCAGTTTCATCCACCTCATTAGAACGGATTCAAATGTATTCTTTTTAATGGCTGAGTAATACTCCATTGTGTATATGTACCACAGCTTTCTTATCCATTCATCTACTGATGGACATCTAGGTTGCTTCCATGTCCTGGCTATTATAAACAGAGCTGCAATGAACATTGGGGTACACGTGTCTCTTTCAATTCTGGTTTCCTCGGTGTGTATGCCCAGCAGTGGGATTGCTGGGTCATAAGGCAGTTCTATTTGTAGTTTTTTAAGGAATCGCCACACTGTTCTCCATAGTGGCTGTACTAGTTTCCATTCCCACCAACAGTGTAAGAGGGTTCCCTTTTCTCCACACCCTCTCCAGCATTTAGTTTTCTTTACTTTACAATACTGTATTGGTTTTGCCATACATCAACATGAATCCCGTCTCTTAACATCTCCAAAGCTGTGTTTCTCTTCTGCAAATTGAATGTAAAAGCTTTCAAATTTGCAAAAGATGTCTTCCCCATAATCTCTGCCTCTCTAAATCTAGGTTCTGTCTTCGGTTCTGGCAATGAAGGAGATACTGCCTCTGCCCCTGTGGGCTGTTTCTTTACACCCATGGTGGATTCATGTCAATGTATGGCAAAACCAATACAGTATTGTAAAGTAAAATAAAGTAAAAATAAAAATTTAAAAAACAAAAAAACCCCCACAAAATTAATGGCAGGGCCCAGACAATGCAACAAAGCAGATAAGCCATTCTGAGTAGGAACGGTTCTAGTAGGTCATCAGTATTGGCTGAAACGGGCCTTTATCCTGGGCGCGCCTGCATGCCACTCCCTCTGTGCTCACTCCTTGCTAATGGCCTCCCTCCCTCTAGAGGGAAGAGAAGGCTCTTGTCCAGGAGCTTTATGCACTCATTATTCTGCAGCCCCAGCCAGCCAAGGCTGCTGAAGTGTCTGAGATTCTGCAGTACTGCTAGGTTAGCAGCAGGAGCAAATCAGAGAATTCAGGGTCAGCATTTCCTGTTTCTTTTCTGACAAACAAGGTCAGGTACTTCTTTGAGCACTCCAGTTCCAACGGCTGAGAAACACAAAGAGACAAAGAGGGGAAGGTTTTCCAGAAAGGCCGGTGGTTAGGCACAAGGTGGGTTTAAGTTTTCAGCTTTTGTTGTGGCAGAAGAAAGTTCTCCTCATCCCAGACCTCACCTTTTCAGAGCGGGGCCGGGAGGCGGGGGGACGGGTGGGGAAGAATACAGGGTGGGAGCCTCTTTTGTACTCCTGCGCTTCCTGCGCTGAAGTGCCAGGTGCGGAACCGGGTTCCCAGGGGAGTCAGATCATCATTTTCTGTTTACGGCCACTGATCCCGATTCTTACTGTTTATCGCTACTGCCAACTCTGAGCCTTGAAACAGATGAAAGAGAGGGATGCACAGGCCACTGAAAGAAATAGATGCTCTGGATTTCAGAGCATGCAAGAAAGCAGAGGTTTTTGCCAGATAGAACCTCAGCTGAGGGGCTGTGCGTTCCTTTGTCTCTCCCCTAGCAACCCCTGGCCAGATAAGCCCTTTAAACTGGAGGCAGCCTGTGTCCCCAAACGTCTCTCTGTGTGCCTTAATATTTCTAATTCTCCAGGTGTACATATTATAGTCTTTCCTTGTAACTAATTGCAGAATTATTGCTATTTTGGCTAATGAAGCAGGAGGATAAGGTATACCAGACAGAGCTGGGTGAGCTGAAATCCTAGGCCCTGAGAAAAAAACCATCCCTGTTGGGCTGCCTCTCTTTTGTTAAGTTGGTAAGCATTAAGCATTCTATTGTCTGAGCATTGACTCCTTTTAAAAATGTTTAATGAAATATGAAAGGCTCTCCTTGGGCAGAAGAAAAGTGAGACTTCATTCCAGACCCCAGGTTTTCTGTGGGACATCTTTACCTGGAGGCTCCACTGTTCCCTGGAAATCAGCATGTCCAGAGATGGACTTGTTCAGATACACACTACTGTATTTACAATAGGTGGCCGACAAGGACCTGCTGTATAGCACGGGGAACTCTGCTCAGAGTTCTGTAACAACCTAAATGGGACAAGAATTTGAAAAAGGACAGACATGTGTACATGTGTAACTTTGCCGTATGCCTGAAACTAACACAACATTGTAAATCAACTATACTCCAATATAAAATGAAAAAAATTTAAAATACAGAGAAAAAAGAAAAAATGAGGAACTGGGAATAAATCAATGTTTACCAAAAAATGGGTTCCTATCCTTCACCCACAGACTTCTTTTCACATGTCCCCTCTCTTGGTGAATGGCACCAGCATCCCCATGGTGGTTTATCCAGACACTTGGAATTGACCTACACCCCCCACCCCACCCTGCTCACATTCCAAGGGTCAGTAAGGTCTGCCTATCTCTCAAAACCATCATCTGCTCCTTATCCCTTCTCAGTTCAGTGGCTCAGTCGTGTCCGACTCTTTGCGACCCCATGAACCGCAACACACCAGGCTTCCCTGACCATCACCAACTTCTGGAGCTTACTCAAACTCATGTCCATAGAGTTAGTGATGTCATCCAATCACCTCATCCTCTGTCGCCCCCTTCTCCTCCTGCATTCAATCTTTGCTAGCATCAGGGTATTTTCCAATGAGTCAGCTTTTCGCATCAGGTAGCCAAAGAATTGGAGTTTCAGCTTCAGCATCAGTCCTTCCAATGAATATTCAGGACTGATTTCCTTTAGGATGGACTGGTTGGCTCTCCTTGCAGTCCAAGGGACTCTCAAGAGTCTCCAACACCACAGTTCAAAAGCATCAATTCTTCAGTGCTCAGCCTTCTTTATAGTCTAACTGTATCCCTCCTGCCCCACCCTTATTTCAGGATTTGTCATTTTTCACCCAGGCTCTGATAACAGCCTTTCTCTGACTGGTGTTCAGTTCTCCATCTGCTTTCTTTCATCCTTCAGATGGCTGCACAAGGCACCTTTCTAAAATGCGAGCTCTTTCATGGCTCTCGCCTGTCTAATGGCTCTGTTTTGCAGTGAGTAATCCAATCCCTTGGCATCGAATATCAGTGGATTCCGGCTGACTTTTCAGACTCACATTCTGCCATTTCTTTTGTACCAAGCACTCTGATCATGTTAAACTACTCAAAGTTTCCTAACTGGTCCATGACACTTCACACCTTCATCCCTACGTGCATGCTCTCCACTCATTCATTCCATAAACATTGACTAAGCACTCACTAAAAATATGCCAGCTGTGCCTCAAAGCTGCAGAGATACAGTAGTGAGCAAGACAGGCAAAGTCAAGTCTCTATTGTCTTGGATACCCAGTGAGAGGAAAAGGCAACCAGCATCAGATAATATAGGAAAACTCAATGTTCCTTTCTATTACGCTTTATCCTCAAATCCCAGGCTCCTCCACAACGTAAGGACTATTTTTAGGACTTTGGTGTGTATCTATAACATTTTGATGCATTTCTGCCGGGGTCCAGCCCCGGTGGATCTAGGGAATTCGAAGGGTGGACGGCGTTGGCGTGGAAAGACTTGTTTATTGATTAATATAAGATTAGATTAAGAAACTATAGCGTAGTAGGAAGATTAAGTGGAGGAAGAGGGCTGAATAGCTTGGTTTACGCGGAAGACCAATAAAATTCCAGACAAGGAATTTGCACCATCTACGTTGGGCCACCGGCGCCTGCTTGAATATCTAAGGGTGCCTCGCCTTAAGCTCCCTTTCACGCGGGTCTTAACAGCCAGGGCAAATAAGTAGACCTGGCGAGCCTCTGCGCCCCAGGTGGAGATTCAGCCTGAAATTAAAGTAAAGAGCAGAGAGAGGGAAAGGGAGAGAAAATGAGAGAGAGAGAGACACGGGGGGAGCCAGATTCCCAAGAAACCAGGCCGAGAGACCAGTTCGAGAAACTGGTCCGAGAAGCTGGTCCCATCCTTTATTGTTCAGAAGGCCTTTTATACTTTTGATAAAACATGGAGATCAATGGGTAACACAAAATTATGTAGCGTTCGCAACCCAGACTCTTTCTGTATATCATTTTGTATACAAAAGGTCTCAGGTGATTTACATTATCTTCTGGCCAAGAGGCTTGCTAACACTTTTTTGGCTCTCTTCCTTAATGAATGTTAATTTTGTTTCCCCTGAAGTGTTTTTCTTTAATCTACATCTCCTTAAAGCCCTAAAGTTACATCTCTATAGAACAAAGGCGCAGTGGGTTATAACAAAGAAGGTACTTAACTCAAAGATCTAATGTTGCTAATACCAGGTCTACTACTTGTTTTTCTATATACCAACTATATCTAAAAATAAAGGATATGAAAATTTGGCAGCAAGTATTGGCTCAACAAATGAAACTTTTAATCAGTCCTATTCTAAAGATTTTGACTCCTCGGAAGCTCCTACATTCCTATGATGTTTTAAGCTTCCTGTGCCTCCTGCAGTCAGGAGGCCTCAAACAATCACACGCGCAGCTGTACGAGTCCTGCAGGCAGGCTAGAAAGCCATCAGAGGGGTTTTTGGATTGAAACACTCTTTCAAATGCAGAAGACTAAAGCCCTGAATTGACTTTTTCCAGAGAATGTCAGAAGAGTGGAAAAGCAGAGCACAAAAGCCGGCAGATTTTTGTTGGGGTCCATGCTTAGGAATTTCCAGAGGGGCCCCTGAAGTCTGAGCACGCCTTGCGTATGTCAGCTTCCTTCCTCATGACCTTGTCACGGGCGGGATTCCTCACACTGGCTCCCGGCACATTTCCATATACACAAATGTATACACAGAAATATAGAATTAATTCACATGTAAAATATCCTGGAACTTTCTTATTTTATCCAACAATATGTCTGAAAGGTATTCCATGTCAGAAAAATAAATCTCTATTTTAGCCACATAGTATTTTAGCATGAAGGACATATTTCTTTTGACAGTATCATGATATTTTCTTAGGAAACCACCTCCTGTACTGTTTGTCCATGGGTCTAATAAGCTCCTCTTCTCCATCTGGACCAACCTAGATAGCATATTACAGCATATTAAAAAGCAGAGACATTACTTTACCAACAAAGGTCCGTTTAGTCAAAGCTATGGTTTTTTCCAGTAGTCTTGTATGGATGTGAGAGTTGGACTATAAGAAATGCTGAGTGTCGAAGAATTGATGCTTTTGAGCTGTGGTGTTGGAGAAGATATTTGAGAGTCCTTTGGAATGCAAGGAGATCCAACCAGTTCATCCTAAAGGAAAACAGTCCTGAATATTCATTGGAAGGACTGATGCTGAAGTTGAAACCAATACTTTGGCCACCTGATGTGAAGAGCTGACTCATTGGAAAAGATCCTGATGCTGGGAAAGACTGAAGGCAGGAGGAGAAGAGGACGACAGAGGATGAGATGGTTGGATGGCATCACCGATGTGATGGACATGAGTTTGAGTAAGTTCTGGGAGTTGGTGATGGTCAGGGAGGCCTGGTGTGCTGCAGTCCATGGGGTTGCAAAGAGTCAGACATGACTGAGCAACTGAACTGAACTCCATCTAGAAGCCAGACTAAGATTCATATGCACCAATTAGCATCACAGGAATGGTGCCCCTATGTTGGCCGATCAACATCATCCCCAAGACTTTTGTTGTTTGCTAAGAGAATGGTTCCCCAGGCTTTCTCTTGCCTTTGTGTCTGCAAACTGTGAGCCTGAAACATTCCAGAAGCCACTATTATTACTTTCAGCAGTCTTCTCCAGAGAGTACCCTGGGCCCTGATTTCATCTTATAATCCAATTCTATGTGTTTCCCATATTTTAAGGATACTTTACAATTGCTGCCTCACAGAGAGCATCACATTTTGCTTCTCAGGTTGGTTTTAGATTTTTTAAAAAATCTTATCATTTCTCTTATTTGGTAACTGGCACCCCCACACCTGCTTGCATGCTCAATCATGTCCGACTCTTTACGACCCCGTAGACTGTAGCCCACCAGGCTCCTCTGTCTGTGCGGCTTCTCAGGCAAGAATACTGGAGTGGGTTGCCATTTCCTCCTCCTGGGGAATCCTGCCAACCCAGGGATGGAACCTGCATCTCCTGGGCCTCCTGGATTTGCAGGCAGTTTCTTTACTGCTTGAGCCATCAGAGAAGCACTGCCTGTAGTTATCTATGTGCTTATCTTTCTCTGGATTGGACTCCTTTCAGATAAACAACAACTAATTATTATCAAAATTAAACAAAATATTAATTAATTAATCATTAATATTAAACAAAAACTAATAACCATCTGGCTGGCATTTGGCTGTTGTTGATAAATGTTTGCTGAATCAGTTCAGTTCAGTTCAGTCGCTCAATCATGTCCGACTCTTTGCAACCCCATGAATCGCAGCACGCCAGGCCTCCCTGTCCATCACCAACTCCTGGAGTTCACTCAGACTCGCGTCCATCGAGTGAGTGATGCCATCCAGCCATCTCATCCTTTGTCATCCCCTTCTCCTCCTGCCCCCAATCCCTCCCAGCATCAAAGTCTTTTCCAATGAGTCAACTCTTCGCATGAGGTGGCCAAAGTACTGGAGTTTCAGCTTTAGCATCATTCCTTCCAAAGAAATCCCGGGGCTGATCTCCTTCAGAATGGACTGGTTGGATCTCCTTGCAGTCCAAGGGACTCTCAAGAGTCTTCTCCAACACCACAGTTCAAAAGTATCATTCTTCGGTGCTCTGCCTTCTTCACAGTCTAACTCTCACATCCATACAAGACCACAGGAAAAACCACATAGCCTTGACTAGACAGACCTTAGTCAGCAAAGTAATGTCTCTGCTTTTGAATATACTATCTAGGTTGGTCATAACTTTTCTTCCAAGGAGTCCTTTAATTTCATGGCTGCAATCACCATCGGCAGTGATTTTGGAACCCCCCCCAAAAAAGTCTGACACTCTTTCCACTGTTTCCCCATCTATTTCCCATGAAGTGATGGGACCGGATGCCATGATCTTTGTTTTCTGAATGTTGAGCTTTAAGCCAACTTTTTCACTCTCCTCTTTTACTTTCCTCAAGAGGCTTTTTAGTTCCTCTTCACTTTCGGCCATAAGGGTGGTGTCATCTGCATATCTGAGGCTATTGATATTTCTCCCGGCAATCTTGATTCCAGCTTGTGCTTCTTCCAGCTCAGCGTTTCTCATGATGTACTCTGCATACAAGTTAAATAAGCAGGGTGACAATATACAGCCTTGACGTACTCCTTTTCCTATTTGGAACCAGTCTGTTGTTCCATGTCCAGTTCTAACTGTTGCTTCCTGACCTGCATACAGATTTCTCAAGAGGCAGGTTAGGTGGTCTGGTATTCCCATCTCTTTCAGAATTTTCCACAGTTTATTGTGATCCACAGAGTCAAAGGCCTTGGCATAGTCAATAAAGCAGAAATAGATGTTTTTCTGAAACTCTTTGCTTTTTCCATGATCCAGCAGATGTTGGCAATTTGATCTCTGATTCCTCTGCCTTTTCTAAAACCAGCTTGAACATCAGGAAGTTCATGGTTCACGTATTACTGAAGCCTAGCTTGGAGAATTTTGAGCATTACTTTACTAGCGTGTGAGATGAGTGGAATTGTGTGGTAGTTTGAGCATTCTTTGGCATTGCCTTTCTTAGGGATTGGAATGAAAACTGACCTCTTCCAGTCCTGTGGCCACTGCTGAGTTTTCCAAATTTGCTGGCATATTGAGTGCAGCACTTTCACTGCATCATCCTTCAGGATTTGAAATAGCTCTACTGGAATTCCATCACCTGCACTAGCTTTGTTCATAGTGATGCTTTCTAAGGCCCACTTGACTTCACATTCCAAGACGTCTGGGTCTAGGTGAGTGATCACACCATCATGATTATCGGGGTCGTGAAGATCCTTTTTGTACAGTTCTTCTGTGTATTCTTGCCATCTCTTCTTAATATCTTCTGCTTCTGTTAGGTCCATACCTTTTCTGTCCTTTATTGAGCCCATCTTTGCATGAAATATTCCCTTGATATCCCTAATTTTCTTCAAGAGATCTCTAGTCTTTCCCATTCTGTTGTTTTCCTCTATTTCTCTACAAGCAAATAGTGACCTTGCATTCACCCTTCCTGGGTGGTCCCAGAGAGTCTAGCACTTTTTAATGTACAGAATTTGTGTATGACCTTGTGATCAGTTATCATTCAGCAAATATTTACTTCTTCCACCAGGATTCCACAAAAACAGTATGCTTCCCCTCCCTTGGCTTCTGCTTCAGTCACTTCATTGGCCAGCGGGATATCAGGAGATGAGACACAGTGGAGGCTTGGTGCGCCACCTCATCTCCTGCTTTTTGCCACAAGAGCCTGCCTCAGGTAGATGCTGGTTCGAGGATGAGAGGCACGTGCAGCAGGTCTGGACGCAGCCCAGAGCCTGGAGCCCAGCTAATCTGTACTCCAGCTTCCCTGTGGACACACGAGTGGGAGCAGATGTTGACTGTTGTCTGCCACTGAGGTTCCAGTGGTTTGTGATGCAGTATCATTGTGGCAATAGCCTACGGAAACACATCTGCCTCAGAGCCAAATGAGCGCTCCACAGCCATGTTTAAAAGGGATAACCGTACAGCACAGGGTACTCTGCTCAGTGTGACGTGCCAGCCTGGATGGGAGGCGAGGTTGGAGGAGAGTGGACCCATGTACATGCATGGCTGAGTCCCTTCACTGTTCACCTGAGACTATCACAACATGGTTAATCAGCTACAGCCCAATACAATAAAAAGTTTACAAATAAAGGAATAAAATGAGAACAACAACTAAGGAACTAGACAAGTGCTGCTTATGAATGAGATTTTTGAGCCCCACCCTAGACCTAATAACTCATCATCTTGTTCTTATAAATCTGATTTTACCAAGATCTCCAGGAGATGCTCATGCTTACGACTGGGTTACAGCATTTATCATCATGCTATTTTTGTCAACGTGGAAAGAGCAGTAGGTTGGCACCCACAGAGTTGCTACATTGGCCTACAAAAAAAAACACAAAACTGTTCTGGGAAATTTGGGACTGTAAAGGAACCAGGAAACAAAATTTCTCACTGAATCATTTCATTAAAGGGGTGAGAACGCAGAAACTTAAAGGCTTCTTGAGGTGATTTATAAACATGCTATTTCTCAAAAAGCTATCTTTTCACACAGGTACCCAGTTAATATCCCCTGTTTCAATCTGAATAAGTTAAAACTAACCGGCCTGTAGAACATTAATAACAACCCAATAGTAAGTCAACATGTACTTACAGCAAGCTCTTCCTAAAAACATCAAGCACTTTGGAAGACAATGGAAAAATCAAATATGCCGAAGATCCAGCTTAGTCAGGCCCTATCCCTTCATATGCAGAGATGGGCAGTTTTAAGAAAAATAAATGACACAGTTCTTGTCTTCCAAACACTTTCACGGTTTGCCTGCTATCATTTCTTTAGGCAGCCAGTCATCTTTCTCCCCATTTGTTCTCTTTGGAACCCTTGATTCCTGTCTCATAGAGAGTACTGTTTTAGAAGCAAGATAAAACATTCTCTCCGTTCAACCCTGAATTCACCCTGGGGCTCTCAGCCCGGGTTTCTTCTTCAGCGTACTGCCTGCCTGCCTGGAGGTCTCACCACTCAGCAACTACACAGTGGCCAAGCTGCTAAATTCAGGTTCCGCATTCGATGTCCTAGTCCCACCCAGCCAGGAGCGTGAATTATGAACAAGAAGTTTCATAATGGACCTTTCAGGTCATGAGATCCATGGCTTGAGAAAGCATTTTCAGTAGCAGATAGCATGAGAAGGTGGAAATCTGCAGGGAATCTCACTCTGTGATTAACGTGCCAGAGAAGCAAGCACTGATTTGTGTTATTTGCTCATCGGAAGTTCATCTGCTAACCTCGGGGAATGGTGACTCAAGTGACCTTCAGTCACTGACAACACAGCCCACACTGTACTTATTTTTCTCCGAACAATACAACAGCATGTACCTAGCAAACAGTCCTGTGCTTTTCCTCATATTACTCATGCTAACAGGGTTTTGCCCTCCAAGACGTTACTTCTAAAACAGACAGCTAAGCTCATATCATGCTGTCATCTTTATTGTCTTATATGGACAGCTCCTAATGGCATTAAACTTTGTGAAGTGCATGCTGTATTTCTGTTAATAGCATAAGAATTGTGCATTTGATGTATTGTTTTCTACCTAGAGCTCCCCTAAAAAAGTGTTTCACAACCATTACACAGTGCTGCAGAAACAGTGAGCTTGTGGGCTGAACATCTCTGTAACTGTAGCTCTTGGATCAGTTGGTATTACTTGGCAGTTCTGTTTTCGTTACCGAGAAGTCCCATGACTGAGCATTCAAGAACTGCCAACAGCGATCGAAATGGCATGGCTTAAGGGAACTTGCATTCCCTGCTGGCTCTGCTCCTAGACTGGAGTCACTGCTGGATCTGCTCCGGGATTGGAATCACTGCTGCCATTTGCCCACTGAGGCAGATGCTCTTGGTATCCCACCCAAATCCTCTTTTTCTAGGCTGAAGCTCCCAGCCCACTCCATTTGCTGCGGGTGTTGGCTGTTCAAAGCTGCTCACAGCTGCCTCTGTCTTTGGGTACTTTCCCTTAGCTACTGGGCACTCCCTTGTCCACAGAAGCCAAAGGGCATAGCCACCAGCCACCTGGGGAGGACGGCCTGTGACCTGTGACTGACTCAGAGAGTGGTATACAAGTCCAACCTCGTGCCTGAGGCAGAACAAGCTGCGGTACAAGTCAAGTTCCATAGTTCCCTATGAGATACGACTGAGGCTAGACTTCTCCTGAAACCACACCTTTCCCTAACAGTCTCCCCTCCCCAGTTCTGCTGCCCTCACTCTCTTACAGATTTTTCCCAAGATTGCTCTCTCACTCTGTCAACAAATTGCTTACCCAAGAATCCCAATCTTGCTCCCTAGGAGCCTGTCCTAAGATGTCTTTCCAAACAGAGTGAGAGATATCTTCCTCAATGATATATTGCTATTGAGAACAAGGTATTAAAAACTCTTCAGATGCACTTAAAATGCCACTTGAAATATAAGAAGTTGCCAACTGGTCAGATGCAGTTACAACAGACATAGATCTGGATACAATGTACACAGACAGATGTCTTCGTTTGAATTTGAATGGAAATATACTAAAACCCAGCTGAGTTGAAATAGGAACTCATCATTCATGCAACAGTTACAGTTATTAACCATTGGAAAATTCATCTCTGATAATGGGTTGGAAAAGGATGCAAGTCACATGTCATGCTCACACATTTAGGTAATAACAGTAACAAAAGAATTTTCAGAAATAAGTGGCTAAATAATACAAGTAATAAAAAAGTTGGTATTTATTCATCCCAGGTAGGGTACTAGGTATTTTATCCAAACACCTTGTTATTTTCACTATATAACTATGAACACCCAGTGAGCATAGTGAGAACCCCATTCAAATGTGATTCATCAAAGGCCTTTGTCTCTATAGCTGCAAAATAGTTAGAAGACAGTGGGAAACTGCTACGATGGCTGGAGCATCTTCCTCTAAATGATCAGTCCTTGCCTTTTTGAAACACTTAAGGTAATCATCAGTTTCATCTTCTAAAGGCCCTTCTCCTTCTCATCCCAAGCATCTTTAGTCTCTTTCTTTTATATTTCAATTAATGTACCACCTGTTCACTAGAAGCTGTGCTTTTAGCTGAGCTACTAACAGCAAGAAAACATTAATCAAACACTAGCACTTTTCTGAAGTCAACTGTAATCTAGAAGTGGCAGACAGTGAAGTCTTGACACGTAATTACCTCTACCCTTTTCGGGGGGAACTCATTTGCCTAGGATATTTACACTGTTTGAAAGTGTGAGTGTTAGTCGCTCAGTTGTGTCTGACTCCTTGCAACCCCATGGACTGTAACCTGCCAGGCTCCTCTGTCCATGGGATTTTCCAGGGAAGAATACTGAAGTGAGTAGCCATTCCCTTCTCCTGGGGATCATCCTGACCCAGGGATTGAACCTGTGTCTCCTGTTGACGATTGAGCCACCAGGGAAGCCCATTTACACTCTTTGGCAAGTTTTCCTCTTTCCATGGCTGGAATTCTGAGTTTTTAGGTATGTACTTGAGCTTCCTTTGAGACACTGAGGGCAAGAAGAAATGTATTTACTAATTGGTTACACGTTTCAGAGAGAGACATGTGCATAGTCTGTTTTAAGAATGTCAGGTTGCTGGTAATGAACTCTCTCAGGCAAGGAGTTGGCAGGGCCTGTGTGTCTGGGCATCGCCCCATCTCAGATGCTGCTTGGAAACCTCTTCTCTAACGGAAGCAATGTCCTTCCTGTCAAACGAGAGTCCCTCTGTGTGCTGGGATTTCTGTCTCAAGGATGATGGACTAGTCTTTTCCTTCTCTCTTCAACATTTTCTCCCCTGGAGTAATCAGATCAGAGTACAGGATTAAGAACTTTCTGGGACTTCCCTGATGGTCCAGTGATTAAGAATCCTCCTTGCAAAGCAGGGGACGTGGGTTCAATCCCTGGTTGGGGAAAAGATCCGAAATGCCATGGGGCAACTAAGCCCACACGTAGTAACTATTGAGCCCTTGTGCTCTGGAGCTTATGCTGAAGCCCGTGTGCCACTGGAGAGTCCATGCACAGCAATGGAAGCTCCCCTGTGCCTCAACTAAGACCTGACCCAGTCAGATACAGAAATGGACTGTTTTTAAGCAAGGGAAAAAAAAAAAATATCGATGTTCACTCTTTCCATCTCCTGTTTGACCACTTCCAATTTGCCTTGATTCATGGACCTAACATTCCAGGTTTCTATGCAATATTGTTCTTCACAGGATCGGACCTTGCTTCTATCACCAGTCACATCCACAACTGGGCGGTGTTGTTGCTTTGGCTTCGTCTCTTCATTCTCCTCTTCATTCTAAGGCTTTCCTGGAGGCTCAGATGGTAAAGCGTCTGCCTATAATGCGGGAGACCCAGGTATGAGAAGATCCTCTGGAGAAGGAAACGGCAAGCCACTCCAGTACTCTTGCCTGGAAAATCCCATGGACAGAGGAGCCTGGCGGGCTACACAGTCCATGGGGTCGCAAAGAGTTGGACATGACTGAGTGACTTCACTTTCACTTTTTCACTTTCTTCATTCTTTCTGGAGTTATTTCTCCACTGATCCCCAGTAGCATATTGGGCACCTACCAACCTGGGGAATTCATCTTTCAGTGTCCTATCTTTTTGCCTTTTCATACTGATCATGGGATTCTCAAGGCAAGCATACTGAAGTGGTTTGCCATTCCCTTCTCCAGTGGACCATGTTTTGTCAGAACTCTCCACCATGACCTGTCCGTCTTGGGTGGCCCTACATGGCATGGCTCATAGTTTCATTGAGTTAGACAAGGCTGTGGTTCATGTGATCAGATTGGTTAGTTTTCGGTGATTGCGGTTTTCAGTCTATCTTCTCTCTGATGGAGAAGGATAAGAGGCTTATAGAAGCTTCCTGATGGGAGAGACTGAGGGGGAAACTGGGTCTTGTTCTGAGGGCCGGGGCCAGGACCAGTAAGTATTTAATCCAATTTTCTGTTGATTGGTGGGGCTGTCTTCCCTCCTTGTTATTTACCTGGGGCCAGAAGGGGATGACCGAGGGTGAGATGGCTGGATGGCATCACGGACTCGATGGACGTTAGTCTGAGTGAACTCCGGGAGATGGTGATGATCAGGGAGGCCTGGCGTGCTGTGATTCATGGGGTCGCAAAGAGTCGGACATGACTGAGCGACTGAACTGAACTGAACTAAACTATGGTTGTAGAAGGCAATGGCACCCCACTCAAGTACTCTTGCCTGGAAAATCCCATGGATGGAGGAGCCTGGTAGGCTGCCATCCATGGGGTCGTGAAGAGTCAGACACGACTGAGCGACTTCCCTTTCACTTTTCACTTTCATGCATTGGAGAAGGAAATGGCAATGCACTCCAGTGGTCTTGCCTGGAGAATCCCAGGGATGGGGGAGCCTGGTGGGCTGCCGTCTATAGGGTCGCACAGAGTTGGACAAGATTGAAGCGACTTAGCAGCAAACTATAGTGGAGGTAATGAAGATAGTGGTGACCTTCTTCAAAAGGTCCCATGCAGGCCTTGCTACACACAGTGCCCCCAGCCCTGCAGCAGGCCACCACCCACCCCCGCCTCCACTGGAGACTCCTGGACACTCACGGGCAAGTCTGGGTCAGTCTCTTGTGGGGTCACTGCTCCTTTCTCTGGGTCCTGGTGCACGAGGTTCTGTTTGCGCCCTCCAAGAGTCTATTTCCCAGTCCTGTGTACGTTCTGGCAGCTCTGTGGTGGGGTTAACGGTGACCACCTCCCAGAGGGCTTATGCCGTACTCAAGTCTGCTGCACCCAGAGCCCCTGCCCCCGCAGCAGTCCACTGCTGACCCGTACCTCCACAGGAGACGCTCAAACACAGTTCTGTCTCAATCTCGGAGGGGTTCCTGGGTCCTGGTGCACACAACATTTATTTGAGCCCTCATAGCATCTCTGGTGGGAATGGGATTTAATTCTAAATGCAAATTCACCCCTCCTACTGTCTTGCTGGGGTTTCTCTGACCTTGGATGTGGGGTATCTCCTCAGCTATGCCAGTGCCATGCTGCTTGCTGCTCATTATATCTACTACTGTGGGCAGGAATCCCTTAGAAGAAATGGAGTAGCCATCATAGTCAACAAAAGAGTCTGAAAGGCAGTACTGCAATCTCAAAAATAACAGAATGATCTCTGTCCATTTCCAAGGCAAACCATTCAATATCACAGTAATCCAAGTCTATGCCCCAACCAGTAATGCTGAAGAAGCTGAAGTTGAATGGTTCTATGAAGATCTACAAGACCTTCTAGAACTAACACCCCCAAAAAGATGCCCTTTTCATAATAGGGGACTGGAATGCAAAAGTAGGAAGTCAAGAAACACTTGAGTAGAGTAACAGGCCAATTTGGGCTTGGAGTACAGAATGAAGTGGGGCAAAGGGCTGATAAGAGTTTTTCCAAGAGAATGCACTGGCCATAGCAAACACCCTCTTCCGACAACACAAGAGAAGACTCTACATGGACATCACCAGATGGTCAACACCAAAATCAGATTGATTATATTCTTTGCAGCCAAAGATGGAGAAGCTCTATAGAGTCAGCAAAAACAAGACCAGGAGCTGACTGTGGCTCAGATCAGGAACTCTTTATTGCCAAATTTAGCCTGAAGTTGAAGAAAGTAGGGAAAAACCATTAGACCAATCAGGTATGACCTAAATCAAATCCCTTATACAGTGGAAATGAGAAACAGATTTAAGGGACTAGATCTGATAGACAGAGTGCCTGATGAACTATGGTCGGAGGTTCGTGACATTGTACAGGAGACAGGGAGCAAGACCATCCCCATTAAAAAAGAAATGCAAAAAAACAAAATGGCTGTCTGAGGAGGCTTTACAAACAGCTATGAAAATAAGTAAAAAGCAAAGGAGAAAAGGAGAGATATACCAATTTGAATGCAGAGTTCCAAAGAACAGCAAAGAGAGATAAGACAGTCTTCCTCAATGATCAGTGCAAAGAAATAGAGGAAAACAATAGAATGGGAAAGACTAGAGATCTCTTCAAGAAAATCAGAGATACCAAGGGAACATTTCATGCAAAGATGGGCTCAATAAAGGACAGAAATGGTATGGACCTAACAGAACCAGAAGATATTAAGAAGAGGTGGCAAAAATACACAGAAGAACTGTACAAAAAAGATCTTCACAACCCAGAAAATCATGATGGTGTGATCACTCACCTAGAGCCAGACTTCCTGGAATGTGAAGTCAAGTGGGCCTTAGGAAGCATCACTATGAACAAAGCTAGAGGAAGTGACGGAATTCCGGTTGAACTATTTCAAATCCTAAAAGATGATGCTGTGAAAGTGTGGCACTCAGTATGCCAGCAAATTTGGAACACTCAGCAGTGGCCACAGGACTGGAGAAGGTCAGTTTTCATTTCTATCCCTAAGAAAGGCAATGCCAAAGAATGCCCAACTACTGCACAATAGCACTCATCTCACACACTAGCAAAGTAATACTCAAAATTCTCCAAGCCAGGCTTCAGCAATACGTGAACCGCGAACTTCCAGATGTTCAAGCTTGTTTTAGAAAAGGCAGAGAAATCAGAGATCAAATTACCAACATCTGCTGGATCATGGAAAAAGCAAGAGAGTTCCAGAAAAACATCTATTTCTGCTTTATTGACTATGCCAAAGCTTTTGACTGTGTGGATCACAATAAACTGTGGAAAATTCTGAGGGAGATTAGAATACCAGACCACCTGACCTGCCTCCTGAGAAATCTGTATGCAGGTCAGGAAGCAACAGTTAGAACTGGACATAGAACAACAGACTGGTTCCAAATAGGGAAAGGAGTACATCAAGGCTGTATACTGTCACCCTGCTTATTTAACTTATATGCAGAGTACATCATGAGAAATGCTGGGCTGGATGAAGCACAGGGTGGAATGAAGATTGCTGGGAGAAATCTCAATAACCTCAGATATGCAGATGACACCACCCTTATGGCAGAAAGTGAAGAGGAACTAAAGAACCTCTTGATGAAAGTGAAAGAGGAGAGTGAAAAAGTTGGCTTAAAACTCAACATTCAGAAAACGAAGATCATGGCATCTGGTTCCATCACTTCATGGGAAATAGATGGGGAAACAATGGAAACAGTGACAGACTTTATTTTGGGGGGCTGCAAAGTCACTGCAGATGGTGACTGCACCCATGAAATTAAAAGATGCTTACTCCTTGGAAGAAAAGTTATGATCAACCTAGACAGCATATTAAAAAGGAGAGACATTACTTTGCCAACAAAGGTCTAGTCAAGGCTATGGTTTTTCCAATGGTCATGTATGGATGTGAGAGATGGACTATAAAGAAAGCTGGGCATTGAAGAATTGGTGCTTTTGAACTGTGGTGTTGGAGAAGAGTCTTGAGAGTCCCTTGGACTGCAAGGAGATCATACCTGAGTGTTCATTGGAAGGACTGATGTTCAAGCTGAAACTCCAATACTTTGGCCACCTGATGCGAAGAGCTGACTTATTTGAAAAGACCCTGATTCTGGCAAAGATTGAGGGTGGGAGAAGGGGATGACAGAGGATGAGATGTTTGGATGGCATCACCAACTCAGTGGACATGAGTCTGAGTGAACTCTGGGAGTCGGTGATGGATGGGGAAGCCTGGCGTGCTGCAGACCATGGGGTCGCAAAGAATTGGACACGACTGAGTGAGTGACCTGAACTGAACTTCCAGCGAACCTGATAAGAAGAGTTGCCTGTGCTTAGTGTCTCTACCTTTTTTACCGCTCACTCAGTCTTCCCTCTGGGGCAGGCTTGCAGTCCCACCTCTCCACTGACACTGCTCTTGTGAATCATCAGTGACTGCTGTGTTGATAGCCTGCAAATGGTGGATACTTGTCTTTGTCTCATTTGGCCTCTGGTTAGCCAAAAACTCTCTCCCATTCTCAGAAGTTTCCTGACTTCCATGCAGTGGTCGTATCCTGGTAAACTGGCTCCAATGAGGGGAAAAACCCTGATTTGGAGCATTTCCCTCTTTTCACAGTGTAAATAAATACTCCTACTGTGGCCAATATCAAGCTCTCAATGGTTTAACAATGGCTCACATATCACTGCTTCCATGGACGGAATCCTAACACGACTTTTTCCTAGTTTTCTCCTTCAACCTCTTACCTGCTTCTTGCATTTTTTTGGTCCTTCCTCCACAGTTTAAATTCTAAACGTTGATTTTCTTTAAGTTTTGGATCTAGGGCCTTTTATCTTTTCCTTTCTTCACAGAAGATCTCAACTATCCACATGGTTTTCTTTCCTGTAAAAATTAAAAAACAATGCATTTATTTTAGGCAATAACATGACAATGGAAATTATATTAAAATAGGTTTCACGTCTGCTTTCTGTCCCCATCTCCTCTTACCCATTTAGCCTTCAGGTAAACCCTTTTGCTTTCTTCCTTGTGTGTTCTTTCAGTGTTTCCTTTTGTTTGTGCAAATGTATACATATGAGCATGTGTGTATTTTTATTTGTCCCTTTTCTTACACCAAAGGCAGAATCAAACATTATCCTGTTTCTTGATTTTTTCCCTTTCCCTTTATGCTAGAGCTTTTCTGTATCAGTAAAGAGATATCCATATAATTTAACAAATACTATCTGTATGTTGACCATGACTAAATTTGTACATTCAGTAAAGACCTCTTTTCTGAGTTATAGACTTTCTAACTGCTTGCCATGCCATGCTTGCAGCTCAGATGTGTCTGACTCCTTGTGATCCCATAGACTGTAGCCCTTCTGGTCCACGGGATTTCCCAGGCAAGAATACTGGAGTGGTTTGCCATTTCCTCCTCCATTCCAACGGCCTACTTGACCCTTAATACCTCAAATATGTCAAACTTACTATGTCCAAATTGAGACACTTGTTTTCACCTTATGTGGCAGGTGTTACTTTGTGGGGTCACACAATCCCTGTGACCAGGTCAGAGCGCTGAGTGCTGATGGCCCACAGCGTCTGGAAAATTGCCTTCAGATGAAGTGACCCACCTTATCCTGGAAGGTATCCTCAAAATCAACCACTCACTGATACCATTTAGGGAACCATGGATTGAAACTGCCTGTCTTGGCCAGCACAATGGAAACCGTTGGCATGAGTTGTCTCATAACAGGAGGTCCCGATAAAGAAGGGGATGCTGCTTTTGAAAATGAACCAGGAGAAGTTTGGACGGGCCAAAAGCAGGGAGGAGTTGCCAGCCCATAATACGTCTTGTAAAACTAACCTGGAAGAATTTGGAAGGGACCAAATGGAGGAGGGAGGAGATGACATGTTCTGCCTACCTCCCAGAAACTCTCATGCTGGAATCCATCTTGGCTGAGAGATGCATGTGCCACTAGGAAGGACCCTGAATCAGACCAATTACCGGCCAAGCAAGATGAACGGCCAGACAACCTGAAACTGACTCCATCGCCTAAAGCCTGAGGCTGTGAACCAGGCGGCAGAGCAATGCTCCTGGGTTCCCACGCCTTGCTGCTCTGGGCCTAGGTGCCCCAGGTGTTGGCTTTGTCAGCATGTGGGAAAGTTAGATAAGAGCCCACTCTCAGGCCCTGAAATGGGTCCCTGTTCCTGCAACACCAGGACAGTCTGTCGTAATAGGGGACAGATCTACAAGGAGGTGGATGAGCAACATAAGGCCTCCTTTGCTCCATTCTTTCCTCTTCCCCATCCTGCTTCCCTCACTTCTTTCATGCTTTCCCTGAAAAGCAATTTTCCTAATACATAAAGATCTCCTACAAATCAATAAATTAAAAAATCCAGTGGCAAAATGGACAAAGTATGTAACAGATTGATTACAGAAAATGTTAGATAAATGGATTGTAAAACTGGAAAAGATAGTTAATATTATTTACAATAAAATAAACATATACTAAGAACAATTTTTGGCTTATCAGACTGACAATGATTCAAAAGCTTGATACGTATTGTAATGGCAACAGCATGAGGAAATACACATCTTCAGGTATTCCTGGAGGAAGTGTAAGCTGGCGCAACTCTGTGGAGGGCATTTGGCACTGCAATCAAAATAGGTATCTGCTACTGGGTGACCCAGCAATGAATGATACTTCCAGTTGTTCATAGTAGCAAAAGACTGGACCTAACTTCAGTGTCCATAAATTGGGACTAGTGATATGAATTATAATACTCCCATGTAATTGAATATAGTCATTGGAAAAGAGAGTGTAAAGATATACAGCACAGCAGGAAAGAGGCGAGCCTAAGGCTGCCACATCTACATACTTCTTATGCTCTAGGTTTCCTCAGTGACAGTGGAGTCGCTCAGTCGCGTCCGACTCTCTGCAACCCCATGGACTGTAGCCTACCAGGCTCCTCCGTCCATGGGATTTTCTAGGCAAGAGTACTGGAGTGGGGTGCCATTTCCAGACACCACCAAAGGAAAGGCTGGATGGGTCTTTGTTCACAGAGTTCATCCATAGAAGATAGTATAGAGATTCAGAACTCGAGCTTTGGGGTCAGAGCTGCCTTTTATGGGCTCACTCACTGTGGAGCAATAACTCCGTGTCTCAGCTCTCAGTGGGGAAAACCATGGCACTTATATCAGCAAGTTGTTGTGAGGATTAAGGAAGGTAAGAGATGTAAAGAACTTGAAACTGTCTATGGCATACAGAAAGGCTCGATAAATACTGGTTACTAGAGTAACAAAATAATTAGCAGATGCATAACTCTACCTTGCTTATAAAGGTCGTCTATAAAGATTCTGTGATAAAAGTCATCAAAATATCCATTATCAGCTAAAACAAACTCCAAAGGGATGTTGATAACAGTGACGCTGAATCAAGTCAGGGTCTGACTTGAAGTGGGGTGTCTAACTTAGGGTACATGGATGGCCTTGGGAATGTGAATATACATTGAAAGTGTAAATAACACCTTGAGCATATGGTGAGAGATTTCATAGTAGTGCTGTCAGTAGAAATATTACAAATATAATGCTAATGACATTCATAATTTTCAAATTTTAAAAAATTTGTGAGTTTTCAATAACTACATTTTTTTAAGTAAAAAGAAAAAAAAAAACAGGTGGAAATGTCAAATATAAGATAAATAAGCTTACCAACGGAACAGAAACAGACTCACAGACCTAGTGAACAGCCTGCGGTCGCCACGGGGGAGGGGAGGTAGGCAAGGGATAGATTGGGAGTCTGGGGGCAGCCGATGCAAACTATTATATGCAGAATGAATAAACAATGAGGTCCTCCTGGATAGCACAGGGAACTATAATCAATATCCTATGATAAATCATAATGGGAAAGAATATATATGTATATACGTGCAACTGAAATACTCGCTGTACAGCAGACACTAAAATTGTAAATCAACTCTATTTCAATATAATAACATTTTTAAAAAGAAACAGGTGAATTACTTCTATTTATCCAATATACCCTAATATTATTTCAGTTCAGTTCAGTTCAGTCGCTCAGTCATGTCCGACTCTTTGTGACCCCATGAATCGCAGCATGCCAGGCCTCCCTGTCCATCACCAACTCCCGGAGTTCACTCAGACTCGCGTCCATCGAGTCAGTGATGCCATCCAGCCATCTGATCCTCTGTCGTCCCCTTCTCCTCCTGCCCCCAATCCCTCCCAGCATCAGAGTCTTTTCCAATGAGTCAACTCATCTCATGAGGTGGCCAAAGTACTGGAGTTTCAGCTTCAGCATCATTCCTTCCAAAGAAATCCCAGGGTTCATCTCCTTCAGAATGGACTGGTTGGATCTCCTTGCAGTCCAAGGGACCCTCAAGAGTCTTCTCCAACACCACAGTTCAAAAGCATCAATTCTTCGGTGCTCAGCCTTCTTCACAGTCCAACTCTCACATCCCTACATGACCACAGGAAAAACCATAGCCTTGACTAGACGGACCTTAGTCGGCAAAGTAATGTCTCTGCTCTTGAATATGCTATCTAGGTTGGTCATAACTTTTCTTCCAAGGAGTAAGCGTCTTTTAATTTCATGGCGGCAGTCACCATCTGCAGTGGTTTTGGAGCCCCCCCCCCAAAAAAAAGTCTGACACTGTTTCCACTGTTTCCCCATCTATTTCCCATGAAGTGATGGGACTGGATGCCATGATCTTCGTTTTCTGAATGTTGAGCTTCAAGCTAACTTTTTCACTCTCCTCTTTCACTTTCATCAAGAGGCTTTTTAGTTCTTCTTCACTTTTTGCCATAAGGGTGGTGTCATCTGCATATCTGAGGTTATTGGTATTTCTCCCGGCAATCTTGATTCCAGCTTGTGTTTCTTCCAGCCCAGCATTTCTCATGATGTACTCTGCATATAAGTTAAATAAGCATGGTGACAATATATAGCCTTGACGTACTCCTTTCCCTATATGGAACCAGTCTGTTGTTCCATGTCCAGTTCTAACTGTTGCTTCCTGACCTGCATACAGCTTTCTCAAGAGGCAGGTCAGGTGGTCTGGTATTCCCATCTCTTGAAGAATTTTCCACAGTTTATTGTGATCCACACAGTCAAAGGCTTTGGCATAGTCAATAAAGCAGAAATAGATGTTTTTCTGGAACTCTCTTGCTTTTTCCATGATCCAGCAGATGTTGGCAATTTGATCTCTGATTCCTCTGCCTTTTCTAAAACCAGCTTGAACATCAGGGAGTTCACGGTTCATATATTGCTGAAGCCTGACTTAGAGAATTTTGAGCATTACTTTACTAGTGTGTGAGATGAGTGGAATTGTGACGTAGTTTGAACATTCTTTGGCATTGCCTTTCTTTGGGATTGGAGTGAAAACTGATCTTTTCCAGTCCTGTGGCCACTGCTGAGTTTTCCAAATGTGCTGGCATATTGAGTGCAGTACTTTCACAGCATCATCTTTCAGGATTTGAAATAGCTCAACTGGAATTCCATCACCTCCACTAGCTTTGTTTGAAGTGATGCTTCCTAAGGCCCACTTGACTTCCCATTCCAGGATGTCTGGGTCTAGGTGAGTGATCACAGCATTGTGATTATCTGGGCTGTGAAGATCTTTTTTGTACATTTATCTTTTTTGTACAGTATTATTTCAGCATGTACTAAATATAGAATACTAGTCAGAGATCATTTACATTCTTTTTTTCTAGTAAGTCTTTAGAATCTGGTGTGTTACACACATGAAGCCGATCGCAACTGGGATGAGACATTCCAAGTGCTCTACAGTGGTGGGCCGCTCATGGCTGGAATGTTTATCACACTCATTAAGAGCCAATGAACAGGGTGATGTACTCATGAAATCCTGTATATTATTGCTTTTATTTTTATGAACTGAATGCTCATTTTATGAACCAAATGCTTATTTTTTTAAACTCAAATTCGACATGAAAATAGAATTATCTGTAATTCCACAATTAGAATTGTGGCAATTGTGGATGACATTAAACATTAAATTTTAAAGGTGAACTTGTTTAGAGTCTTCAAGCAGTAGAGAAATTATTAACAGTTCTGTTTATTCTCCCCAAATATTTTCTGAGAATACATAAAAACTGATATTTACATAATGTAGTTTATTAATAAGGAAACAATTGTTATACTATTCACTCTGTCCTATTGGTTTTTCAGTTAATAATATTAATATATCTTGGAGGAGAAGGAAATGGCAACCCACTCCAATATTCTTGCCTGGGAAATCCCATGGACAGAGGAGCCTGGTGGGTTCATGGGATCACAAGAGTTGGACACGACTTAGTGACTAAATAACAATATATTTTGGAGGATTTTCTATATTAGAATATGACACATCACGCTTGTTTCAAATAGTTGTATGGCATTCAATTAAATCAACATACAAGGATTTATCTAACCAATCTCCTTTGGATGGTCCTTGGCTTCCACTTCTTCATCCTTTTTAATTTTACTGTTGCAGACACTTCTGAGATGATCGTGTTTGTTGATACCCTGTTCATATCCTTATTGAGTTGATATACATAGTTTTGCAAGAGGTTCCTAGAAATACATTTAAAATTTTGATCAATTTGTCAAATTTCTCCCCTAGAAAGTTATTCATTTATATTTCCAAGAAATGTAATGTCTATTTGCCCTAACCATTTACTGTGGTTTATATATTTTTTTCACTTTGCAAATCTACATAATAATGATATTTCAGTTTGTCTTGCATTTCTGTAATAGAGTGAGGTTCTTATTATGTTTTCAGCCATTTGCTTTTATTTTCTGATACACTATTGTATACGTTATACAATTTTATACAGCTTGCCTGCTGTATTAATTTTTTCATGAATCCTTTTTCTGTTACAGGTGAGAAGTTTTTAAATTTGTTTTTAATTGGAGGATAACTGCTCTACAATGTTGTATTGGTTTCCGCAGTACAACAACGTGAATCATCCATCAGCTCAGTTCAGTCACTAAGCTATGTCTGACTCTTGGCGGCCCCATGGACCGCAGCACGCCAGCCATCCCTGTCCATCCTGGAGCTTTCTCAAACTCGTGTTTGTCGAGTCAGAATCAGTCATAAATATACATATATCCCTTCCCTCTTGAACCTCTCTCCCATCCCCCCGACCCCATACCACCCCTCCAGGTTGTCCCAGAGCACCAACTTGAGCGCCCTGTGGTATACAGAGACTCCCCGCTAGCCATCTGTTGTGCACATGGTGACGTATATGTTTCAGTGCTAGTCTCTCAGCTCGTCCCACCATCTCCCTCCTCTCCTGTGTCCACAAGTCTGTTCTTTATGCCTGCGTCTCCATTCCTGCCCTGCAAATAGGTTCCACTTTACCATTTTTGAAAAATTTTTCTTTAATCTGTCCTTCATCTTTTTATTTTGTCTAGGCAGAGTTTTGGGGAGGCCTTATTTAAATTTTACATTATTATGTGATCAGATTTATCAGTCTTTTGCTTTATGCCTTCTCTCTTCAGCAGATGTTTAGTTGGATAATTTTCCAGATGTGTTTACTATAGAAATATACAGCAGAAAAGCTCAAAGTAGAAATTTGAAAAGTGTAGAAAAGGGGATACAAGAGAAACAGTGAACACTGATATTCCCATTATTAGAAAATAACCCTGCTTTGTTGTGTCTAGTGTTTTAATGCATCAATTTTTCTT
The DNA here is from genome assembly GCF_032405125.1 of Capricornis sumatraensis. Taxonomy (NCBI): domain Eukaryota; kingdom Metazoa; phylum Chordata; class Mammalia; order Artiodactyla; family Bovidae; genus Capricornis; species Capricornis sumatraensis. The sequence goes on along the minus strand of NC_091070.1, from coordinate 99,335,571 downwards.
GATGATGAGTGACCTGGAGGTAGACTTCCCCAGTGTACAACAAGGCGTGGTAGAATAACATTTTAAAAGAATTAATGTAATGTAATATTAATTAACATAAATAGTTTAATATGTTTAATTAAAGCATATTATTAAACTTACTAACCAAACCTTAAAGTAATTAATATGTGTTTAAACACTAATGTTTTTTGCCCCACGTCTGTTGCCACACTGTGGGCCAGCATTTGTCCTGTTTACTCTGACAGGTGACAATACCATGGGCTGGGGATGAGGGAAAAAGGGGAAACACTGCCGTGTGTCTTCAAGGGTCAGCCCTGCGCTGGCTCCTCTGTGAGCTAATGGGAATAGAGTGGGGCTCAAGGGCTGAGAGCCTTATTTTGTCTTCTCGGGGGGCATCCCAGGAAAATGATGACAGTCTGAGGAGGTCTCATGCTTTGCCCTAGTGGGCGAGTCCGCAAGAAGGAATCTCAGCGTGGCAGGCTCTGGGAGCCCAGAGTGGCCTGGAGTGTATCCATAATTGTCTGAGACGGATACAGGAGTACCTCAAGGAGGCCTGGCAGACTAACAGACGCTTCTTCGTACTGGGAAGAGTAGCCCAAGAGCAGATGTCAGCGCTGTCCCGATATCAAAGGCCAGATGGGAACTCAGCTGCCTCTGTGGATGCCAGCAGGGAGAGACGCTGACAACTGGCAACTCCAAGGAACGAGGACATGGCAGACTATGCCAGCATGGACAGATGAGAACCAAGGGCCAGACGAGCCCCCTCCACGTCCAGATGTTCTGTCCATCTCTGGCCAAGTCCCCAGGGCAAAGGTGGAAGGGGAGGAGAAAAACCCTGAGTGGACTGAGTTTACCTGGAATGACTTGTTTCCAGTTCTGCCGTCAAGTAGAATGGGGCCTCAAGACAAACTGGAGTCAGTTATGGAAATATAGGTTCTCACACTTTTGCATACCTGAATTTTATGGTCAGAAATATTACAACCACTACAAAGATAAAGCGAACTGAGACATCAGCAAAGGCCTTTGATAAAAGCATGACTGGAAATGTTTTCCACTCTGGAAACAAACTAAAAAAAGCTTCAGTCTTAGAAGGGATTCTAGACCATAGAAAAATCTGCAGACAGAAGGAGAGAAGTGGGATGGTTTCTCTTTGCTGTGTGGATGAGTATGAATGAGAGTTTTGGTGACACTTCCAACAGTTGACAGAAAAATGTAGTAGAATGGCAATATGTCACTCCATTTACTTCATTTTGATGCTCTAGGAAGCATGGGTTCATCGTTTGTACTTAAGATACACAGTATTATAATGAATCTACAGGAGGAAAGAGGGATTTGTAAATTCCTAATGTTCTGGTAATTCTCACTTCTGCTCAGAGAAGCAAATAACTAAGCTCATCAGTACAGAGAGTTTAGGAGGAGGAAGTGGTGCCTGTACTCTTAACCCCAAACAGGCATATTCATTAAAAGCAGAGGTGTTCAACACTGGCTGCTCATTAGAATCATCCAAGATGCTTTTAAAAATGTTGATCTCGGGACTCACCACTTCCAAAATTCTAGTTTAATCCGTCTGAAATTGTTTGCAGCTGTGGGATGCTGGAGACCCCTGAAGGGCTTCGCTGGTGGATCAACAACACAGAATCTGCCTGCAAGACAGGAGACGTGGCTCCAATCCCTGGGTCGGGAAGATGGTCTAGAGAAGAAAACGGCAACCCACTCACTCCAGTATTCTTGCATAAGAAATCCCATGGGCAGGGAGTCTGGCAGGCTACAGGCCATGGGGTCACAAAGAGCTGGACACAACCGAGTGACTAAACAATAACCATAGAGAACCATGGGGGAGGGGAAACCTGACTTTGCTCTGCTGAGCACCAGCAACTTGGATCCTCCTGCGGAAAATGCTGCTGGTTGTCCCCTTATATTAGCATGAGATTTTCCGATTTCTAGCTTGGTTCATGGTCATCTAAAACAAAGGCTGTGTTTCACAATGTCTTTGCATCAAGGTCTGGCCACTTGATTAAGTTATCCTGCCTCCTCTCACCTTTTCACTGAGAATTTAGAATATATTTGGCTACTAGGAGCAGAAAACCCAGCTCATGGTGGTTTAATCATCGGGTTCATTTTTTTCTCCCATAACAATCTGAAGGCTGGTAGCCCAGGGGGGAAGAAGAAACTCAAAGATGTCAATCCCAGGCTCTTCTTCTATTTCCACTTTGCTACTCTTAGCATAGTGGTTTCCCACATCATGGTAGCTAATACAATGGCTGTCACAGCTCCAAGCACCAGCGACTTTGTGCAAGACACGAAGATGATGGGAGGGATGGCTCGAGCTATTCTGTCTTTTCTAATATTAAGAGAAGCAACCACTTTCACAAAATTGCTTACCAGACTTCCATATATACGTATTTCATGGGTTATAATTGTGACTTCTGGCCATCTCCAGGAACAAGAGAGTCTGCTAATGAGTATGGAGGTTTTCTAGCTTCTATACTAGGAGGGAGAAGAGGGATGGAATGGATGTTGGGTCAGCCAGCTGATAGCATCCGTCCATCATGTTCACCTACTACAGCTAATCAGTCATCATTTCTGCTCACTTCACCTGATGAAATTGCTCTTGACTCTCCATAGCCACTTCTCTAAATCAAAACCACACTGTAGCCTCCAGTTTGGCAAAAACAAACAAAAACCAAACCTGAACAGTCTTTATTCATAATGTGCATTTGCTGTAGTATTTGAGAATGTTCAGTTTTGCTCTAAGAGACAAAACAAACTGGATGCATGTAACTGTTAAAAGGCTAGAGTACCGGGACTTCTCTGATGGCCCAGTGGCCAAGACTCCATGGTGGCAGTGCAGGGCGCCTGGCTTTGGGCCCTTGTCAGGGAACTGGACCCCACACGCTACAACTAAATCTCTCTCATGTCTCAACAAAGACAGAAGATACTGTGCACCCAAGCTAAAGCCTGGTGCAGCCAAATAAATAATTGTTTTTCAAAAAAAGAAGGATGAAGTATTGATAGTAAGTAAAGGAAGAACTTTTGAAATATAGGCAAAACTCATAGGATGTTTAAGAATAGAGAATGATTAAACAAGTAGTATGCGAAACTTAGGTAGACCGCCAGGCCCCTCTGTCCATAGGATTCTCCAGGCAAGAATACTGGAGTGGGCTGCCATTCCCTTCTCCAGGAGATCTTCCCAACTCCGGGATTGAACCTAGGTTTCCTGCATTGCAGGCAGTTTCTTTACCATCTGAGCCACCATAGAAGCTGGAATTCATCAGATGTGTTAAAAATAGATATAGTAAGTTATATCTGCCTGAGACATACAGAGGATACATAGAATAAACAGGAGATATAGCAAACAAGAGAGTGGCTTACAGAGAGAAAGTGCTTTCAGTGGGGTGAGCGTGATCCGTCACTCCTAATCAGTCACCCAGTGGTGAAACCCTGTATGATTACGATTCCCTACTGGCCCTATGCAGAAGTGCAGAAGAAAACTTGTAGCTACAAGTTTGTAGCTTGTAAAAAACTTGTAACTTCAAGTTTGAAAAGCTGCAGCTCTGGCCTATGTACTCGCTCTGTTCCCCTTCAGTAGAGCGAGTGTGTCTTTGGCTTCAGGCAACGTCCCTCGTGGGGCTCCTGCCCCAATCTCAGCTCTCGTCCTGTCGTAACCGCATCATTGGGGGAAAGGCTGATGCAAGGTGAGGAGATGGGGCAGGGCTGACGGACATAACCTGACTAGCACAATCCTTTCACCCGCTTGCTGCCTAACCTGACTCTTAACATCCCTCCCTGGCTTCTCACTGGGGGTTTGCGTTGACTTCATGAGGCGTGTGGTTTGAGCCTTTTCATCAGCACTGTGAGTGTTCTGTGGGGTGGGAGAGTTCTCATGCGTGTGTATTTGGGGGGTACATTATATCCGAGTCCTTTCCCTCAGGACACTATTCCTCTGTGTTTGCCACTTCAACACAGCCTCCATGTACTACCATAGAGTAACCCTTAAATACTGCACATCTGATCAGGGTGAACCCCCGTTTATCACCTTTCGGTGTCTCACTATTGCCAAGTGTGGTACCATCAGACTCTCCTGCAGAGTGTTGAGGACTGGACTCCCTGAGAAGCAGAATTGGACTTGCAGGTGAACATGTAGGAAATAATTTAGGAAGTGTCCTTGGGAGCCTTCTGTATGCCTGATCACCTAACACTGACCGGTTATTAGGTTTGGCGGCCCTTGGGGTGGGGTGTGACCTCAGCTGAGTACCAGCTATAGCGTGCTAGAGCCGGTGTCTAAGCAGCACAGCACGGTCCTAGAGGACTTTACAGGATGGGTCCCTGCCTCTCTTTCCATCTCATCTGTTGTTTTTTTTTTCTTCTTTAAACACAGTTACATTGTTCAAATATACCGCTCTCCTTCACCCTCCATGCCTTGTCGCGTTGTTCCTTCTGCTCAGGATGTCCTGTCTGTCCACTGCTCCCACTCCTCCAGAAGCCCAGACTCACAGCTTCGCAAATGAGACCTCTCACCCAGCCACCCACGGCACCTGCATGTCAGGCCAGCCCCGCTCCGATCCCCTTCTGCAGCTCACCTGCTGTTCTGAACTGGCCAGTTGTAAAAAGAAGTGATCGGAAGCCCTTGAATGAAGTACAAGGGGCGAGTGCTGACATAGGAGGGACCGAAGGCAGTCAGCCTACACGTTCCAAAATACTTCCTCTTTCCAAACACGTGCCTTACCTCCCACCCTCCCCCACCACCCCAAATCCAGTAATGAGAAACCTGGATTCATTTTGTAACAGAAGACTGCACACTGTAGCTCTAAATTGTCCTTTAAAATTTTAATAGTAGGCTAAATTGAAAAACACATAGGGAGCATTTTGAAGATGCCCTGCAGCTGGATTTATTTTATGCTAGAGCAATTTTGCTGCCTGGCTGCTTCCTGCTGAAAGCACAGAGGATGTGCTGAAATGCTGCCACTGTAAACAAAACTGGATCAGACAGAAGCTGCTCTCTTGCACTGACAGATCTACCTTGCAAGTGGCTGGCAGCGATGCTATTTGACAAGCACAGTGCTAGGAAGCAAGTGGCTTCCAAAATAAGAATTGAAAGGGAGGAATTCCTCAACACAAGCTTGAAAAATGTCAGCACTGGAAAGGACTTTGGAATTCATGCCGTCTAGCTTCCATAACTAATAATTGAGGAAACTGAGGCCAAGGAAGGTTAAGGTACTTTATCCTATGTCACCCAGCTTATGAGCAGCAGCCTGAACCAAAACCCAGGTTTCCTGGCTCCCCGTCTAATCATTATTCTACTACATTGTATTCACTACTTTTCCTTAGCATTTTTACTTTTGTTGTTGTGCATTTCAAAGGATCATATGTAATTCTCATGATCAAAACAACTGACTACATAGGAATGGCTATTGGTTTGTCACTGGGAGGAACAGTTAAAAGACTTACTAATTGGACTTTGTATTCATTTCTCTCCGAATTACTTGTTTAATTAAGGCATTTTACCTTGATCAGAAATGCAGTCACATTTGATGAATCTTGACTGTGCTATGAAGATCCAACATATGTACGAAGTGTTGTCGTTAGAACTTAGGAAAACCAAACAACTAATTAGCTTTGAGATATTTAAAGGTTCAGTTCAGTTCAGGTCAGTTGCTCAGTCATGTCCAACTCTTTGCGACCCCATGAATCGCAGCACACCACGCCTCCCTGTCCATCACCAACTCCCGGAGTTCACTCAAACTCACGTCCTTCGAGTCGATGATGCCATCCAGCCATCTCATCCTCTGTCGTCCCCTTCTCCTCCTGCCCCCAATTCCCTCCCAGCATCAGAGTCTTTTCCAATGAGTCAACTCTTCGCATGAGGTGGCCAAAGTATTGGAGTTTCAGCTTTATCATCAGTCCTTCCAAAGAACACCTAGGACTGATCTCCTTTAGAATGGACTGGTTGGATCTCCTTGCAATCCAAGGGACTCTCAAGAGTCTCTTCCAACACCACAGTTCAAAAGCATCAATTCTTCGGCGCTCAGCTTTCTTCACAAGGAGTAAGCATCTTTTAATTTCATGGCTGCAGTCACCATCTGCAGTGATTTTGGAGCACCCCCCCAAAAAGTCTGACACTCTTTCCACTGTTTCCCCATCTATTCCCCATGAAGTGATGGGCCCAGATGCCATGATCTTAGTTTTCTGAATGTTGAGCTTTAAGCCAACTTTTTCACTCTCCTCTTTCACTTTCATCAAGAGGCTTTTTAGTTCTTCTTCACTTTCTGCCATAAGGGTGGAGCCATCCTGAGGTCATTGATATTTCTCGCGGCAATCTTGATTCCAGTTGTGCTTCTTCCAGCCCAGCGTTTCTCATGATGTACTCTGCATAGAAGTTAAATAAGCAGGGTGACAATATACAGCCTTGATGTACTCCTTTTCCTATTTGGAACCAGTCTGTTGTTCCATGTCCAGTTCTAACTGTTGCTTCCTGATCTGCATACACGTTTCTCAAGAGGCAGGTCAGGTGGTCTGGTATTCCCATCTCTTTCACAATTTTCCACAGTTTATTGTGATCCACACTGTCAAAGGCTTTGGCATAGTCAATAAAGCAGAAATAGATGTTTTTCTGGAACTCTCTTGCTTTTTCCATGATCCAGTGGATGTTGGCAATTTGATCTCTGGTTGCCAGGAGCAACCTCAAAAATTTTCAAATTATTCTCTATTTTGTATATTAATTCACCAATGCATGAAAAACCATAAGGGATCTGTGTAAATTATGATTTATTATTTCTTTATGATTTTTTTTCTCCCCTGGAGAAGGGAAAGGCTACCCACTCCAGTATTCTGGCTTGGAGAATTCTATGGACTGTAGTAGTCCATGGGGTCCCAAAGAAACGGACACAACGGAGTGGCTTTCACTTTACACTTTTTTTAGTGAGGGGTGGAGATGCGTGGGGGAGGATTAAAATCCCCACCATGCCATTGAGTTAAAGCAATTTGTTTGGCATTTAACATTACTTTGTGTTCCTGTGACACTTTTTCCTCCCAGCTGCTCAAAGTACTTAATACATATCAACCAATAATCCTCACTACAGCACAGCTAGAGAGCGTAGGCAGCAAGTATAATCCTCTTGATGCACAAGGCCTACAGTCTGCTTGAAAATCCAGTGTGCAATTGATTTGGATGCTAAATGCATGAGCAGAATATTTGTGCACTGGTTGAAAACTGCTGTCCCACCCATATGTGGCTAGTTTTTTTGCTTCTGGGCTTCTTTTCAATTGAGAATATATTGCTGAGTTTAAAAACACCAAATTGCAAACTGTTACACATGGATTAACATAGGCTTGACTTTCATAGGATGTTCTGGGCTATCATGGAAATCATGCAGAGTTACTGAATGTGTGGAATAAACAAATGAATACTGACAATAATGGTTATCATTTATTGAGTTCCTACTCTGCCTCAGGTGCACAGGTAGGTATTTTACATACATTCTGCAAATCCCCCAAACAAGCCTGCAAGACAGGCCTAGTTACCCCTATTATTCAGATGAGCAAGGTGCAGTTATGAGAATTTAAGTTCTATCATCCAAAATGGAAGCATCAGTTACAGAGACTCTCGGCCAGACTCCCGTGAAGAAGGGCATGGCAACCCATCCCAGTGTTCTTGCCTGGGAGAACAGAGGAGCCTGGCTTGCTGCAGTCCATGGGGTCACAAAGAGTCGGACACAACTGAATGACTAAACAACAAAAACAAGGCCAGACTCACTATTTAGACATATTTCTTCACCTTTCCCCCAGTTTTGCCCTGCTCTCCTCCTTCTCTTTAGTCATTCAACAAACATTTACTGAACACAAACTTATGCCAGGCAGGCACTAGGCATTGGTATACGGTTGAGAACAAGGCAGTCAGACGTTCTGCCCTCATAGAGTTTGGCTTCTAGGCTGATGTCTGGATTTCTACAATGAAGTGGTGAGAAACAAACAGAATAGAGTCAGGTGTAAAGCAACAAAGAGAACCAAGGACACATAAAAGATGGAGATCGCCTAACCAAATACTGATCTCAGAGTTGGGAAGCGCTATCCTTTCTACTTGTTTTCTTCAGTGATTTTATTTTGGTCATTTTTTTGCATTAGCTCAGCACCAAGCATATGGAAAGAGGAGTAATATGCTTTGCAACAAAATGGCAGGGCCGTTAGCTGCTCCATTATAGCATGGAATTGTGGAAAATGCTCACGGTTTAGGTGAAATATTCCCATAGAATAAGTTGCATCCAGAATGGTGGACCTAAGGTGGTAACCTACCGTGTCTCTTCAGCATGACCCATGTTTCACCTGCCCAGTCCACAAGCCACTTTCTCTGTCAGCTAACATCTCCCTCATCCTCCACTCCATGCCGTAGTGGGTTGAACAGTCTCTTCCCAAAATTCGTGTCTACCCATCCCAGCTCTCCACAACCCTTTGTCTTTATTGGAGATGTTCTCTGCCGTGTTCAATCCACACCTCATGAAGCTGTAGTTCCCGTTCTCTTGCCCTTCCCCCAGCTCTGTGCTGTCTGCAGATAACTGCAGCTTTTGTTATCTGGTCATATCCGGAGTGGCTGAGCACCCAGTGGCTCAGTTGTTAAAGAATCTGCCTGCTAAAGCAGAAGACCTGGGTTCGATCCTTGGGTCGGGAAGATCCCCTGGAGAAGGGAATGGCAACCCACTCCAGTATTCTTGCCTGGAGAATCCCGTGGACAGAGGAGCCTGGTGGGCTAGAGTCCATGGGGTTGCAAAGAGTCGGACACGACTGAGTGCCTAACACTTTCACCCTCATACAACCTCTAGAGTGGACCACATCCCTCTATCCCCACCCCCAGGTCATCCATCCAAGGGCCCCAAATGACCACCTCCAAACTGGCTTCTAATTGGGTCTTCTCATGAGCTCAGAAATACTGCCCATGGAACTTCCTTCTTCCCTCTTCAGAAGTAGTCCAACATGTGAAAAACAACTCTGAGCAGGAATCTGCGGCCCTCTCTCTCCACTAGGGCCTTGTGCTGTTACAGGAGGGTTCAGGGCACCGGTAGGGAAATTCACACTGTACCTGGTCTGGCATTACTAGAGCAAGCAAGGCCACACGGAACAGACTCTGTTCAACACAGAAGACTCACTCACCTTTATGCCTTAATTAATCTTGGCACCAATTTCTAACCTTCTCCAGAGAAAACATTCCCTCCCTAACAGAGCCTCTCAGAACGCGAGCAGGAAATTTACCCTCACCACACGTGCACAGAATCCCATTTTTGTCTAAAACTTGCAGAAGCTTTTAAATGAAGCTCCTTTTTCTTAGAAAAGAACACTGTCATTGTTCTCTGGGGTGTATTGTTTTGCTGTTCCTATTATACATGCATTTGGGCCTAGAGGTTATAAAGATTCTGCTCTGGATAAGAAGGGCAGGAAATAAAATTAGGAATGTCTCTGGACACCAGGAACAAAATTGTTGCAACGATAAGTAGATTGAGCAGTAATTACTCAAGGAAATGATTTTGTTTCCAAGGATAAGGACAGAGGGCAATTTTGAAGTATAGATGGGCAGAAAACAACGAGTTTGTAAGAAAAAAAAAATACAAGATCTGATTCCTGATTTAATGATTCTCAAAGGGTGGGCCATGACATGTAACCATTAGCATGATCTGGGAACTTGTTGGAAATGTACGTTCAGGCTCTATCTTGAAGCTACTGAATCAGAAACTGGGGGTGAGGACCAGCATTCTGCACTTTAGCAGTGATTCTTCACTTTCCCAGTGATTCTGATGTATGCTAATGTTTAAGAACCGCTGGGTTTAAAAAACAAAACAGAACAACTCTTCTGTAGGGAGAATATTTAATTCAGGACACCTGGTGTAGGAAAAAGCTGAAGCAAAGCAATCAAAGGTCAATTTTGTTCCACTTGGGAAACTCGTCCCCCCCGGTTCTCTGGGTCAAGGCTGGGGAAAGCCCAGATGCCCCCGCTGGTCCCTTTAGAATTCAAAGGAGGGCTTCAGAGCTGAGCTGCCAAAGACTTTGTAGCCAGACTAATTAGTCTCTAGGAATTTCCTGTAAGAGTTTGAAGGGCTGGGCTGGAAACTTGTAACTGGTGAAGTGGAGGAAAAAGGACCAACGACCCTGCTGAAGTACCACAAAGGCTGGTCCTCCCCAAGAGCGACTGAAGGCAGCCTGTTTCTGTCTAGCAGGCTGTGAAAAGCCCTTCCTTTGCTCTGATGGGAACTGGGCTCAAGGGAGTTTCCCTTCCAGCAAGATGTGCAGAATAAACCAAATGCTGGCCAGATCTCAAGCTGGGGTCCACAAGCCAGCCGTCCTGTCTTCTCCCTGGCTTTTCCTCCTGCATGCTTGCGTGCTCAGTGGCTCAGTTGTGTCCGACTCCTTGCGACCCCATGGTCTGCAGCCCACCAGGCTCTTCTGTCCAGGGGGTTCTCCAGGCAAGAATACTGGAGTGGGTAGCCCTTTCCTCTTCTAGGGGATCTTCCTGACACAGGGCTAGAACCCGTGTCTGCTGCATTGCAGGCAGATTCTTTATCTCTGAGCCATCAGGGAAGCCCTGCTTTTCCTTCTATACTCCCGGCTCCCTTTTTCCTATGTGCTTCTTTCCTTCAGTGTGGTCACAGGACTTGCTGTGAAGGATCAGCTGACTGTTGGGAGGACCACCGCTGGACACAGAATCTGGAGCTTGAGTCCACCATTGTAACCTCTTGGGATAGAAAGCTGTCTAATGTCTTTCAGTTTTGATGTCTTTCTGCTGAAAATCTGCCCATGGTGAAAAGCCTCATCCAGTGAGAAATGCTGTTAGAGTTCTAAGACCTCTCATTTACCTTTGACAAACTCACTAGTCCACCCACTGCCTTCTGTCCAATGACACACTTTAACTAGACCAGCTTCTCAGGACTGTCTCAATTTTGAGATCAATGGCTTATGTTTCTTCCCTGGAATCCCTCCATCATGCATTCATTTGTGCATTCAGCAAAGGCTTTCTGAGCACTGACTTCATACTGTGCTCATATCTTTGGGTTCCAGGAGTATTGGGGGGCAGTGACGTGCATCTTCTTACTTCTCCGTCTTTACTTTTGTGGCACCCGGCCCTCTGCCTGGGGATTCCCTGGTGGCTGAGATGGTCCCACCTTCCCTCAGCAGTCCCACCTAACTGCTGACTGCTTACCTAACCTTCATAGTTATGTTAAAATATCTCTCACTCTAGCTTTCTCTGCTCAGCCCACTTTCTCGAGTGGATGAAGTGTTTTCTCCTTTGTGTCTTTCATATTTGTTTTTTCTACCTTTTTTCTTTCTTCCCTTCCTCCTTTCTTTCTTTCCATAGCACATCTCTATTTTAAACACCATTATACTTTTTTCCATTTACACATTTTCCCCCACCCAGATGAAATATTTAAAGGTAAAAATCACACTTCATTCACCATGGTATCTGTATGTCTAACTCATGCTCTGTGTATAGAAAGTAATGCTGAATTAACGCTGCACTGATTTAAACATTTATGTTTTTGTGCTGTTTTTTAGCATAAAAAAATCGAAAGTCTTTTTTTCTAACTTGTCCACAGGTATTTATATTTAGTTAGAGCAATATTCCTAAAATGTATGGCTGTAGTTGTTTAATGGTCAAAGAGAAACCAGAACTGGATGGAAGGTAACGTGGTAAAAACATATTTGGAACTCAGTTCTAAATACATCACAGACAAGTGGAAATTTGTAGCCAAGAAGCAGGATAGCCATCATCGGATGGAAAATCACTGAGGGGTACGTGAGGGGTTAAGGGCATTCTGGCTAAACTGACCTATAACTGATCTCTGCTGAAGACAGGCCAGGGTGAAGAGACATCTCCTGGAGGATAAGGGAGGATGAGGAACCTGATTAGATGTGGAGGGTGATCAGACATGGAGAATGAGGAGCTCTTGTCTAACTGACCTAGCAGGGTTCTGGCTACAACTAGATTTTACAGCTGGGCCTAGGAGAAGGTTCAGGAGCCTCACTAAAGTTTGGTCAAGAACAGAATCTTTGTCACAACCTAGAGAAGGAACACCATTGTGATGTGCTTAGTTGCACAGTCATGTCTGACTCTTTGTGACCCCATGGACTGTAGCCCTCCAGGCTCCTCTGCCCAAGGAATTCTCCAGGCAAGATACTGGAGTGGGTTGCCATGCCCTCCTCCAGGGGATCTTCTCAACCAACAGATCAAACCTAGGTCCGCGTTGCAGGCAGATTCTTTACTGTCTGAGCCACCAGGGAAGTCATCATAACTATGAAAAATAATCCAAGAGAGCTTGACGTATCATCCTCAAAAGAAAGATGTGCCTTGAACCAATAAAAATGTGTGGTAAATCATTTATAGAATTCTTTCACATATTTTGTTGATAGTATGGATGTTAAATTCCATGGAAAAGGGAGCAAAGATAAAACTGTTTTTTGGCTCCTGAAGCTTTTCTTATTATTGACAAGGTTGGTACACATGCATTTCTAAAATGTGATTAAAGATTTTGTGTTTTCTGGGGTTTCACTAATGGGGTATGTTGGCACAAAAAAGTAAAAACTCTGAAGAGAAATTAATTATATTATACATATAATTAATTATAAATAATTATTTATTCTCCATAACTTAAGGTTAGATTCTCAAGCTAAGGATTAGGTTGCTAACTAGTTCATAATTTGACCTCCTACATGGTTATAGCACCTTTAAAACCTGTCAGTTGAGGATATAAACCAAGCTAGCTACTGCATTAAGGTATCTGTGTGCATAAGAGTTATTTACATGGTTCTAAAGCACTGTCAGGCCAGAGAAAGCACATGAAAAGCCATACAATGAATTGCTGCCTGTCAGGGTCTGTGAAAGTGTTAAGTACCATACAAGTGCCCAGCAGGGCTCCTGCTAACACTGTTTAATTGTCCTACCAAATAACAGCAGCAATAGCATGCCATGCCCCCAATCAGTTTAACGTATCATTTGCATTTACAGTGTAAAGTTGTTATTAAGGGCAGGATATTTTTGCAAGTGCAAATGTTGTATCTTCTCTTTTCACTCTCTTGTAGTGGCACAGTATTTAAGAACCCGCTGCTTAACCACCTGTTCACATTTATTCCTGGGAGAACCATGTTCCTGCCACTGGCAAATTTCTTTCTTTGGTTGTAATGCTGCCCCAAATGCATCTAGGATGATGGGCTGCAGAAGCATGGCACTGAGCACCAAGATCCCTGGAAATATGTGGCTCAGTTTTGCCTGATCTGGAAAGGATCAAGCCCCAGAAAACCATGTACCTTTTTCCTGTTGAGAGTAAGATCTTGCAGGAAGGAGAACTCTGGTTCTCACGTTTGGGGCATTGGATTTTCAATGTGCCTATTGTTTAACATAGTGAACAAAAGAGTCCAAAATGCAGCACTTGGATCCAATCTCAAAAACGACAGAATGATCTCTGTATGTTTCCAAGGCAAACCACTCAGTATCACAGTAATCCAAGACTATGCCCCAACCAGTAATGCTGAAGAAGCTGAAGTTGAACGGTTAGTTCTATGAAGACCTACAAGAGCTTCTAGAACTAAAACCCCCAAAAGATGCCATTTTCATCATAGGGGACTGGAATGCAAAAGTAGGAAGTCAAGAAATATCTGGAGTAATAGGCAAATTTGAGTACATAATGAAGCAGGGCAAAGGCTACCAGAGTTTTGCCAAGAGAACGCACTGGTCACAGCAAACACCCTCTTCTGACAACACAAGAGAAGACTCTAGATATGGACATCACCAGATGGTCAACATCGAAATCAGATTGATTTATTCTTTGCATCCAAAGATGGAGAAGCTCTATACAGTCAGCAAAAACAAGACCAGGAGCTGACTGTGGCTCAGATCATGAACTTCTTATTGCCAAATTTAGACTTAAATTGAAGAAGGTGGGGAAAACCACTAGACAATTCAGGTATGACCTAAATCAAATCCCTTATGATTATACAATGGAAGTGAGAAATAGATTCAAGGGACTTGATTTGATAGATAGAGTGCCTAAAGAACTATGGACGAAAGTTCATGACATTGTAGAAGAGACAGGGATCAAGACCATCCTCATGGAAAAGAAATGCAAAAAGGCAAAATGGTGGTGGGAGGAGGCTGTAAAAGCTGAGAAAAGAAGAGAAGTGAAAGGCAAAGGAGAAAAAGAAAGATATACCCATCTGAATGCAGAGTTTCAAAGAATAGCAAGGAGAGATAAGAAAGCTTTCCTCAGTAATCAATGCAAAGAAGTAGAGGAAAACAATAGAATCGGAAAGACTAGAGATCTTTTTAAGAAAGTTAGAGATACCAACGGAACATTGCATGCAAAGATGGGCACAATAAAGGACAGAAATGGTATGGACCTAACAGAAGCAGAAGATATTAAGAAGAGGTGGCAAGAATACACAGAAGAACTGTACAAAAAAGATCTTCACGATCAAGATAATCACAAATGTGTGATCACTCACCTAGAGCCAGACATCCTGGAATTTGAAGTCAAGTGGGCCTTAGAAAGCATCACTACGAACATGGCTAGTGGAGGTGATGGAATTTCAGTTGAGCTATTTCAAATCCTAAAAGATGATGCTGTGAAAGTGTTACAACTCGATATGCCAGCAAGTTTGGAGAACTCAGCAGTGGCCACAGGACTAGAAAAGGCCAGTTCTCATTCCAATCCCAAAGAAAGGCAATGCCAAAGAATGTTCAAACTACAACACCTTAGCACTCATCTCAGTTCAGCTCAGTCACTCAGTCGTATCTGACTCTTTGTGACTGCATGGACTGCAGCATGCCAGGCTTCCCTGTCCATCGCCAACTCCCAGAGTTTATTCAAACTCACGTCCATGTGTCGGTGATGCCATCCAACCATCTCATCCTCTATCGTCCCCTTCTCCTCCTGCCTTTAATTTTCCCCAGCATCAGGGTCTTTTCCAATGAGTCAGTTCTTTGCATCAGGTGGCCAAAGTATTGGAGTTTCAGATTCAGCATCAGTCCTTCCAATGAATATTCACTGATTTCCTTTAGGATGGACTGGTTGGATCTCCTTGCAGTTCAAGGGACTCTCAGGAGTCTTCTCCAACACCACAGTTCAAAAGCATCAATTCTTCAGCGCTCAGCTTTCTTTATAGTTCAACTCTCACATTCACACATGACTAATGGAAAAACCATAGCTTTGACTAGACAGACCTTTGTTGGTAAAGTAATGTCTCTGCTTTTTAATATGCTGTTTAGGTTGGTCATAAATTTTCTTCCAAAGAGCAAATGTCTTTTAACTTCATGGCTGCAGTCACCATCTGCAGTGATTCTGGAGCCCAAGAAAATAAAGTCTGTCACTGTTTCAACTCTTCCCCACCCCCCACCCCCCAATTTGCCATGAAGTGATGGGACCAGATACCATGATCTTAGTTTTCTGAATGTTGAGCTTAAAGCCAACTTTTTCACTTTCATCAAGAAGCTCTTTAGTTCTTCTTCACTTTCTGCCACAAGGGTGGTGTCATCTGCATATCTGAGATTATTGATATTTCTCCCGGCAATCTTGATTCCCACCTGTGCTTCACCCAGCCCAGTGTTTCGCATGATGTACTCTGCATATAAGTTAAATAAGCAGGGTGACAAAATACAGCCTTGACGTACTCCTTTTCCTATTTGGAACCAGTCTGTTGTTCCATGCCCAGTTCTAACTGCTGCTTCCTGACCTGCATACAGATTTCTCAGGAGGCAGGTCAGGTGGTCTGATATTCCCATCCCATCTGTTGAAGAATTTTCCACAGTTTATTGTGACCCACACAGTCAAAGGCTTTGGCATAGTCGACAAAGCAGAAGTAGATGTTTTTCTGGAACTCTCTTGCTTTTTCCATGATCCAGTGGATATTGGCAATTTGATCTCTGGTTCGTCTGCCTTTTCTAAATCCAACTTGAACATCTGGAAGTTCATAGTTCATATACGGTTGAAGCCTGACTTGGAGAATTTTGAGCATTACTTTACTAGCATGTGAGATGAGTGCAATTGTGCGGTAGTTTGAGCATTCTTTGGCATTGCTTTTCTTTGGGATTGGAATGAAAACTGACCTTTTCCAGTCCTGCAGCCACTGCTGAGTGTTCCAAATTTGCTGGCATATTGAGTGCAGCACTTTCACAGCATCATCTTTTAGAATTTGAAATAGCTCAACTGGAATTCCATTACCTCCTCTAGCTTTGTTCATAGTGATGCTTTCTAAGGCCCACTTTACTTCACAATCCAGGATGTCTGGCTCTAGGTGAGTGATTATCTGGGTCATGAAGATCTTTTTTGTACAGTTCTTCTGTGTATTCTTGCCACCTCTTCTTAATATCTTCTGCTTCTGTTAAGTCCATACAATTTCTGTCCCTTATTGAGCCCATCTTTGCATGCAATATTCCCTTGGTATCTCTAATTCCCTTGGTATCTCTAATAGGAGCAGTGACCCCACAATAGACTTACCCAGTCTTGCCCGTGGGTGTCCAGGATTCTCCAGCAGAGGCCTGAGTCTGCGGTGGCCTGCTGCAGGGTCGGGGGCACTGAGCGTAGCAGTGCTTGTACTCATGTCACATGCTAGCAAAGTAATGCTCCAAAGTCTCCAAGCCAGGCTTCAACCATATGCGAACTGAGAACTTCAGATGTTCAAGCTGGATTTAGAAAAGGAAGAGGAACCAGAGACCAAATTGCCAACATCCATTGGGATCACAGAAGAAGCAAGAGAGTTCCAGAAAAACATCTATTTCTGCTTTATTGACTATGCCAAAGCCTTTGATTGTGTGGATCACAACAAACTGTGGAAAATTCTGAAAGAGTTGGGAATACCAGATCACCTGACCTGCCTCCTGAGAAATCTGTATGCAGGTCAAGAAGCAACAGTTAGATCCAAACATGGAATAATGAAGTAGTTCCAAATTGGGAAAGGAGTATGTCAAGGCTGTATATTGTTACCCTGCCTATTTAACTTATACGCAGAGTACATCATGAGAAATGCCAGGCTGGATGAAGCACAAGCTGGAATCAAGATTGCCAGGAGAATTATCAATAACCTCAGGTACACAGATGACACCACCCTTATGGCAGAAAGAGAAGAACTAAAGAGCTTCTTGATGAAAGTGAAAGAGAAGAGTGAAAAAGTTGACTTAAAGCTCAACATTCAGTAAACTAAGATCACTGCATCTTGTCCCATCACTGCATGACAAATAGATGGGGAAACAATGACGATAGACTGTATTTTTTGGCTCCAAAATCACTGCAGATGGTGACTGCAGCCATGAAATTAAAAGACACTTGCTTCTTGGAAGAAAAGCTATGACCCACCTAGAAAGCATATTAAAAAGCAGGGACATTACTTTACCAACAGAAGTCAAAGCTATGGTTGTTCCAGCAGTCATGTATGGATATGAGAGCTGGACTATAAAGAAAGCTGAGCGCTGAAGAATTGATGCTTTTGAACTGCGGTGTTTGAGAAGATTCTTGAGAGTCCATTGGATTGCAAGGAGATCCAACCAGTCCATCCTAAGGGAAATCAGTCCTGGATATTTATTGGAAGGACTGATGCTAAAGCTGAAACTGCAATACTTTGGCCACCTGATACGAAGAGCTGACTCATTGGAAAGACCCTGATGCTGGGAAAGATTGAAGGCAGGAACAGAAGGAGACGACAGAGGATGAGATGGTTGGATGGCATCATCGACTCGATGTACATGGGTTTGAATAAGCTCTGGGAGTTGGTGATGGACAGGGAGGCCTGACGTGCTGCAGCCCACGGGGTTGCAGAGTCAGACACGACTGAGCGACTGAACTGACTAATTGTTTAACAGGCATGTGATCAAGTCCTCGAGCTTTTTTCCTCTGGCCCCCATCCTTTCCCATCACAAATATTCACAGGGTCAGAAAACTCCTGTGCTTGCATGTTAGCTTGGGAGTAGCAGGATGAAGAATGGATACTTTGTGCAAAAGGTCTCTTCTGCCCATATGTATTTAATTCCAATCATGGTTTATCTATGTGAAGGATGGTGGGAAAAAATGAAATTATTTAAGTTTCATTACTGATATGATTCATTTGGGATGACTAGGAAATACTGTGCAAAGAACTGGTTTTATTACAATAAAAATGTTGGTGAAAAGCTAGAATCTAGGATGTAATCTAAGCTAAGACAGATCGGAATGTCTCTTGCTCTTGGAATCTACTCGATGCATACCTCCGCCATTAGCAGGAGGAAAGGCCTAGAAAAGAAAGTAAGGGAAGAAGTGAAGAGAATAAGAATTGCACAAAGCAAGAGAAGAGATATCACCTTGCTGGCCTGGTACAATCACACTTAATACATGGGCTTTAACAAATACTGAAGATCAGTAATTAAATGCAGCAGGAACCCCAGGTCTGGGCCTCTTTCAAGCAGAAAGAAAGGGGCAGGCTAAATGAAACTAATCTAGATTTACACCTTGGCCATCTGGGTTGTAGATTCTAGTTCCTTCAAAGTCTCCTAGGCCACCTGGGAGACACTCTGAAGGAAATATGGGGTTTTCAGCCACCAGGATTAAGAAATGGATTAAAGGAAAAGAGACACAGCTGTTTTACATGAAGAGGCACACTGTGGGGTGGAGGACAGGAAGGACAGAGATGCTCCTGCAGGAAAGAGAATTGGTCACTGGGCAAGAGCGGGAGTAAGACTTGGACAGAGCCATGGGGACTTCAACTTTTAACAGTTTAAGTCAATTAGATCTTTAAAGGCCAGGAAACCCACATGTATTTAAACCACTCAAGCATGTAGATGAGGGAAGTAAAGGCTCCACAGTATTTTATAGAGAACAATATTTGTGACAAAACTTTTCAAAGCTATCAAAACAGAAGGAACTATAGACCATATATTAATATAAGCAACACAGACAAAATGTCTGTCACCAGAGTCCAGCAGAACTTTAAAAGAATAGACTTCATTCCAGGAAGGCAAAGGTCATTCTATACTAGGAAATGCAGTAATATAATTTCCCATGTTTCTCAAAGGAGTAAAATCAGTCATCACCATTGGTGCTAAAAAAATAAAAAGGATAAATGTGACATATTTCATTATTTTTTAAACTGTGCTTAATCAAATAGGAATAGAAATTTTGTTAATATGTTTAAGATATATATAAAAAGTCAGCATCAGTGTAAACTGGTGTAGGCATTACGGGAAAGGGTGTGGAGGAGGGATTCATTGGCAGTTTGGGATTGGCAGATGCAAACTATTGTGTATAACATAGACAAACAAGAAGGTCCCGCTGTATAGTACAGGGAACTATATTCAATATCTTGTAATAAACCATCTGGAAAACAATATGAAAAAGAATATACATATATGTATAACTGAATCACTTTGCTGTACACCAGAAAACAACATTGTAAAGTAGATATATTTCAATTAAATTTTTTTTTTAATAAAAAGCCAGCATCATACTTAAAGGCAAGATAAAAGAATAACTTTTGCTAAATCTGGGACTAAGACATAGATGCCCACAAACTATTCTTAGTTCTTAGATAATACTATCCTATATAATTATTAATTAATGAAAAGACAAAGAAATGAATTTGTAAGACAACAATTACTTGTGGAAGATTTGATTCTTTATTTAGAAATTCCACCACAATGAGTTGATTAGAGAAAAATAAGAAAGTTCAGTACAGTGGGTATTACAAATGCAATGAAAAAATTAATAGCTTTCTATAGACTCTTGAGAGTCCCTTGGACTTCAAGGAGATCCAACCAGTCCATTCTGAAGGAGATCAGCCCTGGGATTTCTTTGGAGGGAATGATGCTGAAGCTGAAACTCCAGTACTTTGGCCACCTCATGAGAAGAGTCAACTCATTGGAAAAGACTCTGATGCTGGGAGGGATTGGGGGCAGGAGGAGAAGGGGACGACAGAGGATGAGATGGCTGGATGGCATCACCGACTCGATGGACGTGAGTGTGAGTGAACTCCGGGAGTTGGTGATGGACAGGGAGGCCTGGCGTGCTGTGATTCATGGGGTCGCAAAGAGCCGAACACGACTGAGCGACTGAACTGAACTGATATGGAAATAGCTACTTATTAAAGTTTTAATTCTAAAAATTCCATTTACAATAACAGTAAACACAAACCATTCAGGGAATGATCTAACAAGGAATGGATAGGAATGAAAAATAGATTCACACATTTCATACTTTCTGAGAACTGTTTTTATGGTTTTTACCTTTTTTGTCTATAGGAAGTCTTGACTCCCAGAAGCATCTATGACGAATTATAGTGAAACTGTGCCTCCTTGAGCCAGGCTGTCTCGTCATCACATTTTAAAAGGGAAAGAGCACTGTCCCCAGAGTCCAGACCCCAGAGGCCTGACTTGCTCACTGACTGTGTGACCTACACAAGGTCCCTCACTGTGTGACCTCAGTAGCCCCAGGGTTTAAGAAAAAGAGTGGGTCACACATATTGAATCAAATGTCATAAACTGGAGTTCACAGATGTGCTTCATGTGGCCTGCTTGAAATTATTTTTACTTAGTAGTAAAAACTGGGATACTTCACGTAAAAATCTGCATTCTCAGCTACCTTTGAAAATTTCAGTGTGACCTAAGGGTCTGGCCTCTCCCACTGGTACAGTTAGCTGCAGCTGCAGAAGCAGCGGTCCCTTCATTCAGAGCCAGGCCCCAGTGTGCAGGCCCGATCCCCTGACCCCCATGGTGACACCACCATGGCGTCACCAGCCTGATTATTTACCTGACCAGCTGCCCCGTAGTCATTCTGTAAGGCTCCTTTCATTTTACAGTTTAATGATCTTAAAATTCGATCAAGCTGTCTGTCTAGGAAATGTATTCCTTTTCCATATTACTTAAAAGCCTGGGCAGTTTGAGCTACTGTGAGTGTAGCAAGCTCTGGCTCCATGGGTTTTTCTCTTTCCTTTGGCTTGTAGCAGACGATCCTTGGTTACCATGGTGATTACCATCCCTTAATGATATAGCTGCTACCGCAATGGGGATGTAATTTTCTTTAAACGTGGTGGTAAGAGTCAGGTAACAGGAGTAGATATAAAAGCTTTCTCCCTTCTCTGTCCCTGGGTGCTACTCCGTCACCACAAAGAAGACAAGCCAACGTGAGAGGTGCTGTTAGGGCGGAAATACCTTCCCTGGGTACCAGCACACAGGTGGGAGTCCCAGGAAAAGCGCTCCGCGGCAAGTCTCTTGGGACTTCATTAAAATGATGCGTTTTCACAGCCAAGGCTTTTGACTCTAACCCCCTACCCAAAATGAGCATCCCACGTCCAAAGAGGCCAGCTCACTGGCACTCGGAGCAAGTGACACCACTCACCTGCATGCTCAAGATCCCTCGTAGGGGTCTTGGGGGCCGGGGCCGGCCCTGACTAAACTGCAGGCAGTGCTCCACCTGGACCATCCAGGGTTCACTTCGGAGGCGTTGGAAGAACGCGTGCTCTCTCCAGTGAAGCGCCCGGGCTCCCTCCTGGTGACATCACTTTGAGGGGCACACTGGATTTGCCCGGGGCTGACGGCCTTCATCAGGTCCTAAGGTCCATCTTAAAACCATGGCCAGAGTATAACAGAAAAGCAGATAGTTTGTTCACAGATAGAACAAACTAGTGGTTATCGGTGAGGGGTGGGAGGGGCAGGTTGGGGTGAAGGAGTGGGAGGCATAAACTACTGGGTATAATATACATGGAAATATAGCCAGTAATAGAACATGGAAAATATAGCCAGTATTTCACAATAACTGGAAATGGGAAGTAACCTTCAACAACTATATAAAATTTTATCAAAAATTTGAATATAAAGATGAAAATTTTTTAAAAAAGAAAAAACAACAACAAAATAATCATGGCCAAATAGAAAACTGGGTGAATAAGCTGAATTCCTAAAAATGTATTATTAAAAAAAAGAAATTAAAAAAATTTATTATTTTCATTATGATTACTAGTTTTATTGTGGTAAGGATGCCTAACATGAGATCTAGTCTCTTAGATTTTTAAGTGTACAATATAGTTGCTATCTCTAGGTACAAGGCTGTATGGCTGTTCTCTAGGACTTGCTCATTTTGCACAGCTGAAACATAATACATGTTGATTAGCAGTTTCCTATTTCTCTCTACCCTTGAGAGTGAATTTTAAGAAATGAGTTAATAGACGAGAGTGACCTCTATAGGACTTACCCTCTCTTTTCTTCTTCCCTGCACCTTCAAATTTCCACAGCTAAACTTTGATTACAGGAAGTCACTAAATAGATAGGCAATAAAGCAACTGGACTCTAGGTAATAGGTATACAGAAGTATCCACTGTAAAATTATTTCAAGTTTTCTACATATTTGAAGTTTTCCTAATAAATATTAGGAAATAAATGACCAAAGTAGAGTTTATAAATGGATGGCTCACAGGCCATGTATGGTCCAGATATGATTTACTTGGCCATGAAGATTTTTTAAAATTTTAATACAATGTTTTTTTGGCCAGTATGAAAAGCAAAAAAAAAAAAAAACAAAAAACAAAAAAAACACCACTGTATAAAAATTAAAAAAAAATAAAAGTGTGATGGTCAAATATATCATGTCTGTATCTTAATTGCCAACATCCACTGGATCATCAAAAAAGCAAGAGAGTTCCAGAAAAACATCTACTTCTGCTTTGTTGACTATGCCAAAGCCTTTGCTGTGTGGATCACAATAAACTGTGGAAAATTCTGAAAGAGATGGGAATACCAGACCAACTGACCTGCCACTTGAAAAATCTGTATGCAGGTCAGGAAGCAACAGTTAGAACTGGACATGGAACAACAGACTGGTTCTAAATAGGGAAAGGAGTAGGTCAAGGCTGTATATTGTCACCCTGCTTATTTAACTTCTATGCAGAATACATCATGAGAAACGCTGGGCTGGATGAGGCACAAGCTGGAATCAAGGTTGCCAGGAGAAATATCAATAACCTCAGATATGCAGATGATACCACTCTTATGGCAGAAAGTAAAGAAGAACTAAAGAGCCTCTTGATGAAAGTGAAAGAGGAGAGTGAAAAGGTTGACTTAAAACAACATTCAGAAAACTAAGATCATGGCATCTGGTCCCATCACTTCATGGCAAATAGATGAGGAAGCAGGGGAAACAGTGGCTGACTTTATTTTGGGGGGCTCCAAAATCACTGCAGATGGTGACTACAGCCATGAAATTAAAAGACGCTTGCTCCTTGGAAGAAAAGCTATGACCAACCTAGATAGCATATTCAAAAGCAGAGACATGACTTTGCCAACAAAGGTCATCTAGTCAAAGCTATGGTTTTCCCAGTAGTCATGTATGGATGTGAGAGTTGGACTATAAAGAAATCTGAGTGCCAAAGAATTGATGCTTTTGAACTGTGGTGTCAGAGAAGACTCTTGAGAGTCCCTTGGACTGCAAGGAGATCCAACCAGTCCATCCTAAAGGAGATCAGTCCTGAATGTCCACTGGAAGGACTGATGCTGAAGCTGAAACTCCAATACTTTGGCCACCTGATGCGAAGAGCTGACTCATTTGAAAAGACCTGATGCTGGGAAAGACTGAAGGTAGGAAGAGAAGGGGATGACAGAGGGTGAGATGGTTGTATGGCATTACCAGCTCAATGGAGATGAGTTTGAGTAAACTCAGGGAGTTGGTGATGGACAGGGAGGCCTGGTGTGCTGTGGTTGATGGGGTCACAGAGAGTCAGAAACGATTGAGTGACTGAACTGAACTGAACCTTACATGGCCTGTGGGTCACCCATTTGCAAATGCTACTTCAGTCAAATCCTTTCCAATATTTATTAGGAAAATTTCTGCATAGGCAAAGCTATGGTTCTTCTAGTAGTTATGTATGGATGTGAGAACTGGACCATAAATAAAGATGAGAGATGATGAATTGATACTTTTGAACTGCAGTGCTGGAGAAGACTCTTGAGAGTCGCTTGGACAGCAAGGAGATCAAACCAGTCAATCCTAAAGGAAATAAACCCTGAATATTCATTGGAAGGACTGATTTTGAAGCTGAAGCTCCAATATTTGGCCGCATGTTGCAAACAGCCAACTCACTGGAAAAGATCTTTATGCTAGCAAAGGTTTAAGCCAAAAGAGAAGAAGGTGGCAGATGAAATGGTAAGATAGCATCACCAACTCAAGGGACATGAACCTGAGCAAACTCCAGGAGATACTGAAAGAAGGGAAGCCTGTCATGCTGCAGTCTGTGAGGTTGCAAAGAGTTAGACCTTCATAGCAACTCAACAACAACAACAACAACATATCTGTGAGTCTGCCTGTCTTTGTTATATTCACTAGTTTGTTGTATAAGAGTTTTTAAAATAATTGGCATTATAATTGCTTTACAAAGTTATGTTAGTTTCTGCTGCTACAATGTGAATCAACTGTATGCATACATATATCCCCTCCCTTTTGAACCTCCCTTCCATCCCCACCATCCCACCCCTCTAGGTCATCAAAGACCACCAAGGTGAGCTCCCTGTGTTATACAGCAGCTTCTCATTAGCAATCTGTTGCACACATGATAGGGTACATGTGCCAGCCTGGGGCTTGTGTCCACCAGTGTGCCTGGGGGCTGGGAGCTGGAGTGTGGGGACTGGAGAGCAAACCCAGGGCAAGGACTGCTGTTGACCCCGAGAAGACAGAAAGAAATCTTAAAAATTAGGGCAGAAATAAATGCAAAAGAAACAAAAGAGACCATAGCAAAAGTCAACAAAGCCAAAAGCTGGTTCTTTGAAAGGATAAATAAAATTGACAGACCATTAGCCAGACTCATCAAGAAACAAAGGGAGAAAAATCAAACCAATAAAATTAGAAATGAAGATGGAGAGATCACAACAGACAGCACAGAAATACAAAGGATCATAAGAGACTACTATCAGCAATTATATGCCAATAAAATGGACAACGTGGAAGAAATGGACAAATTCTTAGAAAAGTACAACTTTCCAAAACTGAACCAGGAAGAAATAGAAAATCTTAACAGACCCATCACAAGCACAGAAATTGAAACTGTAATCAGAAATCTTCCAGCAAACAAAAGCCCAGGTCCAGACGGCTTCACAGCTGAATTCTACCAAAAATTTAGAAAAGAGCTAACAGCTATCCTACTCAAACTCTTCCAGAAAATTGCAGAGGAAGGTAAATTTCCAAACTCATTCTATGAGGCCACCATCACCCTAATACCAAAACCTGACAAAGATGCCACAAAAAAAGAAAATTACAAGCCAATATCACTGATGAACATAGATGCAAAAATCCGTAACAAAATTCTAGCAATCAGAATCCAACAACACGTTAAAAAGATCATACACCATGACCCTGGCTTTATCCCAGGGATGCAAGGATTCTTCAATATCCGCAAATCAATCAATGTAATTCACGACATTAACAAATTGAAAAATAAAAGCCATATGATTATCTCAATAGATGCAGAGAAAGCCTTTGACAAAATTCAACATCCATTTATGATAAAAACTCTCCAGAAAGCAGGAATAGAAGGAACATACCTCAACATAATAAAAGCTATATATGACAAACCCACAGCAAACATTATCCTCAATGGTGAAAAATTGAAAGCATTTCCCCTAAAGTCAGGAACAAGACAAGGGTGCCCACTTTCACCACTACTATTCAACATAGTTCTGGAAGTTTTGGCCTCAGCAATCAGAGCAGAAAAAGAAATACAAGGAATCCAAATTGGAAAAGAAGAAGTAAAACTCTCACTCTTTGCAGATGATATGTCCTCTACATAGAAAACCCTAAAGACTCCACCAGAAAATTACTAGAGCTATACAATGAATATAGTAAAGTTGCAGGATATAAAATCAACACACAGAAATCCCTTGCATTCCTATACACTAATAATGAGAAAGTAGAAAAAGAAATTAAGGAAACTATTCCAATCACCATTGCAACGAAAAGAATAAAATACTTAGGAATATATCTTCCTAAAGAAACTAAAGACCTATGTATAGAAAACTATAAAACACTGGTGAAAGAAATCAAAGAGGACACTAATAGATGGAGAAATATACCATGTTCATGGATTAGAAGAATCAATATAGTGAAAATGAGCATACTACCCAAAGCAATCTACAGATTCAATGCAATCTCTATCAAGCTACCAGCGGTATTTTTCACAGAGCTAGAACAAATAATTTCACAATTCATATGGAAATACAAAAAGCCTCAAATAGCCAAAGCAATCTTGAGAAAGAAGAATGGAACTGGAGGAATCAACCTGCCTGACTTCAGGCTCTACTACAAAGTCACAGTCATCAAGACAGTATGGTACTGGCACAAAGACAGAAATATAGATCAATGGAACAAAATAGAAAGCCCAGAGATAAATCCACACACCTATGGACATCTTATCTTTGACTAAGGATGCAAGAATATACAATGGATTAAAGACAATCTCTTTAACAAGTGGTGCTGGGAAAACTGGTTAACCACTTGTAAAAGAATGAAACTAGCACACTTTCTAACACCGCACACAAAAATAAACTCAAAATGGATTAAAGATCTAAATGTAAGACCAGAACTATAAAACTCCTAGAGGAGAACATAGGCAAAACACTCTCAGACATAAATCACAGCAGGATCCTCTATGACCCACCTCCCAGAATACTGGAAATAAAAGAAAAAATAAACAAATGGGATCTAATTAAAATTAAAAGCTTCTGCACAACAAAGGAAACTATAAGCAAGGTGAAAAGACAGCCTTCTGAATGGGAGAAAATAATAGCAAATGAAGCAACTGACAAACAACTAATCTCAAAAATATACAAGCAACTGAGATTCCTTAAAAAACTGGAAATAGAACTGCCTTATGACCCAGCAATCCCACTGCTGGGCATACACACCGAAGAAACCAGAATTGAAAGAGACACGTGTACCCCAATGTTCACACAGCACTGTTTATAATAGCCAGGACATGTAAGCAACCTAGATGTCCATCAGCAGATGAATGGATAAGGAAGCTGTGGTACATATATACAATGGAGTACTACTCATCCATTAAAAAGAATACATTTGAATCAGTTCTAATGAGGTAGATGAAACTGGAGCCAATTATATAGGAAGAAAAACACCAATACAGTATACTAACACATATATATGGAATTTAGAAAGATGGTAACGATAACCCTGTATGCGAGACAGCAAAAGAGACACAGATGTATAGAACAGACTTTTGGACCCTGTGGGAGAGGGAGATGGTGGGATGATTTTGGGAGAATGGCATTGAAACATGTATAATATCATGTAAGAAACGAATCGCCAGTCTATGTTTGATGCAGGACACAGGAAGCTTGGGGCTGGTGTACTGGGATGACCCAGAGAGATGGTATGGGGAAGGAGGTGGGAGGGGGTTTCAGGATTGGGAACTCATGTACACCCATAGCGGATTCATGTTGATGTATGGCAAAACCAATACAGTATTGTAAAGTAAAATTTTGTAAAAAATTCAATCAGTTGCAAACATTTTAAAGGGAAAGAGACTTCAAATAAAAATCTAGACTTCCAGTTTTTCCTAGAAAAATTGAAAGAGATTCAATATCAGGCACCACATTCTTACATGGAAATATTTGGCTAGAGCTAGGGAGTGGCTGTCCCCTCCCAGCGGGACATGTCCTCTCCATTTGGACACAGACCCACTAGACACGCATTCTACATTTACCTTACTTGAATGGGCCAGCTTCTCAGCTGATGACACTGATATAGAGCAACCTGGAGGTGGGGGGAGACATAAAAGGGTGGTGTATCTGTCTATGCATGCATGCAGTTGGCAGGAAAATGCATCCTTGTTTTGTTTGGTCACAGGTGTGGTGGGACAAAGGCTCCTCCTTGGCCTTCTGCTCACAGCTTCCTGAGATATTGCTCAGTACCAAGCCGTGAGGCTAAGTGTGCACGGTTGCCCATAAACAGCTCTGGGTGTGGCTACATCAAAAAAAAAAAAAAAAAAAAAAAGGTCTTGGGACTAGCTGAGCAAGGCTGATTTATTTTAGAATGTTTGCTTTCTGACTAGAATGCCTCAGTTAGTGACCAAATAAACCATTTCTTATCCATGTGTTGCCATCATCATTTATCATAGAGCTTCTCTGTTAGATGCCAGGCAAAGACAGCCAAGCAGAGCTCAGCTGTCCTAGAGCCTGAATTGGATCTTTGCCTATCATGACGGGAACAGTCTACCTCTTTCACTTCACTTTCTCCATAAAGGTGGAATGTGGGCAAATGGATGCTTGTCCCAGTGCTTAGTGTTTCTAAAAACTGATTCTTTTCCTCTGCTTCTGCCTTCTCCTTGCAGGGATCCACACTCAGAACGATGCTTCACTGGGGTGTGCTCTGCCTCCAAGGCCTGTTCTGGGTTGGGAGGTCCTAGGGTGAGACTCGGTTCCATTAAATTCACTAACGATTTGTCCACTGTGAGTGCTGTCAAGAGCATGGCCCATCCTCTGGTGATGAGATTAACAGGGAGCTCTGCTCCCTCTGCTCTTCTGTCTCCAGTGCTTTCTACTCAGCTTGGACTCAATTTCATCTTCTCCCTCGGCCAGCTGTTATGCAGTCTGACCCCTGCACGTCTTGCAGCCTCAAATTGTCCCACTCTTCCGTGACCTTTCTGGGCTCCAGGCCTAATTTCCAGTTCTTAGATAGATTCTTTCTGATTCTTAACCCGCCATGGCTTGTCCCAGCCCTGGACCACAGTTCCACCAGCTCTTGGCCTGGCTGACTGCTTCCCTCTTCTGGCTTCAGGTGGCAGACTCGCCCCCTCAGAGGTCTTTCCTGACCATCATCCCTTTTCACTTACACCCAACTTTTCACATTACACCCTCGTTTTTCCATTGTTCAGTTCAGTTCAGCTGCTCAGTTGTGTTCAACTCTGCGACCCCATGGACTGCAGCACACCAGGCCTCCCTGTCCATCACCACCTCCTGGAGTTTATTTAAACTCATGTCCATTGAGTCGGTGATGCCACCCAACCATCTTATCCTCTGTCATCCCCTTCTCCTCCTGCCTTCAATCTTTCCCAGCATCAGGGTCTTTTCAAATGAGCCAGTTCTTTGCATCAGGTGGCCAAAGTATTGGAGTTTCAGCTTCAGCATCAGTCCTTCCAATGAATATTCAGGACTGGTGTCCTTTAGGATGGACTGGTTGGACCTCCTTGCAGTCCAAGGGGCTTTCAAGAGTCTTCTCCAACACCACAGTTCAAAAGCATCAATTCTTCGGTGCTCAGCTTTCTTTATACTCCAGCTCTCAATTCCATAGTAGGAATTCTCTAATTTCATTTACTTGCTCATTTCTTGTTACTGCCTCTTCCACTTCAATGCAAGCTTCGCAAAAGCAAGGCCCTTATCTCTTGTTCACCACAGCATCCCTCATTCCTGGGACAAAGGTTTAATCCATGAATGTCTGCCCCTAGAATGGTGAGGGAATTCTAACAATCATGAGGCTGCAGTCATTAGGGCAAATGTTTCCAAAAAATCAAGTCTATACACATTATTGGTTCTGCCTTTAAGAATGGCCTTTGACTATTTGTAATTTCTGGATGCCAGTACTAAATTAAATCATGGGAGAGGAAGGCTGAGATTTGATGGTCTAACTTATCTCCTTAATTACTATGGCATTTTAGCATGGCCATGACTTGTGACACAAAAGGCAAGGTTGCCACCTAGTGTTAGATGTGTAGTTGTGTGGCACTGGCAAGAATGAATCTGCACTTCCACAACTTGCTATAACAAAGGCCAGAATTTACCAGTGGAGCACAATTCTCCACAACATGTCTCTTGAATGTTCCAGTCTCATGGGCCTCTGCCAAGCTGTGATACTGTCTTTGTTAGCTACTAAAGAAATTCCAAGCAACCAAGAGAGCTGTCAAGCTCAGTTTCACCAAGTAGCATAGTCTCCAGACTGTTTTCTTAAATTCCACTTGCCTCCTCCTTCAAGATGTGCTGCTTATAGAATAAGTGAAATTAAAGAAAACAGTACTCCACTATCTCAGCTGCTTTTCATCCCGGTGACATAAGGAAGGATGCATCCTCAAGGTATAGGAACTCATGAACCATTTAGACCCCTAAGTGGTTGCAACCAAGCACAATATTAGCTGTGCTGAAAAATCTTAGTAGCCTTAAGCTGGGTATTTTCCATTTTCCAGCCATGCTGAAGACTCTAAGACAAAGGGAA
Organism: Capricornis sumatraensis; assembly: GCF_032405125.1. Lineage (NCBI taxonomy): Eukaryota > Metazoa > Chordata > Mammalia > Artiodactyla > Bovidae > Capricornis > Capricornis sumatraensis. The sequence goes on along the minus strand of NC_091070.1, from coordinate 99,305,383 downwards.
GCTGTGAAAAGTGGCCAGATAAGGGTGGCACCAAGGGAACTCATTTAATGAAGAGACTTGGCTATAGGCTCCTAAAATACCACTCCGGGAAACGAGGTTATTAGAAATGATGGAAAATGGGTGGTGAGATGAGTTGGTGGATGGGAATAACCATGGCAACTATCCTTTTTTTTTTAAAATTTCACTTTCCTTGAGACTAAAAATAGATCAAGTGTAGGTCACTGCAAAAAAGTTTAGCAGTAGTTTATGTCTCCTGCTACAAATTTTGCTAGCTTTTGGGGAGCCTGTGAAGAAATGCTCTCCTAACACTGAAAATGCATCATGTATCTTTTGTTCTAGCCATATAGTCTATGCTCTAGATATTATCTTAAAGCATATAGTGTTCTATCTTTACTTTAAAGTGTATTTTCTAAGAATGAATAAGAAATAGCTATGAAATTACAAAGCCAAAATTAGAATAACTTTTGAAAACCATCTACTCAAGCAGGAAAATCCAGGAATTTTTTTTTTGTCATCCTAAGAGATCTAGGCTCTTTTTAAATCTCTACAGTGATAACACCTATCCTTCTGAAACTATTCCAAAAACTTGCAGAGGAAGGAATGCTCTGAAACTCATTCTATGAGGCCACCATCACCCTCATACCAAAACCAGACAAAGACACTACCAGAAAAAGAAAATTAAGAGCCAAGATCACTGATGAACACAGACACAAAAATCCTCAACAAAATACTAGCAAACAAAACTCAACAATACATTAACAGGATTATATACCACGATCATGTGGGACTTATCCCAGGGACGTAAGGATTCTTCAATATATGCAAAACAGTCAATGGAATACACCACATCAACAAACTGGAGGTATTTTTATGGGGGCTTCCCTTGTAGCTCAGTTGGTGAAGAATCTGCCTGCAGTGCAGGAGACCCGGGCTCAATCCCTGGGTTGGGAAGATCCCCTGGAGAAGCAAATGGCAACCCACTCCAGTATCCTTGCTTGGAAAATCTCACGGACAGAGGAGCCTGGAGGGCTGCAGTCCATGGGGTTGCAAAGAGTCGGGCACAACTGAGTGACTAGCACTTACTTCACTTACTTAAAAACCATATATTCATCTTAATAGATGCAAGAAAAACTTCTGACAAAAGTTCAACACCCATTTATGATAAAAAGTCTTCAGAAAGTGGGCAAAGAGGGAACATTACCTCAACATAATAAAGGCCATCTATGACAAGCCCATAGCTAACATCATTCTCATTGTGAAAAGTTTAAAGCATTTCCTCTAAAGTCAGAAACAAGGCAAAGTCCACTATTGCCACTTGTATTCAACACAGTTTTGGAAATCCTAGCCACGGCAATTAGAGAAAAAAAGAAATTAAAGAAATCCAAACTGAAAAAGAAGTAAAACTGTTACTGTTCACAGAAGACATGATACTATACATAGAAAATTCTAAAGATTCTATCAGAAAACTACTAGAGTTCATCAATGAATTTAGTATAATTGTAGGATACAAAATTAATACACAGAAGTCTCTTGCATCCCTATATACTAATAATGAAAGTTCAGACAGAAAGTTTAAGGAAATAAACCCACTTACCACTGCAACAAAAAGAACAAAATACCTAGATATAAACATACTTAAGGAGGTAAAAGATATGTACCCTGAAAACCATAAGATGCTGATGAAAGAAATTAAATATGATGCAAACAGATGGAAAGATACACTGTGTTCTCAGATTGCAAGACTCAATATTGCCTAAATGACTATACTACCTAAAGTAATCTAGAGATTCAACGCAATCTCTATCAAATTACTAATGGCATTTTTCACAAAACTAGAACAAAAAATTTCAAAATTTGTATGGAAGCACAAAAGACCTCAAATGGCCAAAGCAATCCTGAGAAAGGAAAACAGAGCTGGAGGAATCAGGCTTCTTGACTTCAGACTATACTACAATGCTACAGCCATCAAAACAGTAGGGTATTCGCTCTAAATCATAAATATAGCCCAATGGAACAGGACAGAAGCCCAGAATTAAACCCACACTTCCTATCGTCAATTAATCTATGATAAAGGAGGCAAGAATATATAATACCTTGGTGAAAAGATAGTACTTTCAATAAGTGATGCTGGGAAAACTGGACCGCTATGAAATTAGAATATTCTCTAACACCATACACAAAAATAAACTCAACATGGATCAAAGACCTAAATGTAAGGCTAAACACTATAAAAGTCTTATGGGAAAACATAAGCAGAATACTCCTTGACATAAATTGCAGCAATATCTTTTTTGATCCATCTCCTAGAGTAATGAAAATGAAAATAAACAAATGAGATCTGATTAAACTTAAAAAGTTTTATATAGCAAAGGACACCATAAACAAAATGAAAAGACAATCCACAGAATGGGAAAAAAATATTTGCAAATGAAACAATAGACAAGGGATTAATCTCCAAAATATATAAAAAGTTTATGAAGCTCAATATTAAGAAAGCAAACAACCCAATCAAAAAATGGGCACAAAACTTCAATAGACATTTCTCCAAAGAAGGCATACAGATGGCCAAGAGGCACAGGAAAAGATATTCAACATCACTAATTATCAGAGAAATGCAAATCAAAACTACAGTGAGCTATCACCTTCCATTGATCAAAGTGGCCATCATCATAAAGTCTATAAATACAAGCACCCGAATGTTCACTGCAGCACAATTTACAATAGTCAAGACCTGGAAGCAATCTAAATGTCCATTAACAGATGAATGGATAAAGAAGATGTGATATAAATGAAATAATGCCATTTGCAGCAACATGGATGAACCTAGAGATTATCACACTAAGTGAAGTCAGACATAGAAAGACAAACATATGGTATCACTCTTTTGTGGAATCTAATTTTAAAAAATGATACAAATGAATTCATTTACAAAACAGAGACAGACTTACAGGTATCTAAAACAAACTCATGTTTTCCAAAGGGGAAACGTAGGGGAGAGGGATAGATAAATCAGGAATTTGGAGTTAACACACACTACCATATATCGGGTTGGCCAAAATGTTCACTTGGATTTTTCCTACCCAGCTTACACAAAAAAACCCTAACAAACTTTTTGGCCAATCCAATATAAGATAGATAATCAGCAAGGACCTACTGTACAGCACAGGGAACTCTACTTAACATTCTGTGATAACTTATATGAGGAAAGAATCTCAAAAAGAATGAATGTATGTATTACTGAATCACTTTGCTGTATACCAGAAACAAGACAACACTATAAATCAACTACACTTCAATTAAAAAAAAAAAATCTCTGCAGTGACAAGGAACTCATTATTCTGTGACATAGCAATTCCATTATTAAACTAATGGCTGGAAAGCTCCTTCTCTATTTCCATTTATTCATGTAACTGATATTTATTTAGCACCTATGATTGTGCTGGGTATTTCAGATCTAGTGGTGAACAAAATGAACTCAGTCCCTGGAGGTACAGAAGTTAAAATCTGCTTCCCTGTATCTTTGCTGTGGGTATGTGCAACTGGAAACAGTGTAGAACAAGAACAGTGCTTTTTTTCCTATAGGAGAGTCTTCTACAGTTTGTAGAGAAGCTTTAGATTTTTCCGTTACTAGCACAAATCATGGAGTCAGGGAGGATTTCTCAGCTGCAAGCAAGCAAACTAATGAACAAAAGCCCTGGCAAAGCATGCATCTATTTGAGACAAACGGAGCAGCTCAGTAACTTGAAGGGGCAGTGGAAGAATCAGGTCTGGAAAGAATAGAAAAGAGGCAGCTTTGGGAATCCAAACAGCAGAAACCAATGGACAGTCTTTTCAAGGTGCTGCTATTGTTTCGGCAACAACTGCTTTTAGTCTTTTGTCTCTGCTCAGGGATCAAATTATAAGCAGAGAGAATCAGATTGGTCTGGCTTGGATTCCATGCTCACTCCATGCTGGGAGTGGCAGTGGGAGCTCTTGATATTCACAAAGAATGAAGCAAAGTACGTTCCTGCAAAGAAAGATAAAGGAACTGCCGCCAGAAGAGGATGAATGGATGCTGATGGTGAAACCAACAAATGACCACAGAGATTACCACCTTAACCACCTGGAGTGCTCAGATGCTCTGCTGTGTCCGACTCTTTGAGACCCCATGGACTGCAGCCCACTAGGCTCCCCTGTCTGCGGGATTTTTCAGGCAAGAACATTGGAGTGGGTTGCCACTTCCTCCTCCAGGGGATCTTCCCGACCCAGACCTCGGGATCAAACCCATGTCTCCTGCATTGCAGGAGAATTCTTTACCACTGAGCCATCAGAGAAGCCCTAACCACTTGGAGACAGGGATGCAAAGAGGAACCTGGAGCTCCTCTCTTAGAAAGGAACACATGACGGCAAGGCCTGATAAGTTTATCTCATCTCTCTAGTAATAATCTTCAGGTCTGCCGTACCTTCCCTATCTGATGCTCAGGATCACCTAGATGACTTCTTCCTTGTTGGTTTTATTCCATCCCGGACTCATCATCCTGGAAGCACAGGAGGAGCCTGCCTGGCAGTGATGATGAAAACTTAGATTTGCATTCCGCTTTGCCTTTTGAAACCCACTGACTAAGGCACCAACAAGGCCTCAAACTTTCCCCTTACTTCCAAAAAAGCAAATTTACACACCAAGACTGTGATCCTCATTCATTCATCATTTCCCTGTTTTACCCACAGGCATGCTGTAAAGCCTTTTGTGAATGTAAATGAGCTTCTGCAAAGCTGCTAAGTCACTCAGTCGTGTCCGACTCTGTGCGACCCCGTGGACTGCAGCCTACCAGGCTCCTCCGTCCATGCAATTTTCCAGGCAAGCGTACTGGAGTGGGTTGCCATTGCCTTCTCCTAAATGAGCTTAGTTGGTTCCAAGTGCTCGTTCTTGGGAATCCAGCAGTCTTGCTAAAAGTACACACAGGAACAGTCGAGATTTTTGCTGGAGATTAATGTGAAGACTAAATATCTGTATATCTATTTTGTTGTTGGTTTTATTGTTCAGTCGGTCAGTCATGTCTGACCCTTTGTGACCACATGGATGGCAGCATGCCAGGCTTCTCTTCCTTCACTATCTCCCTGAGTTTGCTCAAACTCATGTCCATAGAGTCAATGATGCCATCCAACTATCTCATCCTCTGTCACCCTATTCTCCTTCTGCCTTCAATCCTTCCCAGCATTGTGGCCTTTTCTAACGAGTAGGCTCTTTGCATCAGGTGGCCAAAGTACTGGGGCTTCAACTTCAGTATCAGTCTTTCCAATGAATATTCAGGGTTGATTTCCTTTAGGACTGACGAAGCTTTAACTGTCTCCACTATTCTAGCAGATCCCAAGTTTTTTTGTAGATGACTACAGTATCCTTGGAAGAAAAGTTATGACCAACCTAGATAGCATATTCAAAAGCAGAGATATTACTTTGCTGACTAAGGTCTGTCTAGTCAAGGCTATGGTTTTTCCAGAAGTCATGTATGGATGTGAGAGTTGGACTGTGAAGAAGGCTGAGTGCCGAAGAATTGATGCGCTTGAACTGTGGTGTTGGAGAAGACTCTTGAGAGTCCCTTGGACTGCAAGGAGATCCAACCAGTCCATCCTGAAGGAAATCAGCCCTGGGATTACTTTGGAAAGACTGATACTAAAGCTGAAACTCCAGTATTTTGGCCACCTCATGCAAAGAGTTGACTCATTGGAAAAGACCCTGATGCTAGGAAAGATTGAGGGCAGGAGGAGAAGGGGATGACAGAGGATGAAATGGTTGGATGGCATCACTGACTCATGGACATGAGTTTGAGTGAACTCCAGGAGTTGGTGATGGACAGGGAGGCCTGGCGTGCTGCGGTTCATGGGGTCACAAAGAGTCAGACACAACTGAGCAACTGAACTCAACTGAACTGATACTTCATTGTACTATGGAGTCAGGGCAGAGCTGGTAGGAAGTCATAAGCCAGTTCCAGCTGTGCTTCCAACACTACTTAACACACTGTGTGTGACTCTGGGCATAACCTCTCTGGGTCTCAGTTTCCTCATTTGTAAAATGAAATGAGTAGATGAGAGGATTTCAAGGTCTTTCTCACTTTAAAACTATGACAGGAAATGACAAATGATATGATTCCATATGATGGGTCTGATAAAAGGATAAGGCAGTGACTTAATTAGCCAAGGACAACATAACTTTCATATTTAAATTCAAATTCTTTTGAGCCTAACAGATTTTTCTAAATGCTCAAGACAAAGCAACCATCAATTCATCTGAAATAAATATAGTATATCTGATCTCAGTACATCTTGTTTCTATTTCTCCAGAAAATTGGCAAAAGATCTCTCCAATATTTACTGGTAGCAGAGAAATTCAGTCTGGGAGCTGGCAGCCAGAGCACATGGCTGCTTACTATAAAATCCATACAGCCTATTTGGATTGCTCTAAAGGCATTACAGTCGGTTCTGTTTGAGCCTCTGTCTTGTAATGGCTGGATCAGAATGCCTCTTTTAAGAATAAACAGTGACTTCCTATACTCAACACAACCTAACTTGAAATATGAGTAAGAAGCTGCAGCTCGAGAAAGGTAAAAAGGAAAAAAAGAAAAAGGTCTCGGATGAAGGGGGTCCTGTTAGTTGTAGTGTGTGTGTTGGGATCTGGTCCAAGACTCTTCTTAGGAGCCCAGGTGCTTAGAAATGATTCTAGAAAGGAAAGCAAAGACTAGATGGGACAAATATAGCCTATTCATTTCTTGTCTTGAGGTACTTGTTCACGTTGGGTACATGGATCCAGGGAAGCCAGACACACAAAGGAAAGCACGAGGCACAGGGAATAAGCTGACTGGGTTCTGGCCTTGAGTTTGCATGGTGAAGGACAGCGTTTGAGTTAGACTTCCTCTCAGAGGACCGGGGCACTGGCTGAGGGACCCAAGAGGAGACGGGGTTTAGAATTCCAGCGTGGCAGGCGGGGCGCATGCTTTGTGAGCAGGCAACCAGTGCCGATGCATGGGCCTTCCGCTCAGAAGGACCCCATGTCTCAAGTCTAACTCTCTGTGGCCGCCATTTTGAAGTTTTTTAATAACTTAGAATAGCAAGGAGAGATAAGAAAGCCTTCCTCAGCAATCAATGCAAAGAAATAGAGGAAAACAACAGAATGGGAAAGACTAGAGATCTCTTCAAGAAAATTAGAGATACCAAGGGAACATTTCATGCAAGGATGGGCTTGATAAAGGACAGAAATGGTATGGACCTAACAGAAGCAGAAGATATTAAGAGGATATATTAAGATATTAAGAATACACAGAAGAACTGTACAAAAAAGATCTTCACGATCAACATAATCATGATGGTGTGATCACTCACCTAGAGCCAGACATCTGGAATGTGAAGTCAAGTGGGCTTTAGAAAGCATCACTACGAACAAAGCTAGTGGAGGTGATGGAATTCCAATAGAGCTATTTCAAATCCTGAAAGATGATGCTGTGAAAGTGCTGCACTCAATATGCCCACAAATTTGGAAAACTCAGTAGTGGCCATAGGACTGGAAAAGGTCAGGTTTCATTCAAATTGCAAAGAAAGGCAATGCCAAAGAATGCTCAAACTACTGCACAATTGCACTCATCTCACATGCTAGTAAAGTAATGCTCAAAATTCTCCAAGCCAGGCTTCAGCAATACGTGAACCGTGAACTTCCTGATGTTCAAGGTGGTTTTAGAAAAGGCAGAGGACCCAGAGATCAAATTGCCAACATCTGCTGAATCACTGAGAAAGCAAGAGAGTTTCAGAAAAAACACCTATTTCTGGTTTATTGACTATGCCAAAGTCTTTGTGTGTATCACAATAAACTGTGGAAAATTCTGAAAGAGATGGGAATACCAGACCACCTGACCTGCCTCTTGAGAAATCTGTATGCAGGTCAGGAAGCAACAGTTAGAACTGGACATGGAACAACAGACTGGTTCCAAATAGGAAAAGGAGTACGTCAAGGCTGTATACTGTCACCCTGCTTATTTACCTTCTATGCAGAGTACATCATGAAAAACGCTGGGCTGGAAGAAGCACAAGCTGGAATCAAGATTGGCGGGAGAAATATCAATAACCTCAGATATGCAGATGACACCACCCTTATGGCAGAAAGTGAAAAGGAACTAAAAAGCCTCTTGATGAAAGTGAAAGAGGAGAGTGAAAAAGTTGGCTTAAAGCTCAACATTCAGAAAATGAAGATCATGGCATCTGGTCCCATCACTTCATGGCAAATAGATGGAGAAACAGTGGAAACAGTGTCAAACTTTATTTTTTTGGGCTCAAAAATCACTGCAGATGGTGACTGCAGCATGAAATTAAAAGACGCTTACTCCTTGGAAGGAAAGTTATGAACACCCTAGATAGCATATTCAAAAGCATAGATATTACTTTGCCAACAAAAGTCTGTCTAGTCAAGGCTATGGTTTTTCCAGTGGTCATGTATGGTTGTGAGAGTTGGACTATGAAGAAAGCTGAGCGCTGAAGAATTGATGCTTTTAAAGTGTGGTGTTGGAGAAGACTCTTGAGAGTCCCTTGGACTGCAAGGAGATCCAACCAGTCCATCCTAAAGGAGATCAGTCCTGGGTGTTCATTGGAAGGACTGATGCTAAAGCTGAAACTCCAATACTTTGGGCACCTCATGCGAAGAGTTGACTCATTGGAAAAGACTGATGTTGGGAGGGATTGGGGGCAGGAGGAGAAGGGGACGACAGAGGATGAGATGGCTGGATGGCATCACTGACACGATGGACATGAGTTTGAGTGAACTCCGGGAATTGGTGATGGACAGGGAGGCCTGGCGTGCTGCGATTCATGGGGTCGCAAAGAGTCAGACACGACTGAGCGACTGAACTGAACTGTAGTTTTGAATTTGTTTTATAAGTGAAGTTGGATGGGACAGTGGAGCATGTCAGGGACTTGGGGCCTCAGCTCTTAAGTGATCTTGCTTTTCATCACCTTTTGCTAACTGCTTCATAGCTGGCAGCTCCCCCTAGTTCTCCAGCCTTCCCAGCAACCATAGGTTGGGGCCTGGGTGTGAAGCAGGAAGGGCTGGTGTCAGGCAAGCTCATGCCACACAGGGGCCACCTGTTGAATTGTGGGACTGGGTCATATCCATGCCTCAGGTGTCCTCAAGCACGATGGAGTGCAACATCAATCAGCAAATAAAAACGCCATGACAAGTCAAGAGAGGGACCACAGAAACAGAAGGGAAAAAGCTTTTTCTTTTTTCTATTTTCTGGCTGCACCTTGCAGTATCCAGGAACTCAGTTCCCTGCCCAGAGATCAAACCCATACCTCCCACAGTGGAAGCACAGTGTCTTAACCACTGGACCTCCAGGGAAGTTCCTTTTCTGATTTTTAAGCAAGAAGATTCACCTTTTCATTTTTCACTGGGCTCAACAGATTATGTAGCCAGCACTAGTAAGAGGGAAGGTGATAACTGTCCAAGAGTGAGTTAGCCTGACATCAGTACACAACAGGAAGGCAAGGCGAATACCAAATCCATTATGTAGGCCCCATGAAAATCATAATACAATTCTAGTAAGAATGCTACTATTATCTAATTTGATAGAAGAGAAAACTGAAGCATGCTTAAGTACTTGCTAGTGTTTGGCTGGTGATGACAGCTGAGATTCGGGTCAGGAAGCCTGCTTCCCGTGCTCCATGGAGCCCTGAGCTGAGCTGGGCTGACACGCTCATCAGTGAAGTGTTTCACTTGACTTTTCCAGACAGCTAAAAAAGGAACTTTCTACAAACCAAAACTTTTTGTTTTAATAATTTTGGGAGAACATTTGCCTTATATTTGTTACTTACTTCCTGCCTTATTAATTAATAGATTATTCTGAATATTTGGTTGTTGTTCAGTTACTAAGTCATGTCCAACTCTGCAACCCCATGGACTGCAGCATGCCAGGGTCCTTTCCAATAAGTTGACTCTTCATATTTGGTGGCCAATGTACTGGAGCTTCAGCTTCAGCATCAGCTCTTCCAGTGAATATTCAGGGTTGATTTCCTTTAGGATTGATTATTTTGATCTCCTTGCAGTCCAAGGGACTCTCGAGAGTCTTCTTTGGCACCACAATTCGAAAGCATCAATTCTTCAGCACTCAGCCTTTTTATGGTCCAGCTCTCATATCTGTACATGACTACTGGAAAAACCATAGCTTTGACCTAAGTGGACTTTGTCAGCAAAGTGATGTCTTTGCTTGTTAATATGTGATCTAGGTTTGTCACAACTGAACATAATCTATTCTTTTTCAAGGATGACACAGTACCTTATCCCAAGATAACCTTATTGAATACTTCTTATGTACGCGGCAATCTTTGAAGTCTTTTTTTCTTTTTTACAAATGTTAACTCATTTGAATCCTCATAACCATATGAGACAATTATAGATGAAGAAATCTAAGTTAAGAGAGGTTAATAAACACACACACACACACGTATCAATATATATGAAATAGATAACCAACAAGGATCTAGTGTATAGCACAGGGAACTATACTCAATATTTTGTAAAAGACCCTAAAAAAGAAAATACACACATATGCATAGAAAATGAATCACTTTGCTGTATACCTGAAACTAACACAGCATTGTAGATCAGCTATACTTCAATTTAAAAAAAGAGAGGTTAAGCTACTTGTCCCACTTTACCCAGCCAGCTGGTAACAATGGAACCCAGGCATCCAGGCCCCTGAGCAGACCCTCTCAAACAGGGAAAAGGAACCTCTTGATACTGTGCAGAGTAGAGTGAGGCTTTAAGAGCTTTACTCCCACCCCTAATGTTTTCAGACCAAGGGGTTATTTTAAGTCTTGTGTCAACTTTTCAGGATATCTGCCTTCTTTCTCACTGTCAGGCAGTTGGCTGGTAATTTTAGCTGGGTTTTGTTTCCAGTACTCATATTTATCACTTGATAAACACATGGAGTGCCTACTAGGTGCTCTGTCGTATGTGTCTGCTGGTTCCAACATCCTTGAAGGGAAGAACTAGCCCATTTCCCAGCACTGTGTGCCAGCTAGAATTTAACATGTGCTGCATGGAGAGACAGATGACCCTCTAATCAGCCTTGCTGTCTTTATTGGTTGGCCTTGCCAAGGTGATTTGGGGTGCTTTGAGGTCTTTTGTTGGTTAATGTTCATTTGTTTCTTGATTTTCAGTCAAGTTTTTAATAGTGTTGGTAAGTAGCATGGCAGATATTATTATCTGTAAGGGGAAAATACTTGGTATGAAATCTTAATTAAGCAAGTGGCTTGTCAGAATTCATTTGCAGGGTAACTGTACTATTTTCATGGTCTTTATTGAATAGTGTTACAGACATTTTTAAGTGGAAAATCAAACTCCACTGGGCTATTCTGAATTATTCTTCCCTTACAGCTCAACTTGCCTATAATACTTAGAATACTAAGCCTGAAGCTGGGAGGTACTTCATCTTTACACCTGTATATCCACCTCCCAATGTCTTTATGTGGAATGTGTTAATTGTTCAATGGTGTCCAACTCTTTGCAACCCCATGGACTGAAGCCTACCAGGCTCCCCTGTCCATGGAATTCTCCAGGCAAGAATACTGGAGTGGGTAGCCATTCCCTTCTCCAGTGGATCTTCCTGACCCAGGGATTGAACCCGGGTCTCCTGCTCTGCAGGCAGATTCCTTACTTTCTGAGCTTGTCTTGACCCTTGCTCATACCCAAATATCACATTGAAGTGAAGTTGCTCAGTCGTGTCCGAGTCTTTGCGATCCCATGGACTGTAGCCTACGGCTCCTCCATCTCTGGGATTCTCCAGGCAAGAATACTGGAGTGGGTTGCCATTTCCTTCTCCAGGAGATCTTCCCAACCCAGGGATTGAACCTGGGTCTCCCATATTGCAGGCAGACGCTTTATCATCTGAGCAACCAGGGAAGTCCATATCTTAATTCTGGCTTTTATGACTATCCAACTGGCCATAACTCTATATGAAGGCTTGAAAACCACTCCAATCTGATTCTTTTCTATTAACCTTATTTCAGTTCCTGGCCTTCATAGTCTTCTCCGGAAAAGCTGCTACCACACCCGAGACCTTATTCTTTGTGCCCGGCCCCATAATGGTATGCTGATTGGCAATCAGTTAGCAAGCCTATGGAGGCTTGGCAGTTTCTGGGTCCTAATAGTTCAGTCATCATGGAAATATCTAGAGCCTTGTGTATGCTTTGGAACATTGGCTGATGTTTGGATAGGAGGAAAACAGGCAAGAGATGAGTAAATTTCTTGAAACATCTTCATCTGTTTTTAAAAGGATAAACAAATTACTCTAGACTACCACCTAAGTCAGAGCTTGCAAACTGCGGATCCACAGGTTGGATTTGGGCTAAAGACACGTTTTGTTTGGTCTGCATCTTAAATTACAAAACTTTTAAATCAATTACTTTCATTTAAAAATCAAGAAATTTCACCAAAAATTTTCCAGACCTCTAACTTCCTTTGAAAATTGAGGACTCTGACAGCACTGGATGCATGTTCCTGCAGAGCAGCAGCTACTGAGAGTTGGGTAGCACCCAGCTATTTGGGACAGCACAGGCACTGTCCCCTTTCCTCACCCATTTGCTACCCAAATTGCTTACTTATGTGACTTGCCTGTGCCCTGGGGGCATTTGATTTTGTATATCCCCTACTATGAGAAAACGAAGGCAAGGCGGTAAGCTCAACAGTTCAGGGCCACAGCACCTCTGCTTAGTTTTCTGCTTAGTCAATATAACCTTAAAAATTAATACTGAAACGTAATACATGCTCATAAAAAATCAAAACCATATGGAAGTGGAAATTCCCTGGTTGTCCAGTAGTTAGGACTCTGCACTTTTACTGGCAAGAGCCTGAGTTCAATCCCTGATCAGTGAACTAAGGTCCCACAAGCCGAGCAGCATGGCCCCAAACAAAACAAGACAAAAAAGCCAAAGCCCCACAAAAAACAGAAGTGTATACAGTAAAAAGTATATGTCTGGTGACCTCATTGATCCAACTCCCTTTCCTCACTCTCCAGAAATAATACTGGTAACAGTAACTTTTGTATTCATTTAGAAATATTCCATGGATGTGATTTTTAATCCAACTGAAGTTATCTACTTTTTGCAAAACTATATGGGTATATAAATATTGGGTTCCATACACGTGCAAGAGTGCTATGGTATAGTAAAGTAATTATCTGTACAATTAACAAAAAATCTCGCTGAAATCTCCAAATATTAGAAAAATATGTTTTGTTTCAAATTATCTGGATAATTGCCTTAATTAGTCATCCTTTCAGCTCCTTTCTTTATGGAAGGATTCCATCCATTTATTAGACATAGACTCATTTTCTTCTGTGTCCAAGGTGCTGCTGCGTCACTTCAGTTGTGTCCAACTCTGTGCAACCCCATAGACGGCAGCCCACCAGGCTCCCCCATCCCTGGGATTCTCCAGGTAAGAACACTGGGGCGGGTTGCCATTTCCTTCTCCAATGCATGAAAGTGAAAAGTGAAAGGGAAGTCGCTAAGTCCAAGGTGCTCTAATCGGTAAAGTGGGAAATGCAGAGATGAACTGAAAATAAGATCAACAATATTAACATAAGAAAGAAAATGACTAATTTTTTTCAAAAGAAATGAGATGAAGAATGGATATATATGCCCTAGTTTTAGTGGACCAAATCTAAGATTTGAGGGATTGCAAAAATCCCAGGTATAAGCCCAAACTGGAAAGATGGAGCAAAACAAGTTCAGCTGTGCAGAGAGATGGGTGATGCAGACTCGGTAGGAGGTGGACCAGGCACGTGCTGAGCAGCGAAGTGAGGTACAAAGGCTGCTCAGAGGCGGGGCAGGACTTGCCAAGGTGCAGACCTGCAGGCACCAGGTCTGTGTTCAGGCAGGTAAAGACCATGCTGGGCACGACGGCCATTCCTCTTCACTCCCAAGTAGATTTCAATGACAATTTTACTAAAATGAGAGAGCTTCAAAAGTAGAAATAAAGTTAGAGATGTGCTCATGAGAGATTTAAAGAAAGAGAAATTTTGCCTTTGAAGTTTGTATCTCAGTTACCTGGAGACAATTTTTTGTTGTTGTTGAATATTCTCCTGGAATTACAGAATTGTAAAGGCTGCCAATCTTTAAGGAAAAAACCAAAGCCAAACCAAAACCCATGTGTTTACCTTAAGGCTTTTTTCTCTTATAGTTTTTCAGATCAGACAGTTAGGGCCTCTTGGAAATAGAAAATACTATTTGCTATAGATCTGTGGTTACTTGTGGATGGAGCACTAGGAGGGACCCACAGCACACCCCAAATTCTTTCTAAAGAAGTATCACTCTTCAAAAATCGTTAATTTAAAAAAATCCTTAATTTTGATCTCCAGCAACTGGATGCTTTCATATGCTCAACATGGATGAGAGTTACTCAATTCTAGTTTTGACATATATAGTGGCTACCTAAGATACTAACACTGGATAAAGCTTTGTGAAGCCTACATGAGCATCTCTGAACTATTTTTGCAATTTCTTGTGACTCTTAAACTATTTCAAAATATGAGGTGTTTTTTTTTTTTTTTTGCCACACTGCATGACATGGCATCCAGGACCTTAGACCAGGGATGGAAACCCTGAACTGCTGGGGAAGTTCCTAAAGTTATTTTTCAAACGGTCACATGACAAATTTTCATTTTGCTTTAAAATGTTGTATCTTTTGTTTTGAACGCCTCAGTTAGAGGTTCTAACTTAAAGACCTCTTAAATGATTTTATTGATAACGCTAACTGAAATATTAAGGAAGTTGTTTGAATTAGTTGAGCAAAAATATCTGTTATTAGAGGAAGAGCCTTTTATTTCCTCTGAGCCACAGAGGCTGGAGTTCTTCAGTGAAAAACCTCACAGGCTAATAGGGCAGTCTCAATTTCTCTTTGCTTTGCTTTAGCACTTCAGGTATAAATAATGAATGTTTTCACAATAATCCTATTAGTCAACATTTTTGGATATTTTGTCTAAATAGTATATGAAGAGAGCTGTTTAAAATATCAGCAGTGCCATAATTAACAGCTATTTGTATCAGTTTTCCCAAAAGGTTTTTCTTTCAACAACACATGTTATACCAGTCTATACATATGTTATATTATATAATAAATTACATAAAGCCAAATAATGGCTGATTTCCTTAATTCTGTATTTTTAAAATGCTCTAAATCCACTTAGAAACACACTACAGTCCTTTAAAAAATGTAATGCTTTGGTGGTGCATGGGGATGACCCACAGAGATGTTATGGGGAGGGAGGTGGGAGGGGGGTTCATGTTTGGGAACACATGTAAGAATTAAAGATTTTAAAATTAAATTAAAAAAAAAGTTAAAAAATAAAAATAAAAATAAAAAAAATAAAAAATGTAATGCTTTGGTCTCCAAAATAGGATCCACATGTTCCAGGATATGTTCAGGCTGATTCACACTGTCTAATTTGAAAAATTTAGATGTGATCCAAAGCAGTGGTAATATCAATATACCTGGGCCAATGGTATTCAAAAGTTTTAGCCAACATTTCTCCACAAGAATTTCCATAATAGATTAAGAAATTTTTTCTGATATTCATATTTCTGGTAGGTAGTGACTGTTCTTTGTGAGGGACACATATCAGTAATTTACATATTTCTATAATTTTGTAAAAAAAAAATACTATGACCTTGTTAGTGAATCATCAGAGTAACTGCTCATCTTTTGCATTCAAGAAAACATATAATTTCTAGTTAGAAAGGATTTGATGTTATCCAGTCCAAATGAGAGCCAAAGCTTGAATTTGCTTTTTGAAATTGTTACTAAGCATTCCTCCACTTTAGAATTTCATGCTATGATCTGCAGAGCCCCAGGCTCTCAGAGGCAGTGTTTCAAGGGTTACTATAGGGAGGAAGTGGGTGGGTGGGTGGGTGGGGGGGACTGGGGAAAGTGAATGCTAACCTGGCATAGATCCAGTTGTCCTCATTCACTCGTTGAACAAGAGCAGCTGGGTTAGCATCTGATTCACTTAATCAGCTTCTGCATCCAATTTAATTTGTAGAAAAGTATTCCATTGCTTAAAGAAGGGACTCTTGAGCTGAGTCTTAAGGATGTATAGGAGTTAGCCTTGCAAAAATATGGCATTTGGATATAACCATTTGAGTGCAAAATATGTCATCTTAAATAAGCTACAGAGGAGTAATGTTAGAGAAAATGGCAGACTAAGGAACTCCAAAAATTCTTTATAAAAGGAATAAGAAAAGAGCTAAAACTTTTCAGCCAACTTTTCCCAAACTCTATATATAAACCCAAGGCTTGCAGCAATCTAAGGAGTGTTTATTCAGGAAAAATGGCCCAGTCTAAGTAAAAACAGTAAGATTTGTGGCATTGTAACTTGCCCTCTTCCAACGCCCCTTCTCTAGCTCCATGGTAGCCTTGAAAACCAACAGCCTGCAATCATGTTGATAATTAGCCCCCTGGAAGCCGCTGGAAGTTGCAGAATGGAGCTGGACATCCTTCAAAGCCTTATTTCCAGAGAATTATCATCATCTAACTTGTCTTGAGAAACCTATATGCAAGTTAGGAAGCAACAGTTAGAACTGGACATGGAACAACAGACTGGTTCCAAATAGGAAAAGGAGTACGTTAAGGCTGTATATTATCACCCTGCTTATTTAACTTATATGCAGAGTACATCATGAGAAACGCTGAGCTGGAAGAAACACAAGCTGGAATCAAGATTGCCAGGAGAAATATCAATAACCTCAGATATGCAGATGACACCACCCTTATGGCAGAAAATGAAAGGGAACTCAAAAGCCTCTTGATGAAAGTGAAAGAGGAGAGTGAAAAAGTTGGCTTAAAGCTCAACATTCAGAAAACGAAGATCATAGCATCTGGTCCCATCACTTCATGGGAAACAGATGGGGAAACAGTGGAAACAGTGTCAGACTTTATATTTTTGGGCTCCATAATCACTGCAGATGGTGACTGCAGCCATGAAATTAAAAGACGCTTACTCCTTGGAAGAGAAGTTATGACCAACCTAGATAGCATATTGAAAAGCAGAAACATTACTTTGCCAACAAAGGTCCATCTAGTCAAGGATATGGTTTTTCCATTGGTCATGTATGGATGTGAGAGTTGGACAGTGAAGAAAGCTGAGCACCGAAGAACTGATGCTTTTGAACTGTGGTGTTGGAGAAGACTCTTGAGAGTCCCTTGGACTGCAAGGAGATCCAACCAGTCCATCCTAAAGGAGATCATTCCTGGGTGTTCATTGGAAGGACTGATGCTGAAGCTGAAACTCCAGTACTTTGGCCACCTCATGTGAAGAGTTGACTCATTGGAAAAGACTGATGTTGGGAGGGATTGGGGGCAGGAGGAGAAGGGGACGACAGAGGATGAGATGGTTGGATGGCATCACCAACTCGATGGACATGAGTTTGGGTAAACTCCGGAAGTTGGTGATGGACAGGGAGGCCTGGCGTGCTGTGATTCATGGGGTCGCAAAGAGTTGGACACGACTGAGCGACTGAACTGAACTGATCTGGTGGTCCCCGGAAGACCCTACTTGCAAGGCTATCTATATCTGACATGACTCAGTATGGAATTCATCTAGTGGGAAGAGCATTTTCCACAGGGGTATTTCTACAGTTAGTGACAGTTGTTCAACTTTTTGACTATGAGGGGTGATAGAAGAAATTGGGATAAACAATAGGCTAACCAAAAAGCTTTAAAGGAAAATATAGGGAGTAAGATGTCCATAGGGACTTTGAAAAGCTCTGACATATTCCTAAGAATCTAGAAAGTCATGCATGTATGGGGCTATTTATGCCCAGAACTCCATGAATGCTGTGGCAAGGCCCAACATTAGCTTCAGCTCTAGATAACCTTGAGGGCCTGCAGAAATAGAAAGTGCAGGCTAAGGTAGAGTTGTTAACTTCCTGAATGAGCATTGAAGGCATGCTCCCACATACAGAGAGCTTGTTGGCAAAGACTGGGAGATTTTTTTGGTTCCAGGTACTGAAGGAGACTGCAACAACCACGTACAACAAAGAACACAGACCTTGTTTTTCAGAAAAGTCACTAAAACAAACAAATAGCAACAACAGATGCGGAAAGGGGAGAGAACCTGATTTCCAGAGTTGCCACAATTGATTATTAGATGTTCCAATTTTTAACAAAAAAATTACAAGTGTGCCAAGAAATAAGAAAACATGGGCCTTTAAACAGGAAAGAAGATAGCAAATAATAGGAATTGTCCCTGGGGAAGCTCAGATGTTAAAACCACCGGAGACTTCAAATCAGGTATTAGCGAATAAATGTGTGAAAAGATGCTCAACATTATGAGTTGTTAGAGAAATGCAAATCTAAAGAATCATACCCATTAGGATGGCCATGATAAAAAAGGTAATAATAAATGTTGACGAGAATGTAGGGAAATAGGACTCCTCATATATTCCTGATTGTAATGTAAAATGGTACAGCTACTCTGGAAAACAGTTGAAAGGTCCTCAAAATGTTTAACATAGCATTACTGTACAAGCCAACAATTCCACTTCAAGGTATATATACAAAAGAATTAAAAACATATACTAAAGCAAAAAATTTTACATGGATGTTGATAGCATCATCACGTATAGTGCCCTACCAGGCCATATATCCATCAACTGACGAATGGACAAACAAAATGTGCTATATGCATAGAACAGAATATTATATAATCATAAAAAGGAAAGAAGGGCTCGTATATGATACAACATGGGTGATCTTTATGATAGTTTTAAGTGTCAACTTGACAGGATCACAGGTGCCAGGATATATGGCTAGACATTCTTTTCACATGAGTCTGTGAGAGTGTTTCCAGGTGGGATAAGCATTTGAATTGTAGACAGTAAAGACAGTAAAGGACAGATTGTCCTTCTCAGCGTGGGTGGACATCATCCAGTCTACTGAGGGCCTGACTAGAACAGGAAGGCACAGGAAGGAAGGCTTTGCTTTTCTGCCTGACTGGGTGAACGGAAGCATTGGTCTTCTCTTGACCTTGGTCTGAAAATTGCACCACTGCCTTCCCTGGTTCTCACGTCTTTGGATTCAGACTGAACTACCCCCATTGGCTTTCCTGGGTCTCCATTTTGTAGACAGTGACCATGGGACTTGGGACTTCATTCATATGACATGTCCAGAACAGGCAACACCAGAGAGACAGGGCATAAATTAACACTGCCCGGGGTCATGGAGTGGGGAGGGCAGAAAAGGGAATGAGGTGTGATTCTGATGGGCATGGTGTTCCTTTCTGTGGTGATGAAAATGTTCTGTAATTAGACAGTGGTGATTGTTGCCCAACTTTATGAATTGTGTACTTTAAGAGGGTGAATTTTATGATTTGTTAATTATATCTCAATGGCTCAGTCAGTAAAGAATCTGCTTGCAATACATGAGACCCGGGTTCAATTCCTGGGTTGGGAAGATCCCCGGCGAAGAAAATGGCAACCCACTCCAGTATTCTTGCCTGAGAAATCCCATAGACAGAGAAGCCTGGAGGGCTACAGTTCATGGAGTTGTAAGAGTCAGACATAACTTAGTGACTAAACCACCAGTTATATCTCAATAAAATATAAAATAAGCTCAGTACTCAAAAAACGAAGATCACAGCATCTGGCCCCATCACTTCATGGCAAATCGATGGGAAAACAATGAAAACAGTGACAGACTTTATTTTCTTGGGCTCCAAAATCACTGTGGATGGTGACTGCAGACATGAAATTAAAAGACACTTGGAAGAAAAGCAATGACAAACTTAGACAGTCTATTAAAAAACAGAGATATCACTTTGCCTACAAAGGTCCATGTAAGTCAAAGCTATGATTTTTCCAGTAGTCATGTACAAGTGTGAGAGCTGGACCATAAAAAAGGCTGAACACCAAAGAATTGATGCCCTCAAACTGTGGTGTTGGAGAAGACTCTTGAGAGTCTCTTGGACAGCAAGGAGATCTAACCAGTCCATTCTAAAGGAAATCAACCCTGAATATTCTTTGGAAGTACTGATGCTGAAGCTTAAACTCCAATACTTTGTCCACCTGATGCCAAGAACTGACTCACTGGAAAAGACCCCGATGCTGGGAAAGATTGAAGGCAGGAAGAGAACAGGATGATAGAGAATGAGATAGTTGGATGGCATCACCAACTCAATGGATGTGAGCTTGAGCGAACTCTGGGAGACGGTGAAGAACAGGGAAACCTGGGGAGCTGTAGTCCAGGGGATCGCAAAGAGTTGGACACAAATGAGCAACTGAACAACAACAGCATATTACATGGGCTTCCCAGGCGGCACTAGTGATAAAGAATCTGCCTGCCAATGCAGGAGATGCAAGAGACACAGGTTCGATCCTTGGCTTGGGAAGATCCTCTGGAGTAGGAAATGGCAACCTGCTCCAGTATTCTTGTCTGGGAGATCCCATTGATAGAGGAGTGTAGCAGGCTACCGTCCATGGGGTTGCGAAGAGCTGGACATGACTGAGCACGCACACACACACACACACACACACACACACAACATAGACTGCACTAAAATTATGTTAACGATGTGAGAAACTCTGTTTTTCAAACATAACCTTATGAAAAAGATGAGTAACGAATGGAAGAAAAGAACATTAAGCATTCAATGAAGAGGATTCCTTGGTGGTCCTGTGGCTAGGACCATGCTTTTACTGGCAAGGACTTGGATTCAATCCCTATCCGGGGAATTAAGATGCCACAAACCTTGTAGTGTGGCAAAAACGAAACAAAACAAAACAAAAAAACCCACAACAATAACTGCCCCCCCCCCCAACCTGCTCACAAATCCCACTATACTGGCTAAAATAAAAAGACTGGCTGTGGGTAGGCTGAAAAATGCCCCCTCACAAAAGCTATCCACCTCCTAGTTCATGGAACCTGAGACTGTTACCTTCCTTGATCATAAAAGGGGAAGGATGTCTTTGGAGATGTAACTGAGTTGATGATCTTGAGAAGATTCACTAGGTGGGCCCTAAATGTCATCACAAGTGTTTTTATGAGAGAGAGGCACAGGGAGATTCCACAGACGGAAGAGGAGGAAGAAATGTGACCACAGAGGTGGACGTGGATGATGTAGCCAGAGGTCAAATGCAGGCAACCACGAGAAGGTGGAGGAAGCACAAAGCGGTCTCTCTTACAGCTTCAGAGGGAGTGCGGCCCCATCAACATCTTGATTTCAACCCAGCGATACTGGTTTGGACTTCTGGCCTTTAGAACTATGAGAGAATAAATTTCTATTGTTTTAAGACACCAGATTCACAGGAATTTGTTTCACTAGTCATAGGAACTAGTACATTGATCGCATCAAATGGCATAATCACTTTGGAAAATAGTGACAGTTCCTTAAAGTGTTAAATATGCACTGTTAAACGATCCAATCATCCCACTTGTAGGGAAATGAAAGTACATATCCATACACAAGACTAGTACATGAATATTCACAGAAAATAGTTTCAAACTGGAGACAACCTCAACATTTATCAACAGGTAAAGGTTAACAAATTATGGCATATACATACCATGGAATACTACTCAGAAATGAAGCCAACTATTGATATATACTATAATGTGGATGAACGTCAAAGTAACTATTTTGAGTAAAAGGCCAGACCTCAAAACAAGGGTACACTTCATAATTCCATTTATATAGAATTCTAGCAAATGCAGACCAATCTATGGTGACAGAAAGAGGATCAATGGTTACCTGTGCAGGGAGGTAGGGCTAAGAGGGCATGAGCTGATAACTATGCTTATGATCTTCACTATGGTGCTGGTTTCACAGATGTAGAGTCAGACAGAACTTATCAATTTCTATAGTTTAAATTAGAAACTTACTATGCATCAATAAAACTGATAAAAAAGTAAGTGCATGTGAAAGGTCACACGCAGGGAGTGTGAGAGTTTCCTGGAGCTGATGCCCTAGAGACTGAAACTTAATTCTTGATTCAGTCTGATAGTCTTGCCACTTTAATTTTGGGAATGAACGCTGCTTTGAACCAGGGTTAGAGTTTGGAGCTCTAATGTTCTAGAAACAGAAGCACATTTGGAACACTGGTCTAAGAGCCTTAGACATCCTGGGATATTTCCTATTCCACCTGATGACTGGTCCTTGAAGATGAGTGTGCAGGCACCCTTTGGTATGTGCAAAGTGGTGATCTAGAGAGACAGATGACACAGGTAGGCCGATGCCAAAGCTAGAGCCACGTAGGCATAAAACTGGGGCTACAGGAGATGACTGGGGGTGCAGCACGCAACAGTAGAGAGAGTAGAGAAGGGTCTAATTTATCTGACAAACCTTATTCTGTGAGTGTGATCTCTAGCACTTCAGGGGCAACAAAAACATCTAGAGGTAATCGGGCACTTCCTGCCGTTTCCTGAACTGCTTCACATATCCACAAATCATATTGATGGGTCCCCAAAGCACCTACTTAAAATAGCAAACGAATAGTTGAGGAGATAATTTAGTGGATTAAATGCCAGAAGCACATTCTTGAAATACGCACTCCCCTTTGCATATGCTTGACTTCTCTTTGTTATTATAAACCGTAGATTCTAGCTGAAGTGATCTGCCTAAAGCTCTGAGGAGGTATCTAGCAGGCCAGCAATGGACTGTCTCTTGTGCTACAGAATCTGACACAATTCAACTGTGGAGACACATGCTATTTAGCTTTACAAGGTATTATTTTGATTTGTAAAACTGATTAGCCTCTTCAGCTCCAAGCTATTGATCATTTAAATCTTTTTGCAACAAAAAACATGAATTGGTTCTTTTTGTAAAATGTATGACAAATGCTGATTGTATGGGCTAGGATAAATCAAGCAATGTACTGGAAAATAAGCCACATTAAACATAACTAGTCTTGCATTTAAATGACAAATGGCAATGGTCTCCATACAGCCATGTATTTGTTACAAAAGCAAACTGGGTCTGCTCGCCTGGGAGCAGTAAAGCCAATCTATTGCCACTGGGTTTTGGTGAAGCAAAGTGCAGTGTTTATTGTAAGGTGCCAAGAAAGGAGTGCAGGCAGCTAGTTTTCAAAAGGCCCAAAGTCCCCAATGGCTTTCAGAGAAAGGTTTTCAGAGACAGGGGAGGGAGAAGGGTTGTGAGGTATGTGATCAGTTTGTGGATATCCTTCTGATTGGTTGATGGTGAGGTAATTGGAAGTCAACATCCTCAGTCTTTAGGTTCCAACCATTCTGGGGTCTATCTGCTGGTGGTCAGCATACAGTTAACTTTTCTCACCTGGTGGGGGTTTTAGTATCTGCAAAACAGCGCAAAGGATGTGGCTCAGAATATTATCTGTAGCCCTTGAGGAGGACTTTGTTTAATGGCTAATCTATTATTATTTTTGTTGTTTGACTATTTTCCTTTCTTTCTGCATTTTCTCATTACTCTGATAAAATGTATTCTTTGAAACTCAGGGAAGGCCTAGGAGGCTAAAGTTGTTCTACAAGAGGCAGGCAGAGGACACAAGGAGAGGTCTGTCCTGTGAAGCACGCATAGGGTCATTCCTGGTTATGTACTGAGAAGTAAGCCTAGTAGCTATTTTAAATCTTCCAGGCAATTTTAATTTCTCCTGAATGGGCTTATCATTTCATTATTTCATGTGATATTTCTAACTGGTAACCATAAGTCATTTTTTATTATGCAAAGGATTCTGGTGGTGATGAATGTGGCAGTTGCTCTCTTGGTCAGTAAGATGGATTCAGGGGTTGCCAGGTGTTTGACTAGTTGAATGTGTCTCTTTCTGCCTTTTATAAGAGAGAGTTCAGTTCAGTCGCTCAGTCATGTCTGACTCTTTGCAACCCCATGGACTGCAGCACGCCAGGCCTCCCTGTCCATCACCAACTCCCGGAGTTTACTCAAACTCATGTCCATTGAGTCGGTGATGCCATCCAACCATCTCATCCTCCGTCGACCCCTTCTCCTCCTGCCCTCAATCTTTCCCAGCATCAGGATCTTTTCCAATGAGTCAGCTCTTTGCATCAGGTGGCCAAAATATTGGAGTTTCAGCTTCAGCATCAGTCCTTCCAATGAGTATTCAGGACTGATTTCCTTTAGGATGGACTGGTTGCATCTCCTTGCAGTCCAAGGGACTCTTCAAGAGTCTTCTCCAACACCACAGTTCAAAGGCATCAATTCTAATAAATAAATAAATAAAAGCATCAATTCTTTGGCACTCAGCTTTCTTTACAGTCCAACTCTCATATCCATACATGACTACTGGAAAAACCATAGCTTTGATTAGACGGACCTTTGTTGGCAAAGTAATGTCGCCACTCTTTAATATGCTGTCTAGGTTGGTTATAACTTTTCTTCCAAAGAGCAAGAGTCTTTTAATTTCATGGCTGCAGTCCCCATCTGCAGTGATTTTGGAGCCCCCCAAAATAAATTCTGTCACTGTTTCCACTGTTTCCCCATCTATTTGCCATGAAGTGATGGGACCGGATGCCATGATCTTAGTTTTCTGAATGCTGAGTTTTAAGCCAACTTTTTCACTCTCCTCTTTCACTTTCATCAAGAGGCTACTTAGTTCTTCTTCACTTTCTGCCATAAGCGTGGTGTCATCTGCATATCTGAGGTTATTGATATTTCTCCCAGCAATCTTGATTCCAGCTTGTGCTTCATCCAGCCTAAATGGAGACAGTACATTTTCTTAAATCAGACAGATTTCTTGTTTCCATCATTTCCAGTTAGTCATTGAAATAGCTGTTTATTGGTAACTTTCAATAAAAATGATCATTGTTTCTATTTTTTGTCCCTATTTTATGTCTCAGTAGTCACTTTAAGTACTTGAAAGATATATTCAAACATAAAGTACAAAAAGGAAGATTTAAATTGTTTTTAATCTTGAGAAATCCAGAAAAGCAAGTCAAGGGCAGTGTATTGTCATAGGATTGGTGTCAAATGGGTGATTTTGATAATTGCCTCTGTTATTTTCTAATTTGAATACCTTACACTGCAAAAAAAAGTTTGAAAATAGAATAGAATACTATATGTATTTTTTGGCATGTGGACCTGGTTGAACTTTTGGTGCTCATGGGGCAGTTCTTTACTTTGTTACATTTAGAGATTTTTCTCCTCCAACCAACTCATTT
This sequence comes from Capricornis sumatraensis, assembly GCF_032405125.1. Classification (NCBI taxonomy): domain Eukaryota; kingdom Metazoa; phylum Chordata; class Mammalia; order Artiodactyla; family Bovidae; genus Capricornis; species Capricornis sumatraensis. The sequence goes on along the minus strand of NC_091070.1, from coordinate 99,280,233 downwards.
AATGAGTGGTCCTAGAAAACCCTTCATTGGCATCTTCCTTTTCTTCCTCAAGGCTGCTGCTGCTAAGTCGCTTCAGTCGTGTCCGACTCTGTTCGAGCCCTATGCTTTTGGAGCCCCCAGGAAGCAGAAAGCTGACTGCCTTCTCAGAAAGACGGGAAGCCTGGGCACACCTCCATAAGCCTATTTTTTTTTTTAATTTCTTTTTTTTTTTTTTTAAAAGACCTCTAATCAAAGAAACTAAAGTTCAAAACAAAATCAATTGAAATTCTTGATTGAAACAAGATTGGGATAATAGCCTCCAATCTAGAACTGCTTTGTAAGCAGAACCTATTTTAGTGTCTGATTAGTCAGATTATTCACTCACTGCAGGTTTGTATCAGAGCAGAATAACCTATCTCCTGGATGTGAAAAACTAAAGAAAGAAAAAAAGGTGGAGAAATAGATGAGTCAATCCTAGGAGACCAAAAATACACCTTGAGAGATGGTCAACATTTCAAAGGCTCGCTTATACTCTTCTGTAGCAAGTTAATAAACACGCTGTGGTGCTTGGCTCCAGAAGCCGACCTGTGCTAGCAGGGTTTTCTCAGTTGAGAGCTGTCTTCTCTGGTGGATTTCAGGTTTGTGTCCTCTTGCTGCCACTACAGGTCCTGCTGTCTAATGGTCCCCTGTGAGGTGATCTGCTTGGCAGCAGGGACTTTGGCAAGTCCCAGCAAAGATGTCAGAAAGGAGCCATGAAAACATCTAACTTGGGATGAACCTTTTTGCTAGGTCATGTCTGACTCTGCAATCCCATGGACTGCAGCATGCCAGACTCCTCTGTCCTCTACTGTCTCCCAGAGTTTGCTCAAATTCATGTCCATTGAGTTGGTGATGCTGTCTAATCATCTCATTCTCTGTAGCCCGCTTCTCCTCTTGCCCTCAGTCTTTCCCACCATCAGGGTCTTTTCCAATGAGTCAGCTTTTTGTACCTTATCCAGTGAGTCAGCTCTTCGCATCAGGTGGCCAAAATGTTGGAACTTCCACTTCAGCAACAGTCCTTTCAATTGTTGTTAAATTTCACTTTCTGGTTGGAAACTCAAGTAGTTCTAAACCAGCTACCCTCATCTCTAAGCCCTGAGGGTTATGTTAAATACCCTGCATGTGACCCTATCCACCCTCCAAAAGGAGTCTGGGTCCTACCTGATGACCTCAAATTACTATCATGAGATTAACCCTTTACCATTCTTTCCTCTAATCAGAACTTTCATATTTTAGCTCTTTAGCCCCTAAATTCTCAGTTTTGCTTTTAACAATCTCTGTCTGACTGATACTTTCCTCAAAGGATAGAAAAAGAATTAACCAGAAATACTGATACTTGAAAGGGGTTAGTGTCAGCTACAACACACAAAATCATCTGCTGGTTACAGAAGGCATCTTGGTGCAAAAACCCCAGAGTCACAAAAGCAATCTCTCTGGACCTCAGTTTCTTCATCGGTAAAATGAGGAGGTAGACTACTGAAAGTTTTGAGTTTTTTCTGATTTTGAAGAATCAGCAGATAACTTTTAAATTAGGATTTTAGGGTCTTGTATTTGCTTAAGTCATACACCATTTTTTCTCTCGTTTTTATTGATTTCTCCTATATTAGAAAATGACTATTAATTTGGTAGACATTTATTAAACCTGATGTGAAGAGCCAACTCATTGGATGGAGGATAAAATGGTTAGATAGCATCACCGACTCAATGGACACAAATCTGAGCAAACTCTGGGAGATGGTGATGGACAGGGAAACCTGGCATGCTGCAGTCCGTGGGGTCACAAAGAGTTGGACATGACTGAGTGACTGAACAAAAATAAACATTTATTAAATGCCTAGACTGGATCAGGCACTCTTATGGCTGCTGAAAGTACAAACACCTTGCCCTCAAGGAGCTTGTGGTCTAGTTAACAGATGCCCTTGTCCTTTCTTCCCCCATCTCCTGTGTTAGTAAATTATTATTATTATCTATCCATCTCATTCAGGTCCCTTCTCTGTCTCCTCTGATGGTTCCCCTTCCTTCTAGAATATTCAATTAATACTGGGTATCAGTCATCCCTCTGTCCTTATTTCCCAACACTTCTCTACTAAAGGCCATTAAATATTAATCTTCAAAAAAATGCATATTCCCTTGATTTCGCTGACCTTTTGGCCTTAAGCTATTCTGTCACACCAACAGTCAGGACAATAATGCAAGGCACAGACATGGAAGTTCTCGTATTTCTTTACCAAGAAGATTCATCACATCTCCCTCAACCTGCACTAGCCATTTCCACTTCATTCTTAGCTCTCAGGTTTTACAATATTTTTACATATTTATGTGTATTTGCTTTTGCCTCTGCTGGGTCTCTATTGCTGCTTTTCTACAGTTGTGGTGCTCAGGGCTCTCATTTCAGTGGCTTCTCTTGTTGCAGAGCGCGGGCTCTAGGTGAGCGGCTTCAGTAGTTGGGCCGCGTGGCCTCAGTAGCTGTGGTGCACGGGCTCAGTTGCTCTATAACTAAGATATGGGATCTTCCTGGACCAGGGACCAAACCTATGTCTCCTTCACTGACAGGCAGGATTCTATGCCGCTGAGCCACCAGGGAAGCCCCTCGCGTGTGTGTGTTTGTTGCTCAGTCGTGTCCAACTCTTTGCGACCCCATCGTGTAGCCTGGCAGGCTCCTCTGTCCGTGGGATTCACCATGCAAGAATACTGGAGTGGGTTGCCATTCCCTCCACCAGGGGAAGCCCCTTAGCCTTACACTTTGTCTCCACTTGAATCTTCATCCGTCTTTCACACTACTCATGGAACCTGGTTTCTGTATTAGTTTCCTAGGGCTGCTGTAAGAAATTACCACACACTGTGAAAGATGATGCTGTGAAAGTGCTGCACTCAATATGCCAGCAAATTTGGAAAACTCAGCAGTGGCCACAGGACGGGAAAAGGTCAGTTTTCATCCCAATCCCAAAGAAAGGCAATGCCAAAGAATGCTCAAACTACTGCACAATTGCACTCATCTCACATGCTAGTAAAGTAATACTCAAAATTCTCCAAGCCAGGCTTCAGCAATACATGAACCGTGAACTTCCTGATGTCCAAGCTGGTTTTAGAAAAGGCAGAGGAACCAGAGATCAAATTGCCAACATCTGCTGGATCATCAAAAAAGCAAGAGTTCCAGAAAAACATCTATTTCTGCTTTATTGACTATGCCAAAGCCTTTGACTGTGTGGATCACAATAAACTGTGGAAAATTCTGAGAGAGATGGAAATACCAGACCACCTGACCTGCCTCTTGAGAAATCTGTATGCAGGTCAGGAAGCAACAGTTAGAACTGGACATGGAACAACAGACTGGTTCCAAATAGGAAAAGGAGTACGTCAAGGCTGTATATTGTCACCCTGCTTATTTAACTTCTACGCAGAGTACATCATGAGAAACGCTGGGCTGGAAGAAACACAAGCTGGAATCAAGATTGCCGGGAGAAATATCAGTGACCTCAGATATGCAGATGACACCACCCTTATGGCAGAAGGTGAAGAGGAACTAAAAAAAACCTCTTGATGTAAGTGAAAGAGGAGAGTGAAAAAGTTGGCTTAAAGCTCAACATTCAGAAAACGAAGATCATGGCATCTGGTCCCATCACTTCATGGCAAATAGATGGGGAACCAGTGGAAACAGTGTCAGACTTTATTTTTTTAGTCTCCAAAATCACTGCAGATGGTGACTGCAGCCATGAAATTAAAAGATGCTTACTCCTTGGAAGAAAAGTTATGACCAACCTAGATAGCATATTCAAATGCAGAGACATTACTTTGCCAACAAAGGTCCATCTAGTCAAGGCTCTGGTTTTTCCAGTAGTCATGTATGGATGTGAGAGTTGGATTGTGAAGAAGGCTGAGCACTGAAGAATTGATGCTTTTGAACTGTGGTGTTTGAGAAGACTCTGAGAGTCCCTTGGACTGCAAGGAGATCCAACCAGTCCATTCTGAAGGAGATCAGCCCTGGGATTTCTTTGGAAGGACTGATGCTAAAGCTGAAACTCCAGTACTTTGGCCACCTCGTGCAAAGAGTTGACTCATTGGAAAAGACTTTGGCTGGGAGGGATTGGGGGCAGGAGGAGAAGGGGACGACCGAGGATGAGATGGCTGGATGGCATCACGGACTCGATGGACATGAGTCTGAGTAAACTCCGGGAGTTGGTGATGGACAGGGAGGCCTGGCGTGCTGTGATTCATTGAGTCGCAAAGAGCTGGACACGACTGAGCGACTGAACTGAACTGAACTGAACTGTGTGGTTTAAAATAACAGAAATGTATTGTCCCACAGTTCTGAAGGCTAGAAGTCCAAAGCCAAGGTGTTGGCAGAGCCTCCAAAGACTTCATAAGGACCCTTCTTTGCCTCTTCTGATTTCTGGGGGCCGCTGCCAGTCCTTGGTTCTCCTCACAGATGCATCACTAAAACGTCTGCCTTCATTGTCACATGGCCTTCTCACCTGTGTCTCTGTCTGTGTCCAAATTTCCCTCTTCTTATAAGGACACTGGATTTAGGACTCACCCTAATTCAGTATAACCCCATCTTAGCTTTATTACATCTGCAAAGACCCTATTTGTGTATCTCTCTGTCTCTCTTTTTCTCCTGTTGGATATATCCTATTGGCTCTGTTGCTCTGGTGGAATCATTAATAATGTAGCATGTAACAAACATTTATTGAATGAATTAATTAAATGCAAAATGAACAAACAAGTAAGTTTTCTATAGCTAGGGAGTGATTTCATTTTTTAGCTTTAATATATTCTGCCTTTCACTAATAGATCAAGCTCCTTTAACATCAATTTTATCAATTTATTCATTCTTCCAAGGTGTTGACTTTAAACTCATTGTTTGGGTTTCCATGAGCTTATAGTGTGAGTACGCTATCTTATTATGTAGTAAGATCTAGTAATTTTTAAAAATAATCTACGACATTGAAAAGACATGAGTTCAACCCAGGCTTCACTGTTTACTAAATATGTGATCTTGGATGCATGATGTTATTTCTCTGAGCTTCATTTCCCTCACCAAAAAAATTCAAGTCACCTCAAAGAATTATGAGGGATAAATAAGACAATATGTCTCAAGTTCTTAGCTGAATACATGAAGGTACTAAGTACCAAACAAATAGTCCCTTAATATCGTTTCTGCTCTACTCTAATATGAACTCCCCATTCTCGTCAAGTTCATCTGCTCACAGTTGAGATGCATTCCCGGTCTCACATCCTCCTGAAAATGCTCCCCCCCTTTCCCTCTTCTTTCTCCTTTTTCTTTCCTCTTCTCTTTTTCCCCTTTCCTCTTCTTTCCTTCTTTACCATTTTTGAAAACTAGATTCAGACCTGTTTCTACCATCTCAGTCCTCATTAACCCAACCTGCTTCTCTGTGGACAGCATTTTATTTATACTGAAAATGTTAATTTCACTTTCAGGGAAAAGGAATAGATGTGTTTCTCCAACACATCAGAAGACTCTGAAAATTAGAGGAAAAAAGGCACAACAGCTAAAGACTTAGGGACACAAAGAATAATACTGTGGTGACTTTACTGGATTTTCTTTATGTCCCATATATCCTAAACTTAGAGGTGAAGAAACAAGTAATTTAGAAATGCCAAAGGTGCAGAGAAAAAACAACAATAACAGCAGCAACAAAAGACTATATCCAAAGGACTCTTTATCCAAGGGACCGAGAAAGGGGAAAACTGGTGAGACAGAAAACTTCTAGACAATAACAGCTCTACTCCAGCCAAATACCACAGAAAACACTAGGGCTTCACTCCCACCAAAGCCAGAAAAGGGCGAATGGGGAGCCTTGGCTTCCACACTTGTAAGGCTGTAATGAGACACCCAACACTCGCAGGGGGTTGGTGTCAGAGAAGGTCAGCTAGGGAACCTGGGCTTCCACCCATCTCCCTTTCCCTGCAGAGGTCTCAGAGGAGTCCTAGAACAGAGTTAAGACTTTCATTATTACCCAACAGTAATGAGGCCATTCCTGTTGCAGTGAACATATGAAAATAAAAATTAAAAATGCAATACCATTTGTAAATGCTCAAAAAAAAAGAAAAGAAAAGAAAAGAAACATTTAGGTGTAAATCTAGCAAAACATGTATTGGGATATATTCTGAGCATGGATTAGAAGACTCAACATGATAAAGATGTCAGTTCTCTCCTACTGACATACATGTTTAACATAATTCCTTTAAAATCCCAGTAAGACTTTCTGCAGACAAAGATAAAATTGTTTCAAATTTTATGCTGTGCTGTGCTGTGCTTAGTCGCTCAGTCATGTCTGACTCTTTGCAACCCCGTGGACTGTAGCCCGCCAGGCTCCTCTGGCCATGGGGATTCTCCAGGCAAGAATACTGAAGTTGATTCCCATGGCCTCCTCCAGGGGATCTTCCTAACCCAGGTCTCCCACATTGCAGGTGGATTCTTTACTGTCTGAGCTGCCAGGGAAGCCCAAGAATACTGGAGTGGGTAGGCTATCCCTTCTCCAGGGGAACTTCCCAACCCAGGAATTGAACTGGAGTCTCCTCCATTGCAGGTAGATTCTTTACCAGCTGAACTACCAGAGAAGGTCCCTCTAACGTTTGTATGAACAGGTAATTGAAAAATTTTCAAAAGGAACAATAAAGTGGGAGGAACCGTCCCTAATTCTATAGAGATTGGAGAATGTCTATCCAATATGATATTGGAGGAGAGATAAACACATAGATCAATGGAACAAAATAGAGAACTCAGAAATAGACCTACATAAATATGCCCAACTGTTTCTTGACAAAGGCGCAAAAACAATTCTGCAGAGAAAAGATAGCAAAGTAAATTGTGCTGGAGCAAGGAGACATCCATAGGCCAAAAATAAATAAATGAGAAGAGAAGAAATGTGACATAAGTCTTATGCCTAATGCAAAAAATAACTCAAAATGGATAATGACTTAAATGTGAAATGTAAAATTATAAAGCCCTAGGAAAAAAGCATAGGAAAAAATCTTTGGTACTAGGACTTGGCAAAATCTTCTTAGCTTGACACCAAAAGTATGATCTGTACAAGACCAAAAAAAAAATTGATAAATTTGGCTTCATCAAAATTAAAAACTTTAAGGAATTCCCTGGTACACCAGTAGTTCGGACTTGGTGCTTTTGCTGCCAGGGCCAGGTTTTAATCCCTGGTTGAGGAACTAACATCCTGAAAGTCTCACAGTGTGGCCAAAAAAAGAAAATTAAAAAAATTTTCCTCTATACCTGACCCTGGTAAGAGGGTGAGAAAAAAGCTACTGACTGAGAAAACATATTTGCAAACTATATATTCAAAAAAAGCAGTAGTATCTACACTATGACAAGAACTCTTAAACTCAAAGGAGCTACCCCTCGCCCAAGGTCAGGGGTGGTGGCGGGAGGAGCTACCTCACGCCTGAGGCCAGGGGCAGTGGCTGGGAAGAGCTACCCCACATCCAAGGAGTGGTGGCTGCACGGGCACAGGAGGGCCCAGAGGAGATACCCCTAATCCAAGGTAAGGAGCAGCGGCTGTGCTTTGCAGGAGCAGCTGTGAAGAGATACCTCATGTCCAAGGTAAGAGAAACCCAAGTAAGATGGTAGGTGTTGCAAGAGGGCATCAGAGGGCAGACACACTGAAATCATAATCACAGAAAACTAGTCAATCTGATCACACTAGGACCACAGCCTTGTCTAACTCAATGAAACTAAGCCATGCCCTGAGGGGCCACCCAAGACAGGGGTGTCATGGTGGAGAGGTCTGACAGAGTGTGGTCCACTGGAGAAGGGAATGGCAAACCACTTCAGTATTCTTGCCTTGAGAACCCCATGAACAGTATGGAAAGGCAAGATGATAGGATACTGAAAGAGGAATCCCCAGGTCAGTAGGTGCCCAATATGCTACTGGAGATCAGTGGAGAAATAACTCCAGAAAGAATGAAGGGATGGAGCCAAAGCAAAAACAATACCCAGTTGTGGATGTGACTGGTGATAGAAACAAGGTTCGATGCTGTAAAGAGCAAATTTGCATAGGAACCTGGAATGTCAGGTCCATGAATCAAGGCAAATTGGAAGTGGTCAAACAGGAGACGGCAAGAGTGAATGTCAACATTCTAGGAATCAGCGAACTAAAATGGACTGGAATGAGTGAATTTAACTCAGATGACCATTATATCTCCTACTGTGGGCAGGAATCCCTTAGAAGAAATGGAGTAGGCATCATGGTCAATGAAAGAGTCTGAAATGCAGTACTTGGATGCAATCTCAAAAACAACAGAATGATCTCTGTTCATTTCCAAGGCAAATCATTCAATATCACAGTAATCCAAGTCTATGTCCCAACCAGGAACGCTGAAGAAGCTGAAGTTGAATGGTTCTATGAAGACCTACAAGACCTTCTAGAACTAACACCTACAAAAGATGTCCTTTTCATTATAGGGGACTGGAATGCAAAAGTAGGAAGTCAAGAAACACCTGCGGTAACAGGCAAATTTGGCCTTGGAATACAGAATGAGCAGGGCAAAGGCTAATAGAGTTTTGCCAAGAGAATGCACTGGTCATAGCCAACACCCTCTTCCAACAACACAAGAGAAGACTCTACACATGGGCATCACCAGATGGTCAACATCGAAATCAGATTGATTATATTCTTTGTAGCCAAAGATGGAGAAGCTCTATACAGTCAGCAAAAACAAGACTAGGAGCTGACTGTGGCTCAGATCATGAACTCCTTACTGCCAAATTCAGACTTAAATTGAAGAAAGTAGGGAAAACCACTAGACCACTGAGGTATGACCTAAATCAAATCCCTTATGATTATACAGTAGAAGTGAGAAATAGATTTAAGGGCCTAGATCTGATAGATAGAGTGCCTGATGAACTACGGATGGAGGTTTATAACATCGTACAGGAGACAGGGATCAAGACCATCCTTGTGAAAAAGAAATGCAAAAAAGCAAAATGGCTGTCTGAGGAGGCCTTAAAAATAGCTGTGAAAAGAAGAGAAGCGAAAAGCAAAGGAGAAAAGAAAAGATACAAGCATCTGAATGCAGAGTTCCAAAGAATAGCAAGCAGAGATAAGAAAGCTTTCCTCAGTGATCAATGCAAAGAAATAGAGGAAAACAATGGAATGGGAAAGACTAGAGATCTTTTCAAGAAAATTAGAGATACCAAGGGAACATTTCATGCAAAGATGGGGTCGATAAAAGACAGAAATCATATGGACCTAACAGAAGCAGAAGATATTAAGAAGAGGTGGCAAGAGTACATGGAAGAACTGTACAAAAAAGATCTTCACGACCCAGATAGTCATGATGGTGTGATCACTTACCTAGAGCCAGACATCCTGGAATGTGAAGTCAAGTGGGCCTTAGAAAGCACCACTACGAACAAAGCTAGTGGAGGTGATGGAATTCCAGTTGAGCTATTTCAAATCCTAAAAGATGATGCTATGAAAGTGCTGCACTCAATATGCCAGCAAATTTGGAAAACTCAGTAGTGGCCACAGGACGGGAAAAAGTCAGTTTTCATTCCAATCCCAAAGAAAGGCAATGCCAAAGAATGCTCAAACTACCACACAATTGCACTCATCTCACACGCTAGTAAAGTAATGCTCAAAATTCTCCAAGCCAGGCTTCAGCAAAACGTGAACTGTGAACTTCCAGATGTTCAAGCTGGTTTTAGAAAAGGCAGAGGAACCAGAGATCAAATTGCCAACATCTGCTGGATCATCAAAAAAGCAAGAGAGTTCCAGAAACACATCTATTTCTGCTTTGACTCTGCCAAGTCTTTGACTGCGTGCATCAGAAGAAACTGTGAAAAATTCTGAGAGAGATGGAAATACCAGACCACCTGACCTGCCTCTTGAGAAATCTGTATGCAGGTCAGGAAGCAACAGTTAGAACTGGACATGAAACAACAGACTGGTTCCAAGTAGGAAAAGGAGTACGTCAAGGCTGTATTTTGTCACGCTGCTTATTTAACTTCTATGCAGAGTACATCATGAGAAACGCTGGACTGGAAGAAGCACAAGCTGGAATCAAGATTGCTGTGAGAAATATCAATAACCTTAGATATGCAGACGACACCACCCTTATGGCAGAAAGTGAAGAGGAACTAAAAAGCCTCTTGATGAAAGTGAAAGAGGAGAGCGAAAAGTTGGGTGAAAGCTCAACATTCAGAAAACTAAGATCTTGGCATCCAGTCCCATCACTTCATGGGGAATAGATGGGGAAACAGTGGAAACAGTGTCAGACTTTATTTTTTTGGGCTCCAAAATCACTGCAGATGGTGACTGCAGCCATGAAATTAAAAGATGTTTACTCCTTGGAAGGAAAATTATGGTCAACCTAGACAGCATATTGAAAAGCAGAGACATTGCTTTGCCAACAAAGGTCCGTCTAGTCAAGGCTATGGTTTTTCCTGTGGTCATGTATGGATGTGAGAGATGGAGTGTGAAGAAAGGTGAGTGGCAAAGAATTGATGCTTTTGAACTGAGGTGTTGGAGAAGACTCTTGAGAGTCCCTTGGAATGCAAGGAGATCCAACCAGTCCATCCTAAAGGAGATCAGTCCTGGGTGTTCATTGGAAGGACTGATGCTAAAGCTGAAACTCCAGTACTTTGGCCACCTTGTGCAAAGAGTTGACTCATTGGAAAAGACTCTGATGTTGGGAGGGATTGGGGGCAGGAGGAGAAGGGGACGACAGAGGATGAGATGGCTGGATGGCATCACTGACTCGATGGACATGAGTTTGAGTGAACTCCGGGAATTGTTAATGGATCGGGAGGCCTGGCGTGCTGCAATTCATGGGGCTGCAAAGAGTCAGACATGACTGAGCGACTGAACTGACTGATTGACTGACTGATCATATATTTTAATCTCTTCCTTATTTTCCACTGTTGGTTCCAAGTAAGATCATCTTAGCTCCCTAACAGATTTTAAGCTACTGACATAAGAACTATCTCACCACTGTGATCTCTGCCATGAGTTTGCACAAAGTACATGTTAAGACAGCTGGGTGAATGAATATTGTTGAGTGAATGCTCTGCTGTGCCTAGGACAGGTAGTTATAAGCGTAAGACTTGATCATTTCTCTGGCTAGATGCAGGGAATCTGGGTAATAGATACACTTTGAGCACTGACAACATCCCTGCAGTTACTAAGGAAACAGAGTAGCACAGAGCAGCCCCAATACCCATGCCTAGATAATCCATCTTCAACCCACCTGCCACCCCACTGAGTGCTGAAGGAAGAGGTGAGCTAAAGTATATATCTCAATAATCCTTCTCCTGCTTGGAGAAGCTGAGAAGAAAGTTGTGATACAATATAACTCAGCAGGAAGTTTATAAAAATCCAATGTTCCAACATGGCATAAGTGCATTCTAAGTTGCTTCAGTTGTATCCGACTCTTTGCAAACCCCATGGACTATAGCCTGCCTGGCTCCTCTGTCCATGGAATTTCTTAGGCAAGAATCTTGGAGTGGTTAGCCGTTCCCTTCTCCAGGGGTGTCTTCCTACCCCAGGGATCGAACCTGGGTCTCTTGCATGCAGGCAGATTCTTTACTGTCTGAGCCACCAGGGATGCCCAGAACTGAATAGAAGTGTCTTTGTTTTCTCTTGCTGTGCTGTTTATGTGCTTCCCCAGTCTGGGTGAAGACCCTTAAAGGGGTTAACTGAGCTGGACAGAAACCAAAACATTTTTAGGACATAATTAGTAATAGTCTTTCTTCTGATCCATGCTTCTAAGGTTCAACTTACGGAAATCAGGTTTTGAATCTTTTGATGTGGTTTGTTGTTGCTGCTCAGCCTTTAGTTTTTTATATATGCCCATATTACATTAATAACTCTCTCAATACTGATGAGAGTAAAAATACTAATTGGATCCTAAAAGCTGTAATGGCTAGTGACAATCAAATCAATAGAAGTGCACCTACATTGTGGCTAGCTGCACAGACAGCTAAATTAAGATATAATTAGATGGGCATTTATAGATTAGATATTAATTAGTCTTTCATTAATATTCCATATTATAGGACATTAATGAAGATGACTAAAACATAATTTTTTTTCTTTGATGAACTCACAGACTGGCAGGTAGACACATAAAAACAATTACAACACTGTAATAAAAGCTGTAACAATGGTGTGCTCATGGTGTTATGAAAACAGAGAGAAAGGAGAAACTAACTCAACCTGTGTGTTCTGGCTAGTTTCTAAGAGTCGCAGAATCCTGTGGTTTTCAAAAAATCTGAGTTTGTTTCCCATTCTAAAGTGGTCTCTTTACTTAACTGAGAAATTACAGGACACCATGCAGCTTTAAATTTACAATCTGGCATTTCTAATATCACCTGAACCTGCCTGAGGTCCAACTATTTCCAGGTACTTCCGTGAGAATCAGTGGGTGAAGGTAAGAGCAAAAATCTGGAGCCAGACTCCTTGAATTAAAATCTCAGCTCCGCTGCTTGTTATGGAGAAGGCAATGGCATCCTACTCCAGCACTCTTGCCTGGAAAATCCCATGGACGGAGCAGCCTGGTGGGCTGCAGTCCATGTGGTCGCTAAGAGTTGGATACGGCTGAGCTACTTCACTTTCACTTTTCACTTTCATGCATTGGAGAAGGAAATGGCAACCCACTGCAGTGTTCTTGCCTAGAGAATCCCAGGGACGGGGGAGCCTGGTGGGCTGCCGTCTATGGGGTTGCACAGACTTCAGTTCGACACGACTGAAGTGACTTAGCAGCAGCTGCTTGTTAATTGCCAAGTTACTTAACCTCTTGAGACTTTACTATCCCCAACTGTAAAGTGGAAGTAATTATGATACACTATGCCTCACTGATTTCTGAAACCACTCATGCTTTTAAATGCTATAGCATTTACGTCACTGCATTCTTATCCTATTACTTTCAAACATTTACATGACCTTTAGCTGTATAATAATAATAATATCCTCAATTGTATGATAATGGTGATCCACAATTGATTTTATTTTCTACCCACTCTATAAGAGAAATTTCAAATTTCTCAAAATTTTCATGCAACTTATCACGACACTATGCAATTTTCTAAAACATACATACCTGTAAACACATTTCACCAGAAGCAAATAAACTGAAAGTTGTAATTAGAATTCTGGCAGGAAACGGAGAGTATATGCATTTGGGGAATCTGAGGAGAATTTTTAAAAAGGACTTTTGGGAACTTCCCTGGTGGTCCAGTGGATAAGAAACCACATTCTAATGCAGGGAACATGGGTTTGATCCCTTGTCAGAGAACTAAGATCCCACAAGCCGCGGGGCAACTAAATCAGATGCTGCACAAAGAACAGCCCTTGCATGGCGACTGGAGACAGCCTGTGTGCCACAGCGAAGGCCCCGCACAGCCAAAAGGAAAACAGTAAGAACCAAAAATAAATAAATGAAAAGGACTATCGACACAGATGCAGAGAGGGTGTAGGAAAATCACAGAGGATAGTGGGGTGGAGTCATGGCAGGGAGCTGCTGCTGCGGCTGCTGCTAAGTCGCTTCAGTCGTGTCAGACCCTGTGCGACCGCATAGACGGCAGCCCAGCAGGCTCCCCCATCCCTGGGACTCTCCAGGCAAGAACACTGGAGTGGGTTGCCAGAGCCAGTGCCACTCTTTAAACGAAATTTTCTAAAGTTGGAGGATGATTGCTTTACAGTGTTGTGCTAGTTTCTGTTCTAGAACAACGTGAATCAGCTATGTGTATACACACGTCCCCTCCACCTTGAACCTCCCTCCCACTCTCCCATTCCACCCCTAGGTCATCACAGAGCACCACGCTCAGCTCCCTGTGTTATTCGGCAGCTACCCACCAGCTGTCTGTTTTACATACAGTAGTGCATACGTGTCAGTTCACTGCCACTCTTCAACCTGAAGGGTGAGGAGAGGGAGCGGTTATCAGAAGTCAGAGGCCATTTGATGGGCTTCCCTGGTGCCTCAGACAGTAAAGAATCCACAGGCAATACAGGAGATCTGGGTTCAGTCTCTGGATTGGGAAGATCCTCTGGAGGAGGGCATGGCAACCCACTCCAGTATTCTTGTCTAGTGAACCCCACAGACAGAGGAGCCTGGCAGGCTACAGTCCACGGTGTTGCAAAGAGTCGGACATGACTGATTGACTAAGCACAGCACAGCACATGACCATCGACAGGCCCATGGAACCCAGCAGAAAGATATCTAGGGGAAAGATACCCTGATCTCTCTCTCCCCTCTTGGTTATCTTTACCAGAATCCCCCTACCATTGACCAAGCCCAGCAGAAAGCCTGACAGCAAGAGAATCATCGAGGCCATGCATACAGGTCAGCTTCCCAGAGCACAGAGCAGGGCTGAGATGAGTACAGATGGGTCTGGAGGGCAAATGATAGAAATTAATGTAGAAGACTATTTCATGGTGAAATTCTATCGCAACAACAACAATAACACAATGAAACAAAAAAAAACAAACTCAAGATTGGTTGACAGCTGGTCCCTAACTGGACCCTTAACCTAAATTCAAACATAGAGAAAGATTTTCAAAGGCTGAGGAGCCTCTAGGAAGAGCATCCTCCTAAATGCTCAGGTCAGATGAGTTCCCAAGGTCTTCTCCAAACGTACAGCTATGGGACAAAGGAAAATAAACAGAGAGGATTTCCCCAGAAGGCAGAGCCAGGGCCAGAGGAAAGCAACTCCACTGCCTAAGCACAAGGGCCTCATTCGTGTTCTTACTGTCCAGCAGGGTGTGATGTGGACTGTGTGTTCCTCATCTGTACCTTATCAAATGGGAGTTTTTTAAAGTTGCAGTTATCCTGTTTCTTCCTCCATCATCATATACTGGGTGGATCTGGATCAGATATCATAACTTTTAATCTTAAGTTTACCAAGTCATATGGAACCACAGCCAGAACTATTGAAGAGGACTAGAGCTCAAGCGGAGATACTGGGCTTTGGCCTGAACAACTAGAGTTGTACTCATAGAGAGAAGTAAATGTATTCCACATGAAATGAGTCTATGAAAATAAGGAAGCATATGAATTATGCATTGCCAAGAGGATGGACTGAGGTGGACACCCTGGATGGGCTACCCAAGAGCCTTTCACAAATACCCTTTCCTTGCCTTTCTCTACTAAAGAGACCGAAAGCTAAAAACACACATCTTTCAGGCTCCCTTGCAGCTACAGAAAAGATAATTGTGGTACTGAAATGTAGAGACTTTTAGAAATCCCTACGGTTGAGTTATTGTCCTTTCTCCTTAGACTATAAACATGATGCCTGAAGTTGGAATGGTTATCTTTTGACCATCAGGATGAATTTTCTGTGCTAAAGATGATAGAGCAAAACAATAGGTGAAGCTTGGTTTCTATTACACTTAGCAAGATTTTTGGCCAATGAAATTAATGACTCACCTCAAATAATGACTATTCAGTTGGTGCTTTTTTTTTTCTAACCATATAGCTCTTTAAAAGTCATCCATTTTTTAATTAAGATTTCTTTTGTTGTTTTTGTCATCTTCATAACTTTTTCACTCCAAATGCTTTAAGCAGATATACTGTAAGAAGGGACATTTTGACATTACAGCTTCAGACAAAGACATACTCTGATAAATCCTGACCATGAAAATGTTAAGTCACAGAATATCATATACACCTATGGGAATATAAATGTTGTTACTTTTTCAAGGCTCTGTTTTCTATAGACTGTTCTGTCTTTCCCTTTCCTTACATGCTCTTTCTCACGCTCTTAAAACAAATACCTTGGCTGACATGTCAGCCTCAGCAGATGTTGTTCTGTACGCAGAACAAACTTCCTTATCTTCAAAGCCTTACTATCGCTTTGCTGAGCTCTGTTACTGAATGCCAGATAAGTTCTCAATAAATATGCACTCAACATTTTCTCAGGGAGTTGCTCTTGCAGGAGCTCTCCCTGCGCTCTCATAATCCTGGGTGTTTGTGGGAATTAATTCAGTGCGACACCGTAACATAGACCAAATGTGAATTGTGCACCACGCTGAGAGGGTTAAATTCATTACAATAGGGGAAACACACAGGACAATGCCTACTGCATAACACAACCAAGCCAGCCTCACACGTCGTGTGGAGCCACACAGGGCCCTGTGCTCAGAAGGGTACCATGCTTGGTTTAATGCTCTGTTGCTGCCATCTTGAAATTCTTAAAACTTTTATCTTTAAATCCTTGTATTGTAAACAAACTCTGATGGACCAGTAGAGCACACACAGGAGCAGAGGTGATACTTGTGAATTTGTGTCTCTCCCACTCTTTGCTGCCCCATTTGCATGTTGGCCCTGTGAAACCCCATGAGCACAGAACTCTGGTGGACCCGCCCACTGTGCATGGGAGTTGATCCAGTCTCCAAGCAAGAACAGAGTAAGCATGCTGCTTCTACAACGGAGTAAGTGATGGCATTGACAACCTCAGGAAAACATGCTTTCTGTTTGAACCAGGATTTTCTTTATGCAGAAAGAAGGGAAAGCCATTCTAAGACAAGAACAACCAAGGAGCTCTATGGGTTTTCCTGATAGCCCGCTGATAGTAAAGAATCTACCTGCAATGCAGGAGACCCCAGTTCAATCCCTGGGTCAGGAAGATCTCCTAGAGAAGCGATAGGCTACCTATTCCAGTATTCTTGGGCTTCCCTTGTGGCTCAGCTGGTAAAGAATCTGCCTTAATGTGGTAGACCTGGATTCGATCCCTGGGTTGGGAAGATCCCCTGGAGAAGGGAAAGGCTACCGACTCCAGGATTCTGGCCTAGAGAATTCCATGGACTGTATAGTCCATGGGGTCACAAAGAATTAGACATGACTGTGCAATTTTCACTCTCAAGGAATTCTATCATATCTTTCTTCTTTACTGGTATTAACCAGCCAGACTGGGAAAGGAGTATGTCAAAGCTATATATTGTCACCCTGCTTATTTAACCTATTTGCAGAGTACATCATGCGAAATGCTGGGCTGGATGAAGCACAAGCTGGAATCAAGATTGCCAGGAGAAATATCAATAACCTCAGATATGCAGATGACATCACCCTTATGACAGAAAGTGAAGAGGAACTAAAGAGCCTCTTGATGAAAGTGAAAGAGGAGAATGAAAAAGCTGGCTTAAAACCCAACATTCAGAAAATTAAGGTCATGGCATCTAGTCCCATCATTTCATGGTAAATAGGTGGGGAAACAATGGAAACAGTGACAGACTTTATTTTCTTGGGCTCCAAAATCACTGCAGATGGTGACTGCAGCCATAAAATTAAAAGATGCTTGCTCCTTAGAAGAAAAGCTATGACCTACCTAGGCAGCATATTAAAAAGTAGAGACATTACTTTGCCAACAAAGGTCCGTCTAGTCAAAGGTTTTTCCAGTAGTCATATATGGATGTGAGAGTTGGACTATAAAGAAAGCTGAGTGCCAAAGAATTGATGCTTTTGAACTGTGGAGTTGGAGAAGACTCTTGAGAGTCCCTTGGACTACAAGGAGATCCAACCAGTCCATCCTAAAGGAAATCAGTGAATATTCATTAGAAGGATTGATGCTGAAGCTGAAACTCCAATACTCTGGCCACCTGATGTGAAGAACTGACTCATCTGAAAAGGCTCTGATGGTGGGAAAGACTGAAGGTGGGAGGAGAAGGGGATGACAGAGGATGAGATGGTTGGATGGCATCACCAACTCAAACAAGATGAGTCTGAGTAAGCTCCAGGAGTTGGTGATGGACAGGGAAACCTGGCAAGCTGCAGTCCATGGGGTCACAAAGCGTCAGACACGACTGAGCAACTGAACTGAATTGAACCAACCTACACTGAAAATTATGACACAGAAGGAAAGAGAAGTATAGGGCAACCCATAGTTGCTTTTCCTTGCAGTTTTCCTTCCTTCAACTGAAGCCTTAGGTAAAGAATGTTAGTAGAATATGTAAGTATCAAGAAGTTAAATAAAAACAGTTGAGTTAGTTTTGTGCAGTGTTCCACTGTTCAGGTATGTACAAAATGCATATACATGTATAAACTACAAAACACAAATGGTATAATTTCTGTAATCCCATATATAAATTATATGCCCTTATATTTGCATTTAAAACTTGCATCACACAATATAAAAATGAATGGCAATAATTCATGCTAATAATTTCAAATTTTAACCTTACTAATAAATTCTCTCTCAAATCTGATGTCAGTCCGGAGGAAAGCAGAGAAGCAAGAGCCATAGGTTGAGTTATATAGAACCTGGGGGAAAATTGACTCCCTGAGCCCTTTCAAGCAGTTCCTGCCCTCTGCAACAGGGACGATCCCTCTCACTATGGATGTCTCCTTGGATGTGGCAAGAGAGGAGGGGCAGGTTAAGGTTGCTGTCTTACTTCTGTTGTTCTCAACTGTCCTGGAGTCGAGGCCAAAGGGGTACCATAAAACTGGCACAGGCACCCCAGTCTATTGGTAGGATAAAAAATTTTGAATTCTAGGTTCTATGCCCAAAGTCTATGACTTGAATGAATTTAAGGCATTGGTTAATAGCCCATGAATTGAAGCCTACTACATTATTCTAATGAATAACACAGCCAGGAAACCCTTAACTACAACTCAACTTTCTTGAATCTTTAAAATTCACACCAGCAGAAACAGGTCTCAGAAAGACATGCAGCCACCAGAATGGCCTTCCATTGTTGTTCTAGGTTATTAAACAAGGGAGATCTTCAGAAAGCTGGACAGGTGATCATGAAAATCTATGAGCAAAGGAGATTTTCCCCAAGATCAGAAGCTGGGGCAGCTGGCACGTACACCAAGGACAGCCCGGGTGTGCTTAGTCGCTCAGGTGTGTCTGACTCTGCAACGCCATGGACTGTAGCCCGCCAGGCTCCTCTGTCCATGGAATTCTCCAGGCAACGACACTGGAGTGGGTTGCTATGCCCTCCCCCAGGGGATCTTCCCACCCAGAAATCAAACTCAGGTCTCTTGCATTGCAGGCAGGTTCCTTACCATCTGAGCCACCAGGGAAGCCCCAGAATACTGGAGTGGATAGCCTATCTCTTCTCCAGGGGAATTTCCCGACCCGAGAATCAAACCGGGGTCTCCTGCATTGCAGGTGGATTCTTTACCAGCTGAACTACTCCTTGCTATTTCTGTCCAGCAGGAGCGAATATATGCTATAGTCCAGGGACTACTGTGTTCTCTTTTCCCAAATGAGGGTTGTCATTGAAGTTATTCTGTTTCCTCTCTACTATTAAAGTATTATTATTTAAAAAATAATATTAAGGACTTTCCTGGTGGTCCAGTGGCTAAGACTGCACTCCCAAGGCAGGGGGCCTGGGTTCCACCCCTGGTCAGGGAAGTAGATCCCACACACTGCAACTAACAGTTCCACACCCACCCCCCCCCAACTAAAAGATCCTGCAGGCTGCAATGAAGACTGCAGATCCTGTGTGCCACCACTAAGACCTGGCACAATCAAATAAATAAATAAATATTAAAAAAATAGTATATACAAATATTATTTATAAATAAAGAGTTTCTTGACTTGCTTAAACATGGAGAGCTACATTTGAAGGGGGCTGGACAGCACCCAGAGAGCCGGGACTGGAGCTGGTGGAAACACACATGGCTTAACCTCCCCGCTGCCGCCATCACAGAGGCTCACTGGAACCCTCCTGACGTCTTCTTGAAAAAACATTTATTTACTGTGGCTGAGTCGGGTCTTTTTTTTTTTTTCCTTTTTAAGATATTTCTGTATCTATTCATTTCTGACTGCGCTGGGTCCTCACTGCTGTGCGGGCCCCTCTCTAGCTGCAGAGTGGGGGCCCCTCTCTAGCTGCAGGGTGGGGGCTCCTCTCTAGCTGCAGAATGGGGGCCCCTCTCTAGATGTAGAGTGGGGGCCCCTCTCTAGATGCAGAGAGGGGGGGCTCTTCTCTAGGTGCGACGTGCAGGCTCCTCACTGTGGTGGCTTCTCTTGTTGCGGAGCATGGGGTTCAGGGTGCATGGGCTTCAGTGACTGTGGCATGTAAGCTCAGTAGTTTCGGCTCCTGGGCTCTAGAGAACAGGCTCAATTATTGTGGCACATGGGCTCAACTGCTTCCTGGCATGTAGGATCTTCCCGGACCAGGGATCAAACCCTTGTCTCTTGCGCTGCTGGGCAGACTCTTTACCAGTGAGCCACCAGGGAAGCCCTCTATTGGTGTGTTGGCCAAAGGGGCTGCCTCTTGGTCTACAAAGCTGCAATTGAATGGCTATGCCGCCCTTTCCCGAGTCCTCAGAGTTGTGAAGGCCCACGGAACCTATGCCTAACTGAGGAAAAGAAGCTTCCCCTTACCTGGGCATAATCATGGCACTGCCTACATCCTCATGTCTCAGGGTGTCACACAGAGGGCCCTATAAAAACAGTTCCTTCAGCTTCTGCCTGCAGCTGCTCTCTCCACTGACTCAGCCCCACACCCACGGGGCTGCCCAAGGAACGCTGCTGAAATTCTAACCCTTTACCCTACAGCTGCTTCCCTTTGGGACTTGGGCGCCTGCCTCTTTCCTTTTCAACCAACAAAATAAAGCAAGCCTTCTGGCAGGCCTGCCATACCACATCAGCAGACAAGTCTGGTCCTGTCTGAATCCCAATTATGAGTCACTGCAGAAAACAGACTGACCTGAATATTCATATAATCTATTTCAAAAAGCCTTAGCATCTTGGAGTGATTGAGCAGAAAACCAAGACTTCTTGAAACTGACTTGCCATTTGATTTTTAGGGTAATCTGTTGGAATTGAGTAGAAATAGTAGAGGACTATTATTTATTAATGAGCAAGGGGTATTTTGTATAACAGCAAACAGGATTTTTCATTTCAACTGAGACCACAAAGTTGAGAACAATTCATGGCAGATAGACCCATGTTTTAAATAGAGGAGCTGGACCATCTCTACAGGACTTGGCAAGAGGCCAAACTGGCCCTGATGCCTCTTCAAGGTTTAATGAAAAGGACTGAGAATAAGGATTTCTTGGAAGTTTGGTGGGTGCTGAACTCTGTGGCATGGGTCTCCCGTTCCAGTGGAAGGGAGACAGAGTTACCCCCTCCCAACTCCAGCCAAGTGAGTGGGGCTCCTCCGTAAGCCCTTATAAAAAGCGATGGTCCTAGAGTGGCCCCTGGTGAGAGTGTTCACAGAAGACCAGGATCTGGGGCTTGATTCCTGCCTGGAAACCTCAAAGGTTTTAGGTTCTCTGGGCCTGTCCCTGAAGCAGGCAAGGGGAACTGCTGCAGTGGAGGCAATGCAGGCTGTCCTTCCCTAGAGGGACAGTAGATCCCCTGAGCCAGAGTGGCCAGTGTGAGGTATTCTACTGGAAACAGGATCTAGGGAGGTGGGGGTAAGCAGTCGTCTGGAGAATGCACTGCCCACATCAGTGCATACACAGCACTCCTGTTATTTCAGGGCAGAGTTCCCAAGTGAAAATGAAAGTGAAGTCGCTCAGCTGTGTCTGACTCTTCGCGCCCCCCTGGACTGCAGCCTTCCAGGCTCCTCCATCCATGGGATTTTCAAGGCAAGAGTACTGGAGTGGGTTGCCATTGTCTTCTTCGTCATTACTCCCAGACATAACCAATTAGATCATATCTTATTTTCAATAAACAGTCAGCACTTCTCAAATAATGCAGAACATTGATTTCCAGGTATTTATCTCTGTATGCCATTTATCCAAATAGATTTATATTGGAATTGAGCACTTTAGAAATGTATTAATAGCAAAAATATATTTAATACTCATAATTGGACCACATATGGCTTTCCTTGTCTTCTATATAGATATACTTACTCATTCATTAATTCACTTATAGTAATACCACCCAGACCTATGAATATTAATAGCCTGAGAACAAAATCCTGAGCATTAACTTCTGTTGTACAGGCATTAACTAGGTCTCTGACCTCAGAGTTACAGGGTTTACCCAAATCTTTTATTCACACACACCTCATATATGTATTGGTTCAAACTTTGCACCTTTCCATTCATGTGTACCTTTGTTTACCGATCCCCTAATTAAGTCACTAATAATAATAAAGTCAATGTGTAAAATTCAAAAAACCCTAAAAAAATATCCTAGAATATTACTAAGGTCTATCTATAGGCTTATTTTTCATAAAACTATGATGCTACGTCTTTTTTGCAGCAGATCACAACATTATACACCAAGATTATCAGCTTACTTGCTTCATGTCAATCCCATATTTATACTTTATCTACTATGCTTGCCTTTCATTCACTTAATTTTTCCATGTTTTAAAGACGGTACATATGGTAGCCAGCCTCCAAGACCGCACCCAAGGATTCCTGGCTCCTAGCACTCTTAGCCTTGCAGTCTCCTCCCATATTAAATCATGCCTGGCCTCTATACCCAATGGAATACTTGACAGACTGACAGCGTATGACCTCTGAATCTTAATTATACATACATTGAGCTTTCTGCCTCCCTTTCTCTTGTATTGATTGCTCTTGGGGAACTCAGCTGTCATGTTGTAAGGACACTCAAGCAGTCCTGAGGAGAGGTCCAAGTATAAAGAAACTGTAGTCTCCCTGCCAACGACCAGCATGAACTTTCCAGCCTTCTGAGTGACTCATGGAGGCAGATCCTCTAGCCCAAGCTTTCACAAAGAACCTTCCAAAAGAAGGAGCCAGCTTTGGTGCATCTGTCATGCAAGGCTCACTAATACCATGTTACAACAGCATCTGTCCAGTCAGTGTTTATTCCTTACCTATCTCCTCTCCCTGTCATCTCCTCCAACCTTGGAGGAACCAAAAGGTGTGTACAGAGTAGGAGAAGAAGAGTGGAAAAGCCATGCTGGGGATTGTGAAAGCACGAAGTAGACCAAGGCCCTCTCCCCACTGTTAGGCTGTGGGTGGTCATAGGGAGAAGCTGGAGAGATCAAAGTTTTCATTTTATCATACAGGATTTGTTAATACTGTACTAGAAAATAAAACCTTTTTAGCTTTGAAAGGGACTGCAAATCTATGGGATCTGCTTAAGCTCTCATCCAGGGGATGAGCAGGGAAACCTGACGGGAGATATCTGAAGATCACAGTGGGAGAAAAATAAAGGTGCTTCCTGCTGCCTGCACCTCCTGGAGTCCACAATATTCCACAAAACTTTTACATTTGGAATACTGAGGAGAAACTGGAAGAAGTAGCTAACATGCACAGATTTCAAGTAAATGCCACACTGGAGATAAGCAGACTTGATGTTTGCAATGTTGTCTTTCACTGTTAAAATTATAGCGTTAGATTGTACTGCATGCTAAGTCACTTCAGTCATGTCTGACTCTTTGCGACCCCATGGACCACAGACTGCCAGGCTCTTCTGTCCATGGGATTCTCCAGGCCAGAATATCGGAGTGAGTTTCCATGTCCTCCTCCAGGGGATCTTCCTCACCCAGGGACTGAACCTGTGTCTCTTGCGGCTCCTGCGTTGCAGGTAGATTCTTTACTGCTGAGCCGCTGGGGAAGCCACAAGAGTTGGATCACGAGGCATTAAATACGGCTCTTTCTCATTGTTTCTATCCATGACAACCAAAATTATTCCCCATCTCAATAATTCATTCCTTGAGGAGAAAAAAAAATCTAAGAACTTGTTTTTTATACTTAACGTTATATCATAATTATTTTCTATATTATTTCATTTTCTTTTGAGTGTAATTTTAAATGACTAAAAAAACGACATCCTAAAAAAAGATATTTTGATTACTAACCTTTTTTTTTTTTAATAAATAAAGCATGTGGATAGGACTTTCCACATATTTTAAACCTTAATTCGATTGGTTATATTCCAAGAACCAATGGCACTCTTAAGTCTCATGATCATTTCATTTCAAATTTTTGACAAAGTTATAACCGATTCCTATTAATTATGATTGAAAGTAATTGTACTGTGAATTTTATGGCCTTACTGCCTCTTGAGAAATCTGCATGCAGGTCAGGAAGCAACAGTTAGAATGGGACATGAAACAACAGACTGGTTCCAAATAGGAAAAGGAGTACGTCAAGGCTGTATATTGTCACCCTGCTTATTTAACTTCTATGCAGAGTACATCATGAGAAACGCTGGACTGGAAGAAACACAAGCTGGAATCAAGATTGCTGGGAGAAATATCAATAACCTCAGATATGCAGATGGCACCGCCCTTATGGCAGAAAGTGAAGAGGGACTCAAGCCTCTTGATGAAAGTAAAAGAGGAGAGTGAAAAAGTTGGCTTGAAGCTCAACATTCAGAAAACGAAGATCATGCCATCCGGTCCCATCACTTCATGGGAAATAGATGGGGAAACAGTGGAAACAGTGTCAGACTTTATTTTGGGGGGCTCCAAAATCACTGCAGATGGTGACTGCAGCCATGAAATTAAAAGACGCTTACTCCTTGGAAGAAAAGTTATGACCAACCTAGACAGCATATTCAAAAGCAGAGACATTACTTTGCCAACTAAGGTCTGTCTAGTCAAGGCTATGGTTTTTCCAGTAGTCATGTATGGATGTGAGAGTTGGACTGTAAAGAAAGCTGAGCGCCGAAGAATTGATGCTTTTGGTGTTGGAGAAGACTCTTGAGAGTCCCTTGGACTGCAAGGAGATCCAACCAGTCCATTCTAAAGGAGATCAGCCCTGGGATTTTTTTGGAAGGAATGATGCTAAAGCTGAAACTCCAGTACTTTGGCCACCTCATGAGAAGAGTTGACTCATTGGAAAAGACTCTGATGCTGGGAGGGATTGGGGGCAAGGGGAAAAGGGGACGACAGAGGATGAGATGGCTGGATGGCATCACTGAGTCGAGGGATGTGAATCTGAGTGAACTCTGGGAGTTGGTGATGGACAGGGAGGCCTGGCGTGCTGCGATTCATGGGGTCGCAAAGAGTTAGACACAACTGAGTGACTGAACTGAACTGAACTGGTTAGAAAAGGCAGTTTAGTCCAAAATTGATCAATATTTAAAATTTTCCAAATCAAGAGCTCGTAAAGTAACAATTTATTCTTTGTGTCTTCTACTTTTGATTTTTAGCAATACATTATTTTAGTATTAAATGGCTTATGTTTATTGTCCAAAAAAAAACACTAGCTTATTTTATTCCTTATTTACATATTATATGTGCTACATTAAGAGTAAATTGTCTTTTAAAATATTTTGTGATTAAGAATTCTCACTTGGTAGAACAGCCATTTCCTTATTGTTGGCAATTTGTGAGATTTTATCATAGCATTCTTATAGTATTAATAAAAGACTCAGAGTTGCTTTAAGAATTCAAAGTAATTTCATCAGCTAGACAATTCTGTGGAAGTAATTCATACTACACATGAGAAAGTGTGAGTGATGAAGTAATCACTTATTAAAATTCCCTCATATTTAATAACAAATAATATTAAATAAATTATATAAGCAGAATAAAATGTGTTACACGTTATTTTGCTTATAAATGTATTTATAAAACAAATAAAGTTTCAGTTGTCTGAGAAGAGGAAAGAGAATAGCAATAATAATAAACCATGCCTGATCTAACCCAGTGGTGTATAAATTTGGAACAATGTCCTTACGTAAGACTAATATTTAAGGACCTGCACTTAATATTGTTATTTTTAGTGTGTGCAGGATAATACAGATAAAGGTAACATAATTTTGAAGTTTAACTTGAATTTTTGGCACTATATCTTTCAGCAAAGAACACTGGACTCTTTTCCCAGTTGCCTTTGGCAATAAACCCCACAGTGACTGATCTTCATGACCTCATCCTGGAATTTGGCTTGAGTGACCAGTTTTAATCAACCTGAAAATAATGCCTCTTTGTCTATTGTAAAACAAATGGCGACAGATTGGCTCTTTCTGCCATAACCATAGCTCATCTGACTAGCTTTGTCCATGAAAGCCTTAGAAAGGTATGAGACACAATTTGAGGAGTTAGTTGTGTGTGAAAATCTTAATGAACTCAGTCACCTTGTAATTTAATGGCCAAGAAGCAGCTGTCTGAACAGATTAGCCATTAAATCTCCGATGTGAGGCTGTTTGACCTTAATTTGCATATTTTAAAAACCCGATTTTGCAGGATGTGGTTGGCTCTCTGAGTCAAGCGAGGGGTCTCTGAGCACTGCCCACTCCTGTCACAGTACCAGGCTCCAGAGCAGACGCCGAGTCAGTCATGAACAGGAAAAGAAAAGGTGGCACTGCTTTCCTTTGTTTTGCACAGCTTTCTTATATTAAAGTAGCTTTATACAAGTAGCATTTCCTCATTGGCTACTTTTGTTCTCTGAGAAGCTAAAACAACATTCAGCTGAATACAGCATTCAGCTACAGCAATGGGGAGATCTGTGGTGGGTAATAAGAACATCTTTACAGTGGACTTTACAGTGTATTTATTTCTGAATAGAGATATGACTGTTGTTGGGATTCAGAAAACTGAAAATAAAGTAACAAAGACATTCAAACAGCATTGCCAAAGGAAATGCTTAGAAGAACCAGGCAGGTAAAAGTTGAGTTGTACAGGAGACAACTAATGGCCCTCCAGGATTAGTAATAGAATCCTGCTTAGAAGATACGCTGCACTTCCCAGGCTTCCTTGCAACTATGTGAAGCCATGTGCCATGGACTGAATTGTGTCTCCCAAGTTCACAATTTGAAGCCTAATATGCCCCCACCCGGAGAATGCAATGGCACCCCACTCCAGTACTCTTGCCTGGAAAATCCCATGGATGGAGGAGCCTGGTGGGCTGCAGTCCATGGGGTCGCGAAGTTGGACACAACTGAGCGACTTCACTTTCACTTTTCACTTTCGTGCATTGGAGAAGGAAATGGCAACCCACTCCAGTGTTCTTGCCTGGAGAATCCCAGGGACAGAGGAGTCTAGTGGGCTGCCGTCTATGGGGTCGCACAGAGTCGGACACGACTGAAGCGACTTAGCAGCAGCAGCAGTATGCCCCCACCCTACTCCACCAGCACTGTGTGACTGTATCAGGAGAAAAGGCCATTAGGAGGTAATTAGAGGTAAATGAGGTTCTAAGGGTGGGCTACTAATCCAACAGGACTGTAACCTCTAAGAAGAGGAAGAGATCTTTCTCCACCAGGTGGGGACACAGGGGAAGACCCCTGTCTACAAGGCAAGAAGAGAGCTATCACCAGAAACTGAATCAGCCAGCACCTTGATCTGGGACTTCCCAGCCTCCAGAACTGTGAGAAAAAATAATTCTGTTATTTGCACCGCACAGCCTGCGGTACTTGGTTATGGCAGCTTAAGAAGACTAAGATACCACGTAATAAAGTTCTGGCCGATGATGTATGAGCAGAGATGACGGGTGTGACTTCTGGGTTGTGCACTTACAGAGAATGCACACACTTCCCCCTCCTCCTTTCTCTTTCTCATCAGCAGGACCCTGTTCCTGGCGGTAGTCAGTGATTGTAGGCTGCTCAGATAAGGACCATACCTCAGGGCTGGCTGAGGAACACCACAGAAGGGGCCGGGGGCTCAGACACCATGGGTCTGTCACCCTGGCTCTGTACTATTCATGCTAGAACTACATTACATGAGAGAAAACCCAAACCATCCCATGTAAGTCACTGTTACTTTGGTCCTTTTGCTTTACAAGCAGAATCTACTTCTTAATTCACACAGTATATAAGTCAATTGAAAGGGATGGTTAAAATCTTAGAAGCATTAAAATCCAAGTTTTAGGAAACAATGTACATGCCCAAACAAGAGTAAACAAAAATATGTGTCTTAAGATAGATTGAACTAGTTTTCAGTTCTGGCTATTAATTTTCAGGCTCTTTTCTGGAGCCTGGAAAGAATCCTTAGAAAGATGCCACATGCCACCCTGTTCCAGGCTGTTCCAAGCATTCCTCTCACGCAGCCCAACAAAGGTGACTCTGCTTGTCAATCCCTACAGGATTTAGATGTAGGGCTGGGAACACAGTGCTTAGGTCCTCACTATCGCCTGTTGAGTAACTCTGAAGACAGGAAGTTGAAAACCAAGGGCCATGGGTTTATGAGATGCCAAAAGGAGTTTGAGGGTGGATTGGTGAGAAGGTGTCCCTGGAGGGGACTAACACAGGACCACCTCTTATTGGTGTACAGATTGTGTGCTGCCAACTGTAAGGGAGCCCATTCACGAGGAAGTCAGGGCTTTGCACGTTCTGATACTCTCCCAACAAACGTTAGTGAAGAGCTTTGGAGTTAAAGCTCTCTTTCCCTAATTTGCACACAGTTTCAGTAAGAGCTGCATTAGCTATATTTTGGGTGTGACAGGCTGGTTGGGGTTAAAGAGAAAAAAATGACCTTCCCTTTTGTAAAAATCAGTGAGGGTTTGCAGTGTCAGGAGGGCCTGAGTTTTAGAATATGCACAGGAGTACCTTGTAGATCTTGAGACAGCCATGCGGAGGGGGAAACACCACAAGAAGACCAATGAAGCACAGGTGATGAGCGCACTTAATCAGAAAGGTTCCTATAACTTTCAGTCACTGCATAGAAAACCCCAGGCGTCCCAAATGGTGCTGGAGGGTTGGGGTGGAGGGAGGTTTCCAGTATCACATTTCAAACATTTAGAAAAGCTCATTTTATGTCAACATATTGTAAGAGTAGCTGTTGCATGTTTAAGATATTTCCAAAAGTTAAGGAGACAAGAACAGGGACATGGCAACACTTTGTGAAATTCACTGCTATATATTTTAAATACTATATAGCAGTTTATCGCAGAGATTGTTATCTGGCTGCTCCGTCAAATTTGGCCTTGCAGTCGTATTTTGCTAACACAGTATTTTTTAAAAATTGCAATTAGCTGTCCGTTTTTAAACAGAAGAAATTTTACAATAAAATTGGGATTTGAGGCTTTCTTCTTTGGAAAATGTGACAATACTGAGTTCATGCTCCCTTATGAAAATAATCAATGGAGCTGAATAAAGGCAGGTTCTTTTGTTAAAACTGAAGTGTAGTTGATGTATAATGTTGTGTTACTTTGAGTTGTACATTAAAGTGAATCAGGCATACATATATCTATTAATATACATATATATATATATATATATATTCATATGAAAAGTGAAAGTGTTGCTTAGTTGTGTTCTACTCTTTTTAACCCCATGAACCTACCCTGTAGCCTACCAGGCTCCTCTGTCCACGGAATTCTCCAGGCAAGAATACTGGAGTGGGTAGCCATTCCCTTCTCCAGGGATCTCCCCAACCCAGGGATAGAACCCGGGTCTCCTGCACTGCAGGCAGATTCTTTACTGTCTGAGCCACCAGAGAAGCTCCACATATTCATATACATACACATATACTTTTCCAGACTCTTTCCCATTATAGATTATTACAAGATATTCAGTACAGTTCCCAGCTCCTCCCAGCCAGCATGCTTTATATTACCTGCCTGTTCCTGTCAGCACGGCACTAGACTAGCCCTGTCAGATTTCATATAGAGACTGTTTCCCCTGCAATGAGGACCTATTCTATTGCTGATAGAGTATGTGCTCGATAAAGAGTCATTGAATAATGAATGAGTGCATAAACTGATCCTGCTCAGGGTTCACTACAGTCTGATGTCAGTGATCATCTTCAAGCTAGAATAAGTTATGGTCCAGTGTTTTGATCATCCTACCCGAACCTCTGCTTCCAGCCAGGAGAGAGGCGAACCTTCAAGCCAGATATCATGAATCCAGCTTCAGTTCAATTCAGTGGCTCACTTGGGTCTGACTCTTTGCGACCCCATGGACTGCAGCACGCCAGGCTTCTCTGTCCCTCACCAACTGCTGGAGCTTACTCAAACTCATGTCACTCGAATCAGTGATGCCATCCAACCATCTCATCCTCTGTTGTCCCCTTCTCCTCCTGCCTTCAATCTTTCCCAGCATCAGGGTCTTTTCCAGTGAGTCAGTTCTTCACATCAGGTGGCCAAAGTATTGGCGTTTCAGCTTCAGCATCACTTCTTCCAATGAATATTCAGGACTGATTTCCTTTAGGATGGACTGGTTGGATCTCCTTGCAGTCCAAGGGACTCTCAAGAGTCTTCTCACAATACCACAGCTCAACAGCATCAGTTCCTCAGTTCCCAGCTTTCTTCATAGTCTGACTCTCACATCCATACATGACTACTGGAAAAACCATAGCTTTGACTAGACGGACCTTTGTTGGCAAAGTAATGTCTGTGCTTTTTTTAAAAATATGCTCTCTAGGTTGATCATAGCTTTTTTCCAAGGGGCAAGTGCTTTTCATAGCTGCAGTCACCATCTGCAGTGATTTTGGAGCCCAAGAAAATAAATTTTGTCACTGTTTCCATTGTTTCCCCATCTATTTGCCATGCAGTGATGGGATCTGATGCCATGATCTTAGTTTTCTGAATGTTGAGTTTTAAGCCAACTTTTTCACTCTCCTCTTTCACTTTCATCAAGAGGCTTTTGAGTTCCTCTTCACTTTCTGCCATAAGGGTGGTGTCATCTGCATATCTGAGGTTATTGATATTTCTTCGGGCAATCTTGATTTCAGCTTGTGCTTCATCCAGCCTGCAATTTCACGTGATGTGCTCTGTATATAAGTTAAATATGTAAGGTGACAATATATAGCCTTGACATATTCCTTTCCCGATTTGGAACCAGTCTGTTGTTCCATGTCCTGTTCTAACTGTTGCTTTTTGACCTCCATACAGATTTCTCAGGAGGCAGGTCAGGTGGTCTGGTATTCCCATCTCTTTCAGAATTTTCCATAGTTTGTTGTGATCCACACAGTTAAAGGCTTTGACATAGTCAATAAAACAAAAGTAGATGTTTTTCTGGAACTCTCTTGCTTTTTCCATGATCCAATGGATGTATGCAATTTGATATCTGGTTCCTCTGCCTTTTCTAAAACCAGCTTGAACATCTGGAATTTGATGGTTCACGTTGTGTTGAAGCCTGGCTTGGAGAATTTTGAGCATTACTTTACTAGCATGTGAGAAAAGTGCAATTGTGTGGTAGTTTGAACATTGTTTGTCATTGCCTTTCTTTAGGATTGGAATGAAAACTGACTTTTTCCAGTCCTGTAGCCATTGCTGAGTTTTCCAAATTTGCTGACATATTGAGTGCAGCACTTTCACAGCATCATCTTTTAGGATTTGAAATAGCTCAACTGGAATTCCATCTTCTCCACTAGCTTTGTTTGTAGTGATGCTTCCTAAGGCCCACTTGACTTTGCATTCCAGGATGTCTGGCTCTAGGTGAGTGATCACACCATCGTGGTTATCTGGGTCATGAAGATCTTTTTTGTATAGTTCCTCTGTGTAATCTTGGCACCTCTTCTTAATATCTTCTGCTTCTGTTAGGTCCACAGCATTTCTGTCCTTTATTGAGCCCATCTTTTCATGAAATATTCCCTTGGCATCTCTAAGTTTCTTGAAGAGATCTCTAGCCTTTCTCATTTCATTGTTTTCCTCTATTTCTTTGCAGTGATCACTGAGGAAGGCTTTCTTACCTTTCCTTGCTATTCTTTGGAACTCTGCATTCAAATGGGTATATCTTTCCTTTTCTTCTTTGCTTTTCACTTCTCTTCTTTTCTCAGCTATTTGTAAGGCCTCCTCAGACAACCATTTCGCCTTTTTGCATTTTTTTTTCCCTTGGGGATGGTCTTGATCCCTGCCTCCTGTACAGTGTCACGAACCTCCATCCATAGTTCTTCAGGCACTCCGTCTATCAGATCTAATCCCTTGAAACTATTTGTCACTTTCACTGTATAATTGTAAGGGATTTGATTTAGGTCATACCTGAATGCTCCAGTGGTTTTCCCTACTTTCTTCAATTTCAGTCTGAATTTGGCAATGAGGAGTTCATGATCTGAGCCAGTCAGCTCCTGGTCTTATTTTGCTGTATAGAGTTTCTCCACCTTTTTTGTTCTGAGAGCTTAATCAATGCTTTCTCTCCCTCCTCCCCCTGAGATCAGGGAGGCAGTTTTTGCAGTAATACCTGATGAGCTCATGGGAGCTGGTGTTGCTCTTCATTTTTATTGAAACCTTTATTTTCTGACAGGCTGCAGCCCTATATTTAAGGTCCAACCTAGGTGATTTCTGGACCAAGGCCTTATTGCTTCTGTATTTTTATAAAGCTGCTTTAGATTCTTTGGTAGAAGAAAGATAACTTTTGCCTGGTGACCTGATTTTGCTTATCAGCATATTCAACAATTCTGTGATTTCAGTTATTTCCTCAGGAAACTGTGTTTGATTCCAAATGAAACACTTAAGTATTTTATCTGCAAATAACGCACAATGGGTCCCAAATGTATGGACTTTAATTTATGAGTCATTTAAGAAAAAGAACTGTTAAAGGAAAGCCAGGGAGGGAGGAGGAAGGGAAGGGAAGACAAGAAAGGGGAGGTTGAGGCTGTTTTATAGTCTCAGAAGAAGGGACGGGGAGAGGGTACCGAATGAATGACTTAATCTAGAATTACAGTGGGGTAGCCTGGCATAAATCCAAAGGAAAAGCTCTTCTAAAATTAAAAGAAAATCATTCAGTCCGAGCTTTGGAGGTGAAACCTCTCTGATTCTGGTTTAATATTTTGGGGCCATTCTGTTTTGCTCAGTTGCTGCGGCTTTGCTTCCTTGTACAAACAAGGAAGAAATCCCTCTAGAGTTCTGCAGGCTGGTTGGTGCTTCATAAACAAGCCAGGAAAGATTTTATAAACTCCTCCCAGAAGGATACAGTATATAAAAGAAATGACATTAAAATTTTAGTAGCCTCATTGCCAAGATTGTTTATGTTCCTACATGCTAGGCATATCATTTTCTGGTAACTAATAATGGCTCTCTCTATACAATTCATGAAACAAGAAGCATTTCCTCCTCTCACCTGAGTGAGTTTCCTGAGCCTTTTTCCAAAGCACAATGTTTAAGGGAGAGAAAGGCATTCTTCTCATTCTGAAAGCATTTATTCAAACTCTCTAGCGTAGTTACTAGCTAGTCAAGCAAGAGGCAGAGAGAGGTGATTCGAAAGGGGACAACGGGGCATAAGGCAATGCAGAAGAATCCTAGGATGACATAGCCCCCGATCAACAAGCTAGTCTTTGAGGGCAAGTAAACTTACACATTTCATTCATTCAGTTCATTCACTCATTCCTTTATCCATTATTTGTTAAACATTTATTAATGTTAAACATTTGTTAAACATTATTAATTCATGTTGTATTTAGGCAAATACAACATGAACAAAATCAAAGACCTAGAATTGACTGCGGAAATAGTGCCTTGTACATAAAAGTATTCAATAATGGTTAGCTATTATGTTTACTGGCTTCCCAGGTGATGCTAGTGGTAAAGAATCCACCTGCCAATGCAGGAGACACAAGAGACACAGGTTTGACCCCTGGGTCGGGAAGATCCCCTGGAGGAGGGCATGGCAACTCACTGCAGTAGTCTTGCCTAGAGAATCTCATGGACAGAGGAGTCTGGCAGGCTACAGTCCGTGGGGTCACAAACAGTTAGACAAAACTGAGATGACTTAGCACGCATTATGCTTACTAGAAAATAAAAAAGTTAGTATCACAGGAAGCGTCTACAAATTAATGAGAAAAGGAAAAACACAGAAAGTCGAGCAAGGATTATGGAAAGATAATTTAAGAGGAGGAAATCCCAATCCTCAATGAACCTATAAAAATATGTCCAGCTACACTGGAGGTCAGAGGAAAACACTGATTTAAACAAGATATTGGTTTCACACATCAGGTTGGCAGAATTTTAAAAGGCTAGTGAGGATGGGGAGAAATAACTGCTACAACTTTGGGGAAAGAAATCTGGAGGGGCCCATTAGAAATAAAAGTATACATATCTTCCTTGGGCTATGGTTCATTTTGGCTAGAACCAGATGAGTGAGTGTTTGCAGGGAAAAGAACACAGGGTGAGAATCGGGTATGTGCTTGGGAGCTTGTATCTGCCGTGGGAACCCCTGGCAGAATCTTACCTGGGGAGTGGCAAGTGATGAAGATCAGATGTAGTGCTTCAGAAGGATGCTCTGGCTGCAGTGTAGACAGTGATGGACAGTCACAGGGCTGGAGACAGGGAGACGGGTAACTGGCTGTGAAGACAAGTCCAGACATAAGAAAATGAGGGTCTGACATGAGGGCAGTGACCTGAACGGAGTGGGTATTATCAAAGCACTCAGGATGCAAAGTCACAGGCCACCTACACAAATAGCCAAGAGTAGGGTGGTACAGTGAGAGGCTTTATTTATTTGGGCTCCAAAATCACTACAGGTGGAGACTGCAGCCATGAAATTAAAAGATGCTTGCTCCTTAGAAGAAAAGCTATGACCCACCTAGACAGCATATTAAAAAGCAGAGACATTACTTTGCCAACAAAGGTTGGTCTAATCAAAGCTATATAGTTTTTCCAGTGGTCATGTATGGATGTGAGAGTTGGACTATAAAGAAAGCTGAATGCCGAAGAATTGATGCTTTTGAACTGTGGTGTTGGAGAAGACTCTTGAGAGTCCCTTGGACTGCAAGGAGGTCCAACCAGTCCACCCTAAAGGAAGTCAGTCCTGAAAATTCACTGGAAGGACTGATGTTGAAGCTGAAACTCCAATACTTAGGCCACCTGATGCGAAGAGCTGACTTATTGAAAAAGACCCTCATGCTGGGAGGGACTGGGGGCAGGAGGAGAAGGGGATGACAGAGGATGAGATGGTTGGATGGCATCACCGACTCGATGGACCTGAGTTTGAGTAAGCTCTGGGAGTTGCTGATGGACAGGGAAGCCTGGTGGGCTGCAGCCCATGGGGTCGCAGAAGAGTCGGACACGACTGAGCAACTGAACTGAACTGCGGGCTGGTACAATGCAGATGTCTCAGGAGGCAGAGACAGAACGGACTGAAGCAGCCAGGAAACAATCTGCCCTAGATCAAAGTGTGAGACAGCTCAAACTTACATTAAGCTCTTTCTCTTACCTTTCTGGTCTGAGCCCTCCTGCTATCCTGGATTACCCAGAACTCTGGACCACAGGGCAACCCTCAGGAGTGCTTCAGGCTTCAAAAGTCTCTAAGCATTAAGCTGTGAGCTGCCGCAGGGCAGGGATTGCATCCCATTCTTTACTGTGCCCCACCCTCTAGTTTATCTGTCACATAGTAGGTGCTCAATGAGTATTTGCTTATTTTGCGCTCTCATTTATTTACTAAGATAATTGACTAAATCACCAAAACATACAAGACAGCAACTTAACATGTGAGCTTCCTGGAGTCCACTTTAACCCAAAGAAATGCACTCGTGGTGGTAAAATTTCTGGGAGATGGAGAGCTTCTGGAATTGATGTCTCCCAGGACTGTTAAAGCACACAACACAGGCAAAAACTGAGTATTAACTAGGGTTTGTTTTTTTTTTTTTAATGGCAAGAGAAAGTGCCACATTTGGTTATGAGAATCCAATGAAATAATCTACCAAAAAATGTTTAGAAGAGGGTAAAGTGGAACAGAGGTTCAAGTCTGTCACAACACTATCTGGCTTTACACAAAGTCACATACAGAATGTCTGAGTCTGGGTATATTTGAGGGCTTTGATTTAGGTATATCAATCTGTGATACCCAAGCATGGGAAGTTTACTTGAGAACTCTCTAGCTTGGTCTACAATTTCAGTATTTCATATTGTAGCTGCTTTGGCCTTTCCACAATCCATACCTGCTCCAGGCTGATGAGTGACTCATCTGACTGTCTCTTTCTTTACCCACTTTGTATTCTCCCAGCACCACCGGGGCCAGGCTAGCAATGTCCTCACTGGGTCCACACTGGTGTGTGTTAGTCTCTTTCGTGTCAGCAGCAGAACCAGCTCCTGGAGGGCAGTTAGAGTGTCTCATTAGAGTGTCTTCTACAAGGCTGTGTATTTGATGTACAATGGAAGCTCAGTAAATGTCTGTGGATTTCAATTAGAGTAAACCATGGAAAAGAGGAGAGTTTCAGTGTCCTCTGACTGGGAGGTGCCTCTAGAGGTACAGCAGATGCTGAAATCACAGATTCATTGCTGGTCCCCAGAGAGGCCAAGATTTGGCCTGCAACATCCTCGACTTTTATGCATCTCATTCACATCATCTACTCAGAAATACTGACTACTCTTTGATAGTCAGTAACCATAACAATATGATCATAATGGTCATATGGTAATGGCAAGCTATTTGCTATTTATGGGTCAAGCAATATGCTTCATAATTATATGTTTTAATTTTATTCTCACAACAACCCAGTAAGAGGCATTATTATTCTTGTTTGATCATTCAGATTAGAGAGGTTAGATGATTTGTCCAAGGTCACTGGACTGGTAAGCGATGGAATCTTCTGCTCTCTAAATAAAACGTGTGCTTGAGTCACAGCAAGGGCTGTTTGCTGTTTCTCTCCACCCTATCCCCACTCACATTTACATGTCAGCATGGCAGGCATTTTTTTTTTGGTGCTGGAAGGGTAAAGAAATATGAATGAGTCATTCATAGTAAAGTGTGCTTAGAGCTTAATGACAAAGGAATGTATATAAGTACTATGGAAGATCGAGGCAGAGATACCTAAACTAGATGGGCGTCAGGGGTAGGGCAGTCTTTTCAAAAGAAGACATCAATGAATATAGTTTTGGAAAACAGTACGAGTGTTACAGGTAGAAAAGGGAGACAAGATTTGTTTGGGGAAATGCTAAGCACTGACTTTGAATCCTGATTTATCTCTGCACTAGCTCCAGGGTTTCGAAAAAGTTACTTAAACTTTTTGAGCATTGATATACTCATTTTAAAATAAGGCGAACAATTTGTCTCATGCAGGGGTCTGATGAAAGCCAACGTGAAAACATAGGTAGAACACCTAGCTTGTTGCCAGGTATGCAGAAGGCATTTGTAAATGGCGGTGATGGTGGATAGTCGTTATTGATATGATCGAAGGAGGAGGCTTGTGGTAGAGCCCCTGGACAGCTGAGACTGCTGGGGGGCTGCTGAGTAACTGGAGGCAGGAATGATGAAGCCTGGAGTCAGAGAAAAGGGGCAGATTTGAGAGAGATTTCAGAGGTTGTAAGAGAAATGGAATAACCTGGTGATTGGCTAGATTATCAATGGAGGTAGAGAGAGGAGACGTCTTCCAAGTTACTGCCTCAAATGCAGGGGTGGGGACTGCAGAGAATAGATTTGAGCACTTCCATTGTTTAGAGCCCACTACCCTGTAGGGTCAGTTCTGTTCAGTTGCTCAGTCGCGTCCGAGTCTTTGCAACCCCATGAATCACAGCATACCAGGCCTCCCTGTCCATCACCAACTCCCAGAGTTCACTCAAACTCATGTCCATCGAGTCGGTGATGCCATCCAACTATCTCATCCTCTGTCATCCCCTTCTCCTCCTGCCCCCAATCCCTCCCAACATCAGGGTGGCCAAGGTACTGGAGTTTCAGCTTTAGCATCAGTCCTTCCAATGAACACCCAGGACTGATTTCCTTTAGGATAGACTAGTTGGACCTCCTTGCAGTCCAAGGGACTCTCAAGAGTCTTCTCCTACACCATAGTTCAAAAGCATCAATTCTTCGGCACCCAGCTTTCTTCACAGTCCAACTCTCACATCCATACATGACCACTGGAAAAACCATGGCCTTGACTAGACGGACCTTTGTTGGCAAAGTAATGTCTCTGCTTTTCAATATGCTGTGTAGGTTGGTCAAAACTTTCCTTCCAAGGAGTAAGCATCTTTTAATTTCATGGCTGCAGTCACCATCTGCAGTGATTTTGGAGCCCCCAAAAATAAAGTCTGACACTGTTTCCACTGTTGCCCCATCTATTTCCCATGAAGTGATGGGACCAGATGCCATGATCTTCATTTTCTGAATGTTGAGTTTTAAGCCAACTTTTTCACGCTCCTCTTTCACTTTCATCAAGAGGCCTTTGAGTTCCTTTTCACTTTCTGCCATAAGGATTGTGTCATCTGCATATCTGAGGTTATTGATATTTCTCCCAGCAATCTTCATTCCAGCTTGTGTTTCCTCCAGCCCAGCTTCCTGACCTGCATATAGGTTTCTCAAAAGGCAGGTCAGGTGGTCTGGTATTCCCATCTCTTTCAGAATTTTCCACAGTTTATTGTGATCCACACAGTCAAAGGCTTTGGCATAGTCAATAAAGCAGAAATAGATGTTTTTGTTGCTTTTTCGATGTAGGGTCAGGAGAGTCTTAAACCCAGTCACTTGGTATTGAAAAAGTGACTCTGAGAAGGGGCTCAGCATGATTGTCAGGGCTCGGAGGAAGATGGTGCCACATATTTTTAACCCCTAACCTCATATTCCAGGTAATATCTGTAATCTTGAAGAAATGTTAGCATGTTGAGACAGTAACCCCTCAATTATTTGCAATGACACTGTTTCCTTAGTTATAAGGCATCTTTTACTCTCAGGAAGATTCAGAATTAAATACAGAGACAAAGTTAGGATATCAATAATTCTTGTCTTCAGAGACTTGTGCATATTTGTTACTTGAAGTACTTGCTATAAATATTTAATGGAACTGAGTCCATTAGAGTAAACAAGTAACCTTGCTTCCAATATAAATTTGTAGTTGAATTATTAATTTGTGACTTTAAGTTGGAAAAATATAAGGATATGTTAGTAAGTTTAAAAATAGGGTTAAAAATCTTAAAACATTAAAAAGTATAAGAGTAATTTACATTCTTAAAATAGTTGGCTTGTTAGTTGAGATACTTAATATGGAAATAAACTGCATAAATACAGCTTAAAATGTTTGAGGGTATTTCTTTAAATTAACTCAGCTTATACATTAATTTAATATATTAATCAAGCCTTCCTTAAAAGTCATGTAAAAATTTGTCAGCTGTAAAAACCAAATGATAATATTTGTAAGTGAACTAAAACCTCAAAAAAGGCCTAGACTTTCCTTTTAATATTAACACATAACTTATTAAAAATGAAGTTCCTAAATAATCTTTCCTATTTGCAAAAGCCTCTCAAGGTACCAAAACCACATATAACACATTGACATGATATATGCCTATATTAAAAAGAACATTATCTTTCTCAAATAATATATATTTATATTGTATATATAAATATTTTTTCTATCTAAATGTATATATTAAATATAAAGATACAAATAATATATAAAATATATGTTAATATTTACCTTATTACTAATAATGTATTCTTCTATATATAATAACATATTCTCAATATATACTTTGTGTATATGTTTATATATTCTTTTTTCCTCTCATAGGAATAACAATGGTACACAAAGACTGCACACTAAGGGTTAGATGGTTTTGTCTGAAAGCTGTTTGCCAAGGCTCTGATATCTAGTAACCCAAATAGAGAACAAAGGGATTTTGCTCTGTGAAGCCTAATCGCCTGCTAAATAAATAAATAGATGCAGTATTGTACATGTCAAATGAAGGTAAATATTGACCCTGACACCATATGTTTGCTTGGTGCCAGCTGAAGTGTGCTGGCAGGTTTGATAGTCAGGGGGTCCACCAGCCAGCAAGCAGGGCCTAAGTCATTCAGAAGCACAGTCTGGGAAGAGACTGAAATATCAGTAAGGCTCTCCTGTTGGTGCCTTAATCCACCACTCCGTTAATTCTTTCACCGAAGTCTACTAGCGAAATCTGAAATCCAGAAAAGGAAAAGTAGGATGGCTATTGATCGCCCAATCTCTGATGGTCCCCTGGGAGCCTTTGTTAAATCAGACTCAGGAGGAGCACACCTTTGAGTTACTTCACCTTTTCCTTAAAAAGGAGCGCTTTTACTCTAATGGGTCAGACCCGTGAGTGTATAGGAAACAGCAGCATGCCCGAGTGCTACACAGTGCCCTCCCCACAAAAGCACTGGCTGGCGGAGTCCTAGCACCTCCCTGAACCCCTCAACCTCACAGTGAGGATAATCCTGGCCCTGGTTTTGTCACAGGGTTTAGAACCTAAGTGAAGTTCATTATGTAACAAGTCTTGGAGAAAAGGGCTGTGAGTTTTTGAAAAGCTAGTTACCATGATATCCGAGTAACAAGGAGTAACTCTGGAGCACCCCCTCACCCACCGTTGTTTCTGTCTCCCTTCCTGCTTCTCACACCCAGAGTGGCCACAGAAAGGGCAAGGAGAGGGCAGGCTCCCGGCAGCCACGGTGACTTCTGCAGGGGAAGAAATGCCTTCTTTCCTCCTCATTCTTTTTGAATTAAGAACTCTTAGTAATAGATTCTCCAAGAAACGGAATTTGCACATTTTAAGGATACACAAAATCATAGAAGCTAAATATTTTCATTTAATAATAGATAAAACTTGTTTCCAAGAAATGGCATAGAGCTCATAAATAAGTGGTCCTTGAAAAATAGGTATGTAGGTTGATTATCTGGTTCCTGGCTATCCCATACAGTTAGAAACATGGGTGTGAGTTTCACACAGGATTACATTTGGCCACCTTTAACAAAAGGCAAACAACCCCCAAAAACAAACAACAAGGGTTTGAACAGGTGATTTTCTTTCTTCCTTCCTCATAGAGAAGCTGAGACAGGCTGCCCAGGCTGACATGGTGCTTCCATGCGTGCTGGGCAGAGGTTCCTTTCTTGTTCCCCACCAGTGTCTTTACCCGGCTGTTTGCGTTCCAGCCATTCCATTCAAATGCCAGCCAGCAGCAGGGATGACGGATGTTGCCTGTCTCCTTTCTTCTTGGTAAAGACTTTGAGAAAGATTTTAAAGAGGTTCTCAGGGGCTTCCCTGGTGACTCAGCCTTAAAGAATCCATCATACCCAGGTATGATCCCTGACCCAGGAAGATATCACAGGCCCTGAGCAACTCAGCCTGTGCACCGCTACTATCGAGCCTCTGCTCTGGAGCTGAGCCCACCCGCCGAGCCCCACAGTAAGAGAAGCCACGGTGACGGGAAGCCCACACACAGCAGCAGAGAGCAGCCCCGCTCTCCTCAACAAGAGGGCGGCCTATACAACAGTGATGACCCAGCACAGCTAAAAACAAATAAACAAAACTCAGAAAGGGGGCTCTCGGGAAGTATTCTTGAATACGTAACACATCTTACTGGTCAGGTCTGAGCCACATGGTCATACCTACTTCCAAGGGAATTTGGGGAAAAGGCTCAGCTAAAAATTGGGGTTTCGTTTCAGAGGTAGATTATATGCTGTGTTTTGTTTTGATATGTAGATAATGGGAAGGTAAATTTATACCTCAAGTTATCATAAATAGCAAAATCAGACATATCTTTGGATAAATACGCAGGGACTACCTCTTTCTATCTAATTTGAATCCATTCCACCCATCCTTACTATTAGCAGTTTTTTGGTGAAGGAACTAAATCAATTACTTAAAGCTCTGAATACGTATGATGCTCCAGG
This sequence comes from Capricornis sumatraensis, assembly GCF_032405125.1. Taxonomy (NCBI): domain Eukaryota; kingdom Metazoa; phylum Chordata; class Mammalia; order Artiodactyla; family Bovidae; genus Capricornis; species Capricornis sumatraensis. The sequence continues at coordinate 99,238,930 of NC_091070.1, read as the reverse complement.
CAGCACCTTGAGTGTTACAGGTCAAAAACTGAATAAGGTGCTGCCTCTGCCTTCAAGCCCCTCGTAGTCTGATAGGGAAGACAGGCACATAGGAGAATATTTTAAATTATAATACTATAGTAAAAAATAATCTACTCAACCAAAAAATTCACATCATGATTTTCTAGGGTCTTATTTGCCCTTTTATCTTATGTAATATGGATCTAGCTAAAGGAAGATTAATGCATGCTAACAACATTCTGTAAGGCTGCAGATTCCCCGAGGCCAGAATCCATGCACAGTTTACTCATTGCTAAGCCTGGCACACAGTAGGCTGTCAACAAGTTATGACTGAGTAGTAAAATGATTGGAAATATATGAGGAAAAGGGGAGTCCAGGTATCATTTTTTAAGTGTATACTTTATACAACATGGAAACTTGGTACATGAAAATAGATATTTGTCAAAGATAGAAGGCAAAGGGTGATTATTTACCTTGAACAGATGGTCTTCATTTCAGAATATGATTTGCCAAATAGCCCTGTATATTTAAACCATGATTTGGGTAGTAGACATTCATTGGTTACTCCTACCTTCTTTCTATGCCTCAGTTGCCTAATTTTCCTTCTCAAAGCCCCTATTTGGCAATCCATGTGATTCCAGAGAAGCAAATGTTGCCTATCACTTGGGAGGTGACTTCTGACCTAGGTTAAGCCATTCAGTACAGTCTCCCTCTAGCCACAGCAATTGTTTCAGGAATGAATGATATCACCATCACCACCAGCATCATCAATAACATTTTCATAGTATATACTAAGTACCAGGCACTGTTCTAAGCACTGTGTTAGTCCATTTAATCCTTATAACAACCACAAGAGGTAGGGACTATTATAACCCTCTCTTGGTGCTACCCTGAATCTCAGAGCTATAAATAGTGAGCTGGGTTGGATTCTGAACTCAGGCAGTTTGGCTGTGGAATCCATGCTCCTAATGACTCCACTGAACTGCATGTGACTCAGGCTGGCCTATCAGAGTGAACCCGGGGCCTCCAACTAACAAAGTTAGGATGACTGCCTCCCTTTGTGTGGCGTGGACAACAGATATGAGCCTTGGAATTTCTCCAGCATCTGATTGCTTCAAGAGAAGTTAGGCTGAGCTAAAGACTAGGATGTGGAGGCATTAGAAGTAAAAGGACACAGAGAATCAGAGTCAGTTTTTGAATGATACATGTAATTTGTAGTCAGCAAGGCAATAAACTCTGCTCTAAAGGATGGTTTAAGTTCAGTTTTCAAAAGCATCCCCCTATTATTTGATCTACAATAAAATTATATACACGCATACTTTCTTATATATATCTGTTACCTGTAAATATTTACACCTATGTCCTTCATAGATATTTACCAATAAACATGGTATAAATACAGAGACATTAGTAGTAGTGAATCAATTATTTAGCAGAAAAGAGTAGTATAAACTATTCTAATTATCACTACTATACTTTGTCAATTTTCAAGATGATGTTTTTACCTCATGTTAATATTTCTGAAATTGGGTTATTTTATAAATGATACTTTCTTCAATTAGTTCTTTCTTGGCGGTAAATAAGATACTAATATAATCAGTGGCATCTTAGATTCAATGAAATATGGTAATTTGATTGTGGTTTGATATATATCCCCTCCTAAATACCACTTTATCCTGTCTACAATATGCTGAACTAAGCATATTCAGATATATATTACTGGTATATACATTATAAGTACATACAACAAAACTTAATTCCATACTTTCCTAGAGTTTTGGGTGATGTTATTTCACATGTGATGGTGAATTGTAAACGAAAAAATAAATTAAGACTGAGGGGAAGGGATCATAACGGAGCAGGAGGACATGGAGCTCATCTTCCCCACAAACACACACACACAAAATCTACATACAGAACAGCTTTGATGGAAAATTAACCAGAAACTGACAGGACTCCTATACCATCACAGCTGCCAGAAAGATCGCCATGTAACCAAGGATGATGGGAAAAAGGCACCAATCAAATCAGGATGACTGTTCCTGGGAGGGATTTGTTAGGCCAAGAAGGCCCACTTGGGTGGACGTGTGGGAGTGAGCAGGGTGAGCTATAATTTGGGCATCCCAGTCCTCTGTTTGTGCACAGAGGAGACAGCCCTCTTTTCTGCTGAGAAATCCAGTAAAACAGATAGAATTGTCAGAGAAACAGTCTCTACTCAAAAAGAGTGCATGTGTGCTGGCTTGCTAATAATCAGGGCAGAGAGCCTCACACTGGCAGCTGTAACCTCGTGATGCCTATACAACAATTCATCCTCCAAACCCAGAATACACATTCTTTTCAAGCATGAATGGAACTTTGTCTTGGATAAATCACATACTATGTCACAAAACAAGCCTCAACAAATTAAAGAAGATAGAAATTATGTCAAGCATTTTTTCTGATTACAACAGCATGAAACTGGAAATCAACCACAGAAGGAAAACAATGGGAAAGGAAGGAAGAGTGGAGACTAACAACACGCTGCTGAAAAACTAATAGGTCAATGACAAAAATCAAAGAAGAAGTTAGAAAATGCCTTGAGATGAACCAAAATGAAAGCTCAGCATCACAAAGTTGATAAGATGTGACAAACGCAGGTCTGAGAAGGAAGTCCATGGTGATATAGGCTTTCTTCAATAAAAAAGAAAAATCTCAAGTAAGCAACTTAAACCATCACCTAAAATAATTAGAAAAAGAAGAAAAAACAAACCCAAAATCAGCAGAAGAAAAGAAATAATAGAGACCAGAGAAGAAATAAAATAGAGATTAAAAAATAAAAAAGATCAATAAAACCAACAGCAATTTTCTTTTTTTCTTGATTTTTTTTTTTTTTTGAAAATAAACAAAACTGACAAACTTCTAGCCAGGCTCACCAGGAAGAAAAGAGAGAGGACTCAAATAAACAAAATAAGAAATGAAAGAGGAGAAATAACAACAGATACCACAGAAATATAAAAAAAATCATAAGAGACTACTATGAACAGTTACATGTCAACAAACTGGAAAACCTAGAAGAAACAGGCAAGTTTCTAGAAGCATAAAATCTGCTGAAACTGAGTCAAGAAGAAACAGATAACTTGAACAGATCATTAGTGAAATACAATTTTTAATAATAATAAAACAAAACTGTGCAAACAGAAGTCCAGGACTAGAGGGCTTCACTGAGTAGTTCTGCCAAACAGACAAAGAAAAATTTATACCTATACTTCTCAAACGATTCCAAAAAACTAAAGAGAGGAGGAAACACTCCCAAATTCATTCTATGAAGCTCCCATCATCCTGTACCAAAATCAGAGAGACAGAGAAAGAAAGAAAATGACGGGTCAATATCTTTATGAAAAAGGATGCAAAACTCTACAAAATATTAACAAACCAATCCAAAAATACATAAAAAGGATCATACGCCATGATCAAGTTGGATTCATCCTAGGGATATGGTTCAACTTAAGCAAATCAATCAATGTAATATGCCACATTAGCAAGAGTTAAGATAAAAACCATATGATCGTCTTCATAAATGCAGGGAAAAAAAGCAGTTGAAAAATTTCAACATCCCTACCTAAAAGAAACTCTCACCAAAGTGAGTAGAGTGAGAACATACCTCAACGTGATAAAAGCCATTTATGACAAACACACAGCCAGCATAATACTTGACAGTGAATAGCTGAAAGCCTTCCTACTAAATTTAGGAACAAAACAGGGATGCCCACTCTCATCAGTCCTAGTTAACATAGTACTGGAAGTCCTAGCCACAGCCATCAGATAAGAAAAAGAAAGAAAAGGTGTACAGATTGGAAGGGAAGAGGTAAAACCGTGTGCAGGCTACATGATGCACTATATAGCGAAGGCTGCAGTCTCCACAAAAACTACTAGAAGTGATGAATAAATTCAGTAAGTCACAAGGTTAATATACAGAAATCTGTTGCATTTCTTTACATCAACAAGCAATAACAGAAAGAGAAATTTTAAAAAATTCCATTTAAAATCACGTCAACAAAAAATTTTTAGTAACGAACAACCAAAGATGTAAAAGACCTGCATGCTGAAAACTACAAAACGTTGAAAAAGGAATTTAAAGCTGATTCATGGATATGAAAAGATACTGCAAGCTTTCTTGGATTGGAAGAATTAATAGTGTTAGAATGGCCATGCTGCCTAAAGCAATGTATAGATCTAACACAATCAAAATAACCGTGTCATTTTTCACAGAACTAGAAAAAACAATTCTAGGATTTATATGCAGCCGAAAGTGGCTCAGAACTGCCGAAGCAATCCTGAGGAAAAACAGAACAAAGCTGGAGACATAAACCTTCCAGATTTCAGACTATACTACCAAACTACAGTAATCAAAACACAATGATATTAACACAAAGACAAACATATAGGTCAATGGAACAGTATAGAGAGCCTAGAAATAAAGCCACACACTTACAATCAATTACACAAAGTAGTTGTGTAACTGACACAACTATGACAAAGAAGGCAGGAATACACAATGGAGAAAAGACAGTTTCTTCAACAAGTGATATTGGGAAAGCTAGACAGCTATATGCAAATCAATGAAATTAGAACACTCCCTCACACCATACACAAAAATACGCTCAAAATGGTTTAAAGACCTAAATAGACTACGTGACAATACAAAACTCCTGCAAGAGAACACAGGAAAAATATTTTTGGCTGTAAATCTATGTTCAACATCACTAATTAAAAGAGAAATGCAAATCAAACTATAATGAGCATTGGTCAGAATGGCTATCATCAAAAGGTCTACAAATAATAAATGCTGAAGAGGGTATGGAGAAAAGGAAACCCTTTACACTGTGAAGATACTAACTGGTATAGCCGCTGTGGAAAACAGTATGGAGGTTCCTTGAAAAACTAAAAGTAGAGCTACCATATGGCCCTAAAATCCCATTCCTGGGCATACAGTCAGAAAGCATGAAAAGGAATTCAAGAGGATACATGCACCCCAATGTTCAGGCAGCATATTTACAACAGACAAGACTTGGAAACAACCCAAGTGCCCATCAGCAGATGACTGGCTTAAGAAGATGTCACACACACACACACACACACACACACACACACACACACACACAGGAATACGACTCTGTCATAAAAAATGAAGTATTGCCCTTTGTAGCAACGTGGATGGACCCAGAGATTATTGTTTAGAGAATAAAATCAGACAGAGAAAGACAAATACTATGTTATTATATATTCAATATCTTACAATAAAATGAGGAGGGTATCCAAACAGACTAGGTGGTAGGTACTATGGTGAAACTCAAACAGGAATCTCTCCCTTCCTTAAAAACTACTCTTTGTGATGTATCCTGCTCAGCAGGGTCTTCAACACTCTTTTTTTCTGACTGGCATTATTTTGCTGTATGAGGTAGAATAAGAGGGAGGCTGTTGAACTGTCCCCTTTTAAAAAATTATTCATAGGTAATTAGAAATAACTCTGATTATTTTTTTGAGAGGTAGATTCTAAAGCAGTGATTCTCAAAGTGTAGTTCCCAGCCAGCACCATCAGCAGCCCCGGGGAACCTGTGAGAGACGCAGTTCCTCAGGTCCCATTTCAGACCTACTGAATTCAAAACTCCAGGGGCGGGGCCAGCATCTGTCTTTTAACAAGTCTTCCTAGTGGTTCTTCCGCATAGCCTTCAGGGGTTTAAGTAATTAAATTATGCATGTCAATGTTTTGAAGGTGTTTTTTCTTTTTTCAAATTAGTTAACTTTCTGAAGTTTGGAAAATGTAAAATTATAAAAAGATGACAGAAGACATGGATTGTTTAAATACATCTTCCTGAAGGGAATATGGAGCTTTAAACAGAATGTGGTGTCTGGCATTTTGAAGTGCATGTTTCAGCAAAGGGTGGGGGCCTGTTTAATGTACAGTGAAACTGCTTCTTCCAGGATGAGATTCCTGCAGTCCATCGCAGATGGTCTACATATTTCTATAAAATTATATCTACTCTGAATTTGTTTGTCATTTGACTCATCGACATGGGCTTCTTATGACAGACTGTCATCTTGACCAAAGAAAATATTTTTCTAAAAATCTCTGAAGAGAGATCAAAGGTTTCGACATGAGGCTTTAAATAGAGTGTATTATGTTATGCACATGTTAAAGATCTGTATGATTTTCTTGGGGAGAAAAATATGTTTCAGTAGTATCTTGTTAATTTGTATCTGTGGATAGACACAGAAAGTTTTCCTCCAAAATCCTGTAGACAGTATATGTTCAAATTTTTGAGACATTACCAAAGGGTTACCCAAGGTGATTCCATCTTATATTCACACCAGCAGTGTATGGAAACACAAATGGTCCCCCGCCCTCACCAATGTTTGTTATGGTGGTGCAGTAGCCATTCTGTTAGAGCTCTACTGGCATTTTATGGTGATCTGAATTTCTCTTTCCTAATGACAAGTAGCATTGAGCATATTTTCATGTGCTTATTTGCCATCTGTCTATCTTCTGGTCCAGTGATTCCACTCTTTTTATTTCAAAAGAACTAAAAGCACATGTCCACACAAAAACATGGATCCTTGCTACAGACTGAATTCTGTCTCCTCCAAACTTATATGAAAGTTGTGTTCAATTCTTTGTGTCCCCATGGACTATATAGTCCATGGAATTCTCCAGGCCAGAATACTGGAGTGGGTAGCCTTTCCCTTCTCCACGGGGTCTTCCCAACCCAGGGACTGAACCCAGGTCTCCTGCATTGCAGGCAGATTCTTTACCAGCTGAGCAACCAGGGAAGCCCAAATTTATATGCTGATGCTCTAACCCCTAAGATAACTGTATGTGGAGATAGAACCTATCAGGAGGTAATTAAGGTTAAAAGGGTCACATGGGTGGGACTCTGATCAAACAAGTTTAGTGTTTTTGTGAGAGAAGACGCACAGAGCTCATGCTCTCCCCAGGAGCTCCTCACGAAGAAGAGGTCACGTGAGCATGCAGTGGGGTGGCTGTCACCTATAAGTCAGGGGAAGGGGTTTCACCAGAAAGCAATCATGCAGGCGTCCCGATCTTACTCTCCCATCATTCAGAACTGTGAGGAAATATGCGTCTGTTGTTGGAGCCACCCAGTCTATAACCTTTTGTCTTGGCAGGCGGGGCTGAGTGGTATAGTCCTCACAGTAGGATTTGTAGTATTTATATTATTTGTAATAGTAAAAATCTAGAAACCACTTAAATGAATGGATAAGCAAATTGTGGTAAACACATGTTCAAAGCAATACTACTGAGTAATACAAATGAACAAGCTATTGATATACACAACAACATGGATAAATATCAAAAAATTATGCTACAGGAACTAAAGCAGACCAAAAAGAAAAGATTTGGCACTGTTATTCCATTTATATAAAACTCTAGAAAATGTCAATAGACGATTGTGACAGAAAGATCTGTGGTTGTCTGGGAGGTGAGGTGTGGTGAGGAGTGAGAGGGAGAGATTACAAAGATACAGAAGCAAACTCTAGGGAGTAATAGACAGGTTTACTAGCTTGACCGTGATGATGGTTTCACATATACATGGGTTAAAACTTACAAATTGTGTACTTTAAATACACACAGTTTACTGTGTGCCACTTATAGTATTTCTGGACCAAACTTGAGTCTGCTAGCCTGGCCGAAGTAAAGCCAATCTGATTGGTTTGTAGTGAAGGAAAGTTTGGTGTTTTATTGCAAGGCACCTAAAATAAGGGAAAGGTTAGGAGAACTGGCGGCTCATACTCAAGTCCTACACTCCCCAGTGGCTTTCAGGGAAGGGTTTTTATAAAGACTAGGTGAGGGAGAAGGCAGACCTCCTACTGATTAGTTAGTGGTGAAGTAACAGGGTGGTGTTTCAAAAATTAACATCACAAACCTTCTGGTTCTAGAATTGAAAGAGACACATGTACCCCAATGTTCATCGCAGCACTGTTTATAATAGCCAGGACATGGAAGCAACCTAGATGTCCATCAGCAGATGAATGGATAAGAAAGCTGTGGTACATATACACAATGGAGTACTACTCAGCCATTAAAAAGAATATATTTGAATCAGTTCTAACGAGGTGGATTAAACTGGAGCCGATTATACAGAGTGAAGTAAGCCAGAAAGAAAAACACCAATACAGTATACTAATGCATATATATGGAGTTTAGAAAGATGGTATCGATAACCCTGTATGCAAGACAGCAAAAGAGACACAGAACAGTCTTTTGGACTCTGTGGAGAGGGAGAGGGTGGGGTGATTTGGGAGAATGGCATTGAAACATGTATAATATCATATATGAAGTGAATCGCCAGTCCAGGTTTAATGCATGATACAGGATGCTTGGGGCTGGTGCACTGGGATGACCCAGAGGGATGGTACGGGGAGGGAGGTGGGAAGGGGGTTCAGGATGGGGAACACATGTACACCCATGGCAGATTCATGTTGATGTACGGCAAAACCAATACAATATTGTAAAGTAATTAGCCTCCAATTAAAATAAATGAATTTTAATTAAAAAAAAAAAACCCTGGTTCTAACTGGTCTGGAGTCTAAACGCTAGTGGTCAGCAGTTAACTTGTTCCACCCTGTAGGAGCTTTAGTACCTTTAAAACAACTCAAGGATGTGGCTCAGAACATTATCTATAGCCCTCAAGGAGGAACTAAAAGTCCGTGACTTGGTCTCCTGGCTAAACTATTATTCTTTGGTCTCACTTGACTGTTTTCCCGTGTTTCTGCATTTTCTCACTTCTCTGATTAAAATTTCCCTTTGGAACCTGGAAGGCCTAGGAGGCTAAAGCCTTTCTGTAAACAAGAGGCAAGGGGACACGGGGGTGGGGACTGCTCCTGGGAAGGCCACCCAGTGCCCTACTTCATTTCAGTAGCTCAACAGGCTATTAGACAAAGAAAACCTGTGGCACTTCTGCTTTCTCCTGGCAGCTCTGTGTTAAGTGGATTTTCTTTTCTCCATTTTGATAAAGAAATGGAAAAGAAAATGCCTCATCCAGAAAAGGCTGTCATATGTACAGGACTCCACAGCTTTGAACTTTCCCTTGTGAGGAGCCTAGAACAGGACTCCGTCCCACCGCCAAAAGCTGGCTTTCCCATCACCACTGGCGGTAGAGCTAACAAACCACAATACCGAAGAACATAAGGCCGACGGCAGTAAACTCAAAACTGGCAAGTGGGCCATTATGCTTGGAACTTATCTTTTGTTTTTTCAAGTTTCAGTTCAGTTCAGTCGCTCAGTCATGTCCAACTCTTTGCGACCCCATGGACTGCAGCATGCCAGGCCTCCCTCACCATCACCAACTCCCAGAGCTTGCTCAAACTCATGTCCATCCAATCAGTGATGCCATACAACCATCTCATCCTCTGTCCTCCCGTTCTCCTCCCGCCTTCAATCTTTCCCAGCATCGGGGTCTTTTCCAATGAGTCAGTTCTTCACATGAGGTGGTCAAAGTATTGGAGTTTCAGCTTCAACATCAGTCCTTCCAATGAATATTCAGGACTGATCTCCTTCAGAATGGACTGGTTGGATCTCCTTGCAGTCCAAGGGACTCTCAAGAGTCTTCTCCAACACCACCGTTCAAAATGGCCAGGTGTGGGCAGGTCCATAGGAACTGCAGGGCACATGAGTGGATAGTCTCATGGTTCCAGGCCCTGGCTCTGCTCGCTGTATCGGTTTCCCCAGGGAGATCGGGAGGCGTGCTCCAGGAAGGGGCTGCTGATGCTGCTAAGTCGCTTCAGTTGTGTTCGACTCTGTGTGATTCCATAGACAGTAGCCCACCAGGCTCCCCCATCCCTGGGATTCTCCAGGCAAGAACACTGGAGTGGGCTGCCATTTCCTTCTCCAGTGCATGAAAGTGAAAAGTGAAAGTGAAGTCGCTCAGTCATGTCCGACTCTTAGCGACCCCATGGACTGCAGCCTACCAGGCTCCTCCATCCATGGGATTTTCCAGGCAAGAGTACTGGAGTGGGGTGCCATTGTAGGGAGCATCAATTCTTCAGCGCTCAGCTTTCTTTACAGTCCAATTTTCACATCCATACATGAGTACTGGAAAAACGATAGCTTTGACTTTGTCAACACCATAGACAGGCCTTTGTCAGCAGAGTAATGCCTCTGCTTTTTAATATGCTGTCTAGGTTGGTCATAGCTTTCCTTCCAAAGAGCAAGCATCTTTTAATTTCATGGCTACAGTCACCATCTGCAGTGATTTTGGAGCCCAAGAAAATAAAGTCTGTCATTGTTTCCCTATCTATTTGCCATGAAGTGATGGGACCAGATGTCATGATCTTCATTTTATGAATGTTGAGTTTTAAGCCAGCTTTTTCAAGCTTAGGTGGCTCTATTGGATATTGTGGGAAAGAATCTTTCAATCATATTTGGTAATTTGGGTGAGGAATATTATATGACAGAAAAGCTTCCAGAAGACAATACACTAAAATCTAGAATAAGAAGAAGTCAGCTCGTGGGAGGCAAAACTTTGTCAGTGTAAATCCAAGGCTGGACACACAGTTTGGTTAGAAACTCAAACTCAGATTGGACAGTGAGCTTGAAAGAAAAAACAGGGTTTGATTCTTAGCTTTAGGTTAAGTTCACACCAAATATAGTGGATTTATTGCTCTTTGGGGGTTGTGCTAATGAGAGGCTTTCTACAGAAGGTTCTTTGTAGCAAATCACTATGGGAGGAAATTCCTTCCAAAGTTGCATTGTGTATTTCCATTTTACTGTGCTGCGGATGCCAGGTTTTTTTTTTTTTTTCTTCAAACTAGTAACGTCCTAGGCTTTAAGTAAATTGTTCACACTTGGGCTCCGTACCTTAAAAGCGGTAGAGGAGAGAACTCAAAACTGTCTGACGCCCAAACTCTCACTCTTTCTAATACTCAGTATAAAGTAGAGAAGCTTTCTGGCAGGCCTGCCGTCAACCACGCCCCGAGCTCTCCCTAGTGTTTCCTCTAACTTCCACTTGCATTAACTCACTTCTGGTTCCCAGCTGGAGAGCGCAGATTGCACCTGCTCAGAAGGCCAGCGGGAGCCCCGTCTCACCCGCAGTTCAGCCTTGGTTGCTTGTGCACGGACAGGAGTGCCCACCAGGGGGCACTGCAGCCTCGGAGCTGTGGTGCCTGCCCGTCCTGGACAGAGCCAGTGGCGCGGAGGGCGTGGGACTGGGAGCGTCGAGCGCCGGGGTCCGCGCGGAGCCGCGCCCTGCCCCTTCCTAGAGCACGCCTCAGATCTCCCCGGGAAACCGATACAGCGAAGAGAGCCCGGGCCCGGGGCCGCGAGGCGGACCGCTCCCGCGCCGCGCGGTTCCCGTGCGGACCTTCCAGCACCTCGCCATTTGACCATCTCTGCTCCGCCCTCCATCCCCAGCCGAGACCCCGCCCCAGAAGGGGCGCCCCCGTCGCGGCCACTGGGTCCCGGCTTGGCTCCCGGGCCTTTCGCAGGCACCCAGGCCTGGCCCGGCTGCACCTGGGCCGCTCCCGCCCGGGGCGCCACCCCTCGCAGCGCCGAGATAACTTTCCCGGGAGCCGCCGCGGCCTGGCGCGCCCCGGGGCACACCCCGCTCGCCCGCCGGCCGCGTTCCCAGCCGGGCCGCCGGCTCCTCCGCTCACCAGTCTCCCGACCGCCCGCTTCTCCGAATCTCCTGGAGGAGCAGCACTCCGCCGCCCGGGCAGGGGGCTCTCGGAGGGAGAGCTTCAAGTTGGCCACCCGTGATGAACTCGGGGATCCCCAGACGGCAGCTGTGCCCCGCGGCGATCTGACCTCCTCTCGTCGGTCGCGGTAGGGAGCCCGAAACCCTTTCGGACCCTCTTCCGGCTTCTCGGTGCCGGTGGGCTGGGCAGGCGGCGGTAGTGGACTGAGGGACGACCCTCGCCATTGCCCCTGCGGTGGGGCCGGGACGTGGTGGGGGCACCCCTGACACAAAGGGCCAGCCGAGTGCTCCCGGGTCGGCGAACCGAACCGGGGGCTGCGGGGTGGGGTCGGAGCTGCAAACGCGCGCCCTCTGGGGACCCCGGAGGCGGGGGGGAGGCCGGTGCGTTGCTTCTGCCCTCCGGCGGGCGTAGGTGGAGGGAGTCGCGGGGCTTCCAAGTCCGAGGAGGGCCCGGAGCGCTCGTCCCTTTCTTTTCTGGCCGCTTGACCCCTTTGACAGGCGACTTTTCTCGCCCGCAGGGCTGCTGGAGGGGCCGCGGCGCCCCCGCCTTCGGAGGAGCCGGAGCCGCAGGATGCGCGGGGACTCGCCGCCGCCCTCCGCGCCCAGTTCCGCCGGCGCTTCCCCGGCCGCTCCCGGGCGCTGACGCGTTCCCGGGCTTCCCCGCCCTCCTTACCTTCCGTCCGCGCCGCTCCGGACCCCGCCGGTGACTGGTGCTCTCGGCGTCGCCGCGGCGCGGGCAGTCCGTTCATGCCTCGCGTTTGAGGGCAGGGGGTGGCTCAGCGGCTGGGTCGCAGCTTTCTCCGCTGGCCGAGGCCCGCCACAGGAGACATGGGCTGTTTCTGCGCGGTTCCGGAAGAATTCTATTGCGAAGTGTTGCTTCTGAATGAATCCAAGTTAACTCTCACAACCCAGCAACAGGGCATCAAGGTAGGCGCGGGTCGGGGGCGTGTGCCGGGGGAGGCGGTGCGCGGCTGGGAGAGCGAGGGGGCCCGCGGCTTTGTCCCAGCGCCGACACCCGGGCGGGGCGGGCGGCGCGGTGTCTCCGCGCGGTGGGAAGGCGCGGCAGTAACCCTCGTGCTCAGGTGCGGGGTGGACGTGTCAGGCCGAGTTAACTTTGAGTCCTTCAGAAAGCAGAGTAAGTTTGACGTCTGGCAGGATCGTCCGTGCAGCAGCTCTCAACCGCAAACTACCGTCCTGAAACTGAGACCCAAAACTCTTCCCTACCTCGTTCTCCTCCCAAAGCAGCTAAGGCCCCCAGAGCTCCCAGAGAGGCGCAGAAATGAATATACAGGCGATCCTCGGCTTTGTTGAGCGACTGTTTTTCCCTTGATAGGATTACTGGGAAAGGAAAATAGCTCACTCGTTGAAACACATTTATTAGGTGGTTGTGATTGTGTCGCCTGTGTTTGTGGTTGGGTAATGTTACGTTTGGCCGGAAAATAATTTCCTTTTCCGAAAGCAACCTGGTTTTAGCCCCATGTTTAAGTAAATATCTCTCCAAACTAGGTAATAACTTTGTGCCTCTTAGTAGGTCATTAAAATGCAGTTACCTCTATTAACCTGAAGAACCCAAACAAAAAGGATATGGGAGCCTGCAGACATCCACTTCCTTAGTTTTGATGGGCTCGTGTTTACGGTTGACAACCTGAAGGACGCGCCTGCGCGCTGGTTTTTGTCTCTCAACAAGGTAGCTACCTAGAGATGATCGCAGTCCCGAGTGTTTTGTTGTTTTTTCTTTCTCCTTCAGTTTAAAATCGCTTCGGCATTTTAGATACCTTAGCTGCTGAGTCTGAGGAGGGGAAATCGTCCTTCCCCCGCCTCTCTCTCGTACAGCAGGCCGTCTGGAAAATACAGTTAAGGCTGCCAATTGTGTTGTCCTTGTCTTGTCACCGCAGAATTTAATCCTAATGGCGTAGACTCTGGGCATTTCCTTGTGTGAATTAGTTTTTAATATAGCTTAATACGCACTAGAGTAACTGTTCTCCGTCAAAAGTTTCAGCTTTGTATTATTCTTGGTGTACAGAATTCTGATTTTACAGCTTTTTTTTTTTTCGTCAGAGAAAGGTAAAAATGATCAGTTAAAGCCACAAAATAAAGTTAACCCTTTAGCAAATTGTTTTGAATATTGTTTGCCCTGTAATTGTAATAAGCAAAAGTCAATCAGATTCTCAGTGTTCCCTTTTAAGGTCAATAAAAGACTTTGGGCAAGTATTCATTGTATGCTTTTAGCTCTTTATGTTCCAACTCCCATCCCCCGCCCCACCAACATGAAATCAGGGAAAGAACTTACAAGATGATGTAACATTCTTTGGTGTACTGTGCAAATAAAATAGGCAACACTCACAAAAACATCATACATTTTTGATAACACATAGATTCTCTTTGGCTTTGAGACAATTAGAGAAAGATAACTCATGATCTGATACTAAAACAACAAAGCAATCTTTCTGAAGTCTAAAGTCATCTGGTATGTGAGCTTCCTATTTTATCATGAAAGCCCTATTCCTGTCAGCTGTGGAGCTTGTACATTATTCTGTCAAGAGAGCAGCCAAGACTTGGGATCAAATGGAATAATATTGTCAAAGAAACATGAATCAAAAATCCTGATCCATAATTACTTTTTATAACCTGATGGTGCTTATCTTGTTTTACAAATAGGTGGAAAATTGGTGAGTGATTCAAAGGCATTCACAACTTTAGAATGCTGTTATTTTGGATATATGCCATTTAACTAAACAATAATTTAGGCATGCTTTTGTTCAAAGTAATCATTTTGCAGCAGGCATGCCCTCTTTCAGTGTCATGAAGCACGCCACAGTTATTTTGATGGCCATATGTATAACACAGATGTCTGCTGAAGTTAACCACATTATCTGTAGCTACTATGCTACCATAAAAATGCATGTGTTAAGCACCTATCTGCTTGTGTGCCCGCGTGCTCAGCTGCTCAGTCGTATCTGAGTCTTTGCAATCCTGTGGACCGTAGCCCACCAGGCTCCTCTGTCCATGGGATTCTCCAGGCAAGAATACTGGCGTGGTTTGCCATTTGCTTCTCCAATCTGCTAATGGTATGTACTAAATTAAACACACACATATATGCTTACATATGGTGTAATGTATGAACAGCATCTTGCATGATATTCAAACACTGAATGAATATTATGTGTATGCATATTATTGTTTTGTACATACTTGGCATTTTCTTTAACTCCTACTTTAGTTTGTAAATGAAATAGTGAACAATTACTACAAAGTCAATAGCCAGTAACTACTATTATAGTGTTTTCCTTCCAGGATAGTACTCTTGATAGTTTTGATTATCGCTAACTAAAGTTAGCTAAGCATATGACATTTTCCCCTGAAATTGAAATAGAATTTTTTCAAAAGTATTTTCTAATATTTATTTTGAGATGACCCTTTTTAACATTCTGTCTTAGATGAAGACATCTAATCTTGTGTTAAAATTACATATTTTAACCCTTAATGGGAGAAATTTTACTGATTCCTAAACAGTTATTTAATAATTTTCTTGCATTACCATTATAATAATGCATTATAAATTAAAAAGATTAGTTGAAGTAAATTTAAGTAGAAGGCATAGAAATAAGCTTTGTAAAACATTTTTTTCCCCTGTACTATTTTGAAAAACACTGTGGATTTGTTTAAACACCAGGTTACTCATTGAAAAGTTAGTTATAAAGTGATTTTTTTCTGCAACTCCGATCAAAGTTTATCATTGACTTTAGGCAAAAAAATCTACATATTTGTTCCCATAGGAAGCATTTCAGCCTGAGGACAGTAGTTACACATCTTATATGTTCAGATTCAAGTGAAAGTGAAGTTGCTCAGTCCTGTCTGACTCTGCAACCCTATGGACTGTAGCCTACCTGGCTCCTCCATCCATGGGATTTTCCAGGCAAGAGTCCTGGAGTGGGGTGCCATTTCCTTATTCAGAGGATATTCCCGACCCAGGGATCGAACCCAGGTCTCCTGCCTTGCAGGCAGACGATTTACCGTCTGAGCCACCAAGGAAGCCCCTTGTTAAGATGAGTAGCATTTAAATGGAAAATAGTTTTCTGTTTCAAAAATAATTAGAAAAATAAAACCCGGTGTGATATTCATACTAATAAGATATAGCTGTTTGCCTTCTTAACTTATTTTAGAGGTAACCTTACCTTGTCAAACAGAAAGTCTTTTGCATGCAAAAGATTGTAGATTGAGCCTTATCCAAGATTTAAAAACCCAAGTTTATATAAACTGAATGCTATTGGTTGTGTGTCGAGCCACACAATAGCTTTTAGCTGTTTGTTCTCCGCTGCTATCTCTGTTGTTTATTTTAGTAGGAATTTCTGCTGTGGTTGGTCTCTTAGTTTTTTGAGCAGTGTTTGTTCAGGAAAGCGTTTTTTTTTTGTCCTTTGTAGTTTTCTGTGCTGGGTGAGGTAGAAATCTTTCTTTTTGTTCTCTTGGAAAGCAAAACTTGAATGTGACTCAGACTACTTTTATTACTTGTCATTTGATTAGCAAAAGATTTTTAGGGGAAAAAAAATCACGAGGTTTTATGATTTAGTCCACAAAACTGCTGCTGCAAATGTGAACTAGATCAGTATTTTCATTTCAGCAAGATTTTAGTCCTCTGAGTGGTAATGTAATAAACACTGAGGTGCTTGTTTCTCCCTCAGTGTATTTGACTAAATTAATGAAAGCAATGTGACAGTAAGATGGAATTTCCTTTAACTTAAAAAAAAAAATGCTTTATTGAAATATACCATCCAATTCACACAGTTAAACCCATCCATTAACTTTTAAATGAAGTTACTTTCTAAATCATTCTGAGGTTCCTGAGGGAATATTATAAATCAGTTTTGATACTTTGATCAGAAACTTCCTAATAAATTAGAAAAGCAGAACTTGGGGACTTGAATTACGTGCATCTCTCTTACCAACAATTGTTTCTTATACTCCATTTAGATTGGTAAATAAAACATCTAAGAAGACTGAGAAAAAGGGAAAAGCAGTAGTTTTTTGCAAATTGTATTATATTCACATATAGCTATATCTTTTAATACCAATGACATAAGGTACACAGTCAGGGACCTTCTAAACATAAGTTGAAGCAAGTAATCGTACCCCAGCATTTCTGGGGTATAAGCATTTCTGGGGTAATAAAAGATTGACCTAGGGTCTTGACTGGTTAGTAAGTTACATGTGACTGGGATAGTACACCTTTTTCACACTGTGTCTAGGTTTCCAAACCTCAAACATGATATCTGTGTTGTAACTGTTTTAAGATGAACTGCTATATAAATGCTCCCTCAAAAATTTAAAAAAAAAATGATTGAAAGTATTTTTTCCAGCTTTATTGAGGTATAATTGACAAATGAAATTGCAGCATGTTTAAGGAGTACAACTTGATGATATAATACCCATACATATTGTGAAAGGCTTCCCACATCTCACCAATGTTAACACATGCGCATCTCACACCTTTCTTTCTTATTGAAAACACTTGAGATCTACTACTGTCTTAGCAAATTTCAGTTATATACTATAGCCTTATCCCCTATAGATACCATGCCATACCTTTAGATCTTTAGACTTAACTGCCCCCTCAATTTTACAAGACGTTTTCCTTGGGAAAAAAAAGATTAAAAATGCCATTTATTATCCATGGTTTTAAAGTGATTTAAAAGCAATTTAATGGGGGAAGCATTGTTTGTTACCTTTAGCAGATAATGACTAGCTATCCTTTTCTAGGGGCTTACAATTTTCTTGGTTGATGCTAGATCATACTTTTTGCTGCCCCGTTAATATAATGGTCCTTGAATTCTATAATATTAAGCTTAAACTAACTTTAAGTTAGTTTAATTTCCAGTAGTCAGTATAGATGTGAGAGGTGGACTATAGAGAAAGCTGAATGTCAAAGAATTGATGCTTTTGAACTGTGGTGTTGGAGAAGACTCTTGAGAGTCCCTTGGACTGCAAGGAGATCCAACCAGTCCATCCTAAAGGAGATCAGTCCTGGTTGTTCATTGGAAGGATTGATGTTGAAGCTGAAACTCCAATACTTTGGCCACCTGATGCAAAGAGCTGACTCCTTTGAAAAGAGCCTGATGCTGGGGAAGATTGAAGGCAGGAGGAGAAGGGGATGACAGAGGGTGAGATGGTAGGAGGGCATCACCGACTCAATGGACATGAGTTTGAATAAACTCCAGGAGTTGGTGATGGACAGGGAGGCCTGGCGTGTTGCAGTCCATGGGGTCACAAAGGGTCGGACACGACTGAGCGACTGAACTGAACTTTGAACTAAATTTAACACACAGTTTTTGTTGTTTTTGAGCATGGGTGGTATCTTAATCTATTCAGGCTGCTATAACAAAATACTACAGACTGGGTGACTTATAAACAAGAGAAATATATTTCTCATAGTTCTAGAGGCTGGAGGTCTGAGATCAGGGGTTCCAGCATGGTTGAGTGAGGGCCCTCTTCCAGGTTGAAAGCTTGTTGGGTCTTCATGTGGCAGAAGGGGCTAGGGAGCTCAGTTGGCCTTTTTTTTTTTTTTTTTTTTAAGGTGCTAATTCCAAAGGCCACACCTCCTAAAGACCATCACTTTGGGGCTTACGTTTCCAACATGAATTTCAGGAGGACCCAAACATTTAGACCATAGCAGATGGTGATAAAATTAAATCTAAGTTGCAGGGTCAGAAGTTCAGAATTGACTTTTCATTAGATATATTGACAGTGGTTGGTTATTTTTATTATAAAATGAGATGGGAAGCTCATCTTTTGTTCAGTGGTTCATGTCAGGTTGTATCTTTGTGGGGGCAGATGGTTCTTTGTTGTGGGATGCTGTCTGCTCCATTGGAGGATAATTAGCTGTAATTGTAGCTTCTACCCAGGAGATGCCAGTCCCACCGCTTGCCTAAGTTGTAACAAGGAAAAATACCCCCAGATGTTGCCGAATGTCTCCTGATAGGTGAAGTCACTCTCAGGTGAAAACCACTGCCATGGAGGGTAGCAGCTTCCCTTTTTCTTCTGAATTTGGTACCCAACCTTCCACACTGTATGCAGACTAACTTTCAGATGCCTTCTTTTTTCTCTTTTGAAAGAGAGTTATATGCCTCATAGGTTAGTGAAAACAATACGAAATCTGTATCTTTAACTTGCTGACAGTAAGGCAGCAGGCAGTATACTGGATTGATGAAAAGCATGGACGAGATTTACATGCTGGTTCCACTGATTACTTATTAGATGTGAGGCCTTCAGAAAGTTACTTTTCTTCTCTGAATCTCAATTTCCCCATCTGTAAAATGGACACAAAATAATACCCACTTCATGAATTCATGGTGCCTTGCGTGTGGTAAACACTCAGAAATTGTTGGTCTCGATTCCTCCTCCTTCTTTCCTCGTCCTCTTCTCCTTCTTTGCGTCCTCCCTTCCTGTTTGCATATAAAGTCCAACCATCATTGTTTGAGTTAACATTCTACCTGACCTAGACCTGCAGCAGTTCTGTGTGCCCAAGTGACTGTGGTTAGAACTGCTCAGTCTTCCAAACATACCTGACTTTCTTGCACCTTCTGCTTGGGATTGCTGCTGAGTGGTACCCTTTGGCCTTTCCTTAGCCACATACTCATCTGAACTCATCCTTTAAGACTTAAACTGAGCGTCCCATCTGTTAAGCCAGTTTGCCCTGGCAAAGCTAAGTGCTTGTCTGTGCCTTGCTTACATCCTGTTTCGCACTTATCACGCTGCAGACGTTATTTCTAGATGCCTCTCTCTCCCACAGAAGCCCGAGAGCCCTTCCCTGTGACCCCAGCAGCTAGAGCTGTACACGTGTAACAGATGCATATTCACTGTAATTTGAATAGAAGAATGAATGGAGTGTTACTGCTGGAGTAGGCCGAAGAGGCCACGTTGAAAATCTTCTGGATAATGAGATTCCTTTGCCGTTTTATTTTTACTTGAAAAGATCCTAGAATAAAGTGAATCTTACTGTGAGAAATCCTGTTGCCAAGGTACTCTCATTTTCACACTGATAGTGGGTCGAAAGTGAGATGGTGCAGTGAACTGAGCGCATGCAGGACGCTGAAGATCTAGCTGAGGAAGAACTGTTTCAGAAAACATGAGCTACACCGTTTGTGTGTTACGGAAGTAACTACTGAATCTTTCCTCTCTCTCTTTTAGCAGTGTAGCTTTCCCCTTACAGCTTAAGAGTCTTTTGGAAGAAAGGCCTGTTTCAAGATGGGATAATAGATCCTCACACTTCAGTTGCTTTTCTTCCCTTGTCTCTGATTCTTTAAACCATCAGACAATAGTGTCAGTTGGTTTCATAGTGTGGGTTTACACAATTGGGGACCATTGGTATAATTTTTAATCTTGCTGTATTGCCAATTTTACTGCTAAAGCTGCATAAGCCTCATCTGACACTACTCTGAGGCATAATGGAAAAGACAGGGTCAAGGTTAAATACTGGGTTTTTATGACAAATGATAAGTTTTTCATTCTGATGCACAATGGGCTTTTCTGCAGGCCTGTTATAAACAGGACAGGTCAGATGTCAGATTTGCCATAACCCTTCAGCTTCCCTGGAAGCTTCCCTGGTGGCTCAGGTGGTAAAGTATCTGCATGCAATGCAGGAGACCTGGGTTCGATCCCTGGGTTGCAAAGATCCCTTAGAGAAGGGAATGGCAACCCACTTCAGTGTTCTTGCCTGGAAAATCCCACGGACAGAGGAGCCTGGAGGACTACAGTCCCTAGGGTTGCGAAGAGTCGGACATGACTAAGCAACTAAGCACGCACGCGCTCCGCCTTCTCTCGGATTGACTTCTTTGGCCGAGCTTTGTCTCTGATATTTTAGCCACATGAAAAGCTCGTCCTTAACGCTCCAGTCAGCCTGCTTTGGGTGGTAAGAGTAACTGCCATTTGCTCCTGTGTCACAAGATTTGTTTCTAAGTCTCATATATTAAATTTAACCAGGCCCCTGTTATCACTTGTTTGGATCTAGACTAGGTGTGTTAAGGTCAGGGACCAGCCAGTTTAGTTTGTGACTCAAAGCCTGTAACCATATTTTGGAAAGTCTGTAGCATTCTGAAAAATGTGGATTACATTCCTTGCCCTCTGAACCATGTATTTCCTGTTTTATTGCTTTTCTTTGTTAAAGTGAAATAGGCACTTTTCCTTAGTGCTGCCTATTGTGAATCCATTTCTCTGTAACTGAACACTCTTGCTGAGTCTCCAAAGGCTGAGATGGCTCTTGCAAGTAATTCACTAAGTCAAGAGGGGGCCTGGCAGTGGTTTCCAAATGGGTGAGAAATTTGTTTTCAAGGATAGTGACATGCCAAGTGGAGATGAATGCAGGCCGGGAGACCTGAAAGGTGCTGAGTGCTAGACCCTATGGACAGTGACTGAAAGGTCAGATGTCAGAGGAGGAATGAGCCATACGAGACCAAGGAGGGAACCAAATGCGGCAGCAGATTGTTGAGAAACACCATGTTCAGAGCACATGAGGCAGCTCTGTTAGTGATGCTGAGCACTCCAGCTTTGTAGGCATGGTGTCCTGGAGGTTGCCGAGAAAGTACCTTGTTTAAAATACATCTTTGCGTAGGAACAGTGACGTGAGTCGGGGGTCAAGTTCCTGAGCTAGCCCATGGAGACTGTGAGTTTTTTTTATTTATTTAAAGAAAACTCCCCACCACCACCCCCAACAACAACAAAAAATGTATGTATGTGGCTGCGCTGGGTCTTCGTTGTGTCCCTCTGGGTCTTTAGTTGCTGCATGTGGGATCTAGTTCCCTGACTGGGGATGGAACCTGGGCCCCTGCCTTGCGAGTGCAGAGTCTTAGCCACTGGACCAGCGGAGAAGTCCCCCTGTTTGAGTTTTTAAACACTCGGGTCCCACCTTGCCCTTCGTTTAGGGCTGTATTTGAGAAGCAATCTTGGAGCCTCTCCTGCCTTGTCACTTGTCAAAACTGGTGTTTATCCACCATTCTCACTGCTCCCACATTGTACTGGAACCATCCTACTAACTGGGGTGCTGTGTGGTCATTTTTGGTCTCCCCGCTTCCCCTACCATGCCCTGTGTTTAAATCCTGAAATAACTGATCTCGTGATGGATCACAGGACTCTTCTTTCCTCATCTGTAAGCTGTAGGGTGAGAAAACTGCCTCAAGGAATGGCTACAAATTTGAGAAAAGACTTTTAGGCACATAGCCTAAAAGGTGCTCATGTTGGCAGGCGAGTGCTTTACCACTAGTGTCACCTGGGAAGCCCCCTAAAATGATAGCTGTCATTATGTATGGTCTATTATTTGCCTTTCTCCCCCCGCTGAATTCCAGTTTAGAATATCTTACCTCCCCAACCCTGCCCAAAGTGGTGCTGGATCTGAGAGGCATGGATGGGTTGGTTGGTAGAAGTAGGGAAACAGCGGTTCAATATCCATAGATACCAGTGATTTTTCAGATCTCTGTATTTTTACTCACATTGCCTCAGCTACCACTGGGATGCTGAAACTTCGCATCTGTACCCCTAGTGAGACTTCCTGCCTCTTATCTGACTTGAGTCTCTGACTGCCTGCTGGAGGTCACAGTCGATGTCTCAGCCCTGTTTTCCCTCCAGCCTCTGTCTTCTGGTGCTGCCTAGTTTGGTGAAGGAGGCCGCACTCGGTCTTGATGAGTTAAGATGCTTTGATTCTCGGTTACAGAGATTTCATTGCAGATTCTTTTAACATGAGGAGATTTGTTTGCTCAGATCAGGTTCCCGGTTTCTCTTCATCTCTCCTGTGCTCTGTCATCCTGGGAATCAGGGTCATATGCAGGTGGTAGCCGATGGGTAAATGGTTCTAGAGATGATACTTGTACGTGGCAGTATGTGAGATGGGAGTGGAGACAGGTTCTGTTGTAGGAGGGACGACTCCTTCTCCCGAAGTTCACCAGCAGACTTGCCCTTGTGTCTTTTAGCAAAGAGTCTTGTGGCCGTTCTTGAACCACAGTGGCGATGGGGTCACCTTCAGGGTGACAGATTCTGCTTGGGGCTGGGTAGGGGTGGAATTCTTTCCTAAGGGAAAGGGGGAGGGGTTCAGGCAGGAGGGAAGGTGGTCAGGATTGTCAGGATTCTGGCACCTGGGCTTTCCTTAAATTTCCACATCCTTCCAGATGTTGGAATTCTACCACTTCAGTATGTTCCAGGTTTGTCTCTTCTCCCCTCTTCTGATGCCTTCTGCCCTGGTCCAGGTTGCTCTCAGTTCTCAGCTGGACGGCTGCTGTAGCTTCTCAATCTCTTTGGCTTAGTTTATATTCCTGAGCACGAGGGCCGCACCTTGGCCCTTCATGATGGGACCGCATGTCTATCTGACCTTACTCCCACCACCTGCCATATCCTTGTTGTGGATTCTGGCCGAGCCAAGCTGCTTTCTAGTCTGAATTCTCTATCTTCCCTCTCATCCTGGTCTTTTTCTGCTTGGAAAGCCTCACCCCACCTCCTCATGTTTGAGTGAAGTCCCTGTTCTCATCAAGCAGGGTTCTGCTCAGGTGCCACTTTCTCTGAAGGCCCTCTCCTAATCTGAATTACGCCTGCATTTCACTGCAGGAGTTTCTGTACACCTCACCCTGGGAGCAATATCGGACGATGATGAGGGCGTGGGTCTTGGTCATAGATAACTCTTGCTTCAGGTCTCCCTTCTCTGTGTTAGTACTGTAACCATAGCCAAGGCACTACCCTCAGAGTCAGCTTCCTGTTCTATAAAACGAGGGTCAAATTCTCCACCTTATCCTGAGTACTATGCATAACCCTTAGCCCCATGCCGAATGAGTGGGAGCTGTTGTGATAGACATAGAAAGCCTCGCTGCTGCTAAGTCATTTCAGTTGTGTCCGACTCTGTGCGACCCCATAGATGGAAGCCCACCAGGCTCCCCCATCCCTGGGATTCTCCAAGCAAGAACACTGGAGTGGGTTGCCATTTCCTTCTCCAAAGAAAGCCTTGAGGGAGGGGATTATATCTCTTTTATGGGATCCCCAGGTCAAGCTGAGTTGAATCAATGAATGATTGTGGACTGGCTGAATTAATCTGAATAAGGAAAGGTACTTCCAGATTAATATAAGCAATGAATCTGAGAAGGAAAAGACATCTTTTCGCCTTGATACTTTCTAGGTTCCCTGGGTACACGTGAACCTGCTTGACTCCTAATTTCTTATTTAATTTTTAAAAACAGTTTTATGGAGATGTACATCACATACCTTATAATTTGCCCATTTAAGGTGTGTAATTGAGTGGTTTTTCATGTATTTGCAGAGTTGTGCAACCTTCATCAAAATGAGTTTTAGAACATTTCATCACCCCAAAAGAAATCTTACTAGCAGTCACACCTCCTTTCCTCCCACCCTCCTACCCGTTCCAGCTAGGCAAGCACTCATCTTTCTGTCTCTGTAGATTTGCATATTCTGGACATAAGTGGATTCATATAATATGTGGTCTTTTGTGCCTGGCTTTCTAACCTTGCATTCACTCATAAGGTATGTATCAGTATTTCATGCCGTATTATTGCTGAAATATAGTCCGTTGCATAGATACGCCATATTTGTCCATTCATCAGTTGATGGATTTTGGCTACTACAAATAATTTTGCTATGAAGATTCATGTATAAGTCTTTATGTGAACATAATGTTTTAGTTCCTCTTGCATATATACCCAGGAGTGGAATTGCTGGATCATAGCAGCAATGAATAGTTTGGGGAACTTGCAAACTGTTTTCCGCAGTAGCTGCACCATTTTACATTCCCACCAGCAATGTCTGAAAGTGAAAGTGTTAGTTGCTCAGTCGTGTGTGACTCTGTGACCCTCTGGACTGTAGCCCACCAGGCTTCCCTGTCCATGGGATTCTCCAGGCAAGAATCCTTGGGTTTCCGTTCCCTTTTCCAGGGGATCTTCCTGAGCCAGAGATCGAACCAGATCTCCTGTATCGCAGGCAGGTTCTTTACTGTCTGAGCCACCAGGGAAGCCCAGCAATGTCTATGGGTTCCAATTTTCCCCACATTCTCACCAACACTTGCTTTAATCTTTTTGATTATTACTAACCTTTTGGATGTGAAGTGGTATCTCACTGTCATTTTGATTTGCATTTTCCTGAAAATTAGTGATGTGAGCATCTTTTCATATGTTTGTTGGCCATTTGTATATCTTCTTTGGAGAAGTATCTATAGTTTGTCCATTAAAAAAACTGAGTTATTTTCCTTTTTATCGTTAAGTGTTTGCTACATGTGTATAGTATGTTGTTGTTCAGTTGTCCAGGCGTGTCCAGCTCTTCTTGACCCCATGGCAAGTTTTTTTTTTTCTGTCAGATTCTTGATTTGGAAATGTTTTCTCCTATTCTGTGGGATCTAAAAATTTTTTCTTGACAATGTTCTTTCATATACAAAAGTTTTAAATTTTGATGAGTCCAATTATCTTCCTTTTGTTTCCTGTGTTTTGGGGGTCATATTTGAGTCATATTTGAGTGACCCTTACTTACTCAAAGGTTATGAAGATTTACTTCTGTTTTTTTTTTTTTCCCCCCCTAGGATTTTTATGGCTTTAACTCTTACACTTGGGGCTATGATATTTTCTTCATTCTTTTGCATGTGGATATCCAGCTCATTTGTTGAAAAAACTAACTGTTTCAGTTATCAAAAATCAATTGACAATAAATTAAAGGTTAATTTCTGGACTCACGATTCTATCCCCTTGACGTACCTAGCTATACCTCTCGTTTATTTTTACTACTTCCTTAGTAGGGTAGATGTGTATAATTCAGCAGAGAAAGCACTCCCAGTTAAAACAAATTTGACATTTAATATTTTGAGCAAAATTTCCTGTAAACTTCCTGGTGGCAGTAAAATATTGTATATTTTATCCACTCTTAAATCCCGGGGAAGAGTGGCAGGCACGTGGTGGTGCTCAGTAAATATTCGTCATATTTGAGGAAGGATTGATAGAAGGATTGTTTAGTCATGCTGTTGTTGGATTTGTAAATTGAAACCTTGGTTGTTGAATATTTAGATTTCCAAAACCTTTTCTGTATAAGCTTTGAATGTTGCTGTTCATGTTGTGTGAAGGATTTGCCTTTGGTTCTTCCAGACTCTTTCTGTAAATTACTTGATGGAGGGCTGGAAAAGAGTATTAGCATATGTTTTATGAATAACTTTGTCAGTCTTGGTAGTTAAGGGTGTAGTATGTTAGGAAAGTTAATGTCATTTAAATAGGTATGTGGATTTCATCTATTACCTTGCAACACACTGAGAAATTGCTAGATAATGGTCCTAAGCAGTGGAACATGCAGTGTTCTCCCCCTGGGAAAGTGATGTAGATGGCTGGAAGATCATCACTTCTGAACGCCCACACCCTCTCTCATCCTCATGGCTTTCTTTCAGCCTTGAACTTCCAGGATTCCTAGTGTGATTGCAGGTTAAAACCTGGAGAGCAACTGTGGCTTCATGGAACTGGGCTAACATCCCCTATGGCCGAGGGAAGTGGTAGCACATCTTAGTGGTATTGAAACTTCTTGTCTGGTTCTCTGCCCCAAACCTGACTGTGGTCATACGTCCTCAGGTAGTGCAGCCCTGCAATGCCTGCCCCCAAGTGCAGCAGACACCAGGGGAGGATGTGGCAGAGATGGCATGCATTACAACAGACTGACCTTCACTTACCCTAGGAAGGCAGACTAGGCGCAGGCATTTAGAATCATCTGATGCAGCCCTCCCTTCGGACAGCTGAGGGGGCAGGGACCCAGTGAGGGGCAGTGATTTGCCAGAGCCCAGTACGTGGTCCTGGAACCCTGTCTTTGGTTTCCCGACTGCTGATTTCTCAGTGCTCACCCGCCCTCAGTTTCTTCGAAGTGTGCAAGGAACAGCTGGGAGCTGATTATAGGGGAAGAGGTCAGAACTGATTGAAAATCGTTCAGGTTTGCTGCCAATCTTGTGTCCTCTCATGCTGCCAACCCTCCCCGTTTCCTCCCTCTCCTCTTTAAATCAAGTCCTTCTAGGCCCGCATCTGGCTTGAGTGCTTTCTGCAGTCTCAGCATTTGTATTTGTGCAACTCTTTCTGGGTAGATTATATGAGGGAGAGACTCTTTTGTCTCAAAGAATCTTTTTTTTCCCCCCTCCCAATTTGGGAGTTTGCTTATGTGGAATTTCTTTTCAGAATGATACTAGCTGCATTGCATTTTATTTATTTTTTTTTGACTTTCTGGAAGATGCTTGTTTATTTAAAAGGCTTAGAATAACGTATGGTTATGGCCATGGTTTTAGAGCTCGTATCACTCAGAGTTTTTCCTTGGTTTCTGTTTTGTAAAGTCTTTACCTTGAATGCTTATAGCTCCATTCTGGTATCTCTCCAGGAAAGAAAATTAAAAACTGATTAGTGACCCTTCTTATTGCCTGAGGGAGGGTGCTAGAGAGGAAAGTAGAAAGGTAAAATTGCTCTTTCGTTGAAAGGTTTCAGATGGGCCAATCATCAGGAGGCTAATAGATCTTTCCCCCGATAACGATTATTTCATGCATCTGCTGCTGTTTACAAGGGCACTTTGAGGTTGTGCAAATTTTCCTGAATTCCTCAGGGAACTGGCTTCTTTTTCTTTCAGACAGTGTTTTTACATAATGTTCTGGGGTAGTTATTTGAAGATAAATAGGTTTTGAGTGTGAGGGTATATGGTGGTCTGGACCAGTGCTGTGTGTCTGTAATCTTAAGTATGGATTTGTGAACTCTCTTTTATAAGAATTTATTCAGAGCTTGTGTACCCAGTAGCACCCAGGATTTCTGGTCGGATATGAAATTGAGGGAAGACTCTAGCCTTTTTTTTTCCTTCAAACATAAGTATGGGTATATTTAATTCTATCAGATGCATAAAAGATAGTAATTAAACAGCCACAAGTCTTTTGTTCAATAATGATATGATTCATAAGCATTTGAATGACATTTACATAATTTTATATCCATACTGTTGAATTTTTAAATACTGTAAGTAAAAAAAGCCCCCCGAATAACCAATTCTTATATTTCCTATTTATCCCTTTATGTATCCACACTTTAAAAAGTTACAAACTGAACGTTATACAGAACGTGTAAGTCGTGTTTAAAAACCCAGGTTTTTAAAATTGTACCCCAATATGATTCAGAAAAGTCCCCATGCTGACAAGTGCAGTCCTAGGTGGCGAATTGGAGGAGGGGATGAAAGACAGAAGCAGGTTTTCTGTCTTGATATTTACTAACCCTCTCAGTTAAAAATGGTAATGTCGTGAGAAATGACAGTTTAGGTTTAATATGAGTAATGGAGTTTGCTTCACAGTTAAGTTTAAAAAGTTAAAAGAAATTTAAGTTTTAGGTGGAAAGACAAATATTTACTTATAAAAACAGCATTCAATACAATTCATAAATAAGTACTGGGTTATATAGTGGAGATTTTAAGAGGTACAGACATCCTTATAAGAAATGATGTTTCTTATATACTGAGGTGGATCGGTTAATCAGGAAAGGTATTTTAGAAGAAGTGAATATAGATTCACCTGAAACCCTTGAGGCTAGATGTGTTTGAAGGTTCAAAATCTTTCAGATTCTAGCGAGGTGTGATGTGTGAAGTCGTGCAGTCGTGTCCGACTTATTGTGACCCTGTGGACTGTAGCCTGCCAGGCTCCTCTGTCCATGGGATTCTCCAGGCAAGAATACTGGAGTGGGTTGCCATTTCCTTCTCCAGGGAATTTTCCCAACCCAGGGATCGAACCCGGGTCTCCTGCATTGCAGGCAGATGCTTTATCCTCTGAGCCGCCAGGGAAGCCCTAGCAAGGTAGTATGGTATATAAATGCTCCATTATGCAAAATCCGTGGGCAGGTTTAGGGTGATACCTCTTAAAACAAGCACAGTAATATTTGCACAACTCATCATTTGAATATTCACAATAAGTGGGGGTAAATAGAGACTTCAAGTTGCCTTCTTCCAGAGTTTGTCTCTGTATTAGTTAACTGTTATCTAGTCATCTTTCATCTTCTCTGACTCTTTGCAACACCATGGACTGTAGCCTGCCAGGTTTCTCGGTCCATGGAATTTTCTAGGCAAGAATACTGTCATTTCCTTCTTCAGGGAATCTTCCTGACCTGGAGATCAAACCCATGTCTCCTGCATCTCCAGCACTGGCAGGTGGATTCTTACCACTGGCGCCACCTGGGAAGCCCCAGGTGTATATCTATTGCTGTGTGCCAAATTACAAACAAAACTTAGCAGCTGAGAAGAACAAACATTATCCTGTACAGATTCTCTGGGTCCAGAATCCAGGAGCAGCTTCACTGAATGATTCTGGTTCAGGTTTTTCTGAGGCTGCACTCAAACTGTGTCTGAGGCATCAGTCAAAGGGAAGCAGATGGTGGGACTACTTCTAAGCCTGCTGACGGGCTTGTTGGTAGGTTGTGGTTCCTCACCACGTGAGCCTGAGTGTCCCCACAACATGGTAGCTGGCTTGCTCCAAAGCAAGTAATCTTAGACAGAAAAACCAAGATGGAAGCCCTAGTTGTATATGACATCTGTTATTATGCTCGTGTGGTATTTTGTTGGTCATACTAGCCAATCTTGGAGTGAGAGGGGACTGTATAAGGATGTGAATACTGGGAGGCAGAGATCACTAGGAGACATCTGGAAGAGGGACTGCCATAGTTACCAAGTGAGTTTTGGCATCAAACTTTAGATAAAGTTTTCAGTTTTTGTATCTTTTTGGTTGTGAATTCCTATAGACTCTGGCCTCCTCAAAGTGATGATTTGTGAGGATGAACCGTGGCTCTGAAGGTGGTCTAGGCCTGCAGGATAGCATAAACATAGAGAAATGACTTTGGTGGAGGAGGACGAAGAGCGTCTAGGGAATACATAGACTCATGGTCTGCTCTGTGCCAGGCACTGTACCTGACGTGGGGAATAAAGAGGTGAATTAGGTGGTGCCAGTGGTAAAGAACCCACCCGCCAATGCAGAGGACATAAGAGACGTGGGTTCCATCTCTGGGTTGGGAAGATCCCATGGAGCAGGGCATGGCAGTCCATTCCAGTATTCTTGCCTGGGAATCCCATGGACAGAGGAGCCTGGGGAGGCTACAGTCCATGGGGTTGCAAAGAATCGGACACGACTAGAGTGACTTAGCAGGCAAGCAGACAGGCAGATACATTATTAACCATCGGGAGCTAGAATTTTGATTTGAGAAAATTCTAGAGTTTTGCTTTGAAGATACCTGTATTGTCTACACTGAGAAAGACAGCCTAGTTAGAAAGCTTGCATAGTGAGAGAGTGTAGACTCAGAAAATCTGCATTTTTCTGCCAGCGCCTTCGTTTCCTATCTTGCAAAAGTCGATATTGTGGAGCCTTAATTTTTTCTTTCCATTTGCGAAATGAAATCGGTGGTTACGTTATTTCATCCATATCAAAGTATTGTGAGGCTCAGTTGTTGTTCAGTTGCTCAGTTGTGGCTGACTCTTTGCGACCCTATGGACTGCAGCACACCAGGCTTCCCTGTCTTTCACTCTCTCCTGGAGTTTGCTCAAACGCATGTCCATTGCGTCAGGGATGCCATTCCACCATCTTCTCTGTTGCCCTTTCTCCTGTTGCCCTCACTCTTCCCTGGCATTGGGTCTTTTCCGGTGAGTTGGGCTCTTTGCATCAGGTAGCCAAAGTATTGGAGCTTCAGCTTCAGCAACAGTCCTTCCAATGAATATTCAGAGTTGATTTCTTTCAGGATTGACTGGTTTGATCTCCTTGCAGTCCAAAGGACTCTCAAGAGTCTTCTTCAACACCACAGTTCAAAAGCATCAACTCTTTGGCTCTCAGCTTTCTTTATAGTCCAACTCTCACATTCATACATGACTACTGGAAAAACCATAGCTTTGACCGTATAGACCTTTGTTGGCAAAGTGATGTCACTATCTCTGCTTTTTAATACACTATCTAGGATTGTCATAGCTTTTTTTCCAAGGAGCAAGCATCTTTTAATTTTGTGGCTGTGGTCACTGTCTACAGTGATTTTGGACCCCAAGAAAATAAAATCTGCCACTGTTTTCACTCTTTCCCCACCTATTTGCCATGAAGTGATGGGACCAGGTGCCATGATCTTAGTTTTTTGAGTGTTGAGCTTTAAGCCCACTGTTCCCCTCTCCTCTTTGACCTTCATTAAGAGGCTCTTTAGTTCTTCTTTGCTTTCTGCCATAAGGATGGTGTCATTTGCATATCTGAGATTATTGATATTTCTCCCAGCAGTCTTGATTCCAGCTTGTGATTCATCCAGCCTGGCATTTCACATGATTTACTCTGCATGTAAGTTTAATAAACAGGGTAACAATATACAGCCTTGACATACTCCTTTCTCAATTTGGAACCAGTCCATTGTTCCATGTCCAGTTCTAACTGTTCTTTCTCGACTTGCATACAAGTTTCCCAGGAGGCAGGTAAGGTGGTCTGGTATTCCCATCTCTTGAAGAATTTTCCAGTTTGTTGTGATCCACATAGTCAAAGGCTTTGGCATAGTTAATGAAGCAGAAGTAGATGTTTTCCTGGAGTTCCTTGTGAGGCTCAAAGGAAGATAATGGCTGAAAAAAAATCTTGCAAAATTTTAAGGTGCTCTGGAGTGTTGATTATTTTTATATTGTGGTTTTGGCATTTATTAACTAATGACCTTTGGCCTCAGTGAAAGGAGGGTGATAATACTGTCTATTTCATATTTGCTCTGGTGTTTGAATGAAATAAAACATGTAAGAACTGAGAATAGTGTCTGGCACATGATAACATGAGAAATAATAAATATTAACTATTATTATTATGTCAGTATAGTACTTAGTACAGTATAGTACTTATATAGTATATAGTATAGTATAGTACTTATACTAAGTATAGTACAGTATAGTATTAAGCCACAGTATAGTACTAAGCCTTATATTGATTGAAAGAAAAATGAAATGATTTAGAATGTCCTTAGAAAGTTTGAAACCATGAGACAAATTACAGTTTTCCTTTAAATGCTTTTTTATTATTTTGCATTTGCTGTCTAGAAAACTGATTTATTGGGTTGGACAGAGATTACTTTGAAAACAACTGGCAGCTTCCTTCCTCCTTCTTTTCCTCTCTTTATCTCTTTTTTTTATGTTGACCTTCATGTACAGCTTTTCACATTTTGAAGGTCATAGCTGAAAATAAATCCCTTTGCTTTTCCGGTAATCCAGTAGTCAGATTACCTGTCCAAGCAGAAAGAACTAAGTTCAATTTAGAGCTGAGTTCACGTGATGAAGATGTGTTTCAAAAATGAAGCTTAGATATGGAAGCCTGGAAGAATTTACTCATTAAAATTCCTTTTTGGATTAAATTACATGTCAAAAATGAGGACTTGCAATTTTGTTGATTTCTGTGATGAAGACAAGTTTGTTATGATTTAATCTTTGTAAGAATCTGAATAGCCTTCTTTTGAGGATCATGAGAACTTCCACAAATCATTATTTTCTAGAATCTTTGTCTGGCAAACCCTGAAGAACTTTCCCTGAGGATGCCTTTATGCCATTACATGCACCCAGGGAGAGTGAGCCGTGACAGTGTCATGGAAACATCAGTATTGACACTGGCATTTTAGTGACACCCCCTCCCCCCCAAACAACAGCTATAAAGGAAACCAGACCCCAGGCTGACAGCAGATCAATTGCTTTATGTCACAAATTTCCTTTGTGAATGGTAGTGAAAAACCTTGGGCTTTTTTGTGTGTTTTCAGGTTAAAAATTCTTGAGATTTCCCCCTGCTTAGAAAATGCTGAACCATATGTGCGTGTATGCTTGCATGCACACACAAGTGTGCTTGTGCCAGAGAAAGAAAGATAAATGACCTAGTGTTTACCGTTTTAATATTTCGGTAGTTGTGTTTAAGAGTAAATGTATGTAGAGGACAGACTTGTTGCCAAGGGAGAGGGGGTATTGGGAAGGATATATTGGGAGTTTGGGGTTAGCATATGCAAGCTATTATATATAGAATGGATAAACGACAGATCCTATGTATAGCACAGGGAACTATATTGAATATTCTTAATAAGCCATAAATAAAAGAATATGAAAAAGAATATATATGTATAACTGAATCACTTTGATATATAGCAGAAACTAACACAGCATTGTAAATCAACTATACTTCATTAAAGTAAATTAAAAAAAGAGTAAATGTATGACATTGCTGTCTAGAAAATCATTTTTTTTACTTTTAAATGTTTTCAAAATATGATCAGTATGTACTGAAACAACATTTTCTTTAATATGAAAATCGTGGCTACTGAAAACAGGTATCATATTCATCAGAATGTACATTACTATACTTAAAAAAACCATTATTTTGAAGAATTTCATTGTGAATTGACTCTTGCTCTAAAATGCTTCTCATTTAGTATAATTGGAAAGTTAAAAATGACATAGAAGTTTTTTTTCCCCAAGGGAAGGGTGATTTTATGTGTCAACTTGGTTACAGATCACTGGGTCCTCCTTGTGCTTTTCCACTTGTTCAAGTCAGTGCTGAGTTGAGCAAAGCGAAGTTCCTGACAGGCTGCTGTGGTTTCAGCACATGCCTCCCTCTGTTTTGGCTTTACCATTAGTATATGTGTCCGCTTTTGTCCTCAAATGGTTAGACAATTGTGTGCTTTCTGCCTGAGGTTGTGGTAGCAAAGTGACAACAAAATGTACCGTTTCCCCTACATTTAATAAACTCTGCTGCTCTGAGTGGAATCCGTGGCTTACTAGACATGCCAAGTCGCTAGCTTTCTAAGTATGTTCAACTGAAGATGATGAACAAAATGACATAGACTGGCATGTTTTGAGTCTCGCTGCATGCATCTGTCAGAGTTTGGCTCTCATTTGTTGGCCAGTCTCTTCATGGAAGAGGCACTGAAACCACTCTGGTCCATTTGATTGCCATTTTCTTGTGTTAGGATGTTGGATTCCTCTTGCAGGAAGAAAAGGGAGTAAGAGCCAGGAAGAACTCAAATAGTTGGAAACATCTGTAATTTTTATACCAATTACTAATAGATTGTGCACTTCCTCATAAATTAAAACTCTGGGGCTGAAAATCATACACAGTCCACAAGTATGTTTGCTATTACATGAACCTGCTATTTCTGCTTGTGTCAGTGCATGGAGGGGTAATTTTTTAAAAAAGTCTTCAAAATTAATGAGACAACCTTGATTGAGAAATAGTTTCCTTACACAGGAACTTTTGGTTCTTAACTGAATGAAGGATGAAGAAAGTATTCTGCAGACCCTGGGTAGTGAACATGTTAACTGCATATTTGACTCAGGCATTTGACCATAAGTGTAAATAGCCGAGTTTCCTTCTAGCTCTCAAAGTCTGATGTGTTGTGTTGAAGGTGGCTTTGGTGACAGGTGCAAGTTTTCATTTCTAGCAGTTGTGTCTGTGCTTTATCTAGTCTGGAGCTATGATCACCTTTATTACCCAGGCTTCACATATGACTACGGCTTGTTCAGTTCGCTGCATATAGTAGACAGGGCTCAGGAAAATCAATGCGATTTCCTGTGTTCAGCAACCTGAATGATTTGGTGGGGAAAAGAGAGTGAAACAGTTTTTTCTCAGACTCATGAGCATTTTGGTTACTCATGGACTTTTGGTTACTTCATTTTGGTGGCCGGGGGGGTGTGGGTAGGGAGTGGCAGAGGGTTATTATTTTCTTCTTTAAGGCTACTTCATAGATTAAGCCCATATGCCATTAAAAGTTGCCCGTAAGAAAAAGTGAGCCAGTCCATTCAGTTGATGTTATACCTGGTGATCTTCCGTAAATGTTACCTTTTCCTTCTCTTTGACACTAGTCAGCCTGTTGTGGGGAATACAGAATGGAGTATGATATTCAAGTGTGAGACCTGAGGGTCTCATGGAGAAGTGTCTTGAATTTGACTTTTAAGGATAAGTGGGCTATAGATACACAGAAAGCAAGGGGTTGCCCTGTGGAACTCCTGGGACAGTGAGAAGGCTGGCTGAACCTGGAGGCAAAGGGGAAAATGTTTTAGGTTTATTTTTAAAGAGCATTCTTAAAAGACAGTGAAATAATTAATCTTAAATACTCTGCATTCTAAGGCTTAAGGGTCATGAAGATGTTAGGAGTCAAGTCTATTTGTTTCTTATACATACAGCCTGTTTCTGCCTTGGGGCCTCAGCTTCTGCTGTTCTTTCTGCCGAGAATGCTTTTCCCTAGAAATCTGCCTGGCTTAACCTCACCCCTTCAAGTCTCTGCTCAAGTGTCTCCCCTCTGAGACCTTCCTTGAGCCCTCTGCATACACTTTCACTAAGCCCCTTCAGCTTTATTTCTCTTCACCATATCTACCCCCACTTCTAACATAGTGATAATTTACTTGATGATTTTGTTTGTTGCCTGTCTTCTCCACTAGAATGTGTGCTTCATGAGGCCAGGAGTTTTTTTTAAGGATTTGTCCGCTGAGATCTGCTCAGCATTGACTATAGCATCTGGCATGTAGTGGGCTCACAGTAAATACTTATTGAATAAACATCTTTTTTTACATGGGCTAAACTCATTGTGCTGCTGGCTCTAATGATGATGTATTGTGATCTCCCCCCACCCCCGCCCTTTTAAGGATAGGCTCTCGATAGCTTCTTCCTTTCGGAAAACACAGTGACAGTAAGGGGAAAAGGTCTCCGAGATACTAGATGAGCCACTGAAAAGCCTGTGTTTCAAAGACAATGTACATTTTACTCAGATCCCATGAACTTAAATCAGCAGTCTGATTTTATGAACAGTTATGTAACTTAATTGTAATTTTTGCCTCTTTAGCAAAGATAGGCCTACTGGGATGACCATGCATGCAAGAAAGAAAACCCAGTTCTAAATATGTGTTTTTTGTGGGGCTGTTTATTGTAAACGCTGATAGAACCTTCCCTCCCATCAAACTCCTGAGTACAGAAATTGGGCAGTCCTACGAAAAAGTAAGAAAAGGCTATTTTTTTATAAAAAGATTCCTCTGTGTCTTCCCACATTGGGGAAAACAGTTAAATTTTTTTCATATTAAATAATCACCCCTGTAGGGTGACTGGGTTGGACTAAACCATCGCTAAAGCCGCTTTCCATCTTGAAAGCTGTATGATCCTGCTCTGTCTAAATATTCCACTCTGGCCGGTTTGTTTTATACACCACTGTAAGAACTTGCTGCGTGCATTCCTTAGCTTAGTGACTTAGTTTATGATTGTCTGAGTACTCTAGAAGGGGGATTTCTGGATCCAAATGCTTGGAGATTTTTGAGGTTCTTGTTTCATAGGGCCAAATATTTTTTAGATAGGCTGCCCTTTAGGATAATGGCTAATGCTTAGGTTATTGAGTTAGCATAGCTGTGATCTGTCCTGGATCTGCCCTTGCCAGCCATGTCCTGAGTTTACTTGGTCCCTTGCCCTTCATTTCGTTCTACGTTTCTTACAGGGTAGCGATGAAAATTAGCTGAGAATGCACCCTGGCTGCTATTATCATCACGATTATTTAACTTTGTACTTCCAGAGTTTCATGAACATAGAATCTTAGCATATAAAATATCCTTGTCAATTTGATAAGGGAAATGTGGAGTTTTTATATTTTTTGATTACTTTTGAGTGTCTTTTTTCATGTTCATGATTATTTACATTTAAAAAAAATGTTTTAAACTACTTCATTTTGGTAATGATTTCTTTTTCTAAGTTTAAATCCATATTGTATTCACACTCACTTTACATGTACTCGGTGTCCTTAAGATCACCAAACATAGCACAAAGAATGCACAGGTGGTTTTTAAGATACCATATGGATTTTTAAAACATATGTGTGTATAATATGTGAGGATTATTCTGTTTCGGTAAAAAATTGTTTTTCAATCAAGTCTGAAGTGAAGTGAAATGAAGTTGCTCAGTCGTGTCCGACTCTTTGCGACCCCATGGACTGTAGCCCACCAGGCTCCTCCTCCATGGGATTCTCCAGGCAAGAATACTGGAGTGGGTTGCCATTTCCTTCTCCAGGGAATATTCCCGACCCAGGGATCAAACCTAGGTCTCCCGCACTGCAGGCAGATGCTTTAACCTCTGAGCCAGTAAAAAGAACCCAAGATCAAGTCTATCAATGGTTTATTAAATAAATACATACATGTTTAATTTTAAAAGAAAATATCTTGCCAGTGGCTTGGGGAGTGAACCATTTTGGAATTTGGGCTCATAGCCCCATTCATGTGCTCAACCGGTACAGCGCTGGCTAATATTCTGACTACAACCTCATCAGAGAACATGAGCCAGAACCACCCAGCTTATTAAAAATGCCAATTCAAATCTGTCCCCATACAGGGAGATAACTTTGAATGAAGTCAGTTTCTTCCATTAGGAAATGTGAGTTCTGCTTTTTAAATTCTTGTACGTTGGTTTTTTCCCGTACTCTTGCTGAGGCTCAGACATTTGTTGTTTTTTCATGTCCAAAGGTTCTCTTCTGGGATGAAAAGTTACTTTAGCGTGAGTTCACAGCTCATTAAATTAATTTAAGAAGCAACTGCACCAGAGGTCCACAAACCAATAATTTACTCTTAAGTGTGTGTTTACCTCTGAGAATTCATAGCAGGGGCTGAAAGGGAGAGTAGTGAGCCTGGCAACTCCCTACTCAGCTTGCTCACCAGACCCCTCACCGGAAATGTTTCCCCAGCGCTGCTGTTTTCTGGGATTCCATCAAGATGCCCTTCCGAAGATTAGAGACAGTTGACTGCGTACAGAAATGAACCAGGTGGATGGAAGCCTAGGAAGGGACTCTGAGAGAGCCTTCTGCTGCCCAGGTGGTCACGGAGTGGCACTTTATGTTAGGGCAGCCTGTGGACTTGAAGTTTTTAGAACACAGTTTGTCTTTTCCTAGCCCTGACTTCCTCTCCTTCTCAGGCCAGTGGGGCTGACCCCTGATTGCACAGTACAGTCATTTGGAGGGAGTTTTGAAAATAACCAGAGAGGTTCTGATTTAAGTGGTCTAGGTGGGATCTGAGCTTGGATAAAGTTAAAAAACCTCCCTTTGTGATTCAGGTGCACCCCATGACCAGGAACCCAAGCCACCAATCTGTTTCCAGACAGCCTTTCCAACCTCCTCCCTACCATTCGCCTTCCTTCGGTCTGTATATTTAAGGGTTGCTCTAGCAATAGCTCTGTCCTGCACTTCAACCTTGGACTGCTTGCCCCTTTAAGTGATTTATTTTGGTGAATATTCACAGTCTGTAATCAGGTCAGGTAAGGGTGCGTTGTTAGTTTGCTTCCCTGTTGATCTTTGAATTAATTTAATGATCTGTGAATTTCTACTCAGACAACTAGACTATCCAAGTCTCTTCTGTGGCATAGCCCCTGGTGACGAACTCTTGTATTTGATTTCTTAAAACTTCTCTTTGCTGGTCCTTATGTGCTGGTATAAGATTGAGATGATTTACTTCCTTTTTATTATTCCTGTTGTTAAAACTTGGGTGGGCAACTTTTACATTTCTTTTCAACATAGTGAAGGTGGAACATTAAGAATGTATTTCATGAGTTTTGAATCAGTTACTTAAGAGTTAATCTGAATTTCTGATTTTTCTCTTTAGTGTGATTATATTCTAATAAAACCTACAGTCTACAGGACTGCTTCATATAAAATCTCATTTACAGACAATATATATTTGAAAATGTAGAAACTCTTCAGATCTACAGTTTGGAGGACTTTGCGATAAATGTCGTATTTTTGGGCAACTCAAAGGAAAAATTTGCAAATTACTTAGCACAGTGTCTTTAAAATATAGCCACTTGATAAGAAACTTAATATTAACGGTCTCTTCTGGGCTTGACGGGCTACAGTCCACGAGGTCACAAAGAGCCACTTCACGACTGAGCCACTTCACTTCACTTCTGGGCAGTCTGACACTTACCTTCTGTTGGTAGTTCATTACCTTTTAGAGATACTTAAAGTGGTGGGAAGGCTTTGGAGCCCTGAGGGAAGCTGGGGTGTCCTGTGGGAATGGTAGTCTTGTAATAGAGCGGGGTCAAGTGCAGCCCTTAGCACATGGCCCGTGCTGTGTGCCAGTACCCCTCCCCCCTATTATCAGGCAACGAGTCCTGCTCATCCATTGGTTGGTGCTGCACAGAGCCCCTCCCCCAGGCTGCTGCTGCTGCTGCTGCTGCTGCTCAGTTGCTTCAGTCGTGTCCGACTCTGTGCGACCCCATAGACGGCAGCCCACCAGGCTCCCCCGTCCCTGAGATTCTCCGGGCAAGAACACTGGAGTGGGTTGCCATTTCCTTCTCCAATGCATGAAGGTGAAAAGTGAAAGTGAAGTCGCTCAGTCGTGTCCACCTCTTCGCTACCCCATGGACTGCAGCTCACCAGGCTCCTCCGTCCATGGGATTTGCCAGGCAAGAGTGCTGGAGTGTGGTGCCATTGCCTTCTCTGCTCCCCCAGGCTACCAGCCGTCAATGTGAGACCGTAGTGGTCCTGCTCACCCATTGGTTGACACCACAGTGGGCCCCGCCCACAAACAACCAACTGTCAAGGAATGACTGTTAGTGAGGGGATCTAGTCAGCGGTGTGGTGGTCCTTGGGTGGAGAGTGAGGTAAGAGGAGGATCCTAGCCTTCTCCCTGGGACTCTTCCAGTTCACCCGGCCTCAAGCCAGCAGGTGAGCTGGTGGGGCAGGGAGCAGGCTGGGGGCTGTGTCCTGTGTCCTGCAGGGCTCCAGAACCCTCGCCAAAGCCTCCCACCGACTGGACTCAGACCTTGAGGCGATGGTGAACCTCCCCCTCATCCCATCTCTTCGACCTGATGGCAGCAGCCTGGGGGACCTGGTCCCTACCATATGGGCGGCCTGAGGAGCCTGAGGCTCCTGGCTCAGGTTGCATCCTGGGCGCCTGGCTCCCTTGGCCGTGACAGCTGGGCAGGGTCTGGGAACCTGGCCCTGAGGAAGCCGCCAGCTGAGACCTGCCTCCTCTTAGCCAGGAGGAGGACCTCTGAGGGGAAAGTTGTGCTTCACTTGGGACCTCGCCCTTTCTTGTCAGGACAGAAAATAGCATTCGTTAAGAGATGTACAGAAACATCGTTACTGGACTGTGAGAGGACCTCTAGAACAAGGGATCTGGTACCAAAGAGTTTACAACTAACCACGCTCCTCCCTCACCTTTCCTGGCAAAGGGCTTTGCTGAAAGCTTTCGGGGAGCTTGGGGTTTTTAAGACATGTCTCTGCTCCAAACTCCAACATTTTGGTATTGTTTGACCTCACTGTGCGTCGGGCACACAGACTTGTGTTTCGATAACATTCTGGGTGGGCTCAGAAGAGCCCCTGTGTTGGACATGGTCGGCCTCAGATACCAGGACTTCATGCATCTACCTTAATCCCTGGTTGCATCTGGATCTGGCCAAGTCAGCAACCATGCGAGTCAGCCTAGAGACCTTTCTGAGCAGAGTTTGAGAGGAGATGCCATTGGGAACCTCCCGGTTAGTGAGCTTCATCCTGCACATCCTTAGGTGCAGGACCCTCAGCCATCCCTTGGGGCACTGACTGACAGAGCTGAAGGGCAAGCAGCCTTTAGGCCTTTCTCCTCCATGTCTGGATGGCTATGTCTTTGCAAGTCAGTGCTTTTATGCCATCATTAGTCCCAGTAGGATGGGAATTCTCTTCTCTGGACTTTAGTTTTCTCGGTCAGTTGTGAGTCCCATGTCTTTTGGGGCACATGTGAGCCTTCCAGGTGGACACACACACTGAGGTATCCAGGTGGCAATTTGCTCTTTTCTTTAATTTTTCTTTTTTTCCCCTCAATCTTTTTAGCAGGGACCCGCTGGTAGGCTCTGTTAATGGTGAAGTCAATGTCAAGTAGGGTGGCGGAAGGGGAAGGGATCTACTGCCAGTGTGTGTTGTCTGTTAACTCAATTGCTTCTGCTTTCTTGCAGGAGACTCACTCTCTGATCTCACTGAACCTTTCATCTATTCAGTCTTCCAATATTATATCTATAGTATCTTCCTTCACGGTCCAGTCAAAGTGACTGGAATCTATAATCTCAATTTTGAGATCTGTCCTATATTTTTATCCTAAATATGGGGTTAAAAAAGAAAGTTGATATCAGAGATTTATTTTAAAATTTTATTTCTGTAATATGTTCTGAAGTTAGTGCTCAGTCCAATCTGTTACATCTTTCACAGTCAGCCTGACAGTTAAATTCAACAATCATTTATTGGATTAAAACAACCTGAAAAATTCAATTACCCGGAAAACTCCTTCCCTGTGCATCCTTTTAAATCAATATTGGGCCATATAGATGAACTGGGAAGTCCTTGTATTCCTTAAAATAATTAGTTTATGTGTAAGCCTTTTAGAATCTATGAAAATGAACAGTATTTATTAATTTTTAAACTAGTAAAATGTATTACTGAAGGTTTGATGTCCCACTGGAAATAATTTAGGATCAGACAGGAGTAATTTGTTGTACTGATATTTTATGTAAGGCCTGAGCAATTTTATTGTCTGGGTTTACGAGGCTGGTGCTTCAGGGTCCATGTATTTCTTCATTATGTGTTTGCAGGGTTTAACGTAAGATGCCCATTCGTGGGTGATAGTGTCTTTGTTAGGCCTTAGTGCAAACAGCTGCGCTTCATACAGACAGGCCTGACAGCTGAGAGGATGCAAGGCATTGCTTCATCTTGTTTTGCCTTTTAAAAATAAAAAGCGCTAGGGCTGAATTCTTTATTAAAGTAGCTAGAGATATGTGTAATGAAATGAAATATCTGAAATAAAAGACTAATCAAGCCATATTAGAAAGCTAATTATTTGGCTAACAATGAGCTCACAATTTCATTTCTGAGACAATAAAGCTTGGAGAAAAGGAGTAATGTTCTAGTTAAAAAGAAATCAATGCACATTACTCACGTTATTTTCAGAAATTGTACCAATTTGAACGCCTACCGTGAACTTGTGAAACTGAAGTCTCCTCTCTTGAGTGATATATAGTATTTTATATTTATATAAAATCATTATGCTTTACATCTGAAACTAATATGATGTTATGTGTTATGTGTCAGTTATACCTTCATGAAAATATCACAACTTCTTAAACCTGAGTTGAAAGGCAAAAAAAACACTTTTGCAATTAACATCGCAAACCAAGGCTAACTTTACTATTAAAAAATAATAATATTTTGAAGTGGTCCCTCCTCTTCAATATTTTGAAAGAGTTTGAGAAGGACTGGCATTAAATCTTCTTTAAATGTTTGGTAGAATTCACCAGGGAAACTATCTGGTCTTAGAGATGGACTTTCCTCGATTGGCATTTGTCAGCTCTCACTCTGGACTTTTCTTTCCAGCTTCTCCATGGTTCCCTTCTAGCTTCTTCAGACTGCTTTGTCATACTTCTGCAAGTCTTCGTCCAAAGCATTTCCCTCTTTGCACTCAGATACTTCTAATTCAAGTCTGGGTTGGTTGTAAATCTTTCTAAAATACATTTTATTCAGAATAATATTAATATATTATG
Source organism: Capricornis sumatraensis (assembly GCF_032405125.1). Lineage (NCBI taxonomy): Eukaryota > Metazoa > Chordata > Mammalia > Artiodactyla > Bovidae > Capricornis > Capricornis sumatraensis. The sequence continues at coordinate 99,196,747 of NC_091070.1, read as the reverse complement.
TACATAAGTGTAGTATATATATACACACACATATATATACAATATTTTTATTGAGGATAACCTAAAAGCATTAAAAGGCAGGTAAGGAAATTTGAAAACTGTGTATCAGATACACCTGCTTCCTATATGCTGGTCTTGTAGCTGCAGGTAAGACTCCCTTCTCCTTTCTTATTGAATCCCTGGGCACCAATCAAGTTTCATGTGCTCAAAAGAAACTCAAACATTTAAAGAATATCATAATTATTCTTGAAGAGATATCTTGTATTATAAAATGAAATATTTAACGCCCAATCTGAATAACTGCATATGAGTTACTTCCCCGGGTCCAAATTTCCCCCAGGAACAGCCAACCTCTTGACTCAGACAGGATTCATACAAGAGTGGATTTCAGCCTCTATGCTGGGTTGCAGTCTTCATCCTTGTCACAGGTATACGATGTCCTGTCATCTGCCAGATAACGACAATTTACTTCCTGTTTTCTGGCAGTTGTAGCCCTTCTCTTCTGATAGCCATTGGTTAGAGCTTTCGAATGACATGGAGAAATGACGGTGAGTGATTAAAATGCTTTTTGTCTTGCTCTTTCAAATATGATTAAATTGAAGTGAAGAACATCAGGTTAATGAAAGAGCTTTCTTTTCCTAACTTATTAAGAGTTTAAAAATGAAGAATGAATGTTAAATTGTATAAAATATTTTTAAAACCACCAGTTGATTTCTTTATTTAAATTTTACTAATGTGAATTACCCTATTATAAATTTCTTAAAGCAATTTATTTCTGAAGGCCTGCTTACCTGGTGACTCAGACAGTAAAGAATCTGCCTACAATGCAGGGAGACCTGAGTTTGATCCCTGGTTCTGGGAGATCCCCCAGAGAAGGGAATGGCAACCCACTCCAGTGTTCTTGCCTAGTAAATCCCTTGGACAGAGGAGCCTAGCAGGCTGCAGTCCATGGGGTCGAAAGAGTTGGACATGACTGGCAACTAAGCACACACACACGCACCTTACTGCATGCCATTGAGTATGATTTGCAAACATTTTATTTAGAATAACAACACTGTTCTCCCCACCCCTTTTAGGGGAAATTGCCCAGTATCCTAACACCCCTTGAAATGTTTGGTGGAATTAGGGAAGAGCCCCTTCTTGGTGTGGACTTGATGGGGCGTATTGCCTTTTTCACATTATGAAAGCATGGAGATACGTGGCTGACGCTTAACCAAAGTGCTGGCACTTTGAATTTGCAAAGACAAACAGGTTAGAAAATGTTCGTAGCTCTGCTTGGTTATCTGGAGTCCAGCAGCAATGGTGATGTGTGTCTGGCCTTGACAGGCTGAAGGCAGCAGTAGAGGGGGAGCTGTCAATCGTAGCATCCCAAATTCAGGGCTTGATGTAGGTAGTGGCTTCTTCAGCTTGACCTCCTTTAACTTGTGCTCGCTTGGTGAGCTTGATTCTCCAGGTTTCCCATCTATTCTGTAAGCTATCAGTATGCTTTCAGAAAATTGCTTCTCTGCTTAGGTTTGCTCGAGTTGCTTTCTGTAGTGTGAAATCAAGAACCTGACTGTTTAATAGCGTAGTGGATGGACGTGGCACAAGTCCTGTTGTTGGTGAATGGACAGATCTTGATTCAAGTCGTTGTTCTTTCATAACTGGCTTTGGGCAAATCTCTTAACCTGTCTGAACTGCATTTGTTCAGAGGACATTCACCCAGAATGTCCTCATTCTTGCAGAATAGTAGAAAAAATTAAAGAGAATATATGCCAAATGCATCATCTCTCAGAGTAGGCATTTGATCCATTATCAGTAATTAACATTATTATTTACAGAATGTTCTGTAACAGGTCAATAATCCTTTCTCCATAATTCTGAAATCCAAAAAGTTCTGAAAACTTTTAAATAACTCATTTGATTGTAGAACTTGACCTGACTTGCAAATATTTGAAGAAAATAACTATGGTGAGAGGCAATTAAAATTTTTTATTTATCACATTATTTTACTTTTGCTGCAGAAAAATTGTAGCTGCCCAGACTCTCTGAAGGTGTGTGAAATATACTACATATGCCCCATAGTGTCCTTCTGGGGAGTTTGGAATCCTGAAGCACATCTGGCCCCATGAGTCTTGGATAAAGGATTTGTGAAGGATTGTTGAGTTATACTGATTCACAGTCAGAGCATGTCAGAATGGTCTGGGGAATTTTTTTATTTGTTAAAAAAAAATCACTGTCCTCTGGGTGAATGAGACGGGCACTTTCCTCTCCTTTTCCTTTGGCTCATTTGTGTGTACATGTGTCTGTATGTGTAGGGGAATGGTTTCTCTGGCTGTTTCTGCCAACATCAGAAAATTAGTTGGGGACATTTCAAGTCTTTTTTCCATGCTTTGTAATACATTGCATAATGAGAGACTTATTGTTCTTTGTGTATGTTAAACTATCTGAAACTAGAGGGTTTTTTGTTTGTTTTTTTTGGTTCTTGAGGTTATTCTCTGAGAACTTACTCAAGTATGCCAATTTTTAGGGAAGGTTTTTTTGTTTCGTTGGTTCCCATGAAAATCATCCATTGGTCAAAGAATTTTCAGGTGGTAACATTATGGACGAGAAAAGTAAGTTATCCGTGGTCAAATTGTCTTTATAGTTATTTTAACATTATTTTACAGAACATCATGTGTAAAGTTATAACAACTAAGTAATATTTTGCTGAAATAAAAAACAAGTAGGGAGAGAGGAAGCATTATATTTAAACATAGATAAATAATATACTCCGGGAAAATTTTCTTACTGACCCTTAGTTGTTTTCAGTCACTTCTTAACCTGTTTTTTTTTTTTTTTTTTTTAAACTCAGGAATTGGTAGAGTAGTGTTATGTTGTATTCTTATTTAGCATGACACCCTCTTAACTACTCCTGTCTGGTTCCTGCTCCCTGGGACTAGGACTGAGCTCTCCACTAGTAGGGTCGCTTTAGATTATATAGCCCTCTCTTTCAGGTAACAATGATTAACCTACTGGGAAGAGTAGATTCCATTTTGACCTGAAGATCATAAATTAGAGAAATTCTGTGGCTTTTAATTTCCTTAAAACAGTTAAATCAAAAATTTACTGTGTCAGTGCTTTGAATAAAAGACAACTCAAATAGCCTGTCTTACATCTTGAAGAATTTCAGTAACTAATCATATGTTGGCAAAAGTGATTGGTTCTAGATTTGGACAGATTCCATTAAGCAGTTATTTTGACAACTCTCCTGTTAATGCTGGAGAATTTGTTGTGCCTTTGGGTGAGCCTGAGAGCAAAACTATCTCAGTCAGTATGAGAAATGCTGCTCATAGCTTTTCAGAATGGCTAGGTTTCATCTCAGAGTAGAGTCTTTTCATGCAGTTTGCCACTGGCGAGACCTCTTGCTCCCTTTGAGGAGAAGGTAGGCGTGATGAGGCTCGTGAACATTCCAGTGTCCCTCCCTGCTCTCCATTATGGGCAGACTCCTAGGATGCGGCAGTGTGTGGTCTTCGACTTGGTCCTGCCGCCAGCTCTGCTGCTCTTTTGGATGTTTCTCTATGCTCTGGCCTTTATGTTCCTCACCTCTTTCTTTCCCCCAAATCAGTACTTATGAAAGGCAGTTTTAGGCTTTCATATTCCTTTGAGAAGTATTTTGATGTTATGCTCTAACTTTATTTGTAGGACACATCTTTTTTTTTTTTTAATAAAAAATTTTAGGTATTCAGGATATGTGCGGGGGGTGGGGTGGTGGTGGTGGTGGTGGATATTTTGACACTGCCAATGGTTTCATCAGTTAATTACATGAAAGGAAGTGCTTAACAAACTTCTGATTACTTTAAGAAGACGTTTCCAAATGTTTGAGAGGAAATATATGTGTTCTTTTGCCTGCATTCATGTCCATTGAAAGCTGAGGGGCTGCTGTGGCTTCCCTAGTGTGCTGGCCCCTTGGAGAACGAGTGTCTGCAGAAAGAGTGAGGGGGCACTGCTTTAGTGCTGGCCCAGTGTGCTCTGCCACTATGTAAAGGTGTTCATGCATGCTCACACCTACTCACGCCTGCGCACACCTGAGCCACAGGTAAGGATTTTCAGGGAGTACATCACAGTGGAATGGTTTCCATATTTAGCCCTTTATGCAAAATTAGGCTTAATTTTAAGTCAGAACTAGACTTTAAAATACTTTTAGAAAGGCCACCTTACCAGCTCTTAAACATGGCCCATGTTTCCTCTTGCTCAGGACCTATTATTCTATGTTCAACTGTGCATCAGACAAATAAAGAAAGAGGCTTTGTGTTGTAATAAAAAAAATGCACCTGAACCACTAAGATCAGACTCCGTTTTGAAGCACAGTTGAGAGAGGCATTGCAGAACTGAAGCTGCAGGAGCAGGAATGGCCCTGGAATTTCCTTGTTTCTCAGATTGATCTAGTTCATTGTGCAAAAGTCAAATGCTGAATGCTCTCAGACCCAGCCAACCTGGCATGTTTAGGAGTGGCTAACATTGTGTAATGGCACCCGACTCCAGTACTCTTGCCTGGAAATTCCCATGGGTGGAGGAGCCTGGTAGGCTGCAGTCCATGGGGTCGCAAAGAGTCAGACACGACTGAGTGACTTCACTTTCACTTTTCACTTCCATGCATTGGAGAAGGAAATGGCAACCCACTGCAGTGTTCTTGCCTGGAGAATCTCAGGGACGGGGGAGCCTGGTGGGCTGCCGTCTCTGGGGTCGCCCAGAGTCAGACATGACTGAAGCAACTTAGCAGCAGCAGCAGCAACATTGTGTGGATACTAATTCCTCTAATCATGAGAGGAAAAAAAACATAATTTTTACCAAGTTGTGATATTGAAGATAACATGGCTTGACAAATGAAGGTTGTGGAGTATCAGAGTAAGTGTTGGGATGGGTTGTAGATTTCCTCTCCCTGGACCATTATAAATTCAGAATAAGTGTTTATGTGTGCATGCTCAGTCGCTCAGTTGTCAGACTCTTTGCGGCCGCGTGGACTGTAGCCTGCCAGTCTCCTCAGTCCATGGAATTTTCCACGCAAGAATACTGGAGTGGCTTGACATTTCCTTCTCCAGGGGATCTTCCTCGCCCAGGGATTGAACCCATGTCTTTTGTTTTGACAGGTGGATTCTTTACCATCTGTGCCATCTGGGAAACCCCTTTAAGGGCTATTCTTATAGGTGAAAAGTGAAGGTGGCAGGTTTTTTTGTTGTTTTTGGACCTAATCAATGTGGATTTAAAATCTCTCAAATGTGAAATTGAGTTACAGATGAATTCTTAGTGTCCTAAATACACTGTAGAGTAATAATAACCCTTTTCGGTTTCCCCTGAGAATTGGGTTTGTGACAGGAAAGATGAAGCATTAGGAGTAGTGATTTTTTTTTCCCCCTCAGTTCATGTGAATATGTTAGTCTGAAAGACAGGGCTGGAAAGGTTGTAGATGGGCATTTTAGCATCTTTCTCTAAAGAGATGGTAGAGAACAAAGCAAGTATCAGCATAGAAAATGGTCACTGGAGTCTGGGCTGTGTCGTGGGCTTGATAGCTAATATGTTGAATGTCACTAGGGAAATATTAGTCTTGGCAAGGCTATGGGGTGTCCTTCTTTATTGAATAAAATTAGTTAGGTTGCTGAGACTCATGAATCATGAATGAAATGTTAGAGCTAAAAATGGCCAGTAAATAACAGTGCTGAACACACATAAAGGTCATTTCCAGGTTCTTGCTGTTTGCTGTATGCGTTGTAGTCAATATTCAGTGGGCCAGCAGCCTTTTTGTTCTAATTAAACTTTTTCTTTTGAGAGAATTCACATGCAGTTGTAAGAAATACTACACAGAGAGGTGCCATGTCCCTTTATTCAGTTTTGCTCATTGTAACTTCTTGCAAAACTATATAGTCCAGTATGATAGCCAGGGTATCAACATGGTTGCAGTCAAGACCCAGGACATTCCCAACATCACAGAACTTTCTCTCAGTGCCCTTTTATAGCCACAGCCACACCTCGGCTGCTTCTCTGGCTCCTTAAACTCGCTGCCACAAGTCTCTTTTTATAGTCTTATCATTACAGAAATGTTCTGTGGAGTCATTTGGGTAGGCTTTTCCATGCAGAGTCAGTCTCTGCTGATCCATCCAGGGTTTGCATGTATCAGTGTTTATTACTAAGCAGTATTCCATGGTGCAGATGTGACCATAGTTTGATTACCTTTCCACCTGCTGAAGGACACTGGGTTATTTACACTTTTTGACTTTATGATTAAAGCTGCTACAAATATTCATAAATACATTTTATATATGAAAATAAAATTTTATTCCTCTGGGATTAATACTGAAGAGTGCAATTACTGGGTCATATGGCAGATGCACGTTTAGTTTTTTAAGAAGCTGCCGAACTGTTTTCCAAAGAGGCTGTTCAGTTCAGTCGCTCAGTCGTGTCCGACTCTTTGTGACCCCATGAACTGCAGCATGCCAGGCCTCCCTGTTCATCGCCAACTCCCAGAGTCCACCCAAACCCATGTCCATTGAGTTGGTGATACCATCCAACCATCTCATCCTCTGTCGTCCCCTTCTCCTCCTGCCCTCAATCTTTCCCAGCATCAGGATCTATTCAAATGAGTCAGCTCTTCACATCAAGTGGCCAAAGTATTGGAGTTTCAGCTTCAACATCAGTCCTTCCAATACCACTTTATAGTCCCACCAGCAATGTGTGAGTGACCCAATTTCTCTGTGTCCTTATCAGCATTTGGTGTTGTCACTATTTTTATTTAGCTATCCTGCTCAGGATATAGTGATACGATATGGTAGTTTTTGGTTTTTTTGAACAGAAAATTGTTCTTTGTAGGTTTAATTTACATTTCCTTAGTAGCTGATTATATGGAATGTCTTTTCATGTACTTATTTGCTACCTGTGTATCTTCTTTGGTGAAGTGTCTCTTTTTATCTTTGCTGATATTCTAATTGGATTGTTTGTTTTGCTACTGTTGCATTTTTCTAGTGCTTCACGGGGCAATGACACCCCACTCCAGTACTCTTGCCTGGAGAATCCTATGTTCAGAGGAGCCTGGTAGGCTGCAGTCCATGGGGTTGCGAAGAGTCAGACACGACTGAGCGACTTCATGTTCACTTTTCACTTTCACGCATTGGAGAAGGAAATAGCAACCCACTCCAGCGTTCTTGCCTGGAGAATCCCAGGAACAGGGGAGCCTGGTGGGCTGCCGTCATGGGGTTGCACAGAGTCGGACACAACTGAAGCGACTTGGCAGCGGCAGTCCTTACCTTGGATATGTAGTTTGCAAATATTTTATCTCAGACTGTAGCTTGTCTTTTCATCCTCTTTACAGGATGTTTTGCTAAGCAGAAATTATTAATTTCAATGACGTCCATAGAACGTCATTTTTAACTTTCATTCTTACTTTCTATGTTTAGTCAAAACCAGCCCTGAGGTCAGTCCTTTTGTCCTTTCTTCACACTCGAAGCCTTTGGAGACAGTCATTCCCCAGTAGTGGAGCTCCCTTCTAATGGTCCTCATCTTTCATTCAACAGTTTCATTCAGAAAGTCAGATTAAATCCATTAAGACAAAGGTGACTTACAGTGAACGACCCCTAGGAGATTGCAGGCTAGTGTACAGGTGGGATGGTATCCCATGGTATCCTTCCCCGAACAAGCTTCCCAACCTGCACGAGCTCACACCTGCATGATTTTGTCTGGGCTAAGCTTCAGGGGCCTGAGGAAGATGGGAGCATTTCCCCCAGTTTATGTAGCATCTTCCTAATGGCTCCTTGAAGAATTTAATCATGGGTACAGAAAAATCTGTCAGATAGTTCTAATATCTCTGTCATCTTGATATGGAAATCTGTTGCTTGTCTTTTTTCATTCTGTTGGAGATCTTCCTCATTCTTGGTATGATGAGTGACTTTTGAACAAAACTTGGACATTTTTGTATTATGTTGTGAGATTCTGGATCCCATTACAACCTTCTGGTTTTGACCCCACTCCAAAGGGCAAGTGGGGAACTTGTCACCTACTTAATATCTGTGTTTCCAAGGCGTTCTTAGGAAGAAGGAGCAAGAGGATTGAGCCTAGGGCTTGGGTTTAGTGTTCTACCATTACTCTGGGGCCTTAATATTTCTTTAGCATCCTCTGTGCAGTGGTTCTCAACCCTGTCTTCCCATTAAAGTCACCCAGTGAAGCTAAAATCAGCAGCTGTACATGATGGTCTCTTCTACCCTGAGATTTTAATTCAGTTGGTATGGAGTGAAGCTTAGGCAGTGCTATTTTTAAAAAGCTCCCCAGTTAATTGTAATGTGCAGCTGGAGTTGAGAGCTACCTTTCTGCAGACAAAAAGAACCTGAATGTTGACCATAACATTACAGATTCTTAGATTTTTAAAAGCCTTGGCCTCAAACTTGAAGTTTTGTTTATATGCATTCTCAGTGGTGAGTGGGAAGGAGGAGAGGTGTGAAAAGTTACAGAATAAACTTGAACTATCTTCCTGGAGTGCCACTTCTGCCTGATAGAAAAATCATGTTTTAAATTACCTTGCAAAAAAGGACAAAAAAATCAAAACAAATTTTTTTTTTTTAAGAGCAGAATATAAAAATTTCGTGCATTTTTAAGAGAAAACACCAAACTAGGTAGGATTCTAGAGAAAGTACACATTAGTGGTGAGCCCCAGCACCATGGATGGGCGTTGGCAGGGCTCTCTAAACTGGGGTTACTTTGGTGGAATTGTTTTGAAATGCATGGTGAAGGCCTGGGAGGCAAAATACTGCTGTCTCTGAGCGATGTTTATAACTCGTATTGTTAGGTAACCTAGGTGACTGGACTAATGCGATGTTTTATAGTATGAATCATGTTTGTTTAGAACAGTTTACCCTTTTTCATCATCTTTTGGTGTCAAGAGTATTCATCCCCCTGAATATTTTTTTTTTTGGTCTGAACCACTTCTGCTCATTCTTAGAGGGTTACAGGAGGGGATTACTGGATCATGAAACATTCTCAGCCTTTCTGCGTCCGGCCCCCATCACTGTCAGTGGAGATGAGCTCCTTTCTGTATGGCCACAGCTTGCAACACAAGCTTAACAGTCTTGTTGGGGGCCTTTGCTATTCTGTGGGGATCCTTCTGACAGTTGAAGAATGCCGTTTATTTCTGAATTGAGCTCTCTGTCCACACTAATAATTCTCTTTGTGGGAAGTTTTCTTAAAAGATAGGTGCCTCCTCCTCTGCAGGCTTGCATTGTGGCAAAACAGACAAGTGTGTACATGAGTTGCTCTCTTTACCACATACTCAGTGAAAAATGAATGTTTTCTCCTCTTCACATATTAACCTGATTTTCTGGCAGTAATTCAAAACTTGGTGGAATCAAACTCATGTAATTTCAGCACTATAGAAACCATATAAACTGTCACCTCAACATTTCTCCATTAAAATATAAGGTGGATACTCTGTCTTTACATTGAATCACGGACCTTTTGGTGGTTGACAGCAGTTGTTTAAATTTATTCCTGGAAAATGAGTAAAACAAGTTTTGAAGAGGCAGCTCAAGTGGCTAAGAACATAGGGACCCTGGGCAGACTGGCTAGTTCTAATACTGCCTCTGTTGCTTGCTGGTTACTTAGCTTTTTTGTATTTCAATTTCTCCTTCTATAAAATGGAAGTAGAATTTTCTGAGAATGACATTAGTTAATACATGGAAAGCTGTAAAACAGTTCATGGTGTGGATGAAAAAAATGCCTGCTCTATCAGTAAGCAAAGAATGTTGCAACTACCAAGCCAGCATTTACTGCAGCCATCCCCAACTGTGCACCCCAAGGGGATTCAGGATGTAGAAAAGTAGGATACTGGCCCTGGATGGTTAAGATGCATATCAAAGGAATGATTTCAATCAGCCCAGACTCTTGTATCTTCCCATACGTAGAGAAGGGCTAAATTCATTAACTTGAGATATCTGGTTTTCTTTAAATAACAGTAACATTTTGATGGTCCGACTACCTGATTTTTGTTGCAAAACTCCTGTATATTCTGGCTCGTCCTTTATCTCTGCAGGGCAGTCCTCCAGAGCTGTCTGAAAGACTGTCTTCTGGGCTTAAGTCCTCAGTTTTGTCTGCCAAATAAAATGTAATTCTCAATTTTCAGGTTGTGTCATATTTTTTTAGTTGACAGCGACATATATAAACAAGTGCTCAAATAATTCAGCTGCTTTTATTATTTAAATGGATCTTGAAGTATAGGTGGCTACCAGTTTCTGCACACTTGACATATATGAAAAAAATAGCAATTCCAAATTGGGTGACAGGTGAATTTGTACTTGTAGCTTCCTATGCCTGGAATGTTCTCCTCTCGAGACTAGTACACGCTCAGCTTAAATATACCTTCCTGAAACGGCTATCCTTATTGTTCTGCTCATTTCCTTCCTAATAATACCACTGTTGATATGTGTTTCTTTACTTACTGTTGTCCATCTCCTCCACTAGAATATAAACTCCATGAAGGCATGCCACAGGCTGACTTAAGTTAGTCTGGCCTTTCAGCTTTGTGTTGTGTTCTTTTGTTCAATATTGGAGACCTCCAGAGTCTAGAAATAAGTGAGTGCTCTATAACCTTCCCTCCAGGCTTTTGCTTCCAGCTGTTAAATTACAAGGAAAGCAATTTCTGGTTTTAATTCTGCCAGGTGTGCAGTCATTTATTAGAAGGCAGTTCCAGAGCCAGGTATCGTTTTGTTGCCCTCTGTCCTTGGGCGCTTTGGGCATCCTCCGGTACAAACGCAGTGGTGATGTTCTGATGATTTAAGCCAGCTAGTTGTGACTCAAGCCGAGCAGGAGAGTCTTTTGAAGAGTGAAGAGAAGCAGGAGAAGAGTGAAGAGAAGCAGGACAAGAGTTCCAGATCTTGAGCTCCACACTATATATATGGGTGGCAGATTTTTGACTTTGCCAGGTTTTTGGTGCCTTGTTCTTACAGAGATGATGGAGTCTGTACAGTCGTCGAACGAACCGCATATCTTAGACACCACTCATTTCACAGATTAAAATTATATCGAACAGCCCTTTCACTAACGAATAAGCCTTTTGTTGTATTTTAAAATAATGATATTTAAAGTGCTGAGCAGAAGTGTGAACTCCCAATAACAGAACTCGAAATGCTAATAACTGCTAGGGTGTCAATAAGCTAATATGTAAATACACAGTGTGCATTGTTTATACCAAAGTTTTCCTGAATTTCAGGAACTGGAATAGATGGGGCCTTCTTTGTTTGATTTCCTAGATAATCGTTTAAAATAGTACTTAGTTCGTGATAGTTGAAATTATAACCAGTGTACAGACTTTTGGAGCATAACAGACTTTGAGGATTTGTGACTTGAAAAATAAACCTTTTAAAAGAAATCCATGAATATTTTAGTTTAACCTAGATGATTTGGTTGATGATTCGATTATCAGTCAAGTATCTAATTTGCTTAGGAGGCCATTTTATGAATATAGGAAACACATCCATTAGCATTCACGTCTAAAAATGCTGTGAAAATGACAGAAAAAACATTTAAAATTCCTTACCAGTCCAGTGGTTAGGACTTAGCACTTTTACTGTGGAGGTCTGGGCTCAATCCCTGGTGGGAGACCTAAGATCCCACAAGCCATGCAACAGAAAAATAAACTTTTAAAAAGAGAAAATCCATAAAATCCAAGAAATATATAGAATGCCACTGACAGATTAAAGCTATAGAGTAACTCCTGAAAGAAGGGAAAGTTCGCAGTTCTCTAGGGGAGCAAAAGTGGTCAAAGGGGGCTAAAGACTGCTGTAGGTTCAGAGCCCTTTCTGGAGACCTACATCGCACACAGGGAAGCAGCAGAAGCAGGTCAGCATCCGGGGGTGTTCGCCGGAGGTTCACGCGGAGCTCAGAGGCCAGGGCCTTTCCCAAGTTTCAGTCGCTTTTGCTCCAGGCTAAGTGGGCCAAGTTGTCTGTGCGCAGGCTCCTGTCCCATCAGAAAGCGTGGGGCTTCCGGAGGGTAAGCTGCCCCACCTCCCGACAGCATTCCTGCTGCTCCCAGCAGTTGCCACTGGAGTGCTGGTGGTTTCTCAACATTTCTTCAGGTAGACAATGGAGAGAAAACAGCTATTTTAAGAATTTGGAAAGTATTGAATAAATGAATGAAAAAAACCCAGCATGGCACATGGTGCTCATTATATAAAGACCCCCAGGTTTGTGAATGGTCTGTATTCAGTGGTATGTAGAAACAAGTAAAGTAGTATGAGGACATTGGCCTTTCTCAAGTAGAGGAACACATATGAGTGAATTAATTTAGCTTTTTCTGAGATCATTTTATGAGCCATGTTTCTTAACATTAAACTAGGATCATGTCATAAGTCATTTAGTATAAACAGCATTTGAAAATAAAGGCACAAGATTTATAGCTATTTCAAATAAACTCTCAGATACATCCCTAAGTTTTTCTAATTCATTTGTTAAAGAAATATATCTAGATCTGATTATGCAGCTATTTCTTCAAGTCCCTGAACAGAAGAATGTCTACAAGAGAAATAACTCTCCTTTGAAAATCTATTGCAACAGAGACAATGAAATATGCTAATCAGATTTTTGGTATTACTTTGTTTGCAGTTTTAATGAAGGAAAAGATAAGTGCTCTTAGGGCTCATCTTTTACCTCCAAGAATATTCTTTAAGTTCTCTTTATTTACTAGTTCAGTTCAGTTCAGTCGCTCAGTTGTGTCTGACTCCTTGCGACCTCATGAATCGCAGCACGCCAGGCCTCCCTGTCCATCACCAACTCCCAGAGTTCACCCAAACTCATGTCCATCGAGTCAGTGATGCCATCCAGCCACCTCATCCTCTGTCGTCCCCTTCTCCTCCTGCTCCCAATCCCTTCCAGCATCAGAGTCTTTTCCAGTGAGTCAACTCTTCACATTAGGTGGCCAAAGTATTGGAGTTTCAGCTTTAGCATCAGTCCTTCCAAAGAACACCCAGGACTAATCTCCCTTAGAAGGGACTGGTTGGATCTCCTTGCAGTCCAAGGGACTCTCAAGAATCTTCTCCAACACCACAGTTCAAAAGCATCAATTCTTCGGCGCTCAGCCTTCTTCACAGTACAACTCTCACATCCATACGTGACCACCGGAAAAACCATAGCCTTGACTAGACGGACCTTTGTTGGCAAAGTAATGTCTCTGTTTTGAATATGCTATCTTGGTTGGTCATAAGTTATTTACTGGTAATTTGATCCAAATTCAGATGATATTCAAAATACCCCTCAAATGTTTTTAAGCATACTAACGTCTGCTTCAAGTCCAGTTACTTTAATTAGGGCTCTTTGATCCAGTAAGCATTTCTTGCACCTCTGTGCCTTGTTATAGACTGAGAATACACCACTGAAGAGGACAGAGTCCCTACCCTCTGGCAGCTTACAGCCTGTTAGAGGCAGCACACAAACAGATGATTTTAATTAATAAGGCCAAGGAGGCTAGAATACCTAGAATATGACTTTCTCAGGGAAGAAGTGTTAGGAGAATTCCACAGAAGATCAAATAGCGTGAAAACAGATGAACCGTGGCATAGCCCTGGGGAACACGTGCAGGTGACAGCAGTTGGTTCTGATTACTAGAACTTGACGCCAAGTGTAGACTTAGGTATGGGACTTCCCTGGCGGTCCAGAGGTTGACTCACCACTTCCAATGCAGGGGGTGCAGGTTTGATCCCTGATTGGGAAGCTAAGATCCCAAATGCCTCGTGGCCAAAAAAACCAACAGATAAAAAGTAATGTTGTAACAAGTTCAATAAAGACTTTAAAAATGGTCCACATTAAAACAAAAAAAGTAAAGATTAGATGGGCCATAAATGGCCTGGGGAAGCATGTGGGCCTGGAATGGGAGAACCTTTATGCTCTGTGTGCAGGGTTATGGAAGGTCATTTTAAGGGTTTTGACTAGGCTTAATTGAGTTCAGTTCAGTCCCTCAGTCACATCTGACTCTTTGCGACCTGATGACTGCAGCACAACAGGCTTCCCTGTTCCTCACCAGCTCTGAAGCTTGCTCAAACTCATGTCCATCGAGTGGGTGATGCCATCCAACCTTCTTATCCTCTGTTGTCACCTTCTCCTGCCTTCAATCTTTCCCAGCATCGGGGTCTTTCCCAATGAGTCAGTTCTTCGCATCAGGTGGCCAAAGTATTGGAGTTTCAACTTCAGCATCAATCCTTCCAATGAACATTCAGAACTGATTTCCTTCAGAATGGACTGGTTGGATCTCCTTGCAGTCCAAGGGACTCTCAAGAGTCTTCTCCAACACCACAGTTCAAAATCATCAATTCTTCGGTGCTCAGCTTTCTTTATGCTCCAACTCTCACATCCATGCATGACTACTGGAAAAACCATAGCTTTGACTACACAGACCTTTGTTGGCAAAGTAATGTCTGCTTTTTAATATGCTGTCTAGGTTGGTCATAACTTTTCTTCCAGGAAGTAAGCGTCTTTTAATTTCATGGCTGCAGTCACCATCTGCAGTGATTTTGGAGCACCCCCTCCCCTCAAAAGTCTCTCACTGTTGCCATTGTTTCCCCATCTATTTGACATGAAGTGATGGGACTGGATGCCATGATTTTAGTTTTCTGAATGTTGAGTTTTAAGGCAACTTTTTCACTCTCCTCTTTCACTTTCATCAAGAGGCTCTTTAATTCTTCTTCACTTTCTGCCATAAGGGTGGTGTCACCTGCATATCTGAGGTTATTGATATTTCTCCCAGCAATCTTGATTCCAGCTTGTGCTTCATCCAGCCCAGCGTTTCTCATGATGTACTCTGCATATAAGTTAAACAAGCAGGGTGACAGTATACAGCCTTGACGTACTCTTTTCCCAATTTGGAGCCAGTCTGTTGTTCTGTGTCCAGTTCTAACTGTTGCTTCCTGACCTGCATACAGATTTCTCAGGAGGCAGGTCGGGTGGTCTGGTATTCCCATCTCTTGAAGAATTTCCCACAGTTTGTTGTGGTCCACACAGTCACAGGCTTTGCTGTAGGCAAACGTAGAGTGACTAGGCTACTGATAGACATTTGTGTTTGCAGTGGATCTGGCCGGGTTGTGACAGGGAAGTAAAATGGAGATTCAGAACTAAGGAGAACCATGTTCAAAGCCTTGATGGCTCAGTGATAAAGAATCTTCCTACAACGTAAGAAACACAAGTTTGATCCCTGGGTGAGGAGGATTCCCTGGAGAAGGAAATGGCAACCCACTCCAGTATTCTTGCCTGGAGAATCCCATGGACAGAGGAGCCTGGATGGCTACAGTCTAAGGAGTTGCAAAGAGTAGGACATGACTGAGCACCCGTAACACATACAGGTTCGAAATTAAGGAGAACGTGGAGGCTCTGCTGGGAGACTTTGCAGTGGTCCAGGTGAGAGACAATAAGAACTTGAACGAGTACTGGGAGATCTGTTTGAAAAGGAAACGGGGATGAGTTTTAAAAACTACTTAGGAGATAAGACTTGCAAGATTTGGAAATTGAGGAAGGAGGTAGAGGTTAGGATGATTCCAGATATGCTGGCTTGCCAGACTGATGGTGGCTAGGGTACCCTTGGGCTATTTATGTTGATTTGGAAACACTGTGGACATCGAAGTTGCCATCTAAGTATATTTCTGTAGCTGGAGAAAAGACTTCAGTTCAGTTGCTCAATCGCGTCCAACTCTTTGCGACCCCATGGACTGCAGCATGCCAGGCTTCCTTGTCCATTACCAATGCCCAGGGCTTGCTCAAATTCATGTCCATCGAGTTGGTGATGCCATCCAACCATCTCATCCTCTGTCGTCCCCTTCTCCTGCCTTCAGTCTTTCCCAGCATCAGGGTCATTTCCAATGAGTCAGTTCTTTCATATCAGGTGGCCAAGTATTAGAGCTTCAGCATCAGTCCTTCCAGTGAACATTCAGGACTGATTTCCTTTAGGATGGACCGGTTGGATCTCCTTGCAGTCCAAGGGACTCTCAAGAGACTTCTCCAACACCACAGTTCAAAAGCATCCATTCTTCAGCACTCAGCTTTCTTTATGGTCCAACTCTCATAACCATACCTCACTACTAGAAAAATCATAGCTTTGACTTAGGGAGAAAAGACTTAGAGAGCCTTTAGTAAAATGTGAGAGAATCGTGGAAGTGGATATGACTGTGTACTCCAAGGAGAGCTTGGAAAGAGTGAAAAGAGGGCAGGAGAGTGGGAGGGATGGAAGAGAATTGACCGAGGGGTGAGAAGGCAGAGAGAAAGACAAAGACAGTAACAGAAGAGAACCATTAGGGACTACAGTGCATAAAGAGTGGCAGAGAAACACCAGGAAAGCACAGTAAGCAGGAATGGTTAGAGAGATCCAGAACAACCAGAAATGAAAAACTTACGTTACAGTAGTCATAGGAAGAAGTCAGTGGTAGCAAACATGGCAGAGAAGGCCAGCAAGACACAGGCTGAAATGTATTCAGTGGGTTTGACATCTAGAAGAAATTGGTGTCCCTTGTGGGATCCAGGCGTAGTAGATTGATGGTGTCTGGCCTTGGCTCAAGAAAAGGAGGGGCCGGGGGTAAAGATGCAGAAGGCCAGAACACCGGTATTCTTTCTAGTGAGAAGGAAGAAAGCAACGGGGAGCAACTGGAGGGACTTAGAGAGGCTAGGGAGATTTGCATTTTATTTTTTCAGAGAATTTGAGTGACTAAGGCTGTAAAGAAAGAGAGAGCTAATGAGGACAAGATGGTGATAGACGAGAGGGGACAGCAGACGGGCAAAGGAGGTGAGAGGGTGGTAGGTGAGAGGGTGGTGTCAGTCATGCTATGGAAGGAATGGAGTCCAACAAGAGACAATCCGTGCTCTTCGATCAAAGGTGCAGAGGGAATAGAATTATTTTAACAAGGGAAAGCAGAAGGATGAGATAGGTATAAAGACATTTCATTAGAAGGCCAATCTGTTGTGAAGGTTGACTCCTTGTATCTTTAAAGATGGTAATTAAGTACTAAGTTAATAAAGGACCTAAAAGGTACAAAAATCATTGCTGCTTTTAAATTATTTTATATCATCTTATGAGCTGTTTTTTCCTACTAAGTAATCTCTGTACAATCCCATTTTGATAAATTACATGCAATTACTGACCATCTCCTTTTATAAAGACCAGTACTAAATCATCTGCTTTGTTTTCCTGGTAAGATGAACATAATAATTCATTGCCATACCACAGCAGAGACTTGTTTGTGGGTGATGGTATTTGGTGTTCCTTATACGATAGCCCAAGCTGTTCATGGTTTGTTCAAACAGGGCTCGGAACTTGATTGGCAGCAATTGTAATGAAAGATAAATGTCATTCCTGTGGGCCTTCAACCTTTCATGTTTCCATCGCATCTCTGAAAAGAGGAATGGGCGTTTTTATTAAATGCAAAGGCATTTGCGCACAGCATATTCAGCTCATGAGTTTCGTAGGCACTTACTCTGTTGTCCAGTACAGTGCTTGTCTGGGAGGAAGTGAGAAGAAATTGGGAGGCATCTGCCATTCCTGGAAGGAGCTGCCAGGAACGAAATGTGGAGTAGAAAGTTCCACAGAGAAAGATGGCTAGGATCCCAAGGCAGGAGAGTAGGGGAAGGATGGGGAGGGGAGAGCGTGTAAAGTAGTGGGTGATAAGGAAAGATAAATCTGGTGTTTATATAAACATAACAGCTCTAGTGGTCCCTCATTGAAGGTCTCTAGACAACTGGTCTACAGACTATTAAGCAAGACAAATTATTTGGAGAATTGGAGTGTAATGTAAATGAAGTTTCATTTTGTTCCCAGTCTATCAGGTATAGATTCAAGGTGCAGCCCTGAAGTTTATGGCAGGATGATCCAATGGTTAGGTTCTTCCTAGTGAGAACATAGTCGCTGCCCTGTGACCACAGGTGCAGACTCTGTTCTGTATTGACATGAGGTTAGGGCAGAACTGAGTGGTCAGTCTGGGTGTTTGTGAGTCTTCCCTGCAGCAGAGTCATGCTGTGATGGACCTAAATTGGCCTGTTGCATCTCTTCTTTCAGATAGATTTCTAGGGTTTACCAGGAGGTTTGCGTGGGATTTAAGATTATTTTTGTAAATCCCCTTCCAGGAGTTCCCAGCACAGCAGGGGTGATAAGACAGAAGAACAAATATCAGTATGAAAACAATTCTCTGAAGGGTGCCTTCCTTTCTGAACTGCCTATCTTTTATTTGCCCCTCCAGATTCATTTCCCATCCTAATCCATTCTGTGCTCCGGGATGCTGATTTGTGTGTTAATTCATTTATCTTCTGGTCTCCTTGGTTCTGGTCAACGGAAGGCTCTAGCAGGGTTGGAGGGTGGGAAAGTGAGGTGAGAATGTCTGTTCCCTTCAGCTCATCAGGTAGCTCTTTCTAATCACAGTTCTCCCAGGGTTTTAGCAGTGCCTTCCTTTCCTCGTCCTTTGGAGCTCGGTGTGGAACAGCTTCCAGTGCTGGCCTACCCCAAGGTACATCATCTCAGGCTGGCTTCTCTGCCTACATCTTTGCAGAGGCTCCTTGATTAATCTGAGTTACTCTGTTGGTAATGTTCTTTCCTGCTGGGACCCGACCACTTTCTTTTCTTTTTCTGAAAATGATTATAGACAGCTTACCCATATGGAGAGATAGGCTGCAATGAATTGATGTGGGAGACTGAGGCAAAAGTAGGGAGTGGCAGGGGGGCAATAGTCAGTACAGTTTTTGTAGTTGAACCCTGACTTCATAGAGATGCCTGGGGCAGAGTAGATGCCAGATGAATTTTCTTCCAGCTCTCCCCTTGGCTCTTAGACTTTTTCTGGCTCTCTCCAGGGTTCTTGGATTTGTCCCCCAACAACACTGTTGAACTTAATTTCCTATTGCTTGAGTTCTCTATCTGCAGCCTGTAGTTTAAACTTGTAGATGGCTTCTTCCCAGAACAGTGGGAATTTTGTTGAATTCCCATTTTTTGTTGGAATTAATGGGGAGATGAAGGACCAAATTTTTGCTTTGTACTTTGTCTTGTCAGAAGTCTTTGAGCTGAATATTTTGAAATCTGATGTTTTCAAAACCAGAACTTTCTAGGAAAAACACAAGACATATCCAAATAGGGACATTCCTCAACTCAGTGCTTCTCAAAACTGTCAAGGACATCAAACTTAAGGTAAAAAGAATGAGAAACTATCATAGACCAAAAGCTAAGAAACTATGATCACTAAATTTAATATGATGTTCTGGGTAGAGTTTTGGACATGAAGGAAAAACTAGTGAAATTTGGATATTCGGAAATTTGTTCATAGAAATGTACCAGTGTTGATTCTGTAGTTGTAACACATATACCATAGCAATGTCAGGTGTTGGCAGCAGAGATGACGACGGGGTGCCAGATTTATGGGAACTGTTTATTATCTTTGCCACTTTTCTTTAAGTCTAAAAGTATTTTAAAATAAATAATTCCCTTAAAAATCAATCTTTAATATCTAAATAAGTTGATATTAAATCAAATACTTTAAGACATTTATGTGATATTTTTCTCTGCTGAGGAGTTCATGAATCTTTTGCACAGTTCAGGCCTATTAAGATCCCTTGTTTTTGTTTGGAATTTTTATTCATAATTCAACAAACATTTATTATTACCATTTTTTTTTTCCTGCCAGGAACTGAACTAGGTTTTAGAAATAAGAGTAATAAAGACAGATAACATTGCAATTGAGAACTAGGTAACTTTTGTGTTGTGGATATTTCCTTAATTCTGTATCTCAGATTTATTTTGTCTCAGCACATAATACTGTATACTCACATTAAGTGCTGAAAGTTCTATGAATATAAGAGTATATTTAAAAAATTACACTTAGACCTAATAAAAGTATGATTTTATAGTTTATGATGTTCAGTTTAAAGATTGAGGCTAGATTCAGAGATTAACCTTAACCTTACAGATTGAAATTATGAATTGGGAAATATTTGTATTATAAATTTATTTGAAGTAGTAATTAAAACAAAAAAGTACTTAAAAGTCTGAAAGAATTTTTAGATGTTTCCTCTGAGTTAAGGTTTAGAGAGAAGGTGTTCTTTAAAAATCAGAAATTTTGTCAGAAACATAAATTTGATAGGGAGAAAAGAGCTGCGTTGAGTACTGTACATATGAAAGAAAAAAGTCTCCCTTCTCCCTCTTTGAGTTTCTCATTAATTTGTCTTATTTCTAGTGAGAATATGCTCATATTATGGTGTCTTGTCAAGTAGGATTTTAGCAATAATGTCAATATTACCAGTGAAAAGCTAAATAGTATTAGCAGTGATTCCAGATCAGTAGGATAAAACTGAAATTTAAGAATTACAACTGTGATGTGTATAGCGGACTTTTGGACTCAGAGGGAGAGGGAGAGGGTGGGATGATTTGGGAGAATGGCATTGAAACATGTATACTATCATGTAAGAATTGAATCACCAGTCTATGTCCGATGCAGGATACAGCATGCTTGGGGCTGGTGCACGGGGATGACCCAGAGGGATGTTGTGGGGAGGGAGGTGGGAGGGGGGTTCATGTTTGGGATCGAATGTACACCCATGGTGGATTCATGTCAATGTATGGCAAAACCAATACAGTATTGTAAAGTAAAATAAAGTAAAAATAAAAATTAAAAAAAAAAAGAATAAGTGAGATAACATATGTCACATGTCAAACAGAACATGGTCAATAATAGGAACTCATTACCTGGAAAAAAATGTATTATAATTAACCAAAAGAAAAAAAAAAAAGAATTACAACTGTGATATGAACATTTATAAATGTTTTACATATAATAAATTTATGCATAAAATAATATGTTCAGTACTACCTTGAGTCCATGCTGAATTTGTTTTTCGAAAACTTCATTATTCAATATATTTTATGAAAGTTTTACCCTAAAAACTTTTATGCAAATGCAGCATAGATAGTTTCAGTGGTGAAAGTGAATATTTGATTGAAGAGGGAAGACACTAACATGAACTTTTAGTAGAAATTGCTGAATGTGCATACAGCTGTGTTAGGTAATAGTTTAATTTTCAATTGTAAAATTAATATTTAAAATTTGAGAGTCAGTAATCAAATAAAGATACAGATTAAGTCATCTACTACTTCTAGAAAATATGTTAAGCATTAGATTAGAGTTGAAATGAACCCTCACACTTGATACCATTTATACTGCCTTTATTGTTTCAAAAATTGAGTTGTCTTAGGGAAGGTAATGTATTGAAGAGAGGGTAAAGACCATTCTTAATAATTTCTTTAGGGAACTTAAGTTGAAGACTTGTGTGTTGTTCTCCAAGGTTTAATTTTGAGCAATGTGAATGTTAACCCTAGTGGAATTGATATTAAGGGTAAACTGAAGTCAGTGTTCTGCTTGACTTTTAAAATTAACTGTCTGCTGGTTTTATAAACTTAATAGTCTAATAATAGACTAGCCCATTTAGTTTAGCATAGCAAACAACCCAAGAATTTAAAAGTTTACCTTGATAGCCTGGCTTATCAAGAAAGAAGAAAAAAATGTCAACATGGTAAAATATTTTTAGAATTGGATTTTCTTTAATTGCTTATGTTACTAAAACTGTGTTTGCCTCTTGGTAGTTGTTGAGTCAAAAGGCAAAACCAAGTCACAGTTTGGGAGAAGGAAGGATTTATTCATTGCAGCAAGTAAGAACGACATTAGGGATCTTTCCCAAAGCAGTGTCTCCTCAAACAGCAAAATTGGGGAAGTTTTAATCTAAGGATACATCTCTATTCATGAAGGGGCTTGAGTTTGAAAGGCAGAGTCCAAGTTTTAGTTGAATAAAGTCAGGAGGATCAGAAAAGGTGAACACCATCTTGTCTTAGGTTCCAGTTGATCTGGGTTGAGCCCCCCACCCCTGCCCCGGGGTGAGGGGAGGGGGTGGGATTTTTAATTCTGCTGTACAGCTCCAGATAGTGCTTTAGGCTAATCTTTACAATTGATATAGAATTGGAGTCTTTGCAACTGATTTGTTATCTTTGCTATTGTTACTTCTCTTGCCTGATAAGACTGTTTATGCATTCTTTTGTTCCCTTAAAATAATTTTCACTGAGACCTGTTTAAGGACAAGCTTTGTGGCCAGGCTTAAATCACTCAGTAGTTTAGGCCAAAAATGACTTACCTTAGGTCAAGAAAGCCATGCCTGGTTTTCTTCCTCTGGGGACCCCCCCTGCCTATCTGTTTATACTTTTACAAATGTATTAAATTTCTGTTGGATCTAGTCTGGATAGGAATTTTTAAAAATAAAATGTAGTTTTAAGTAATCACAGAATTCAAATATATACTTTTAAATTTGAAACATGGTATATTGAGATAGAAAGGGAAGATGGTGTATCATATAAAGTTCTTTTAAAAAGGTAGTATGTGATACATGACATATATAAGATAAACTCATCAAGGCTTTCAAGGACATTTTTCCTACTTATCCTTGAAACTAAAGCAGGGAAGTAAGAGGTTTTTAAACTTGGCTTAACGCTCAACATTCAGAAAACTAAGATCATGGCACCTGGTACCATCACTTCATGGCAAATAGATGGGGTAACAGTGGAAACAGTGGCAGAGTTTATTTTTGGGGGCTCCAAAATCACAGCAGATGGTAACTGCAGCCATGAAATTAAAAGACACTTACTCCTTGGAAGAAACGTTATGACCAACCTAGACAGTATATTAAAAAGCAGAGACATTACTTTGCCAACAAATGTCCATCTAGTCAAGGCTATGGTTTTTCCGGTAGTCATGGACGGATGTGAGAGTTGGACTATAAAGCTGAGTACTGAAGAATTGATGCTTTTGAACTGTGGTGTTGAAGAAGACTCTTGAGAGTCCCTTGGACTGCAAGGAGATCCAACCAGTCCATCCTAAAGAAAATCAGTCCTGAATGTTCATTGGAAGGACTGATGCTGAAGCTGAAACTCCAATGCTTTGGCCACCTGATGCAAAGAACTGACTTATTTGAAAAGACCCTGATGCTGGGAAAGATTGAAGGCGGGAGGAGAAGGGGATGACAGAGGATGAGATGGTTGGATGGCATCACTGACTCAGTGGACATGAGTTTGAGTAAACCCTGGGATTTGGTGAAGGACAGGGAAGCCTGGCGTACTGCAGACCATGGAGTCTCAAAGAGTCGGACATAACTGAGTGACTGAATTGAACTGAACTGAAGTGGTTTCAAATTTGAAACTCAAATCATTGTTATTCCAATAATATTAAGATTAGGGAGCATAATGAAGTAAATGCTTCTGAAATCAGCTATAGCAGATAATTGGCTGCCTCTGGCTATGCAGAAAGATGGAAGTTTCTCTAAGCAAGGACTCAGCTGAAAATGTGAATTACTTATCTCTGGTTTTTGTTACCTTTGTTGGACCTATTAGAGAAACTGGGGGGAAACAAAAAGAACAACTCTGGATTCATTTTAAGAATATGTATGTATACATAAATATTTGAAAAACAATTTTACTCAGATATAACGTACAGTGAAATATACAAATCTTAAGTATATAGCTGGGTGAATTTTTACATGTAAATAAAATCTGTAAACACTGCCCAGATCAAGATTAAGAATATTTTCAGTTTCGAGGGAGGGACCCTTGTGTCCCTTTTCGAACAGTGCCTCTCTCCCCTTTCACTGACCTGCCCAGAAGCGTGAGGAGTGAGTAGTGAAGTCGCTCAGTCGTGTCTGACTCTTTGCGACCCCATGGACTGTGGCCTACAAGGCTCCTCCATCCATGGGGTTCTCCAGGCAAGAATACTCAAGTGGGTTGCCATTTCCTTCTCCAGGAGATCTTCCCAACCCGGGTCTCCCGCATTGGAGGCAGACACTTTGATGTCTGAGCCACCAGGGAAGCCTAGAAGTAAACCACTGTTCTGACTTTCAGCACCATACCTTAATTTATCCTCTTTTTGACATTTCATAAGTAGAATAATAAAATATGTATTCTTTTGTGTGCAGCTTCTTTCACCTAGCATTATGCTTTGGGATTCTTTCATGTTATTGCCTGTAGCAGAAGTTCTTTGCTTCTTTCAATTTCTGTGTGATATTCCATTACATGAGTATAATACAATTTATCCATTCTATTGATAGTATTTACCTATTATATGTAAAACTTCTGAACATTCTTAGACATGTGGGGATGTGTGTACTCACTCATGTATATAGCTAACACATAGGATTACTGGGTCACAGAGTAGGTATATGAGTAGCTGCTAGTTTTCCAAAGTGGATATACCAACTTATGCTCCAAATTGCAATATATGGGAATTCAAGTTGCTCCATTTGCTTGCCGAATCTCGGTATTATGTCTTGTAAATTTTTGCTATACTAATGGTTGATTTTTTTCCTACCCTGTTTGATTGCAAGTGGATTTAGTTTTCCTAATGATTAACCATGTACTCACCCCATCAGGATTTCAGATTAAGAACTTTATTGTTGGTGTTAGTTAACAGTATCTGTCTCTGGGTGATATTATCATCTCTCCTAACTTATTTACAATTCTGTGGAATATTCTTTAATCTAAAAACTAAATTGTAAAGGTAAACACCATGGCCAATCCTTCTTGGAAAAGATAGAGAAAGAAGTGAGGAGAAGCAAATCATAGTGTATATGTGTGTGTGTGTGTGTGTGTGTGTGTGTATAAGTTGGACTTAAACAGTGAGGATGATTCATTACCTCCTCCTTGATGGAAAGGGTCCAGTGTTACTCATCCACACACATACACCTACCCCGCAACTTCCCCCAGTGGCTGCCTGATTCTTAAGGGGAATGTTGCTGTCTTGAGGACTGGGGATTAGTTTCTGCTGTTGGCAAGTTACGTACTCATTGTTGGCAGGAGCCAGGTTGGCCTTCATGAGAAGTTCTTGTGTGAAATCCATTCATCGCCTCTGCTGCTGTCACTGTGGCCACTTCTAGTCTGTCTGTTGAGGATGTCCTGGGGTGGCTGGTGACAGGCTAACTGATATCTGAAGATTTGTACTTTTATTTACTAGATTACTGAGGGGACCCTCTGCCCTTTAGTGTATATCCACATTGGAGCAAAACATTTTTCACATACTATGATCATCCAGAGAGGTCCCCCATCCATAAGGCTTCTCTGGTAGCTCAGCTGGTAAATAATCCACCTGCAATGCAGGAGATCCTGGTTAGATTCCTGGGTTGGGAAGATTCCCTGGAGAAGGGATAGGCTACCCACTCCAGTATTCTTGGGCTTCCCTGGTGGCTTAGCTGGTAAAGAATCTGCCTGCAATGTGGGAGACCTGGGTTCGATCCCTGGGTTGGGAAGATCCCCTGGGAAAGGGAATGGCTACCCACTCCAGTGTTCTGGCCTGGAGAATTCCATGGACTGTATAGTCCGTGGGGCCACAAAGGGTCAGACATGACTGAGTGACTTTCACTTTGACCATCCAGGGTAACCATTAGCCCTTGCCCATGACTCACCATAGATCCATACTTCTGGCTGTTTCTCTGTGTTGATAAAGTGGACAAGCAAAAGCAGTAGTCCGCTAGGGTGACTTCTCTTCACAAGGGGTTTCAAGGATGTTCTTTATTGGAGATGGGAGACTGCGGCAGTCCATTTTTGCTTGGTGCCAGATACTGAGGAAGTTTCCTTCTCAGTCAGCTGATCATAAGGAATTCTCCATGAAGCTCTAGGTAGGGTAATACAGTAAGAGTGGGCATTAGAAGTGTCTGAACCATCTGCTCGTGTGATTTCTTACCTTGTGTAGATCTGATTTAGCCCAGTCTCTTTTACACCATTGTCTTTTGATGATTGATTGCTTCTGCGCAAGCCCAACTTTATAGCCTGTTGAGTCAGATAACATTCAGATCCTTATAGGCAGCTCAGGTTACAAGTCACTTGATATCTTTTCCTCAGGCTCTGCCAAAGCCTAGTTGCAAGCCAGGAGTCTTTTCTTAGGGAATGGCTTTGTTCCAGAACCTTAGAGATTTGTGCTGTGATTCTCTGGATTTTATTGGAGGCAACTAATTCAACTTGCTGCATCTTAAGACCCAAGTGGCAGAGCATTTGGTACTGCAGACCGGACATGCTGCATATAATCACATTTTGCTCTGGGCCCTCTAAGTAAGTAACTAACCCTCACTGCTATAAGATACCTCTAAGTGTGAATCAATGTGGTGAAAGTCGCTCAGTTGTGTCCAGCTCTTTGCGACCCCATGGACTATACAGTTCATGGAATTCTCCAGGCCAGAATACCAGAGTGGGTAGCCTTTCCCTTCTCCAGGGATCTTCCCAACCCAGGGATCAAACCCAGGTCTCCCGCATTGCAGGCAGATTCTTTACCAGGTGAGTCACAAGAGAAGCCAAAGAATACCACAGTGGGCAGCCTATCCCTCCTCCAGCAGATCTTCCCGACTCAGGAATTGAACTGGCATCTGCTGCATTGCAGGTGGATTCTTTTCCAACTGAGCCATCAGGGAAGCCTGATAAATGTGGTAGGCATTGTCTTTAGTAGAATGTAAAGTGGCCCATGAAGTGTTGTGCCTCTTTCTTTTGACAGTAAGAAGGTCTGGGTTCAGCAACTTGCATTTCACTTTGGAGGGGATATTCCAACACGTTCTATCCTCAGAAACTTGACTGATGTAGCAGCCCTTGAATTTTCAAGGTGTTTTTCATCATGAAGCTTGGGCACATTATACTGAAACACCAAGGAACTTGTCATGTCCTGTTCGTCAGGTCTGTTCTGCATGGTGCAATCAGTTCAGTGGACCAGTTGTGACGATCTGTAAGGTGTCTTAGACTAAGCACAGTCCTGTAGAGTAAGTATGGCAGAGCAGAGATTTGTTCAAACCCTGAGGCAAGTGTGTTGCAAGTGTATTCTTAACCTTGACCTAAAATAAAAGCAAATGGATTCTTGTGTTCCCTGCAAATTGCTAAAGCATTTTGCAGATGAGTAGCTTCCTCTCAGGTCCAGAGAAGGTACCTCATTTGGTACAGCCAGTCACACTGGAGATGCTGTTGATGAGTTTACAATAACCCACAGCCATTCTCTGAGATCTGTCTGTTCTCTGCACAGATCAAAGAGGTAAGTTAAACATGAATGTGATCCTTGAAAATTTCAAGTTTTTGGTAGTGATGTTAATCTCTACAGTTTTCCCATGGATGTAATATTTTCTTTGGTTTACTATCCTAATAGGGAGGTCACTTGGTCATTCCTGTCACAATGGCCTATACTCCCTGGTCATGGAGCCATTGTGGAAAATGTGTCAATGGTCAAACAAGTTTATTCAGTACACATTCAGAAACTGCAAAATAACCACAGGGTGGGTCCATGAATTTATTGGACTCACTGTGAAATGCAGGAGGCCAAAATATGTTTCACCTGACTACAATAAACTTCACTTTGACTGTTAGACAGTGGTATTTAACGTCACTAGGATTTAGTGGAGCTGTCCATCTAGTCAAGGCTGTGGTTTTTCCAGTGGTCATGTATGGATGTGAGAGTTGGACTGTGAAGAAGGCTGAGCACCGAAAAATTGATGCTTTTGAACTGTGGTGTCAGAGAAGACTCTTGAGAGTCCCTTGGACTGCAGGGAGATCCAACCAGTCCATTTTGAAGGAGATCAGCCCTGGGATTTCTTTGGAAGGAATGATGCTAAAGCTGAAACTCCAGTACTTTGGCCACCTCATGCGAAGAGTTGAGTCATTGGAAAAGACTTTGATGCTGGGAGGGATTTGGGGACAGGAGGAGAAGGGGACGACAGAGGATGAGATGGCGGGATGGCATCACTGACTTGATGGATGTGAATCTGAGTGAACTCCAGGAGATGGTGATGGACAGGGAGGCCTGGCGTGCTGTGACTCATGGGGTCGCAAAGAGTCGGACACAACTGAGCAACTGAACTGAACTGAACTTTTCAAAAGTGGAAAGGTAAGGATTGCTGTCTAGGGAATCAAAGCAAGTAGAATGTGTTTTGGTTATGCTTGTGTTCCAGCTTCAAGATCACTTAGTGTGTCTCTAAGAGTAATCCTAGGAGTCGGTAAGGGCTAGCAGGTGAAGGAGTGGAATTTGTTGTGGGCGGTGGTCTTTGCAAAAGATAATTCCTGTAGAGCTTGTAGTTGTGTTAGGAGGTGGTTTGGAAGACCGTGTTTGTTTTCACACATTCTTAATGCTTTCTAGTAAGGAACCAGCAGTGACCTTCATTATATTGAAAATTGAGTTTCAACTGTGAAACTCAACTTGTGCCATAGATGAATACATTTAGCGCTCCACAAGCAAGTGAAATACCATTTTGAAGTGTGAAACACTCTTATAGAAAAGATGTTGTTCGGTGTTTCTTTTTCTTATGAGAAATAACTAGTCCATAAAGAAATTTCAGAGTTATTATTTTTTTGCTTAGGTGAAAATCTAAATACAGTTGATGCATCTGAATCGTTGCGCTCTGTGAATTGCACTGCTTGAATTCAGCCACTTGTGCTGCATAGAAACTGTCTTTGAAATAACTGTTGACTTCTGTTAACTTACCTTACTAGTTGCAAATAAATGTGACTACTTTCTGCTTCTTTTGCAAGTTGATAAAATAGATTGTCTAGTAGTGGTGATGAAATTTGAGTATAAATTTGTATTCATTAAATTTATGTCTTTATGTGAAATTCCAGAGAAAAGGGAAAAACCCTGTAACCTAAGGCATCTGTTGGTGGTCAGATTTCCCTTCCTCCCACATCTCTCTGATTCCATTTTAGGTTTTTTGCCCCCTATTCTTTTGTTTGTTTTGGTACCTTTGTTCTTTAGTCATACATGATAGTTCTTCTTACCTAATGGTACTATGCTGTGCTTATTAATGGCGTTGTAAGTCTGAGACTTATAGATGACATAGTTAAAATGGGAATAAAACAGGTTTGTAGTAAAATCTTGACATATAGTTTGCAAAGACTTCCAACATCAATTCAGCTAGATTTGAATAACCTCAGATATGCAGATGACACCACCCTTATAGCAGAAAGTGAAGAGGAACTAAAAAGCCTCTTGATGAAAGTGAAAGAGGAGAGTGAAAAGGTTGGCTTAAAGCTCAACATTCAGAAAACGAAGATCATGGCATCTGGTCCCATCACTTCATGGGAAATAGATGGGGAAACAGTGTCAGACTTTATTTTTTGGGGCTCCAAAATCACTGCAGATGGTGACTGCAGCCATGAAATTAAGACGCTTACTCCTTGGAAGAAAAGTTATGACCAACCTAGATAGCATATGCAAAAGCAGAGACATTACTTTGCCAACAAAGGTCCATCTAGTCAAGGCTATGGTTTTTTCAATGGTCATGTATGGATATGAGAGTTGGGACTGTGAAGAAAGCTGAGCACCAAAGAATTGATGCTTTTGAACATCAATGTGTTGGAGAAGACTCTTGAGAGTCCCTTGGACTGTAAGGAGATCCAACCAGTCCATTCTAAAGGAGATCAGATCTGGGTGTTCTTTGGAAGGAATGATGCTAAAGGCGAAATTCCAGTACTTTGGCCACCTCATGAGAAGAGTTGAGTCATTGGAAAAGACTCTGATGCTGGGAGGGATTGGGGGCAGGAGGAGAAGGGGATGACAGAGGATGAGATGGTTGAATGGCATCACCGACTCGATGGACATAAGTTTGAGTGAACTCCAGGAGTTGGTGATGGACAGGGAGGCCTGGCGTGCTGTGATTCATGTGGTCGCAGAGTCGGACATGACTGAGCAACTGAACTGAACTGAAGTATGAATCATAAAGTATTTTCTGTTCACTTGTGCAAGTTTGCTATTTGTTTTGGAGTCCTAATTAGAAAATGGGGTTTTCATCAGAAACCTTTCCTGGATGTTTTTTTTTTGTGTGCAGGGTAACTATATGGCAGAGGAAAACAAACACCAGTACAAAAAACTACTACTTAACTGATAGTTAGCTTATGTGCCCCTTTTTAGGGGAGTGGGTAAGATTTTGTTGAACTGAGATGAATATTTCTTCCATGCCCGTCCTTACCCTGACTCTACTGACTTTGTCCTGACGCGCCTCCTCCCCGTCCTCCCTTGCCTGCTGGTAGTGAGTCACTTGTCAGGGAGTGGGGTCTACATTAACTTGGTTTATCACTGTCCCGTCCAGGTTGTTTCTCTTTCCTGCATTTATTGTCCTCTCTTACTTTCTCCTTACCTTCAACTTAATCTATTCCTGACATCTGGGTCCCTCTGCAGTGTAGAGTTCGACAGTTCACTCCACTCTTTTCCCCTATAACTGTCAGCATTAATGACTCCAACATCCATTTGAATCATAACTGACATGTAATGAGTTCTTATTCTGTGCCAGGTACTATTTTTTAAATCATGTTTATGCGAAAGTCAGTAGGTACTCTCATCATTCCCATTTCATAGATGAGGTTATTTGCCCGAAGTCACAGAATTCAACTAGTAAGTGTGGGTTTTGAACTCAGGTAACCTGATTCCAGAATTCATATTCTTAACCAATACAATCCAGGACCTTTAAAAAGTGCTGATGGCTGAGGCAGTTGCCCAACTGATTAAGTAAGAATGTCTGGTGAGTGGGAGCCAGGTAGCTGTACTTAAGTCTCCCCAAGTGACTTTATTGCACCAAGTTGAGAACTTGTTGTTCTATATCCGTACCACTTAGAATGGTAGCTTCTAGCTGCTTGTGTTTATTTAAATTTAAATAAACCAAGGTTAAATAAAATGAAAATTCAGTCCCTCTACCCGCTTGGCACATTTCAAGTGCCCCATTGCCCAGTGTGGCTAGTGACTGCTGTGTCGGACTAGGTAGAATTAGAATACTTCTGTCCCAGGAGCAGTTCTGTTGGACAGCGCTGCTCTGCACGGCGATGCCTCTCATCCCTCACACTGCCTGCCTCCTTGACCCCATGACCTTCACTTTTCCTTATAGTGGCCCACTGACATGGCTAAACCCTGACCATGTCATCCCCTGGAACTCATCTGCTTTGCAGAAATCTTTTAACTCATAAATCCCTCTTTGACCTGAGCCTCCAATTCTGTTTTCTTTCCAGTGCAACCTCTCCGCCTAGCCATTTCCCAGGTTTTTCTTTTTTCCAGGTTTTCCTGCTTTTTACCATTCAGTTCTGTACCCCATGACCAGTAATGTCCTGGACATTCCCTCTGTGTCTTCCATTTTCTCTGTCCTTTCCTGCTGTACCCATGGCGGGAGCTCTGATGCTGGGCACAGAGCTGTGGACACTCCTTGCTGCTCCTGTCCCAGTGCTGCGAGAGAAAATCATCTGCCTTCAAACAGCTGTCGCCTTAATTTTTGTCTCCTTTGGAAACTCATATCTGCACAGCAGTCCTTTAAGTCATTCCTATATCGTTCTCTCTTTTCCTCTGCAGTGGCTGCGACCGACCTTTTCACCCCTGGCACCCGATCGCCCACCCCTGCCAGCCTCAGCAGATGCCCCCACCTCTCACCTGGAGGCAGAGCCACAAAGACTCCTGTGCTTCCTTCACCTCCACCTTCACACTCCTTAGGAGCTGCACCTATTCGTCATCCCTTCCCTCATCTTAGGAGAGACCTCACTCTTTTCTAAAGCTCACCTCTCCAGTGGGTCACCCAAGCCCCATCTTGCTATATGGGGGCTTTGCCAAGTCTCCCCTCCAAAAAACTGAAAAAATAATGATAAAAGTGAACTTATTTACATAAAAGAAACAGACTCACAGACTTAGTAATAACATTAATGAATGAGGATGAGGCTCTAGCATGCTCTATGGGGACTAAATACCTTGTTTGGGGATAATTTGAAACACATTCTTGATTTGCATGTGTGTGCTTCTGAATGGAGAGATGGAATCCCTAATAGATGTTTGGGAACTCACTATCAAGATTTACTTTCTCCCTCCACAAAACACCTGAACGCTTCGTTAATACCACTGTCACATTACTCGTGACCTGTCTTACTTTGCTGATCTGCCTTGAGCTCAACCACTTGCCTCACACCTGCCTCTAGCTGCCTCCCCACTGCCCCTGTAGAGGGATTCATGCGACTTTCTGGATGTTTTAGGTATTATTGGCAGCCAGTAAACATTTAGGACTACTGTGCTTTTAAGTCAAATTTTCTAAAAAAATGACTTTTCATGAAATAGGATTTGGGCCCATTGTAACTGATATCTGAAAATGCTTCTTTAGCAATTTATGGGGACTGTCTTTGTTCTCATAGATATAAAGAGAACTAAATAAAACATGAAAACCATGGCTTTTGAGGTCATTATAAGCTACTTTGAGAAGAGTATATGTGTACCACTTAGTTCTAATACAGGCACAAGATGGTAATTGAGCAAAGGTGGGGCATTTTACAGAAAGGTTCATGAAGGAGGTGACTTGAGAACCTTGAAGGACAGGTGAGAATTTCAGTGGGTAGAGATGAGAGCGAGGCTGGAGCAGTCCAGGTAGGGTGCACCTTGAGTCATGGCGGTAAGAAGTAAGCCATATGCTGGCTTATGTTGGATATTTCAGTTTGATTGATACAAGGGTGTATTGAGAGACACACATGGAAGGATAATTTGAGCCACAGAATAAAGTGCCAGCCAAAGTAGTGCAGATGTGGTAAGTGGTGGGGAGCCTTTCTGGACTTTTGTCAGAGGAAAAGTGTGAAGATGGGATGCTGGGAAGGTGCTCTGGCAGCAAGAAGTGAATTGGAGGGTTTATTGGAGGGTGGAAGCTGGGCACCTGTGGCTGGTTGACCAGCCTAGGGACGTTGTGATACTGGGGCCTTCTCTTTTTCACCCTGTTGGAGTGATGGGAAGCGGAGGCTGCCCCTTGGCTGTGCCCCACTCTGATCTGAGACTTGAAACCGTGGCCTTTGGCTGCTCAGCTTCTTAGACTTAGGCTTTTCTCCAAATTTCTGCTAGTTCAGTCTTCCTGTCACCACTCTTCTCCACAAGTATTCAGTTATGTTTTAAATGGATACCCAAAGGTCAAGCAGTGAAAAGGAGGAAGAAGAGAAGCCATTTACAAAATGGATTATCAAAAGCTGGATGAAGGTCCAAAGGCATGTTTGATATGAACACAGCAACCACATGTTCTTAGCTGAACCACGTTAATGGCTCCAAGATGCTTGGAAATTCATGCCTGTAGGAGATGGATTTGAGGGAGTGGAGAATCTGTAATTAAAACATTAGTGCTTGCCTAAATTCTGTATTTTAATAAGCAGAGATGAATTATCTACACTGCTTCGTGAAGTGTGCCTCAGTTTTTAAAAATTCAACCGATTCCTTTTGTATTTTGTATTCCTTTTGTATTTTTTTCATCTTTTTACCCATTGTTGCTTTTCTGTCATCAGTTCAAATGTCAACAAAGTGAAAGAGGCAAACAGTGTGGGCCCCCATAATGGATCACATTTTGAAAATGCTGGTGTGTGTGTGTATGTATGTATGTAGGTATGTCTAACCATCCTTTCAGTTATTCCAGCTTGCTTTTGTGGTGAGATGATGCTTCTTGTGGCTTTCACTTGCTTTGCTGTTTGCTTAGTGTTTTCTTACAAAACTGTGTGTAGGCCTCTGTGGTTCTATCCATATTGCTCAGGGCACTGTTGGTTTGCAGTGTGCTGTTTGTGCCCACGTTTGTTTTGGGGTTTGTTGTTGTTCAGTCACTCAGTCTTGTCCAACTCTTTGTCACCCCATGGACTGCAGCACACCAGGCTTCCCTGTTCTTCACTATCTCCCAGGGTTTGCTCAGACTCATGTCCATTCAGTCAATGATGCCATCCAACCATCCCAGCCTCTCTCACCACCTTCTCCTCCTGCCCTCAATCTTTCCCAGCATCAGGCTCTTTGGGGTTAGGATCAGATATATAGCTGGCTATTTGGACTGTAACTGCCAAAATGCTAAACACTGGGTATTCACTCTCACGTCCTCCACTTTGATGTTAAAAAGCTGTAAAGATCACTGGGACAAGCAACTCCTGCAGCTCAATTCCAGAAAAATAAACGACCCAATCAAAAAATGGGCCAAAGAACTAAACAGACATTTCTCCAAAGAAGACATACAGACGGCTAACAAATACATGAAAAGATGCTCAACATCACTCATTATCAGAGAAACGCAAATCAATACCACTATGAGGTACCACTTCATGCCAGTCAGAATGGCTGCGATCCAAAAGTCTACAAGCAATAAATGCTGGAGAGGGTGTGGAGAAAAGGGAACCCTCTTACACTGTTGGTGGGAATGCAAACTAATACAGCCACTATGGAGAACAGTGTGGAGATCCCTTAAAAAACTGGAAATAGAACTGCCTTATGACCCAGGAATCCCATTACTATGCATACACACTGAGGAAACCAGAATTGAAAGAGACACGTGTACCCCGATGTTCATCGCAGCACTGTTTATAATAGCCAGGACATGGAAACAACTTAGATGTCCATCAGCAGATGAATGGATAAGAAGGTTGTGGTACATAGACACAATGGAGTATTACTCAGCCATTAAACAGAATACATTTGAATCAGTTCTAATGAGGTGGATGAAACTGGAACCTATTATACAGAGTGAAGTAAGCCAGAAAGAAAAAACACCAATACAGTATACTAACACATATATATGGAATTTAGAAAGATGGTATTGATAACCCTGTATGTGAGACAGCAAAAGAGACACAGATGTATAGGACAGTCTTTTGGATTCTGTGGGAGAGGGAGAGGGTGGGATGATTTGGGAGAATGGCATTGAAATATGTGTAATATCATATATGAAACGAATCGCCAGTCCAGGTTTGATGTATGATACAGGATGCTTGGGGCTGGTGCACTGGGATGATCCAGAGGGATGGTACGGGGAGGGAGGTGGGAGAGGGGTTCCAGATGGGGAACACGTGTATACCCTTGGCGGATTCATGTTGTATGGCAAAACCAATACAATATTGTAAAGTAATTAGCCTCCAATTAAATAAATTTATATTAAAAAAAAGAATTTTTCTAGATGTAGCTTTCCTTTCAAAGCTGTGGCCTGAGAGGTCTCAGAGAGGATTTCAGTGGCTAAAACTTGGGTTGTCTGATGGAACAGGGAGATGATGATATGTGAGTTTTCTTTCACTAACCTTTATTTTTGGTTATTTTAGGTGATGACTATAAAATAACAAAGTGTTGGTAGATTGGTATACTTCTCCAGTGTAGTGTACGCTGCCGTGTTTCTGATTATGAACCTCTGTGGCTAACATTTTTTTAATGAGAACCAGAAGGAAGTATCTATTCTCACAGTTTGATTTCTTTCAATTTATATTGATTAGACAAGTCCTTTTTCTTTTGGTTTCTTTTGTTAGATGAAAAGTATCTAATTTATCTGACTTTGAAGGATCTTTCCTATCAGATGTTTGATGGAAATACAGCAAATAGTTATATCTGTGAATAAGTGATTTGGCATCCCAAAGCAATGGAAATCTTGGAAAGAGCAAAAATAATTGTGGATTGTTGGGACTAACAGTCTTGTTCCTGTGTTCCTAGGAACCTAAGTTTTCTATGCAAATGAATTGATCTTCCTCATCAGTGAAATCAAAGAAATGTCTGTTAGCTCTACAAAATACCTTCATAACATCTAGATAACTGTGAAAAACTGGAGACTGTCACCCATCCATCCATGTTGACTCATAAAGGTGACTGTCACATAGAATATATTAAATGAACGGCTCTCATGTACCCTCATTTTCCCTGCAACAACCATAAATCAATTTCACCTCATTCATACCTTCATCCACTTCTTTCCTTCCTGTTATATTTTGAAGCAAATCCTAGTCATCATGAGGTTTCACTCACAAAGGACTCAGTAGGTATGTATTTCTAATCTAGTGTTATCCAACAGAATTTTCTGTGATGACAGAAGTATTTACTCTCTTTCTGTAGCCACTACCCACATGTAGCTATTGAGTACTTGGAATATGGCTAGTGAGACTCAGTTCAGTTCAGTCACTCAGTCATGTCTGACTCTTTGCAACCCCATGAACTGCAGCACGCCAGGCCTCCCTGTCCATCACCAACTCCCAGAGTCCACCTAAACTCATGTTCATTGAGTCGGTGATGCCATCCAACCATCTCATCCTCTGTCATCCCCTTCTCCTCCTGCCCTCAATCTTTCCCAGCATCAGGGTCTTTTCAAATGGAGCTCTTCGCATCAGGTGGCCAAAGTATTGGAGTTTCAAGTTCAACATCAGTCCTTCCAATGAACACCCAGGACTGATCTCCTTTAGGATGGACTGGTTGGATCTCCTTGCAGTCCAAGGGACTCTCAAGAGTCTTCTTCAGCACCACAGTTTAAAAGCATCAATTCTTTGGCACTCAGCTCTATAGTCCAACTCTCACATCCATATATGACCACTGGAAAAACCATAGCCTTGACTAGATGGACCTTTGTTGGCAAAGTAATGTCTCTGCTTTTTAATGTGCTATTGAGGTTGGTCATAACTTTTCTTCCAAAGAGTAAGCGTCTTTTAATTTCATGGCTGCAGTCACCATCTGCAGTGATTTTGAAGCCCAGAAAAATAAAGTCAGCCACTGTTTCCACTGTTTCCACTGTTTCCCCATCTATTTGCCATGAAGTGATGGGACCGGGTGCCATGATCTTAGTTTTCTGAATGTTTAGCTTTAAGCCAACTTTTTCACTCTCCTCTTTCACTTTCATCAAGAAACTCTTTAGTTCTTCTTCACTTTCTGCCATAAGAAGAAAGTAAAATTTTACTTGTGTTTAATTTTAATTAGTTGAGAGTTAAGTAGCCACATGTAGTTAGTGGCTATGGAACTGGAGACCATGACTTAAGAAGGTAAGAGCTCTTTTCATGTAACATAATCCTGTTAGCTTGCCAATAATTTTAATAGTTATTCCTTAATATTATCAAATATCTAGTCAGCATTAACATTTCCACTTGTTTCATAAGTTTGATAAATTGTGTATGTAATAGTTTGGATCAGAATACAGAAATAGTATATTGCAATTGGTAGATGTGTGTGTTTTCAAGACTGTAGGTTCTTT
This sequence comes from Capricornis sumatraensis, assembly GCF_032405125.1. NCBI lineage: Eukaryota > Metazoa > Chordata > Mammalia > Artiodactyla > Bovidae > Capricornis > Capricornis sumatraensis. The sequence continues at coordinate 99,159,805 of NC_091070.1, read as the reverse complement.
TTTTCTAATTTGTTAGTTATTTGTTGAAAATATCGGGTATTTTGTCCTTTCTAGATTCTGTTTCCTACTCATAGATGATACAGTCAAGGTTCAGGTGTGTAAGCTATACTCAAAGCCAGGTTTGATTCCAAATTAAGGTTCAAAGTGGGGCTGCTGGGCCCAGAGTTTGAATTCTTTATCACTCTGCTATATTCTGTGGGCTTCCCTGATGGCTCAGCAGGTAAAGAATCAGCCTGTGAAGCAGGAGACACAGGTTTGATCCCTGGGTCAGGAAGATCCCCTGGAGAAGGAAATGGGAACTACTCCAGTATTCTTGCCGGAAAAATCCCATGGACAGAGGAGCCTGGTGGGCTATAGTCCAATGGTTTGCAGAGAGCTGGACACAACTAAGCAACTAAGCACACACCATGCTACATTCTGTATTTCCCCTTAAACACACAGGACGAGAAATTTCATCTTGGTTGCCGCTTAGGAACCTGAACATGTTTGAAATTACGAACTTAAATTTTACCAAGTGACTTTCCGAAGCTATTGGGAGAATGAAACCAGCTATGCTGGAAAGCACTTGAGGACCCGTAACATAAAAGACTGTTGCTTGTTTATGAAGTCAGCTGATTACTGTTCCCAGATTCCTACTTCTGTTTTGCGTGTCAGTTACTTTAAAATGGAATCTATTCCTATAGGCTGCATTCTGAATATGACATTTTTATTTTAAGTCCCCTAAACATTATAGAAATCGTCTGAGAAACTTGTTTAAAAACTCGTCTGTTCAGGGTGCCTCGTGCATTTTCTAGATTGTTTTTCTCATCTGGGTTGGGAGAGATTTGTCTGTGTCAACAAGATGGAATTCTGAAATGCACTCTTGGGACTGAATGCCTCTGAAGTATAGCAACTTGATACCAAAACCTGAGTGTGTATGTGTGCTGAAACTTTCCTGTTTTGTATGCTGATCTGATAACTACAGAAGTCTACATGCTAATCTCTGTCAATCTTAGTGGCTGCTCTTCCCTCAAGACCACCCTTTCCTTCCTCAACCCAGGTGGCTGTGGAGCCTGCTGCAACTCAACACACCAATGAGGGGTGTGTGCCTTCAGCTCTAAATCTTTTCACATGTATTGGATTAAATTGCTACCTAAGGCAGCACTTGGGGACATTGGCCTGGCTGATGAACAGATCTGAAAAATGTGCCCAGTACAACGGCTACCCTATAAAACCCCTTGCCAGCCCACCTACTCAGGACTTCCAGGCATCTCAAAGCCAGCCTGCTCAGAAATACATGGTAATCAGTGCTATGGAAAAGTTATCAGGAAATGTTAGTGATAGTTAGTTTTGTGTGTGTGTGTGATAAGGTGTATTTCTTATGTCTTCAGTTCAGTGGGAAGAAATACAGAAGGAGAAAGAACAGTGAAAAGGAATGAAGAAAGGGAAGGAAAGGAATTGGCAAGCCCTCTAGGACAGCATTTGTTATACCCAGTAAGCCTGCTTGTTTTCTTGCACACTGTGAGGCATTTCTCTTTGTTGCCTAGTGTCTTGTTTAAAAAATTTATTTATTTTTAATTGAAGGATAATTTCTTTACAGTATTGTGTTGCTTTCTGATAAGCATCAACATGAATCAGCCATAGGTAGGCATATATCCATTCCCTCTTGAACCTTCCTCCCACCTCCCTCCCCATCCAACCCTTCTAGGTTGTTAAAGGGCCCTGGTTTGAGTTCCCTGAGGCATACATAGCCAAATACTCACTGGCTATCTGTTTTACATATGGTAATGTATGTTTCCTTGCTATTCTCTCCATATATCCCACATTCTCTTTTCTCTCCCCCAACCATGTCCATAAATCTGTTCTCTATGTCTATGTCTCCATTGCTGCCCTGCAAATAATTTCATCAGTACCATCTTTCTAGATTCCGTATATATGTGTTAGTATACAATATTTGTTGTTCTCTTTCTGATTTACTTAACTTTGTATAATAGGCTTTAGATTCATCCACCTCATTAGAACTGACTCGAATCTGTTCCTTTTTATGGCTGAGTAGTATTACATTGTTTGTATGTACCACAGTTTCTTTACCCAATCATCTGTTGATGGACATCTAGGTTCTTCCATGTCCTAGATATTATAAATAATGCTGCAGTAAACATTGGGATAAATGTGTCGTTTTCAGTTTTGTTTCTTCAGGGTCTATTCCTAGGAGAGGGGTTGGTGGGTGTGGATCATCAAAAAAGCAAGGGAGTTCCAGAAAAACATCTATTTCTGCTTTATTCTCTATGCCAAAGCTTTGACTGTGTGGATCACAATAAACTGTGGAGAATTCTGAAAGAGATGGGAATACCAGACCACCTGACTTGCCTCTTGAGAAATCTGTATGCAGGTCAGGAAGCAACAGTTAGAACTGGACATGGTACAACGGACTGGTTCTAAATAGGAAACGGAGTATGTCAAGGCTGTATATTGTCATCATGCTTATTTAACTTATATGCAGAGTACATCATGAGAAACGCTGGGCTGGAGGAAGCACAAGCTGGAATCAGGATTGCCGGGAGAAATATCAATAACTTCAGATATGCAGATGACACCACCCTTATGGTAGAAAATGAAGAAGAACTAAAGAGCCTCTTGATGAAAATGAAAGAGGAAAGTGGAAAAGTTGGCTTAAAGCTCAACATTCAGAAAACTAAGATCATAGCACCCAGTCCCATCAACTTCATGGCAAATAGATGGAGAAACAGTGGAAACAGTGTCAGACTTTATTTTTTGGGGCTCCAAAATCACTGCTGATGGTGACTGCATCCATGAAATAAAAAGATGCTTACTCCTTGGAAGGAAAGTTATGACCAACCTAGATAGCATATTGAAAAGCAGAGACATTACTTTGCCAACAAAGGTCCATCTAGTCAAGGCTATGGTTTTTCCAGTAGTCATGTATGGACATGAGAGTTGGACTATAAAGAAAGCTGAGCGCTGAAGAATTGATGCTTTTGAACTGTGGTGTTGAAGAAGACTCTTGAGAGTCCCTTGGACTGCAAGGAGATCCAACCAGTCCATCCTAAAGGAGATCAGTCCTGGGTGTTCATTGGAAGGACTGATGTTAAAGTTGAAACTCCAGTACTTTGGCCACCTGATACAAAGAATTGACTCATTTGAAAAGACCCTGATGCTGGGAAAGATTGAAGGCAGGAGAATAAGGTGACGACAGAGGATAAGAAGGTTGGATGGCATGACCTACTTGATGGACATGAGTTTGAGTAAACACTGGGAGTTGGTGATGGACAGGGAGGCCTGGTGTGCTGCTGTCCAGGGGGTCACAAAGAGTCGGACACAACCAAGCGACTGAACGGAACTGAACTGATGGTGGTTTTATTCCTAGTTTTTTAAGAAATCTTCATACCGTCTTCCATAGTGACTGTATCAATTTACATTCCCACCAACAGTGCATGAGGGTTGCCTTTTCTCCACAGCTTCTCCAGCATTTATTGTTTGTAGACTTTTTGATAATGGCCATTCTTACCAGTGTAAGATGATAGCTCATTGCAGTTTTGATTTGTGTTTCTCTAATAATAAGTGACATAGAACATCTTTTCATGTGTTTATTCACCATCTGCACGTCTTCTTTGGAGAAGAATGTCTGTTTAGGTCTTTTTCTCACGTTTTGACTGGGTGGTTTGTTTTTCTGATACTGACTTGTATGAGCTGCTTATATATTTGGGAAATTAATTCTTTGTCAGTTGTTTCATTTGCTATTATTTTGTCCCATTCTGAGGGTTGTCTTTTCACCTTGTTTAATAGCTTCCTTTTCTGTGCAAAAACGTTTAAGTTTAGTTAGGTCCCACTTGTTTACTTTTGTTTTTATTTCCATTACTCTAGGAGGTGGGTCATAGAGGATCTTGCTGTGATTTATGTCAGAGAGTGTTCTGCCTGTGTTGTCCTCTAAGCATTTTATAGTTTCTGGTCTTATATTTAGGTCTTTAATCCATTTTGAGTTTATCTTTGTGTTTTGTGTTAGAAAGTATTCTAATTTTATTCTTTTACATGTCTTTGTTACCCAGTATCTTTAAGGAAATGGTCTTTAATGGAAAGGGTTACTTTACTGATAAATTTTTTTTTTTAAGTGATGTTTTTAACAATTCTAATTTAAGTGTCTCCCAAGAATATAGTTCTCTGACAATTTATATTTTCCAGTTGCACATATCTTTGCATGGTGTTTTATGAATTATTTTGTTTCGTTCTATAGGATGGAATTGATACTTGACTTTAAATAAAGATATTTGAAGGAATTTTGACATAATTAGTTGCATATTCAATCTTGTATACTGTCTTCACCTAAACTGATATACAGAATTTTAGATTACTGTCCAAAATAGTTTTTCAGTTTTTTTTTTTTTTTAAGATACCAGGCTCTGTCTTTAGAGTGCCTTTTTTTTTAGGCATGTAGTTATGGATGAACAATATAGTTTTTAATATTTAATATTAAAATATTAAATATTTAGAATGACTTCTTTTCATATTGTGAGCCATCAGCAAAGATGTTTATAATAGTTTACATGCCTTGTTCATTTGTGAGGTCATGAAAAAGGGATTAGAGAATCCTATTACCATGATATTTCAGTTGACAGCTAATGCATCAGAGATGCATTTGATGACCTCCACTATTAAAATCATTTGCTGTATACACACAGACACATGCACACACATGTATTTTTGTAAACTTATTTCTTAAAGAATAGGTTGTGAAGGAAGGTTAATGCATTATAACTGAACACAATTATATGTGGAATTTTTGGAGCCTGATAAGGATTTATTCAGTAAATTCAGTCGAAGTTTATTGAGTGCCATATTTCCCAAGCTCAGGAAACAGAGCAGCGAACTAAAACAAAGTCCCATCTTGCAGGCGGAGACCAATTATACAATGAAAAATTAAGTATAAATACACTAAATGTTAAGAAGAAGAATAAAGTTGGGTGAAGGGGGTAAGTGTAGTGGGGTGTGGGAGGATTGTTTTAGAGTACTAGTTGCAGACTTTTGATGAGATAACATTTGAACAGAAACTTGAATGAAGGAAGCAAACCATCTGGTTATTTTATAGAAAGAAGTGGTCTTGCAGAGTGAACAGTAGGTGTGAAGGTCCTTGCTGAATGTGTAAATAGATACTTATTTATGAACAACACTTAAGTTTATATTAGGGCTGAATGAATGCTGTGGGGTTGATGTCTAAATTGGATCTTTATCCAGGAAGTAGATACAGGATAAACTGTACATCCTTTTTAATTTTCGGTTATGCTGGGTCTTTGTTGCTGCTCGTGGGCTTTCTGTGGTTGTGGCAAGCGAGGGCTACTCTTTGTCGTGGTACGTGGGCTTATGGCTTCCCTTGTTTTGGAGCACAGGTTCTAGGCATGCGGGCTTCAGTAGTTGTGGCAGTGGGCTCAGTAGCTGTAGCTAACAGCCTTTAGTTGCTCTGTGGCATGTGGCATCTTCCCAGACCAGGGATCGAACCAATGTCCCCTGCGTTTGCAGGCCAATTCTCATCCACTGGACTACCAGGGAAGTCCAAACTGTACATCCTTTCAAGTGGATCATTTCCAAGCAAAATTCACATCACAGAATAACATTGGCAGAAATATAGTTGTATTGGACTAGTAAAGGTGAAGGGCTTCCCTGGTGGCTCAGACGGTAGAAATTATAACTGCGAAGCAAGAAACCTGGCCTCAGTCCCGGGGTCAGAAAGAGCCCCTGGAGAAGGGAATTCTTGCCTGGAGAATTCTGTGGAGAGAGGAGCCTGGCAGACAGTTCATGGCGTCTCAAAGAGTTGGACGTGACTGAATGACTAGTACTGATACTTTCCCTTTTTCAGTAGAGATGAAAGGAGAAAATAAAACCTTAATGTGCTAGTATATAGAATTGAAAAAATTGTTTTTGGAGCATAGATCTGTTTCTGTTACTTCTTCATCTTTATATGAGGATTAGAAAATCTTACTGAAGGAAGCGGTCTAAGACAAACTACCCTGTTAGGCATTGGAATGGGTTGAATTGTGTCTCCCTGTAAATGTGACCTTTGTTGGAAATAGGGTCTTTGCAGATGATCTAGTTATGATGAGGTCGTTAGGGTGGTTCCTTATCCAGTATGGCTGTGTCCTTGCAAAAAGAAGGAAGATGATGTGAACACATAGGGAGAATGCCATCTACAAGTCAAGGGAAGCTTGAGGCTTTGAGAAACTAGAACAGAGACATGGAATACGTTTTCCCTCACAGCCCTCACGAGAAACCAGGCCTCATCTAGCACTTCTGGCTTCCAGAACTGTGAGACAATCGGTCTCTGTTCTTTAGGTCACTCAGTTTGTGGTACTTTGTAAGGGCAACTCTGCTGCTGCTGCTGCTAAGTCGCTTCAGTCGTGTCCAACTCTGGGCGGCCCCATAGACGGCAGCCCACCAGGCTCCCCCGTCCCTGGGATTCTCCAGGCAAGAACACTGGAGTGGGTTGCCATTTCCTTCTCTAATGCATAAAAGTGAAAAGTCAAAGTGAAGTCGCTCAGTCGTGTCCAACTCTTCACGACCCCATGGACTGCAGCCTACCAGGCTCCTCTGTCCATGGGATTTTCCAGGCAAGAGGACTGGAGTGGGGTGCCATCGGCTTCTCTGAAGGGCAACTCTAGGAAACTAATAATATAAGCATTAAGAAATATTTTGTTTTCTTCTCAAGCTGTCAAAAATGAGAAGATAAACATTAAAATCCTTTCTCTGTCTGGGCACCGTTATAGTTAGGCATATAGGAAGGCAAATATCAGCACCTACAAACCCCAACTAGATCACAGCCTTTACCAGCTCATGCTCTCCCTACATTTGATGGGTAGTTCGTACTTGGTTATTGATTTCTTTATCTAAAATGGGTAATGTGACTTTTGGCAACATGGCAGCCACATAAAACATGTCACAGTGGAAGAATCCCTGACAGAAGTGTAATGCTTTTCCAGGAATGCTGTCTCTGTTATGTATTTTCCATTTTCTGCTTGTTAATACTTTGCAAGACTGCTGCTCTAACACTTGAGAAAAATGAACTGAATAAACTTCCTTTTCACTGAGAGACTAAAACAAGCTCATGGTTGTGCCTTCAGAAGAGGCCAGATTATATCTTTCAGAGGGAGGGAAGGGAAGTAATCAGGTGAAGTCTTCTAAAAAACCAGATTTGAAGATGTATGGTCATTTTTTCATACTGAAGATAGAAAACTGAGAGTGGAGGCTGGGGTCATCGCTGGATGAGGTCAGGCAGCTTTAGAATGCTTGTGGCTTTGGCTCATTGAAATCTGGTTATGTGTTTTTACGAGGGGGTGTGAAGTTAGGAGCCTAGGCTCCGTGACCTGGCTTATTTTTGAACCGTGGCTTCATGGCTTCTTGGCTGTATGAGGAAGTTACCTGACTTCTCTGTCTCAGTTTTTTCTCCTTTGAAAATTGGGGTAACAGTAGTTCCATCTTCACACTGTTGTTGTGGGAATAAAGTGTGATGCTCCCTGTAAAATGATCCAGAAGCGTGTCTGGTCCCATTAAGTGCTCAGCAATTTCTGGCCATCATTAGTAGTAGGAGGAGGAATAGAAAATCAGGTTAGGAGGGAAAAGGTAAGATGGCAAGATAGGGCAGAAGGGGCAGATCTGCAGGCCGCTGACTGGAAGGGCTCTCGGGAGGAGATGGCTCTCCTCAGCTCCTCGGCACTCCCCTGGAGCAGGAACCTCAGTGATGCTGAAGAATGGTTCTAAAGCCTGTTTGGAAGAAGTAGGATTTGTAACAGTCTCCACTGATTCTCCTGGGTTTCTGGAGCTGGCTTTAGTCTTTATAATAGGATAGAGGGTGGGCAGAGGACAGGGCACGTCCAGGCTCCCCAGAGGCAGCCTGACCTTAGCAGATCATGAGAGAAATGACGGTGGCGGCTAGCCTGGAGCACGCCTTGTGAGGAAGCAGCATGTGCAGCCACGCAGAGGACAGGATCTCGTCAGTTCACTCTCAGAGCCCTCCTGTGAGGCGATTCTCACTGCCAGCTGTGTTTCTGAGACGGAAAACCTTGTGCTTTGGAAGGCTGGTTTTCTAAAGTTACATGTTGAGGAAGTGGTGGAGCCAGGATTCGCTTCAGATCTGTCTGATTACAGAGCAGGGGCTTCCAGCTATGGGGGAATCATGCCAATTTCTCCCCCTCCCCAGCAGCTGGTTCACAACTGAAGATCTTTTCTTCCTGAGGTAGGGATGTGATGACCTAGATTTAGTGCCCCAACACTCTTGGTATCATGGGAGGATTATAACAAGAGGACGGTGATGGTGAGTTAGTCTCGTCATTTGTTCTTTGCCTGTATATTTGTTTGTTTGATGACTTCAGTGTCAATCTTGTGGTTATAAAATTGTGAGACCAGTTTTAAGAATACCATAACTCATGTACCTATGCATATTTTCAGCCCATTTTGTACATATAATTGTATTCTCATTATTGTTTAAAGAAATCAGTCTTGCTTTAGATTTATTTCTTGTTTTTTTAACCAAGAAATACTATGTTATTCATTGTACTCAACATGTTTACTAAGACTGGTCTGCAGATAAATTTTGACGTCGCTCAGTCGTCCCGACTCTTTGTGACCCCATGGACTACAGCCCACCAGGCTCCTCTGTCCATGAAATTTTCCAGGCAAGAATACTGGAGTGGGTCGCCATTTCCTTCTCCAGGGGATCTTCTCAACCCAGGGATTGAACCCAGGTCTCCTGCCCTGCAGGCGGATTCTTTACCGACTGAGCTACAAGGGAAGCGATCCTCAAATGACCGTCTGCAAATGTTGAGGATATTTTTAAAAAGTGTTACATTCTCAGAAGAAAGTTCTAGAGGAAGCACTAAACTGTGTGGTGCTATAATAGTGTAATAATCACGGGAGTTGTTTTGAAGTGGATCGTGTTCATTTTGAGACGTCCATCCTGACACACTTGTAAAGGTATTCATTGCTCACTGTCCAGAGCAGTGAGCTTGTCACTAGTGTCTGGGTAGATTCTGTGCCCTTCTGTCTGCTCCGCCATCTGCCATTCTTTCCTGTCCCCACCTCTGTGCTCCGTTGTGTTGTGAACAAGCTCAGGTTCTTTCATTTTTCATGAACTTGCAGCAGTCACCACCCTTCCCTCCACTCTTCTTTTTATAGACAGACTTCTCAAACTGGTGGCTGGAGAGAGAGGTGGAGAGCCAGGTGAGAGATGTCTCAGGAAAGCCGCAGGATGGGTCATGGTCACGTGCTGCCCCAGCAGTTCCTGAAGTGTGATCTTTGGACCTGCAGCATCAGTGTCACATGGGGACTTGTTAAAAATGCAGGTTCTTGGGCCCACCCCATTCTACCTGAGGAGGAAACGTTAGGGGTGGGCCATCCATCTGAAAAGACCAGCAGTTGATTGCGATGCAACCTAAATGTTGAAAAGCACCGTATTACAGAAAGGTCAAGTGAGATGTGGGCCAGAGATCCCCACTGGCATTCCTGCACGGCAGTCCTTTGTTTCCTTCACCTGCCCCCTCAGTCCTGTGTGGTCTTGCTCCTGTCCCCAGCAGCTCCCTGAGAGTGCAGGGGGCGGACAGGCCCTCCCTCCCGACTGCCTGTGCTGCCGTGGGCTCTGGTGCCTGGGAAGAGCCCCTGACCTGGCAAGGTGCTGGCTTCTGTTCTAGCCTCGTCCTCTTAACCAGCTTAACTAGTCCGAGCCCTCGTTTCTCATTTGTTGTTAACCCAGAGAGTAAGATTTGCTAACCATTAAAGGATCTCCTACAGGAGAAGGCAATGGCAACCCACTCCAGCACTCTTGCCTGGAAAATCCCATGGACGGAGGAGCCTGGTGGGCTGCAGTCCACGGGGTCGCACAGAGTCGGACACAACTGAAGCGACTTAGCAGCAACTTAGCAGTAGCAGCAAAGGATCTCCTCCATCGGGTCTAAGGGTTTCTATTTGCCTGTAAACGTTTATGTATTTAGAATTTATAAATTGGCTTATATGTACTTACTTCTCTGTTGTTAGCTGTTCAGATTTAAGCATGTCATCTCTGGTTACCAAAGATTTGAATTTCCAGTGTACATTTCACTGGAGCCAGTTTATTAATGGGGCTGTCTGTGGGGCATTGACTCACCTTGTGAAGGAAGCTGACACCTTCATTTCAGACCCATCAGTGGGGAAGCAGCCCTGATGCAGAGCTTGTGCTTGGTCAGCACCTCTTCCTTTGACCAAGGAACCTAGCCACGTTTGAAGTCCTTCTGTTGCATGATTCCTCCTCTTTCCCTGGCACCTCCATGCAGTTGCCAGGCCTGTGGATTTCTCCTCCAGCATCTCTCGCCTCCATTTACTCCTTTTCCTTCACATGTTCCTCTCTGTCTCCCTCTCTCATTTAACAAATGGTTTCTAAGTGCCTGCTGCCTGCTAGACTGTGCACCAGGGCATCTGGAGGTAAACTGTGAGCACAGCAGGGGAGGGGGCAGCTTGCTCGACGCTGGAGAGCAGGACAGCATGGGTGGCAAATATTTTTGTGAAGGATTAGGTAGGAAGTGGCTTTGTGGGTCATGAGGTCTCAACTGTTCCACTCTTCTGCACACTACATGTAAAATCATGGGGCTCCTTTGTTCTAATCAAAGCCTGGGAGAGGGGTGAGTTGGGGGAGCAGATTTGGCCCATGCACCATAGTTGGCCAGCCCATTGTGGAGACTGACATAGGCCATAAACAATACACAGTAAAATACGTCTGTGTGTCTTTCTCTGTGTGTATCAAGTTGTGATAAAATGCTATAAAGAGAGTAAAGCAGTGTGAAGGGAATGAGGCAGGCCGGGGTGTGAAAGTGTAGGAGTGTTCTTTTCTACCTAGGCTGTAAGAGGAAGCCCCTTCATCTGGAGAAAGTAGGGGAATGACGACAGAACCTGTGATGGGAGAGGCTTTCTGGTGGCGGGAACCTGATGCGGGGACCCTGGCGTGGCCGTGTGCTGATCTTGCTCAGGGACCAGCAGGGAGGCCAGATGGGCTGAGGTGACAAGGGCAAGGGTGGCAGGGTCTCTGGGACAGTTGCCAAGGGGAGGGTTGGCAGGAGCTCACCAGCAGACAAGGGAGGAAGGGCTTTCTGGGGAAAGGAGGGGGCCTGTGCAGAGCCTCGGGGCATGAGAGGACTCTCTGCTCAGGGAAAGGGAGAGATTTGGTTTGACTGGAAGACAGGTTAGATGGGACATTTGGGAGTGAGAGGAGCAGAGTTTGATAACTTGGCTTTGAGACTGAGAGAGAGCTACCTTCTGTATTTGGGTGGGGAGACCAGTTAGGTGGCAACTGAGGTTCAGACTGGCTGATGGTGGTGATGAGAGCCATGGATAGATTTGTGTCTGGAAATTTTGTCCTTATCACCAGGTGTCTAACTGGTGTGGTGGGGTAAAATGAATCATCTGGAAAATGCCAGTTTGTGGGACTGGGTCAATATATTTGAATATCTAGAAGTATCCAAACCTAGTTGAGTGATTTTCTCATATTCCTCATTGTCTTTGGTTTTATAGATATGGTTAAAAATAAACAAAAAAAAAAGGTATGACCAACCTAGATAGCATATTGAAAAGCAGACATTACTTTGCCAAGAAAGGTCTATTTAGTCAAGGGTATGGTTTTTCCAGTGGTCATGTATAGAGGCGAGAGTTCGACTGTGAAGAAAGCTGAGTGCTGAAGAATTGATGCTTTTGAGCTGTGGTGTTGGAGAAGACTCTTGAGAGTCCCTTGGACTGTAAGGAGATCCAACCAGTCCATTCTAAAGGATATCAGCCCTGGGTGTTCTTTAGAAGGAATGATGCTAAAGCTGAAACTCCAGTACTTTGGCCACCTCATGTGAAGAGTTGACTCATTGGAAAAGACTCTGATGTTGGGAGGGATTGAGGGCAGGAGGAAAAGGGGACGACAGAGGATGAGATGGCTGGATGGCATCACCGACTCGATGGACATGAGTCTGAGTGAACTCCAGCAGATGGTGATGGACAGGGAGGCCTGGTGTGCTGTGATTCATGGGGTCGCAAGGAGTTGGACACAACTGAGCGACTGAACTGAACTGACTGAACTGAAAAATAAACAAATAACCCACTCCCAAACCCCAAACAAAAATAAGGTAGTGGTGGTATTTTTCTGCCTGTGAATTTGTATTCAGTTCTATTCATTCACTCAGTTGTGTCCGACTCTTTGCGACCAAATGGACTGCAGCATACCAGGCCTCCCTGTCCATCACCAACTCCCAGAGTTTACTCAAGCTTATGTCCGTCCAGTCAGTGATGCCATCCAACCATCTCACCCTCTGTCGTCCCCTTCTCCTCCTGCCTTCAGTCTTTCCCAGCATCAGGGTCTTTTCCAATTAGTCATTTCTTCGCATCAGGTGGCCAAAGTATTGGAGTTTCAACTTCAGCATCAGTCCTTCCAATGAATATTCAGGACTGATTTCAATTAGGATGGACTGGTTGGATGTCCTTGCAGTCTAAGGGACTCTCAAGTCTTCTCCAACACCACAGTTCAAAAGCATCAATTCTTTGGCACTCAGCTTTCTTTATAGTCCAACTCTTACATCCATACATGACCTCTGGAAAAACGATAGCCTTGACTAGACAGACCTTTGTTGGCAAAGTAATGTCTCTGCTTTTTAATATGCTGTCTAGGTTGGTCATAACTTTTCTTCCAAAGAGTAAGTATCTTTTAGTTTCATGGCTGCAGTCTCCATCTGCAGTGATTTTGGAGTCCCCCAGATAAAGTCTGACACTGTTTCCCCATCTACTAGCCCTGAAGTGATGGGACCGGATGCCATGATCTTTGTTTTCTGAATGTTGAGCTTTAAGCCAACCTTTTCACTCTCCTCTTTCACTTTCATCAAGAGGCTTTTTAGTTCTTCACTTTCTGCCATAAGGATGGGGTGTCACCTGCATATCTGAGGTTATTGATATTTCTCCCAGGCGTCTGGATTCAGCTTGTGCTTCATCCAGCCCAGAGTTTCTCATGATGTACTCTGCATATAAGTTAAATAAGCAGGGTGACAATATACAGCCTTGACGTACTCCTTTTCCTATTTGGAACCAGTCTGTTGTTCCATGTCCATTTCTAACTGTTGCTTCCTGACCTGCATACAGATTTCTCAAGAGGCAGGTCAGGTGGTCTGGTATTCCCATCACTTTCAAAATTTTCCACAGTTTATTGTGATCCACACAGTCAAAAGCTTTGGCATAGTCAATAAAGCAGAAATAGATGTTTTTCTGGAACTCTCTTGCTTTTTCCATGATCCAGCAGATATTGGCAATTTGATCTCTGGTTCCTCTGCCTTTTCTAAAACCAGCTTGAACATCAGGAAGTTCACGGTTCACTATTGCTGAAGCCTGGCTTGGAGAATTTTGAGCATTACTTTACTAGCGTGTGAGATGAGTACAATTGTGCGGTAGTTTGAGCATTCTTTGGCATTGCCTTTCTTAGGGATTGGAATGAAAACTGACCTTTTCCAGTCCTGTGGCCACTGCTGAGTTTTCCAAATGTGCTGGCATATTGAGTGCAGCACTTTCACTGCATCATCTTTCAGGATTTGAAATAGCTCTACTGGAATTCCATCTCCTCCACTAGCTTTGTTTGTAGTGATGCTTTCTAAGGCCCACTTGACTTCCCATTCCAGGATGTCTAGCTCTAGGTGAATGATCACACCATGGTGATTTTCTGGGTCATGGAGATCTATTTTGTACAGTTCTTCTGTGTATTCCTAACACCTCTTCTTAATATCTTCTGCTTTTGTTAGGTCCATACCATTTCTGTCCTTTACTGAGCCCATCTTTGCATGAAATGTTCCCTTGGTATCTCTAATTTTCTGGAAGAGATCTCTAGTCTTTCCCGTTATATTGTTTTCTTTCAATTCTTTGCACTGATCATTGATGACTCTATATTATGTTTACATTTTCCTGGTTGAAAAAAGAGCATAGATGATTAATTCCTTATAAGACTGAAACAATTTCGAACTGCTGAAGAAGGAGGGTCTTTTTCTGAGTTTGGTACTCAGGAGGATTCAGACTCTAGTGGAGATGCTTTTAGTTTCTGCTTTTCAAGGTGCTTTTCAAGTTTCTGCTCTCCTCTGTTCTTGGCTGGGCTTTGGCTGGGTCCTCACAAGGCATCCTGTGTTCCGGCCCCTTTATGCCCAGTCCGTGCAAAAAGCCACCCTGTCTTTTTTCCCCTGATGACAAAGTGGTTCTTTTTATTCTATGTTAACTTAATTGAAGTGAAAAAATCCCATGCTAGACCAGGATTTAATGATATGTTTCCTAAGGTTGTTTGTCACATGCGTTTTTTCCAGTTCTTTTCTCTGTCAAAATTTAATGTTTGGCTTTGCCGGGTGGGATGTCTGTCATCTCTTACTTTTTGTTTTCTTAGACTCACCATTAATTGTGTTTTGTGGTCCTTGAGATGACCTGATGTGGGTGCTGAGCAAGCTGTTTCCATATATTTACAGGGGAAACTGATGGTAACAACATCAGTTTAGAATAATTCCGTGAGATACCCCTCCAGGCTAATCAGGGGCCCTGGCAGGCAGCCAGGTTGCCCGAGAAGGATTTATGCAAAAGCTGAGCTGGTGACATGTGTCCTGGAAAGAGTGGGATCAGAATTGCTGTCAATATGTAACAGTCAGAGAGAGAATCTCCCACAGCCTGTAGATGCAGGAGAGTGTGGGTGAAGAAAAGAGGACCAGAGGAAGTTAAGCAGTTTGGGGGAGACACGTCTTTCCCTTGTGGCCACCCTGTCCATTTCTGAGAAGAGGGACTGCAATCGTAGCATCCTGGATTGTCTCTACTTTGTCTGTGTGTTTGTTTAATATTCATCAGGACCACATCTCCTGGGGCTTGGTGTCACAACCGTTATCCTTCTGTCTGAGGCTGGCTGCAGCTTCCTGTGGAGACCAGCTTGTGGCTCCTTAATTGGCTATCGGGTCAGCAGTGCTGACATGCACACTCCTACCGTTGTCCCATCCCCCTTGCTTGACATCTTCCCACTCCTCAGTTCATTTCCTATAGAGGAGGGCCCGGCAGAACCAGGAGGAATTAGGGGTCTTGCCTGGGAAAGGCAGCCTGCTCAGGGATGTAGCTCCTTAGTCAGGGGCTTGTTCCCAAACCTTTAAGCCTTTGGGGGATGCCTCCACTTTATTATTAATATTTTGAAGTAAGTTGATTTATAATATTGTGTTGGTTTCAGGTATTAAGTTGATGGAAGGAAAAACAGTTCTACAGTTAGGCCTCCTGCTCAGCAAAGTGCTACTAATGATTTCAGTACTCTTAGCCTTTGCAGGCATTGGGGACTCTATAGTATTAAATGTGAGTGATGCTTAAATATTACCTACTACCTCCCTGTTCTCCATGTACCACACATTGTGCATGATCTGAGTCTATGAAAAACCTTTCCCCAAACTTTGGATGCTAATCTCTTGGTTGGTATGTTGTGTTGCTTTTAAAAGAGTGAAGGAAGAAAGCCTTCCACTATTTGTGAAGAGCCACAAGATCCTGAGAAACCTGTATGCAGGTCAAGAAGCAATAGTTAGAACCAGACATGAAACAACTGACTGGTTCAAAATTGGGAAAGGAATATGACAAGGCTGTACATTGTCTCTGCTTATTTAATTTACGTGCAGAGTACTTTATTTGAAATGACAGGCTGAATCACAAGGTGGAATCAAAATTGCCAGAAGAAATATCAACAACCTCAGATATACAGGTGATATCACTCTAAAAGCAGAAAATGAAGAGGAAATAAGAGCCTCTTGATGAAAGAGTGAAAAAGCTGGCTTGAAACTCAGCATTCAAAAAACTAAGATCATGGCATGCTATCCCATCACTTCATGGCAAATAGGAAGGCAATAGTGGAAGTAGTGACAGATTTTATTTTCCTGGGCTCCTGAATCACTGCCAACGGTGACTGCAGCCATGAAATTAGAAGACACTTGCTCCTTGGAAGGAAAGCTATGACAAACCTAGACAGTGTATTAAAAGCAGAGACATCACTTCGCTGACAAAGGTCCATATGGTCAAAGGTAGTTTTTCCAATAGCCATGTATGGATGTAAGAGCTGGATCATAAAGAAGGCTTCATGTCAAAGAATTGATGCTTTTGAATTGTGGTGCTAGAGAAGACTCTTGAGAGTCCCTTGAACTGCAAGAGATCAAACCAGCCAATTCTAAAGGAAATCAGCTCTGAATATTCACTGGAAGGACTGAGCTGAAGCTGAAGCTCCAGTACTTTGACCACCTGATGCGAAGAGCCAGCTCATTAGAAAAGACCCTGATGCTGCGAAAGATTGAAGTCAGGAGGAGAAGGGGGCAGCAGAGGATGAGATGGTTAGATAGCATTGTTGACTCAGTGGGCATGAATTTGAGCAAACTTTGGGAGATAGTGGAGGACAGAGGAGCCTGGTTTGCTACAGTCTATGGGGTTGCAAAGAATTGGACATGATTTAGAGATTGAACACAGCAACAAAGTACATAAGCAAAACTGTAAAAACAACTGTGCTTTTAAAACAAAATATGTCAGTTTTTAAAAATATGCTTTTATTGATTTATATGGCTGCACCAGGGTTAGTAAGGGGCACATGCCGCATGCAAACTCTTAGTTGTGGCATGTGAGGTCTAGTTCCCTGACCAGGGATGGAACCTGAGCCCCCTGCATTGGGAGGGTAGAGTCTTAGCCACTAGACCACCAAGGAAATACCTGCAAAATAGGTCAATTTTTTAAAAGCCATAGTTCCATCATATCTATGTATATTTTCCATTCCTAATTTTACCTGTTGGTAATCTCTATTATTCTAAGCATGCTCAGGGCTTAAAATATAAATTGTAGTGGCAGTAAAATATAAGAGTTAGAAAGGGAAGAATGCTCAAAGAAGAGAAATGAAAGACAACCAGAGGGACTTCCCCAGTGATGCAGTGGATAAGAATCCCCTGCCAGTGCAGGGTCACAGGTTTGATCCCTGGTCTGGGAAGATTCCACATAACATGGAGTAACTGAAGTCCGTGAGCCCACGCTCTGGAGCCCGGGAGCCTCAACTGCTGAAGCTTGTGTACCTGGAACCTGTGCTCCGCAGCGAGAGAAGCCGCTGCAGTGAGAGAGCTGTGCACCACAACTCAGAGCAGCCCCCACTCCCGGAAGCTGGAGAAGGCCCATGTGCAGCAGTGAAGACCCAAAATAAATGAATAGGCAAGTAAATTAAAAGATAACCAGAAATGAAAAAAAAAAAAACAAAACCCGAAAAAAACCAAACAGTGCCTGGACTAGGGAGTGGAAGGGGTGATTTCAGAGAGGGCCGTATGTCATATGGGAGCAACAGTACCCACATCTTTTGTAGCCCAGAGTTTTATTCAGACTTTGTTTATTTTATTGAAGTATAGTTGATGTACAATGTTGTATTAATTTGTTGTACAGCAAAGTGATTTGTTTATACATACATGTACATTCTTTTTTTGTATTCTTTTCCATCATGGTTTATCACAGGATATTGATGCTGGGAGGGATTGGGGGCAGGAGGAGAAGGGGACGACCGAGGATGAGATGGCTGGATGGCATCACGGACTCGACGGACGTGAGTCTGTGTGAACTCTGGGAGATGGTGATGAACAGGGAGGCCTGGCGTGCTGTGATTCATGGGGTTGCAAAGAGTCGGACACGACTGAGCGACTGAACTGAAACTGAACTGACTGACTCTAGTTTTCTGTTCTGTACCGTAGCACCTTGTTGTTTACCATTCTCTATATAGCCATCTATAGAGATCTCTTCAAGAAAATTAGAGATACCAAGGGAACATTTCATGCAAAGATGGGCTCGATAAAGGACAGAAATGGTATGGACCTAACAGAAGCAGAAGATATTAAGAAGAGGTGGCAAGAAGACACGGAAGAACTGTACAGAAAAGATGTTCATGACCAAGATAATCACGATGGTATGATCACTCACCTAGAGCCAGATATCCTGGAATGGAAAGTCAAGTGGGCCTTAGGAAGCATCACTACGAACAAAGCTAGTGGAGGAGATGGAATCCCAGTTGAGCTATTTCAAATCCTGAAAGATGATGCTGTGAAAGTGCTGCACTTAATATGCCAGCACATTTGGAAAACTCAGCAGTGGCCACAGGACTGGAAAAGGTCAGTTTTCATTCCAATCCCAAAGAAAGGCAATGCCAAAGAATGCTTAAACTACTGCACAATTGCACTCATCTCACACACTAGTAAAATAATGCTCAAAATTCTCCAAGCCAGGCTTCAGCAATAGTGAACCGTGAACTTCCAGATGTTCAAGCTGGTTTTAGAAAAGGCAGAGGAACCAGAGATCAAATTGCCAACATCTGCTGGATCATGGAAAAAGCAAGAGAGTTCTAGAAAAACATCTATTTCTGCTTTATTGCCTATGCCAAAGCTTTTCATTGTGTGGATCACAAGAAACTGTGGAAAATTCTGAAAGAGATGGGAATACCAGACCACCTGTCCTGCCTCTTGAGAAACCTATATGCAGGTCAGGAAGCAACAGTTAGAACTGGACATGGAACAACAGACTGGTTCCAAATAGGAAAAGGAGTACGTCAAGGCTGTATATTGTCACCCTGCTTATTTAACTTCTATGCAGAGTACATCATGAGAAACACTGGGCTGGAAGAAGCACAAGCTGGAATCAAGTTTGCCAGGAGAAATATCAGTGACCTCAGATATGCAGATGACACCACCCTTATGGCAGAAAGTGAAGAGGAACTTAAAGGCTCTTGATGAAAGTGAAAGAGGAGAGTGAAAAAGCTGGCTTAAAGCTCAACATTCTGAAAACTAAGATCATGGCACCTGGTCCCATCACTTCATGGGAAATAGATGGGGAAATAGTGGAAATAGTGTCAGTTCAGTCGCTCAGTCGTGTCCGACTCTTTGCGGCCCCATGAATCACAGCACACCAGGCCTCCCTGTTCATCACCATCTCCTGGAGTTCACTCAGACTCATGTCCATCGAGTCCGTGATGCCATCCAACCATCTCATCCTTGGTCGTCCCTTTCTCCTACTGCCCCCAATCCCTCCCAGCATCAGTCTTTTCCAATGAGTCAACTCTTCGCATGAGGTGGCCAAAGTACTGGAGCTTCAGCTTTAGCATCGTTCCTTCCAAAGAAATCCCAGGGTTGATCTCCTTCCGAATGGACTGGTTGGATCTCCTTACAGTCCAAGGGACTCTCAAGAGTCTTCTCCAACACCACAGTTCAAAAGCATCCATTCTTCGGTGCTCAGCCTTCTTCACAGTCCAACTCTCACATCCATACATGACCACAGGAAAACCATAGCCTTGACTAGACGGACCTTAGTCGGCAAAGTAATGTCTCTGCTTTTTAATATACTATCTATGTTGGTCATGTCCTTTATTCCAAGGAGTAAGCGTCTTTTAATTTCATGGCTGCAGTCACCATCTGCAGTGATTTTGGAGCCCCCCAAAAATAAAGTCTGACACTGTTTCCACTGTTTCCACTGAAATAGTGTCAGACTTTAGTTTTTTGGGCTCCAAAATCATTGCAGATGGTGACTGCAGCCATGAAATTAAAAGACGCTTACTCCTTGGAAGAAAAGTTATGACCAACCTAGATAGCATATTGAGAAGCAGAGACATTACTCTGCCAACAAAGGTCCATCTAGCCAAGGATATGGATTTTCCAGTAGTCATGTATGGATGTGAGAGTTAGACTGTGAAGGATGCTGAGTGCCGAAGAATGGATGCTTTTGAACTGTGATGTTGGGGAAGACTCTTGAGAGTCCCTTGGACTGCAAGGAAATCCATCCAGTCGATTCTGAAGGAGATCAGCCTTGGGATTTCTTCGGAAGGACTGATGCTAAAGCTGAAACTCCAGTACTTTGGCCACCTCATGTGAAGAGTTAACTCACTGGAAAAGACTCTGATGCTGGGAGGGATTGGGGGCAGGAGGAGAAGGGGACGACAGAGGATGAGATGGCTGGATGGCATCACTGACTTGATGGGTATGAGTCTGGGTGGACTCCGGGAGTTGGTGATGGACAGGGAGGCCTGGCGTGCTGCGATTCATGGGTTCGCAAGGAGTCGGACATGACTGAGCGACTAAACTGAACTGATGGGATTGCACAGAGTTCGACACTACTGAAGCGAGTTAGCAGTAGCAGCATACTGGTTTTCACCTGCTAACCCCAACCTCCCAATCCATTCCTACTCCCCTAACCCCTGGTTGGCAACTATAAATCTGTTTTCTATTTTTGTGAGTCTATTACAGACTGTAAAACAAAACCAAAAGAACCCCATAAGACATTATTTCCTGGCAGACCTTGTCACATTGAAAAGGTCCTGGGTGGTCCCTCAAACAGATGATTACTCCGAATAACAGAAGTAGTACCACTGGCACCTCAGGCTGTGTGCAGTAAGAATGGTTAAAGAGTAGAATAAGGAAAGTTGATGAGATTGTATGTGTGGGTCACAGTCCATAGGAATGAGATCGGATGGAGAGCAAAACCAAGATTGGATGGAGAGCAAAATCAAAAAGACTGTTTTGCTTTTATCTTCTTAAGATTTTGGAATTTAACTCTTGTAACGTTGTGCCCATGTCCTTGAGGATACAAGTGGAGGTCATGAATGCCTTTGCTTTCATTCCTGGTCCCACAGACTAGATCCCTTAGATTTCTTCAGTTTCCATTCTCAGTTCACATGTTTTGATGGAGAGCTGGTTGGTAGCATCCTATCCTTAATAAGAAATTCTTGCTGTGATTCTGATGCCTTTCTGTCCTTGGTAGTCACATGGACAGGACAGGGCGTGAGGTGAAGGATCAGTATTTTGAAAAAGAAACTTAGGTTGTTCTCACACATCCTCGAGGCAGGCACCCTTTGGATACCATGGACAGCAGATCTTCTGTTGAGTTAGCTCCCCAGTTACTGTTGCCCACATCGGTTAAGGAACAGGGGATGTTTGCTCCTGGGGGCTGAAACCCCTTGCCTGCCAACTGCTGTAGCTGTGCCTTCAAGGATCTGCTGACCCAGTGCTGGAGTGGAGGCTGACAACTTTGCTCTAATGAGACTTGTCAGGAGGCAGCAGCGGTCTCCAGAGGGCTGTGCCCAGCTGGCCCCTGCCCTCTGCTGCTCTGGCCCTGGATGCCCAGTGTTTCTTTGGTTCAGGGTGTTAGTGGGAAGAGGACACACAGACTCCGAAACCACAGAGGACCCTCGGTTCTCCAGCAATGCAGGAGACCCCAGTTTGATTCCTGTGTCGGGAAGACCTGCTGGAGAAGGGATAGGCTGCCCACTCCAGTATTCTTGGGCTTCCCTTGTGGTTCAGCTGGTAAAGAATCCACCTGCAATGTGGGAGACCTGGGTTTGATCCCTGGATTTGGAAGATCCCCTGGAGCAGGGAAAGGCTACCTACCCCAGTATTCTGGCCTGGATATTTCCATGGACTGTGTAGTCCATGGGGTCACAAAGAGTCGGACATGACTGAGCAACTTTCACTTTCGCTTGGGGTCATTTGTCTGGTGTAGCAGGTCAACACATTCACCATTTTAAGTATAAAACCAGTGGATCTCAGTAGTTATAAAGGGGGATGGAGCAGAAGTGATGGTTTTGAGTTATGGCTAGGCACCAATTTGGGACCAGATTCTTGGCGTACATCCACCTCCACAGCAGACCTGTGAGGAATGTGGAGTTTTGTCCTTGTGTAAAAAGCAGCTGGTCTAAGGAACCTTAGCAGAGGGCTAAGGAACTTCTCCAAATGTCTCTAAGTATTATGTGGTGGGAATTGGAGTTTGGGTTTGGGTTTGCTGATGCAGAGGCTGTGGCTTTCCTACCATGTTGGTTTAAGGATTTGTAAGACTAGAAAGGCAGCTCCTTTGGTGTGTTGAAGGATGACTTCCCTTACTTAAAATAGTCTGTGGACAAAAACAAGGTGCACAAGTTCAGAAACTTGAACCAGTACAGGAGGCTATAGAATGAAAGCCTCTCACCCTGTACACACCGATCCTGCTGACGGCTCTCTCCAGAGGTTATCAGTTTGGAGGTGTTGACACACATTGATACACAGACCCAAGAATATTAGGCTTTTTAGTTTATACCAAGACAGTGGAGGCAGGACAGCACAGTTGCCAGCATGTGCCACATAGCCACTCGGCCTGGGGTCAAGTCTGGTCTCTTCCTGCCTTACGGAAGGGCATTAGAATATTCACTCTCTGCACCTTAGTTTCCTCATCTCTAGAATAAGTTGTTCTGATTAAATCTGATAATATTCAAAGTGTGGAACAAAGCCTGATGCATTCTATATGCAGGATGAAGGTATGCTCTTTATTACTTAGCTTCATCCTTTTTAAAAAAAACTTAAAAAACATGATCTCTATCTATTCTTTTGTTCACCTGAAAAAGAAGTGAATTTAGCCAGGTATCGAAGTGTGCCAGGTATCTTTCAGTGCTGTGGAGCCTGGTTAGCGCCAGAACACGCTGTGCTTGCGCACAGGCTAGCATTATGTGACAGGAATGAGACCGTGACTGTGTTTGTGGTACTTTGTGCTTTTCAAGAGGTTTTATATGATCTTCCAAACCAGCCTATGATGTGGGTTGGACAGATATTATTAATGCATTTTGAAATGAGGAAATGGAGTTTGCCCATGTTTCAGCAGACTTGCCTGAGATCACACAGCCTTGCCTAGAGCTGTGAAGATGCCCGGTATCCTGCATCCCTTTGATATTACAAATAATCCTGTGGACTACCTGGTGTGGGAAGGTCCTCTCACTTTCAGCTGAGGGAGGGGGCTCTGAAAAGATCTCCTGTTGTGTGATAGATCTACTCAGATCCATCTATCCTCTCCTGTCCTGTAGACCTTTCCTGTAGAGTGACACCTGATTTCTGGCCAGTCCCTGGGATTAGAGAGGCACTGTGGGGTCACTGAGTAGATAAGATCAGGAAGTGGGTGTGGTGAGCTGTGCAGTGAAAGGATCAATGAGCTGGAAGGCAGGAAATGTGGTCTCGGTGTCTTCATTGTTTAACACGATGCCTTGGTGTTAAATGTTCTCTGAGTTTATGGATGAGGATTTAGAGCTGGAGAAGTTCAGTGGCAGTTTTGGGTCATCCAGCTAGTTAAAGCAGAGCCAGGACTAGACTGGGAGGATTTGTGATGAAAGAGTTAGTTATCAGGACTGTCAGAACTCTTGCCAACCCAGGAAACCAGCTATCAGCATTTGTGTTCCTTTATCCAGAAAAGCTTCCGTGTAGAGGTGTCCAATAAAAATATAATGTGAAACACACAGTTAATTTAAAATTTTCTAGTAGGTACATTTAAAAATTAATAACATTTTGTTTAACCCAATAGATCTAAAATATTATTTTGACATATATAATATAAAAATTATTCTTTTTATATTGCCTTCAAAGTCCAGTGTCTATTTTACACTTACAGCACCTCTTGATTTGGACCAGACACACATCAAGCATTCAGGAGCCGCGTGTGGCTGTGGCTACCATATTGGATGCATAGGTCTCAGGGCACTGGGGCTGCTTAAATTTTCATTGTTCAGGCTGCTTTGAAACAGAGACCATGCCTCGTGGCCCTTGTTAACGTTTCACAGTGCATTTTGGTTAAACTCCCTTGGAATGGAGAAACTGAATGAACTATGCTTTAATAAATGCCACAAAAGAATTTAAGGTTCTAAGACCTGTGATTTAGGAGTTGATGATTCTCATTCTTTTAGTACATTTGCATTTCCTTCTAACATATTAACTATTTTACCGTCTGCTCCCTGCCCCACACAAAATCCAAGGAATTGAGAAGTTTTATTAGGTGCTTTGGCTTCCCAGGTGGCTTAGATATTAAATAATCTGCTTGCAGTGCAGGTGACTGGGGTTCAGTCCCTGGGTTGGGAAGATCTCCTGCAGAAGGGAATGGCTACCCACTCCACTCGGGTAGGCTACAGTCCATGGGGTCACAAAGAGTCAGTTATGACTGAGCGACTAAGCACACACACACATTAGGTGCTTTGCTACTTGAGGATTAGTGAGGAAATAAGAAAATTTCAGAAAAACTTGGTGGTACAGTTTAGTTTGAATGGTGAAAATTTGATTTTTTTTTTTTTGCCACTTTTTAGGGAAATACTAGTTGCTTACAAAATGTTTACAGAGTGAACAACATTTTAAATGAGCAGGATAAATACTGAACAGTTCGGAGAATTGGATTCTAGTCTCTACTCTGGTTATTAATCCATTCTGAGGCAAATTCTTAAGTTAGCTCTTTTTCACTACTTATATAACTATACAAATCACTTCATTAAAAAGAACAGTTTATATATAACCGTTAAAAAATATTTATCAGATACACAATCCTTTTCTGCTCAAGAACTACAACTCTTTATTCATAATGTTATTTCTTTGGGAAAGTTGCATTCAACTAAGATTGTTTTGTTACGTAGAATCTTTCTCTCCAGTATTCTACAGCATCTTTTTGAAGGACTGTAACTTGCCGAAATATTAGAAATACAATGAACATATGAAGAAGAGATAAACTGATACATGGAGATGGCATTTAATCAAAAGCTGTAGAACTGTAGTGAACGTGAAGGGTGGGTTGACTGGACAGCCAGACCCCATTTCAAATCCAGTGCTGCCCTCCTAGCTCGCTTTCTGTTATTGAGGATTAGTTATTAATTGTTCACTGTATTCAAGGTGCTTCTATTTACAGCTGAAGTTTGTAGCTTACAATTTCTGTTAAATAGAAAAATGTCTTACTAAGTAGGTATAGATAGTTTTAACATTTTATATCCTTAAAAGGAGCTTTGTTATTGTTTAGTCACTAAGTTGTATCTGACTCTTTTGAGACCCAATGGATGGTAGCCCACCAGGCTCCTCTGTTCATGAGATTTCCCAGGCAAGAATATTGGAGTGGGTTGTCATTTCCTTCTCCAGGGGATCTTCCCTACTCAGGGATCAAACCCACGTCTCCTGAATTGGCAGGCGGATTCTTTATCACTGAGGCACCAGGGAAGCCCTAAAAGGAGCTTTAAAAGATATTTATGTCTTATGAATCAATAAATTTAAACATGGAGGGTTCCTTCTTAAAAAAGCTATCCATAATATATTGAATTTCTTTTCTTTGAGGAGGCCTTTTCAAATTACTCTAGCCAGAAATGTGTCTGCTCTTCTGAGCGTCATGTTCAGAAAGGACCGTGAACGTGGGAGCCCAGGTGCGTATCTGAGCTTCAGCACTCAGCTGGTTCCGTGACTTTGACAAGTCACTCAGCTGACCTTCCTTAGCCTTAGTTTCCCCCATCTGTAAGACTGAAGCTGCGCTGACTTGTTTTACACAGCGGTTGTGAGGGTTAAATCAGGTACAGAATGTCTCTAGCTAGAGACAGTGTATGCTAGATGCCCAGCGAATGTTTGTTGAGGGAGTAAATTCTAGCGCGGTGTATACTAGATGCCCAGAGAATGTTTGTTGAGGGAGTAAATTCTAGCGCGGTGTATACTAGATGCCCAGCGAATGTTTGTTGAGTGAGTAAATACTTGATTCTGTGATGCTGTTAGTGCTCTGTTGCCTCTGAAGATTTCTGATTGACTGCAGAACTTACATGGTGTAGGGGTGTGAGGTTGATCCTTAAGAGTGGAGAGCAGAAACAAGAAAAAGGAAGCAGTGATGAAAATAGAGGAGAGAGGGTGAGTTGAGAGAGTCCCAGCCTTTGCCCTGTGAACTGCTGTGTATCACATACTTTTCAGGAGGTAAGAACACTAAAGGAAGTAACAGGGACTGGAACAAGACCCTGTCTGTTAGAGGCATGGCAAGTAGAACGCTTTCAGTGACTAAAGTCAATTTATAAAACTTAAGAAAAAAAAAAAAAACTTTGGTTCTGATAGTATTCTTCCTTTTTCAGAAATTTGAGCTGAAAAGAAACATCTTGTACTTAATTATTTTGCATTACCCCTTGGCCAGTAATACCCAAGGGAGATGGCTTATTGCCTCTCCTATGAAACCGAGAGGGCCCTGTTTGACTAAAGGACTCCAGGAAACAGTTTTTGTCCGGTTTCTGTGTAGATCTGACAGTTCTCTTGATAACCTCCTGGAGGAATTTTCTACTGAGTGGGAGGTGGTCATGCCTTCAAGGTGGATTGGTAGCGCTGACCCTTGACCAGATTTTGGATAACTCTAAGTTCCCAGAGAAAGAGGCAGACAGTGGGGGTTTCCAGAGGATTCAGTCTACAGTTTTTGTTGCGTATTCACTGCCTGCCAGAGCTGGAAAGAGTTCAGTTCGCTTACCCCGTTTCACAAGTGAAGAGACTGGGCCCCTGAGTGGTTCAGTGGCCCACCAGAGATGACACGGTGGGGCAGGAGCAGAGCTGGGCAAAACCGGGGGCCTGGACTCACCTTCAGCTGCTTCTTTGCTATTCTCTTGTCAAAGAATGACCTCCCCATAACCTTTTCTTTTCTTTTCCTTAGATGGTTTTGAAATTTAAAAAAATTTGAAATTCTCAAATTTGACATTGCAAAAGTAAAACAAACTGTTGTAGAAAATATTCAAAAGGCAGAGATACATAGAAAAAAACTTAATTCCATATTAGTCACTTAAAACATGACTCTGCTTTTGTAAGTAAAATACCTTATGAGCATCCCTTTAGCTCAGTACATATTAATTCAACTTGTTAACTGTTGCATAATTCCTGATTTTGGATGACTGTGGTTTATTCACTCCTTTTTCAGCTGGTGGGCCCCTAAGCTGGGGGATTTTATTTTGCCACTCACAGTGAAGCAGTAAACATCTTTGGCTGTATCGCTGGTGCTTTCATGTCCGTAACATAGATCCCGCAGAGTCCGAAAAGACCATCACTCTTGCACAACTCACGTTTATCACCCTCAATGCTGTGTTTGCTTTCATCCTTTCCATCCACCTTTTACTTACTTTTATTACACTTGGTCACGTCCACTCTTTCACTTCCTTTGGCCCATGGTCGCATTTCTGCTCAGTTTTCTACCCACCTCAGCATGAAAATGGACATTCTCTGCTTGTCCGTTTTTTTTAGTGGTTCTTTCCCCACTGAATACTTTGAGAGCTGCTATAACTAAAAATTCTGTATTAACAAACAAAAATTAAAGAGAGTACCCCCGCTTTGAGTTTTACCTAGACAGGTTAGACTTTTTTGTTCTCATCTATTTATTACGTTTCTGCTTATTGTATGTCACATAATAAACATTTAAGTTATAAACTATAAATTGAGTCATATCAGCTTTATGCTTTATCCACAAAGTGGATACATTGTGCCACTTCTGCCCTCTTCATTGTCCTTCACATCTTGAGTTCTCTCTCCAGTTAGAGCACAACCTCCAAGATTTCCTCAGGTTGAGTTCATTGGCTAAGTAGCTTCTTACTCTTTCATGTTGAAAGAAAGGGTTTTCGTCTTTCCTGACAGGTGAAGAACAGCTGGGTTAGGCTTTTTTCTCTTCAGTGGTCACTGTATACCCGTGCTCTTGTTTCCAGTGCTGCAGTCAAGAAATCTGATGCTAATCTAATCCTTTTTCTTCTGTAAATCCTCTATTCAACTTGTGTAAGTGACTTCATTTGTGGTCAGTCGTGTCCGACTCTGGCCCCATGGACTGTACCCCACCAGACTCCTCTGTCCATGGAATTTTCCAGGCAAGGGTACTGGAGAGGGTTGCCACTTCCTACTCCAGGGGCTCTTCTCGACCCAGGGATGGAACCCTTGTCTCCTGTGTTTCCTGCATTGGCAGGTGGATTCTTTACCACCCCGGGCAGCCTGACTGATTTTCTCCTAATCTTGAGTCCCTGACTGCTGATTCTGAGAAGACTGAAGAACACAGTATAGATAAAGCAAGGGTGTTAGTGTTAGCTGCTCAGTTGTGTCCAGCTGTTTGTGACCCCATGGCCTGTAGCCATCAGGCTCCTCTGTCCTTGGAATTCTCCAGGCAAGAATGCTGGAGTGGGTTCCCATTTCCTTCTCCAGGGGCTCTTCCTGGCCCAGGAATTGAACCTGGGTCTCCTGCACTGCCGGCAGATTCTTTGCCATCTGAACCACCAGGGAAGCCCATAGATAAAGCAAGGTTTAGTTTATTGCTTACTGCAATGAGAGAGATCACGACTGACTGTTTTTCAGAGGAGGGAGGACAAAGATGGGGGATTTGAGAGGTTTGTTAGGGTCTGAGTTGACACAGCCTGTTCAGAGCAAGGACATAGAATTAGACCAGGTTTTTGGTAAAACAATTTAAGACTGGTAGGCTGACTAAGGGATATTGACTCTAAGTCACTCAGTCGTGTCCGACTCTTTGTGACCCCATGAACCACAGCACGCCAGGCCTCCCTGTCCATCACCAACTCCTGGAGTTTACCCAAACCCATGCCCATCGAGTCGGTGATGCCATCCAACCATCTCATCCTCTGTCGTCCCCTTCTCCTCCTGCCTTCAATCTTTCCCAGCATCAGGGTCTTTCAAATGAGTCAGCTCTTCGCATCAAGTGGTCAAAGTATTGGAGTTTCAGCTTCAACATCAGTCTTTCCAGTGAACACTCAGGACTGATCTCCTTTAGAATGGACTGGTTGGATCTCCTTGCAGTCCAAGGGACTCTCAAGGGTCTTCTCCAACACCACAGTTCAAAAGCATCAGTTCATTGCCACTCAGCTTTCTTTATAGTCCAGCTCTCACATCCATACATGACCACTGGAAAAACCATAGCCTTGAGTAGACGGACCTTTGTTGGCAAAATAATGTCTCTGTTTTTTTAATATGCTATCTAGGTTGATTATAACTTTCCTTCCAAGGAGTAAGCATCTTTTAATTTCATGGCTGCAATCACCATCTGTAGTTATTTTGGAGCCCAGAAAAATAAAGTCAGCCACTGTTTCCACTGTTTCCCCATTTGCCATCAAGTGATGGGACCGGGTGACATGATCTTAATAAGGGTTAGTTGAGCCATCTATTGTTTAAATGAGTGGGTTTTTGAAAGGTCCTAAAACAATAAAATTGTAGCTTCATCTTCCTGGGTAAGAGTTTCTTGAAATAGTAAAGTTATGTTTGCTGCTGCTGCTAAGTTGTGTCAATCATGTCTGACTCTGTGCGACCCCAGAGACGGCAGCCCACCAGGCCCCCCCGTCCCTGGGATTCTCCAGGCAAGAACACGGGAGTGGGTTGCCATTTCCTCCTCCAAAGCATGAAAGTTAAAAATGAAAGTGAAGTCGCTCAGTCGTGTCTGACTCTTTGCCACCCCATGGACTCCTCTGTCCATGGGATTTTCCAGGCAAGAGTACTGGAGTGGGTTGCCATTGCCTTCTCCGGAGTTATGTTTGCATAACTTAATAAGATGTATGGTTGCAGATGATTTCCCTTCTCAGTTAAAGTATTCACAAGCCTAGGCATGTGTCTTCTTTATTCCTCATTAATACTGCCTGAGCTTACTGTGAGCTCTTTCCGTCTAGAGAATTATCCCTTCTTTTAGCTCAGGGAGGTTTTCTTTTGTTTTGTCCCCTCCCGCTTTCCCTTCCAGTTTATTTCTCTTCTGGTATTGTTACTCTTCTAGGAGAACCTGTTTTCTGCATGTTCTATCTTCTGATTAGATCTTTTATGTCTCTCTTATTTTCACTTATGCTTATCTGATCTTCCTGATCAGTAGTGATCGAGCTCTTGCCCATTGTGTCTGTTGACATCTTAATTTCAGAAGTCATGCTGTTTGATTTCAGAAAGCCTTTTCTTGGTGTGTTCTAGTAGTATCTTCTTAAAAATCCCCATTACCTTTTCTCCTTTATTATTTTTTGTTTGTTTTTAATAGACACTGTTCTAGTTTTTCATCTTGGGTTCCCCCACTCAAGTGGCTGAGCCTTCTAACTTGGGCTGTAATTTGAGTTTGTTTTACCCTGGATGCCTCATTCGCAGACAGGCTAAGAGGCTAAGAGGGCTGCTGGGCTGTGGTAAATCAAGTACTGGAAGGTAACAGCGCACGTACGTGTGTGTGTGTGTGTGTGTGTGTGAGTGTGTGTGTGTGTGAATAGATGAGTATAAGCCATCAGACTGAGACGCATCGACCACGGTGTTCGGAGGAGCTGCTAGATGCTCTAATGGCCCTCCTCGCCAGCACAGTGGCCCTGGAGGTCTGCTGGGGCCACTAGAATGAGAAGCCCTGCCAGGACCAGTCACCGTGTCTTTCGAGATAGAACGAACTGAAATTTCTGGCCAGATCATTTTAGGGAGCTTTAAGATCGGCAGTTAACTCAGGTGGATCCTTTGGCTATAACACAGATTTTGAGAAACTCTCTGTAGGAGATTTGAGAGAATTCTGGCCTCACACCTCTTTTCTCGCTTTCTCTGTACAGTGTGACAGCAATTTGGAGCATGGCTTCTAGAGCCAGACTGCCTAGGTTTTAATCCTGACTCGGCCATTCACTGTCTGTGTGCTCTCGGGGAAGTTTGCTTTACTTATGGGTTCTAATTGTTTTGTCTCTAAAACGAGGAAACTGATAACACCGATATCCTTGAGTTGGTATGAGGATTCAATTGTTATGGAAAGATGTGGTGTTCTTAGGTCAGTGTCAAGTGTGTGGCAGATGGGAAGCACTGGCTATGGTCTCACCTCCAGCTCACAGGGTTGCTGTCAGCACTGAGTTAAATACGTGTAAAGTACTAGTATGCACCAATGAAAGTTAGTGCCAGCAGTTTTTTTTATGTGATTTTGGCTTATGTGACTTTGAATTATTGTGACAGAACAAAATATTAACAAAGCCTCACTTTATCATTTTTTGATAAGTTTAAAACTGTTTTGTCCATTTTCTTTCCAGCTCTACTGGGCCTTTATTGCTTTGCGTGGGCGTTCTTTGCTTGAGGGAGCGGAGGCTGCTCTCCGTCGCAGCGCTCACAGGTCTCACTCTCGCTGCAGAGCTCCGGCCCTCGGTGCGCGGGCTCCAGGCGTGCACGCGGGGGCTCACTGGCTGGGGCCCTCGGGCACGCGGGCACGCAGGCTGTCAGTGGGTGCCGCACTTGGGCTCAGCCGCTCTGCAGCATGGGGAATCCTCCCAGACCGGGGATCGAACCTGTGTTCCCTGCACTGGCAGGCAGACTCCCGTCCACTGTGCCACCAGGGAAGTACCCACTTTATCTTAAATTTGAAATTTT
Organism: Capricornis sumatraensis; assembly: GCF_032405125.1. Taxonomy (NCBI): domain Eukaryota; kingdom Metazoa; phylum Chordata; class Mammalia; order Artiodactyla; family Bovidae; genus Capricornis; species Capricornis sumatraensis. Next base: position 99,128,690 of record NC_091070.1, on the reverse strand, counting down.
GCCCAATTGAAGAAATTTCGTCAAAAAATCTTATAATCATAAAGTTAGAAGGCCGAGTGAGTTGTAAATAGTATAAACTCTTATCTTCACTCACAGATGCAGTTAACATGTTACAACATAGGCTTTATCATGATTTTTTCTCTCCTATTGAACCATTTGTAAGTTGAAAACCTGACTTCTTACCTCTGAATGCATTAGTGCCAATTACCTATAAACAGGGACCCTCTGCAGCATAATCTTGGGACAGCTGTCAATATCAGGAAATGAGGTATAGTCTAGCTATTTAATACAAAGCCTCATTCAAATTCTGTCAGTTGTCCCAACATTGTCCCCTTTAGAAGAAAATAATCCAAATCAGATTATTCATGGCATTTTGCTAACATGTTCAACTCTCCTTCAATCTGGAATGGTTACTCAGTACTTTCATGACCTTATGATTTCTGAAGAGACTACACCGGATGTTTTGTACAAGGTCCCTCAAATTGGGCTTGTCTGTTGCTTCCTCAGGGTTAAATTCACCTTAAATAGCTTTGGCAGGAAAAGCACTGAAGTGGTGCTCTATTTGTTGCATCCTGTTTGAGGCGGTACTTGATGTCAGTTTGTCCCACTACTGGAGAAATTAAACTTGTTTGATTAAGGTAAAGACGCTAGATTTTTTTCACTGTAAAGTTTCTTTTTTATTCTTTGTAATAAGTATTTTGTGGGGAGATATTCTGAGACCTTGTAAAATATTCTATTCCTCCTCTGGCTTTTCACCCACTCATTTATCATTGCTGATGCGTCTCAGTTGAATCAGTCATAACCATGATGGTCATTTTCTAATTCTGTCATTTTTCCAGCATTTACAAGTTGGCATTTTGTTATACAGAAGTGTTTTCTCTTCTGTTTATTCATTATTTGTTTCTGTTTCACATGAACTCAGGGATTCCTCTCAGAGGATTATAATCTGATATTTTCACTTATAGTGGTGTTCAAATTGTCCCTGATTTGATTGGTAAGAGTTCCCTTCAAACTAACACTTCTGTTCTTTTGGAAGGGCCCCATCATTCTTTGAGCATGCCATTCCTTTCTGTAATAAAAAATCATTTTAGGTCTTTTACTTCCCTGTCCAAGCCTTGAATTGGTCTGTTTTCTAAGGAGTAGAGAATGATACTTAGAACTGAAGTTCCAGGCACAACACTGGTCATTGCTCTCCAGGTGTCCCTGCTCCCGTGCCTGCTTAGTGGGAAAGTCTAGAGAACTGGGGTGTATATGCACACACACACATGTGTTAATTTGAAAATACTAAACCATGTATTTACACCACAAGATTCATTCTTGTTTTCTCCTTTGTGTAACTCCTTTTTCTAACAAGAAATCTGGCTCCTGTTTTTCACAATATGCTGCTGCTGCTGCTGCTAAGTCACTTCAGTCGTGTCCGACTCTGTGCAACCCCATAGACAGCACCCACCAGCCCTCCCCCTCCATCCCTGGGATTCTCCAGGCAAGAGTACTGGGGTGGGTTGCCATTGCCTTCTCCGTTTTCACAATATATCTGCTTATTATTACTTCACTTCCCTCAGTGTGACCAGTCTGCCCACTCTGGCCGCTGCCTTCCTCGGTGGCCATCCTTGCCCAGACAACTGTTTGGCTCAACCTCCAGCTGCACCACCACCCAACCACCCTGCTCAGCCCTGAGTCTGCTGTCTGTCGCTAACAAGTGTTGAAGAAAAGGGAGGGATTCCCCTGGCTTTTCAGTGGAATGTTTCAGTTGTTCAGGAAGGAAGGGAGAGAAGGTGAGTTAGTTTCTTCCACCCCTCTAAGAGTTTGAGACATGAAAGGAAACACCATCATTTATGTTGGGGCGATGCGTTTTAACCCTGATACTGCTTTGTGATGGTTCTGAGGAGTCACAGCTGCAGGTATGGCTCAGTTGTAACGGAAATGTCGGTTGTATGACAGGTGTACAGTGTGGATAGAATAAAGTTTGTGTTGATACTATACCATAGTCTAATGAGTGTACAATAACATAATGTCTAAAACAAGGGACATACCTTAAATAGGAAATTCTTTATTGCTGAAAAATGCTAACCATCATTTGAACCTTCAAATTCTTTTTACAGTGTAACGTCTAAGATCAGTGTCACAGATCACCATAACAAATATAATAATAATGAAAAAGATTTAAATATTCTTGAGGATTACCAAAATGTGACACAGAGACATGAAGTGAGGAAATGCTGTCAGGGAAATGGTGCCGAGAGAGCTGCTCAATGGAGGGTTGCCACAAACTTCCACTGTGTTCTACTGTGTTGTGAAAAGCACAGTATCTGCAAAGCGCAAGAAAAGGAAGTACGTTAAATGAGACATGTCTGTCATTTGAAACATTACAGCGAAGACAAGTTGACCAGAGGGGGGAAAGAGAAGAATGTAATAGGTGTAAAGAGAGACTGCTGCTGCTGCTGCTGCTAAGTTGCTTCAGTCATGTCCGACTCTGTGCGACCCCATAGAAGGCAGCCCACCAGGCTCCCCGTCCCTGGGATTCTCCAGGCAAGAACACTGGAGTGGGTTGCCGTTTGCTTCTCCAATGCATGAAAGTGAAAAGTGAAAGTGAAGTCGCTCAGTCGTGTCCAACTCTTGGACTAGGAAGTAAAATATGGTAGGCTGTCTATAAGGTTGAGTACCAGCGATTCTTCCAGTCACTCCCTGTGCCTTCATGGCATGACTCCTCAAGAGACAGAGTCTCCTTCCCTCCTTTCCATCTGGGCTGCCCTGGGACTGACTTCAACCAATAGAGTGTAGCAAGAGTGATGTCTTGCTGGGCCTGGTCCTTGAGAGATTGGACAGCGTCTCTCCTCGCCCTCTTGGAGGCCCTAATCACCATGTGATAAAGTCAGACTGCCCTGCTGGGAGAGGCCCTGGAGCAGGAGAGACTGGGAGCGAGGGGAGAAAGGCCCCCCAGCCCTCCAGCCCCTCCAGTCGCCTGGGGTGAGATGTCACTCTTGAATGACGCCATCACGAGTCCACAGTGACCTCTCCAGCCAACATTAGACAGAGTAGACACTAGCTATCCCTTCTGAGCCCTGCCCAGAGGGCACATCGTGAGCAAATCATTGTGGTGGCTTGAAGCCACTAACCCTGGAGGTGTTTGTGACACAATGATAGACAGAAACACTAGATGAAAGTCTGAGAAAAGTCCATCAATGTGAGCAAGCTTTTATATGTGAAAATTATACATAGTACCTTGAAAAATACACATTTTATTTTATTTAATGATTAAATGTCAGTTCAGTTTAGTTCAGTCACTCAGTCGTGTCCAACTCTTTGTGACCCCATGAACCGCAGCACTCCAGGCCTCCCTGTCCATCACCACCTCCCGGAGTCCACCCAAACCCATGTCCATCGAGTCAGTGATGCCATCCAACCATCTCACCCTCTGTCGTCCCCTCCTCCTTTTGCCCTCAATCTTTCCCAGCATCAAGGTCTTTTCCAGTGAGTTAGCTCTTCACATCAGGTGGCCAAAGTATTGGAGTTTCAGCTTCAACATCAGTCCTTCCAATGAACACCCAGCACTGATCTCCTTTAGGATGGACTGGTTGGATCTCCTTGCAGTCCAAGGGACTCTCGAGTCTTCTCCAACACCACAGTTCAAAAGCATCAATTCTTTGCTGCCCAGCTTTCTTTATAGTCCAACTCTTACATCCATACATGACCACTGGAAAAGACATAGCCTTGACTAGACGGACCTTTGTTGGCAAAGTAATGTCTCTGCTATTTAATAGGTTTAAGAAAATGTTTTTTTCTTACAAATTTCCTCACCTAGGGTGAAGGTAACTCTTAGTCAAAAGCCGTCATATGATGGTTAACAGTACCTGACCTGAGAAACAGTTACCGTTGGTGCCTAAGGAATGTCTCTTCCATGCCCCTGCTTCACCTTATCCTAACGGGCCTGAGCTGAGAAAAATTAATGTAATTTCTGCTTTTTCAGAGAACCTGAAATCTGTTCTGTCAAAAATATTGAATGAAAATATAGTGACTTTTTATAGGCCTGAGATTAAATAATTTTTTGAAGGCTTCATTTCCCCTTTGTGAGGGAGTAAGCTGTTTGTCTAGAATGTAATAGTTATCATTCTGTGCAGCTGGGAAAAACTTGCCTTTCTGGTTTGCAATGTCATGTGAATCTGCAAAGGTGTTGTTACTCACTTGAAGAATCCTTTGTTCTGGTTGAAAGTCTCACTGATGGTATTTTCAAATAAACTCGTCCTGCCTAGGAGTCTTTCTCTGTGATCATAAGCCTCCTGTAGCTTTGTTCTTTCCAGAATATTGTTAAAATGTCAGTAATGAAAGTAATCTCTCTCTATTTGCTGAGATTTTAGTGGCATATAATTTGCCATCCAGAAATATGTCACAGGCATTTATTTACTGTCACTTGAAAGGTAAGTTAATCAATTCTGACAATTAAATGAAGTTTTCTGAATGGAGTTATAAAAGGCCAGAAGCTTCCTTTACTTCTTTATTTTCTTCTTAATTGCTTCATATTGATAATTTTTGTTTTCCTGATGATAGGAAACACAATTCTTGTCCGATTTATTTTATGACATAAAGAAAACTGTGTATCTTTACATTTTATACATTAAAGTTGAGTATCAAGCCTCTAATTTGTTTGTGTCATAAATTTCAAATATAAAGTACTTACACCAAATTCAGAGCCTATTAAGCCTTTTGAAATTGTATTAACACTGAAACAAATGTATATTTTTGAAATTAAAAGTAAACTAAGTAGCACTGAGGTCAGCAGGACACCTGAACCCGCCCACCTTCCTTCACGCTTGCAAGTCTGATGGGGCAGGCAAAGTGGAAATCTTCACGAGAAATAGGAAGCGACGTTTTCATAGGCCACCGTATTTCCAACAGCGCCTCTTTCCCTTCCTTGTTTGCTGGCCCTTAGTATTTATTCAGTAGCCTTTTATGGAGTTCCTACTGTGTGTGGATTATTGGACTGGCATGCAAAGGAAGAGGTGTATAATGCTCGGTACCTGCCTTCAGAATTTCTAAATATCGGTGGCAAAGTTAAGAGAAATATCAGATTGCTTTAATAAAGGCAGAATAGCGTAAGTCTCAGAGATGGACAAAAACAAGACACTTTGTAGGTCCAGGATGGCTGAGGTCATAAGGAGGTTGAGGGGATAGAGACAGGCCTTATGGAGAAAGTGGTATTTGTGCTGAGTTCTGAAGGATAAGTGGAGTTTTGAAGAGGACAGAAAGGAGAGAAGATATTCGACAAAAAGGGAACAGTGCAGACAAGCCAAGATGCGGGGAGACCTCGTGAAATTTCCTTTTCTGTTATTTGTGTTGGCACTCAACTCATTCTCTCGAAAGTCTCATTAGTTGATGTTCTTTATCAATGACAATATTTTAATTTATTCATTATTCAGAAAGTCCTTGGGCATGTTGCCAAGCACTTTAGTTGTCACTGGATCTTATTTTGTGGCATCTCTGTTGATTTTCTCATTTTGGCAGAGATTCTTCTAGAAATGTTCAGAAAGAACTGGAAGGGTGCTAAATACAATCACATTTATGAGTTTCCTTTGCTAAGTGCTGAAGGAATTAAAGTTAAAAAATAAGTTTATATTAAACTTCAGATGAAATGAACTGTCTCCCTTGGAAGATACGTCTCCAGCGGTTCAAGTACAGGGGCACATGACCTCCATACTCGTATATGATGGCCTAGAATAGTTAGGTTTGCCTGCTCAGAGAGCTCGGGGAAAATTAAAATGAAAAAGTCTTGTAGTCACTGTTTTGGCAGGTGGGACCATAAATTGTTGGTGTATATGTGGTCAGCATGTTGACAACTCACCATCATAGTGCTCTCTCTTCTCTCTACATTTCTGTACTTAATAGCTCATGGCATGTGAACCAAATCTACAAAACGACTAGTTTCTACTAGATTTATTTTTCTTTAAAAATTTTTTATAAAAGTAAGACGTGCATAATTATCAGACATATGTACAAAAAAACTTCTGATGAAAACCAAGTCCTTCCCTGTCTCACTTTCTGGAAGTTTCTTATTGCTCCATAACCCCCTGGCTTCTCTGTGGTTCTGAGAAGCCAGTCACCTGCTTCCTCCATAGAGATGTGCTTAGTATTATGGTCCAGGTGTGTCTGACTTTCCCCTGGCATTCTTATTAGTGTACTTTTTCCGTCTTATCAGTGTTAATCACTTGCTGGCATGTAGTAGGTCCTCAATAAATGTTTAAATGAATGATATTATCCTTTCATAATATCCTTGATGATACTTACTTGTCCTTTTTTAGTAATAAATCCTGAACTGGCCTGTTCTTTGCCCAGGGTATTTCTAGTTTATTCTTGGGCTCTCATCAGTTCTGTATCAGTTCTTAATTTCTTTATTCAAGAATGGCTGTGTTGGAACTTGAAGACTTTCAATGTGAATTGCAACATATAGCCCACAGGCAATCTCTGTGAAGGACCCATATGTGAAGAATGAAATTATCCATAAGTGTAAAAGCAGAAGACATTGCTGTGGAATACAGATGACGGGGCGGGGAACTGGAGGGGCTCAGCTGGTGCCGGATGGGCAGATATGTAAGCTGGTGGTGTCACCCCACCCCAGTAGCTAATGTAATGCTGGCGTCCAAGTTTTCTGAGTCTTGTCGTATTGCAGTATGATAGATGAGAAGTTGAAAGTTTTTCATGTACATGTTTGCTTGAAGAAGTGACAGAAATGTATTTCTGAGGTCCACCTGGCTCTTCCCCAGGTGGATGTGCAGACACACCTGCAGTGTACAGAAAGCTGTAGAGGGAATCATGAAACATCATGCTTTTCCTTTGGTCAGCTCTGGATTCGTTGCCTAACACTGCATGCTTTCCTTGTGGTTTCTCTGTAGAGGATAACATATGCTAAAGGATAATATTTGTAAAGTATTTTCAGTATCAGATTCTATATAAATGCAAAACTGTCACAGAGGATTTACAGACTTACATTCTGGTATTTTGGGAATGATAGTTTTGGAAACAGTGATTCCTGTGTGAAATTTTTGCAATCTTCATATACTTTCCAAACTTCTAAGCTGTTTTTCCAAGCTTGTCTTTGTGTATTTTCTTCATTAGTAGGGCATTTAATCTTTTTTATGCTTTTTGAGTAGCATAAAAAGGCTGTATGTGAGAGGATATATGTGAAAAGGCTAACATTTCTTGTAGAAATAGAAGCATAAAATGTTTTTATATAAAGGCAGCCTTAATTTATATGTATATTTTAAAAGATCTGCCCCATTTCACTGATGTAATTTTAAGCATCAATCATTCCTCTTTTGTTCACAAAGCACTTCTTTACCTGCTTGGGATGGAAGAATTAAGTGGAGTTCTTTGGTTCTACCTGTTCCTGTCTGTACCTGGATAGAAGAACAGGCCCAGAGAAGAGGTTAGATCACAGTGGAGCACTGGCTTGAATGGCAGCCTTCTGAAACTGTTTTCAATAGGAAAGAGGCATGTGCATTTTCCATAGCCTCCTGGAGAATAAGCTGATCGCAGTTAACCAGAGGTGGTTGAAAAAAATTACTGAGGCAAAAGGCAAGTGTAGAAAACAATTGAGAGTGAATACTGTAGCCCAGCACATGGGCAGGCGGATCATGGAAGGAGGGTGTAATAACCTCCAGGTTTAGTGGCTGTGATACTAGGATGCGGAGAAGACCTCACTTACTGTCAGGTGATGTCTACAGAGCCTGCAGTGGAGAAAATCAGTTGCTTACCAAGAGAGTAACAATAGCCAGTCAGCAAGTATAATATAGCAACTATAAAATAGCTAACATTAAGCCTGTGTTAGTGTTCTATTGCTGCATAACAAATTACCACTAATTAGTGGTTTAAACATAGTTCTATTGGTTTTCTTACCATTCTGAAGGTCTAAAGTCCAGGATGGTGTGAATCAATTCTCTGCTCAGGCTCATAAGACTGAATCAAGGTGCTGGCCTCTTATCTGAAGGATCTGGGGAAGAACAGACTTTCCGAGTTTTTCAAGGACTTAGTAAAATCCAGTTCTTGTGGTTATAGGCCTCAGGTTCCCATTTCCTTCCTGGCTGTCAACTGGGGCTTACTCTCAGCTTCTTGAGGCTGTTTAACATGGCCCCCTCCATCTTTCAAGTGGCAAGGACCTATGGAGTTGTTCTCATGCTTTAAACATCTCTGATTTCCCTTCTGATTTCCTCTTTTGCTGTAGAATGTGCTTGGCTTATAAGGGCCCAAGTGATTACGTCTAACATAATCCAATAATCTTCCCATTTTAATGTAAAAATTGAAACACATAAGACAATAAGAAGGTTTATATTTGATCATACTTACTGGTTCCAGGGATTAGAGCAGGACTTTTTTTTGCGGGGGAGGGGAGCACATTTTATAACTTCTACCTACCACAGAGCCCAAGTTGAATTTTGTAAGACTTACATGAAAAAAGTGTAAAATTTCCTTGGTGGATATAAAAGAAAATCATATAGGTTTCACTTTGTAAATGTCATATCATTACCTCCCAAGTTATCTAGTCTGTCAATTCAGTTTAATTTCAGTCAGATTCTTAACAGAATTTTTTATTAAATTGGCAAGCTGATTCTAAACTTCCTGTAGTAAAGTGAAATGTCTCAGAATTGGCAGAGACAAATCTGAAAGAGAATGATAGAGATCAACAGACTGTATTAAACTAAAGTTAATAAAATCTTGAAGGATTAGTCTAGGAGTAATCCATGGCATAGAACGAGGATTTGTTTAGTAGATGATAAATTTGCTTCAGTCCAAAGGGAAATGATGGCCTTCTAGGTAAATAGTGGTTTAGTTGTCTATCCATTTGGAAACAAAATTAGATCCTCATTCCAAGCACAGAAATAGTTTCCAGATGGAGTGAAGAACTAAATAAACTAAGTAAAATTGTACAGGTATTAGAAGTATTTGAGGGACTTTGCTTATAAACTTCAGTTTAGAGAATAACTAACCAAAGTGCTAAGAAGCATTGGAAAAGACCACAGTGCTGCGAAAGATTGAAGGCAGGAGAAGAAGGGGTTAACAGGATGAGGTGGTTGAATGGCATCACCGACTTGATTGACATGAGTTTGAGCAAGCTCCGGGAGTTGGTGATGGGCAGGGAATCCTGGCATACTGCAGTCCATGGGGTCGTGAAGAGTCAGACACGACTGAGCAACTGAACTGAACTGAACTTATTAGTGTCCGGAAAACACAAATTAAAATAATTGGTCCTTCCGTCTTTCTTGCTCAGTCAGATTGGAAAAATTTTGCTCAGTCCAAATGTTGGCAAGGGTATTGAGACATGTACTCTCCTTGCATGAATTGTAATGGTCTTTTTGGCAGTGCCCATTATTTAAGTAGGCCTATCCTTTGAAAGAGTAGTTTCACTAGGAGATTTTTACTGTAGTTAAAGACATAGGTACATGAGCACAAAGAGACATTTTTGGGTTGTGGCATTGTTATTATAGCAGAAAATGTCTAACAACCTGAAGATACTTCATAGCAAGGCTTTTTGTTTATAGATTATCTAAGGGATTTTGAACAAAAGACCAGTTAAGTTTAACCAAAGTAATTTATGGGATTTGTAACAAGCACTGTCTTCTCCCAGTGTGTGATTTTATCACCTCTTATCACCCATTTTATATTTAATCAAAAACATTTCCCTTATATTACAATCTATTTTCTCAAAACAATGCAGTGTTCTCATCTTACATGAGTATGTATGAAATGGTAATTCTCTGAAGAAAGTGCAACTGAACAAAGCCCTGCCTCATAATGTGTAATGTCTTGGGAATTTCTTGTTCCTGTCACTGATAAGAAAAAAGGAAGAAAAAAATCTATCTGTAGGTATACCATCAAAATAGGTTCTTTTTGAGATTAATGTGTATATGGAGTAATGTTTTCTGATTAAATGGTTATGTGTGGATAATATTTAATATGTTAGATGATAGTCTTTAAAGAATACGTAGCGAGAAGGGGAGAGATTAGATGTTTTAGATAGGTATTAGCATTTACCAGACAAGGGAAATATTTTCCTTATGTCTGTGTTTATATGAAAGAGATAAAGTCTAATATCTAGACAAAGACATTTTCAGAACATTGACTTTGGTGGTTTTAATTGTAGGTTTGTTAGGTAAGGATTGAAAATGAAAGCCTTGGTGGTAGTGGCCAAGATGGTAGAGTAGGAGGACCCTGAGCTCACCTCTTCCATGGGTACGTGAAAATTCCACCTATTTACAGAGCAGCCATCTATGGGAATGACCTGAAGAGTTTCAAAAAAGATTTTCCGCAAGTAAAGATGTAAAGAAGGAACCACAATGAGACGGTGGGAGAGACAAAGCTTCAGTATAATTAACACCCACACCCCTTGGGAAGGTGACCCCCAAACAGGAGGATAATCACCACTGCCGAATTTTTCCCTAAAGTGCAGCCCCCACTTTGAGCTCCCCAGCCCACAGTTTTGCATTGGGAAGACAAGCCCCCAGAATATCTGGTTTTGAAGACAGGAGAGCTAAAGCGCTGTAGAAAACAAAGACTCCACTCTTAAAGAGTGACTGCAATACCTGATACACTTTGAATCCCAGAACAAAGGGAGTCATTTGAAATAAACTGGAGGAATCACATTCCCTCATTTCAAACTACACTACAGAGCTACAGTAATCAAAACAATATGGTACCGGCACAAAACAGACATGTGGATCGATGAACCTGAATAGAAAACCTAGAAATGAACCTGAGCTATGGACAATTAATCTATGACAAAGGAGGCAAGAAAATACAAAACGGGGGAAAGACAGCCTCTTCAATAATCTTTGTTAAACTGGACAGCTACATGGAAAAGAATCAAATTGGACTACTTTCTCCCAGCATATACAAAAATAAACTCAAAATTGATTAAAGATGAAAAATATAAGACCTGCAACCATAAAACTCTTAAAACATAGACAAGGTGCCTTTCAACATTGGTCTGAGAAATACTTTTTGGAAATATCTTCTCAGGTAAGGGAAACAAAAGCAAAAATAAACAAATGGGACTGTATCAAACTAAAAAGTTTTTCACGGAAAGGAAATTATTAATATCAACAGAATAAAAAGCTTACTGAATGAGGGAAGGTTATTTGCAGCCCATATATCCAATAAGGGTTAATATCCAAGGTGCACAGAAAAACTCATACAACTTGATGTCAAAAACACACAAACATCCCAATTTAAAAATAGGCAGAACACCTGAATAGATCTTTTACCAAAGAAGACATGCTAATGGCCAACAGACACGTGAGGAGATGCTCTATATCACTAGCTCTGTATCACTGAGGATCAGGGAAATGCAGATCAAAACCACAGTGAGATTCCACCTTACACTTGTCAGAATGGGTACCATCAAAAAGGCAACAAATAATAAGTGTTTATGAGTCTGTGGAGAAAAGGGGACCTTTCTACATTGCTGGTGGGAGTGTAAATTGATGCAGCCACTATGGACAATAGTATGAGGGTTTCTAAAAAAGTTAAATATAGAACTGCCATATGATCCGTCAATTTCACTTCTGGGTATTTACATGAAGAAATAAAAAACACTGATTTGAAAAGCTATACGGACTCCAGTGTTCATTGCAACATTATTACAGTAGCCATGATGTAGAAGCAGCCTAAGTGTTAATTGATACATGAGTGGATAAAGATGTGTTGTGCATCTATACACAGTGGAATGCTAGGCAGCCATTAAAAAAAGAAGCCATACTATTTGTGACAGCATAGATGGATCTAAAGGATATTGTGCTAAAAGCAATGAGTCAGACAGGGAAAGACAAATGCCTGTAGAATCTAAAAACAGAATGAACTAAGACAAAAGGAAGATAGACTTGTAGTGCAGAGAACAAATGGATGGTTGCCAGAAGGGAGAGGGTGAAATTGGTGAAGGAATTAAGAGATATAGACCTCCAGTTATGTAATAAATAATCACAGAGTATATTAATGTGTATACATATATATATGTAATTTAGGAAGATAGTACCAACAATCCTACATGCAGGACAGCAAAAGGAGACACAGATGTAAAGAACAGACTTTTGGACTCAGTGGGAGAAGGCGAGGGTGGGATGATTTGGGAGAATAGCATTGAAACATGTACATTACCTTATGTGAAATAGATGACCAGTGCAAGTTCGATGCATGAAGCAGGGAACCCAAAGCTGGTGCTCTGGGCCAACCCAGAGGGATAGAGTGGAGAGAGGTGGGAGGGGGGTTCAGGATGGGAGAAACACATGTATACCTGTGGCCAATTCATGTTGATATGTGGCAAAATAATCGCAATAAGTAATTTTCCTCCAATTAAAATAAATAATCACAGAGATATTCAGCATAAGGAATATGGTCAATAATGTTGTAACTGTGTGTGGGACTAGTTGGTTACTAAACTTATCATGGTGATCATTTCATAATGTATGCAAATGTCAAATCATATAGTATACTGGAAACTAATGTCATATTGTATGCCAACTATATTTCAATTAAAAAATAAAACATAAAACCTTATTAAGCAAAATGAGATAAAAATTTCAAAAAGCTTTGGCTCTGTGTGTGTGAAAGTCGCTCAGTTGTGTCTGACTCTTTCCGACCCCATGGACTGTATAGTCCCTGGAATTCTCCAGGCCAGAATACTGCAGTGGTTAGCCTTTCCCTTCTCCAGGGGATCTTCCCAACCCAGGGATCTAACCCAAGTTTCCCACATTGCAGGCGATTCTTTACCAGCTGAGCCACAAGGGAAGCCTATTAAAAATTGCTATTTTAACTTTATATATCTTCTGCATTAGTTGTGAGAGTAATGATCCTGGTGAAAATTGCTTTTTAAAGTGAGAGAAGTATGGGATTTTAACCAAAGTAAATTTTTTTTTGATGAATTTATTAGACGTACTTCATATAAGCTATTATCTTTATTAAAATAATAATTTTGTCTTGATATTTTAGTCTCATAAGAAAAGCATCTCATTAATTTATAATAAATAATAATTTAAAATTGTTTTTCAGAAGTATTTATTTAATACTTAAATCTCTTTGTAATGGAGGCAAAACTTAAAGAGGGAACTATGGGCTAATAAAATTGTTTCCATGTGAACAAAGCTAATAAAAGATGAGAACTGTGGCTGTGTCCCACTGAGAAAGACAAGACACCTTATTAAAAAAAAAAAGACACAACCTGTGAATTATTTTTGCAGAAGTCAACGAAAGGGTCCGTTGTCCTTGAACACGTGTTTCGTCACATAAACCTTGTGGAGGTGGACTATTTTGGACTGCGTTACTGTGACAGAAACCACCAAACGGTGAGTGCAGTGACTCCATATTAAACTTCCTGCTTGTAAATTTCATCATATCTCTGCCTTCTCTTGTAACTGAAAAACTTAAACATGTTTTCCATTGCTAATTTCTTTGAATTTTTTCCCTCTTCTGCCAAAAGTCTGCAGAGTTGTAGGATTCACAGTTTGTGTGTGTAGATTTCTTGATAGGTGGCTTACATGGTTTCTGTTTTTTACAATTATATTATAGAGAGTACTTTCCCTTTGTGTTGTTAGGAGGACTGAATTAGCCATTTAATGTGTTAGAAGCCAAATGACTAATGTCTTATAGTGATAAGTATTATTGCTTTTTAAAATATAAAAAAATTTTAAATTGGAGGATAATTGCCTTACAATGCTGTGTGGGTTTCTGCTGTACGACACAAGTCAGTTATAAATATACACAAATCCTCTCCCTCTTGAGCCTCCCTTCTACCCCGCTTCCCCCTCTCCCAATCTCACTCCTCTGGGTTGTCACAGAAAGCCAGGCTAAGCTCCTTGTGGTTATTATTGCTTTTTAGGAAAGTAAATGGTTAAAGAGTATTTAAAAGAAATACAGTGTAAAAAGGTGCCTATCTAAGTTTTATAAGTTGGACAAGCAATTATAAGATAAACTAAGTAGAGGTTTTCATTCATAAGCTTGTTGAAGTAAGAGTAATAAAGGCAACCAAGCTTTTGCTGTTGGATGTCGTTTGTTCAGGAGGATTTAACTCAAGATCATCCTAACTGGTTGGATGGTAGAGAGTTATTAACAAACTTAGCAAATTGGTTAGTGTAGATTCTATTTGGTTATAAGGTTGAAAAGCTCTCTTGGATGATGAAAAGAGGAAAGATTTTGAAGGTGAGGGTTTTGAGATATGAAAGTATATTCATTAATATGACTTTTGGCTTAAAAGTCTAAGACAGATCTTAACCTGAGCTAGAAAGTCTTATGCTTATAATGCTTAATGCTTACCTTAAAAATACCATATTTGACCTTTCATTTTTTTATATGCCTGTTAAAATAGCTTTTCTCTTCTTTCTTCCTTAGTTCTCCTAGCCTCCACTGAGTCATCTGGGTCTGGGGTCTGTTCATTGCGGTTCACTGATTATCTGAGTGGGGTTTCTTGTTCTGTTCTCAAGAACATGCTAGGATGAGAAGAGGCAGGCAAATGGAATGCTGTTGATGGCAATATGTTCTTGAGCTTTTTCTATAACAACCTTGTTTGGTTTCACAAGATTTCACAAAGTAGGAATAAAAAATTGGGTGTGTTACTTAGCTTTCCATAGGAAGGAATTGCTTTCTAAAGGCAAGTGGTCATTAATACGTGCTTCAAAGGGAATGGACATATTCAGGTCACTGAATTCTGTCTTGTACGACTATAAATCAACATAGCAAAACTGTAAATCTATACTGAGAGATTAAATTGAAGGCCATAGAAAATATCTTGTATTAGCTTCATATTTTTGAAATAGCATTTTTCCAGCAGAGGGAAATTCAGTTTCTGATCTTGTATGTCAGACCTTGCCTGGAAAGATTGACTGTCTTGCTAAAACTGTATAGACCTTATCTGTCTTTTTTTTTTTTTTTTAACATTCCAAAGGAAAAAATGTGAAAAGCTAGAGAATTTCAAACAATGGCTTGTATCATTGCAAAAGAATTAGAAGGTGGTATTGATAGTTTATTTAAAGTTTTCTAGGGCTTGTTAAGATCAAAATTTATTTTTCCATTACCTTTATTTCTAAGAGTTGCCATTTCTGATACAGGCTTAGGAGAAAATACATAATATGAAGGAGAAAACTTATTTAAGACATGTTTTTTTATGTGGGAAAAACATCAGATGTGTAAATCACATGATTTTTTGGTCTTCTGAATTTGTTTCTTTATAGTAAACTCAGAAAAAATAGAGGTGATTTGTAAACATGACTTAGTCTTTGCATGTTTAAACGCATTGTTTTCCTTTTAATTGTAGGAAGCTATGAGAATAAGGTCATGACAATTTACCCTTCCCTTAGGTAACTGTTTGATCAAAGCCTGTCATTTCTGCAGGGTTGGTAGAGTGTCTGGGAGGGAAGACATGACTCCGTTCCTGACGTGCTTCTCTTGGATTTTGAGATAGGTGTTGGGACCTCCCTCACTCTAGAAGGGCAGCCCCCCAGCTGTACGTCTTTGAGGGGATTGTCAGTAAACCTCACTTCATATTTCCCTACTTCCTCTCTATACTAGTAGAAACAGCCCTTCGTATCCCATAGTTACTTAATGGTGAATAAGAGTTTAAGAATAGCCCGATGCTAGAATAGCACAGGACATGGGGAAAAGTCTTTGTCTTAAAAACAGAGGAGTTATTTCTGTGAATATGCCTGGATTACTGTCCATTAGATTGGATTTGTTTATTGCTTTACTCTTTTTCTGTGCCCAGAAGTTTATTTTAATGAACAATGCCTGTGTAAGGATCTTGTATGTAATTAAGACCTACATAGAAGACTTTGAGGTCCTAATGGGGACTGCTTAGATCAATTCTTGAAGCCAATGCAGAGATTGGGAAGAGGAACTGGGGATGAAAGGAAGAAAGAGGATAGGAAAAAGAGATGAGTGCATCGAAGAAAAGCTCCCCCTCCCCCTCCCTCCATCAGCAGTGGACCATGCTTTGGGGCCATGCCTGAACTGGCTGGGGATGGGGGAAGTAGAGGGCTTTCCTGGTAGCTCAGACAGTGAAGAATCTGCCTGCAATGCAGGAGGCAGCCTGCAGCACTGCTAGTCATCCAGGTGTGGTCAAAGTGTAAGGATGCATCTATAGGTGAGTTAGACTGGCAGTGGCTGCAGAACTGATGAGGAAAGGTTATGGAGGGCTTTATGCCCATCTCAGGGAATAGGTGTGTGTTGCATGAGAAGATGGGCAGCTATGCTAGAGAATTAGGCAGCAACAGGGGGCTTCCCTGGTGGCTGAGACGGTCAAGAATCTGTCTGTAATTCAGGAGTTCAATCCCTGGGTCAGGAAGATCCCTGGAGAAGGGAATGGCTACCCACTCCAGTATTCTTGCCTAGAGAATTCTGTGGTCAGAGGAGCCTGGCGGGCTATAGTCCATGGAGTCAACAAAGAGTCAGACATGACTGAGCAACTAGTACATACATATATGCCTGATAAATATGTCCCTGTGACAGGCAGACCCCACATCGCAGGGAAGTTTCTCTCCTGGAGAACAGAAATAACCAACAGGCCTCAATCCAGATGTATCAGCCATCACCATCACTGTCATCAATACACCAGCAACTGTTGAACATATTCTTATGTTCATTACATACCCAGAACAACGGTTCAAGTTAAATATTGTTACTTTACCATCAGAGATGAAGAAAAGGAAGCTAAAATGGTTAAACAATGTCCCCAAGGTCACACAACCAGCAAGTATTAAGATCAGAATTCAAACCCAAGTCTTCATGTTTTCAAGATCTTCCAGTTATTCAGTACAATAATGTCCTGACTTGAATGCATGTAAGATGAGGAATTCTGAGGAAAGGGAGTTTCATGCCTGGAATGTTAAATGAAAAAATTCAAATTTTATTAAACTGTATGTTCCATGGAACCAAGTCCTGGGAAATTTATGTAGCAAATGCCTAGATTTAGACGTTCTATATGTGTAAAGAGTACTTGTTCTTGTTCAGTTGCTCAGTTGTGTCTGACTCTTTGCGACCCCTTGGACTGCAGCACGCCAGGCTTCCCTGTCCTCCACTATCTTCCGGAGTTTGCTCAGATTCATATACATTGAGTCGGTGATTCCATCCAACCATCTCATCCTCTGTTGCCCCCTTTCTCCTCCTGCCTTCAGTCTTCCCCAGCATCAGAGTCTTTTTCAATGAGTTGACTCTTCACATCAATGGCCAAAGTATTGGAGCTTCAGCATCAGTCCTTCCAATGGGTATTCAGGATAGAAACACGCCTTGTTAAGGCTAATGTCTCTCTGAGGTATAGCTGACTTGATTTGGAACACTCTGGGCTTCGTAATTTCTTTACTTATCAGGAGGGGTCTGTAAAAGAATCTCAGGATAATAAAAATAGTTCTTCATGAAGACACATTTACTGAGACTGAATCAACACAGTGCTTCTCGCATTACCTCAGGCTCTCCTTTAGATGCACCATGGAGTTCATGTACTTGCAGTTTCTTTTTCTAAAAATGGCAACGGTGAAAGCAGTTAACCTTAGCCTGGATCTAGAACCTCCTTTCTGTTCTGCTCTGAACTGGGTTATCAGATTCGTTCTTAATCCAGACTGGTCGGTGTGGAATAAGTCCTTTTTATATCTGGACCAGTCTTGATGGAAGCTGGATGTGAGGCAGTCTGTCATAGGGATTAGAAGAACACATCAGTTTTGTCTAATGACCATGCCACTCACTAGGTGTAAATGTTTAAAATTCTCTTCAAGTATTAACCCTCAGTCTTGAACAGCAGCCCTCTCAGGAGAGTGGATGCCCTGCAGCGTGTTCTAGGCCTGCCTGTCACCGGTTGAGTGGCTGCTCATTGGGAACTCCTTCCTGTTTCCCTCATGGCCCGTGGCCAGCAGCTCCGCTTGGCGCAGCTTCAGTTCAAGTGAGCACCAGCTCTCTCTGCTCAGTGTCCTCATCCCAGCCCCTGTGGGTGTGTCACTTTATATGGCAAAAGGGGCTTGGCAGATGCGACTAAAGTAAGGACCTTGTGATTGGGAGACTATCCAGGTGGGACCAGGTGAAAGAGAAGGCAAGAGGGTCAGAGCAGATGTGACAGGGGGCACAGAGGTCAGAGTGGTGCACGCACTGAAAGGAGGCCTCGATACCAGGCAGGCAGGTGGCCTCCAACAGTTGGAAAAGGCAGGCCAAGGTTCTCCTCGGGTTCTTCCAGAAGGAACACAGCCCTGCCTGCACTTAAGTTTTAAGCCCAGTGTCTTAGTCAGTTTGGGCTGCTTTAACAAATTACTGTAGGCTGGGTGGTTTAAGGAAGAAGCATTGATTTCTCACAGCTCTAGAAGCTGAAAGTCTGAAAGGACAGTGCCAACATGGTTGGATTCTGGTGAGGGCCCTTTTCCAGGTTTCAGACAGATGACGGCTGAAAGTATACCACATAATTTCATGTGGTATAAGAGCTTTCTTGTAAGAGCACTAATCCCATTTCTCCCTGACCTAATTACCTCCCAAAGGCCCTACCTCCAAATACCATCACCCCAGGTGGTTCAGTGGTAAAGAACCCACCTGCCAGTGCAGTAGATGCAGGAGATGGGGGTTCGATCCCTGGGTCGGGAGGATCCCTTGGAGGAGGAATTGGTAACCCACTCCAGTATTCTTGCCTGGAAAACCCCATGGACAGAGGAGCCTGGTGGGCTACAGTCTATGGGGTCACAAAGAGTTAGACATGACTGAGCATACACGGATACATAGGGGATTGGGGCTTTAACATGTAAACTTGTAGTGGGCACAGACCTTCAATCTCTTATACCCACTGAGATCGTTTTGGACTTTTGGCCTTCAGAATTGTAAGATAACAAATTTCTGCTGTTTGAAGCCACAAGTTTATGGTCATTTGTTGCAGCATCAAAAAGAAACCAGTGCATGTGGTTACTGTGGGGAGAGTTTTATTTGCTGGCTCAGTGGAAACATGAGGGCTTTCTTGTTTGGGTTCACTGCATTAGGCAGAAACCCGAGACACTGTTACCTCTCTGGGTAATATTAGCATATATCCTCCTGCAGGTGTGCAGAATTTCTGTGATTAGGACTGCATGTGTACGTCGCAGAAGTCTATAAGTACATTAGTTGCTGCTGCAAGGATTATCTAGATTCCTTATTATGAGGGAGGGAGTGAGATCTGTTCAAGATAAGCAGAGAATTGGGATTTTAATATAGGCTTCTTCACATTAATAGTTGGGCAAGTTTGAAATTACTCTGAAGCTGAAAGAAGCATGAGCTGCCTTTGTTATTGTAAATGGAGTGTGGAGCAGTAGCAGAACAGATAACTGCCTTTGGAGTCACAAGACAGGTCGAGCCCTAGGTCTGCTCTTGAGAAAGGTCAAATCACTTCATTTTTCTGAATACTGAGATGCTTTCCTTGCCCCGACATTCAAGACTGCTGTAGGATCAAATTAGAGAACACTTGAAAGCTCATTGTGTATTATACAGTTTTAAACATTTCGACACTTTTCCTGTTGAAACTAGGATGGAGGAAAATATTGCTGGTGATAATATATTTTTAAAAGGTGAAGTAGAGGAAAGAAGGAAACAGTCTGGAGGAAAGGAGAGAAAATCTATAAGCTCTGGACTCTTAAACACCTCTGGAGATTTTTGAAGATCCATTTTGTTGATATTGAAAGCAGTAATAAGACTAAATGTGATATCCTATTACTACTTCTGGTTTTAAAATTTATAATCATGTCCCATTTTACTTTAAATATTTATTTGTTTTGCTTATTTGGGTGTGCGGGTCTTAGTGTGGCATATGGGATCTTTAATCTTCATTGTGGCATGCAGGATCTAGTTCCCAGACCAGGGGTGGAACCTGGACCCCCTGCATTGGGACCGCTGAGTCTTAGCCATCGGTCCACCGCAGGAGTTCCCATATTCTATTTTAATGTTAGCTTGAGGCTTCTCTACAAATTACTCCTTCAAATGCAGATTTTACCTAGTTAGAGCTTTTCTCAGAATATAGAATTCAACTTGCTGGATCTGCTGTCCTGTAACTTTAGAAGTCAAAGGAGGGAGACACCTTGCATTACAGATTCAGCCAGCACATGAATGCCCTTTCCCCCAGTGAACTGTTCTCTTCACTGAGACAATAAAAGCAATCAGATGGAAATTCCCCAGCTTCTTAACCCTCTGTACACACTTCAGTTCAGTTCAGTCACTCAGTCGTGTCCAACTCCTTGCGACCCCATGGACCGCAGCACACCAGGCCTCCCTGTCCATCACCAACTCCCGGTGTTTACCCAAATTCATGCCCATTGAGTCAGTGATGCAATCCAACCATCTCACCCTCTGTCGTCCCCTTCTCCTCCTGCCCTCAATCTTTCCCAGCATCAGGGTCTTTTCAAATGAGTCAGTTCCTCGCATGAGGTGGCCAAAGTATTGGAGTTTCAGCTTCAACATCAGCCCTTCCAATGAACACTCAGGACTGATCTCCTTTAGGATGGACTGGTTGGATCTCCTTGCAGTTCAAGGGACTCTTAGTTGCTTCTTATTCATCCTTTTTCCTCCTCTCAGTGGAGGAGCCCCAGTGCCTCTCTCCTGGATTTTGCTTCTGCATCTGCAGCCTTCTCGTGAGTCTGAGTGAACTCCGGGAGATGGTGCTGGACAGGGAGGCCTGGCGTGCTGCGATTCAAGGGGTCGCAAAGGGTCGGACACGACTGAGCAACTGAACTGAACTGAAGTGAACTGAATCCTTTCAAATCAAAATAGATTACATCAGGTGCCTCTAAGTAAAAGAGAAAAAACATAACAAATACTGCTTTGGTAAGTCTTGGTAAAGCATTTTTAATACATCTCCAGACACTGTGAAGTTGAATTACTCTAATGATTACAAACTGTTTGCCACTCAGTAAGTTTTGAACCCCTTGCTTTCAAACTAAACTAAAGCAGAACCTGATGAGTGGTCTGAGATACCCTTGCTCTCAGAGCAGGTTGAGAGGGGATGGTGATGACTACAGTGCATTTGAGATGCCTAAAGATTACTGAAAGTAATTTTAGATGACAGATCACTATGTGATTTGGGGGGGGGCATATAACTCTGGAGAGTTAAAAAAACTGAGTGATCTTCCTTTATCAAAACTCTTTCATTTTCAATCTACCTCCTTCAGTAGATAAGGTTACTCAGTGCTCATCCTTATAAAGACAAGAAATAGGAATAAAATTGATGCTGATCCCTGTCTCACACCAGGAGTATATTATAATCATCCAGGGGTATGTGAACTAACTGAGAAGAAGCAGTCCAGTATTTTATCAAGATGCACTTCCAATAAATATTCACTTTTTAAGTTTAAGAATTATTAAAATGTATAATACACTGCTGTTTTAATTGATAGCCATCAGACTCTCAAGAGTCTTCTCCAACACCACAGTTCAAAAGCATCAATTCTTCGGCACTCAGCCTTTTTCACAGTCCAACTCTCACATCCATACATGACCACTGGAAAAACCATAGCCTTGACTAGACGGACCTTAGTCGGCAAAGTAATGTCTCTGCTTTTGAATATACTATCTAGGTTGGTCATAACTTTTCTTCCAAGGAGTAAGCATCTTTTAATTTCATGGCTGCAGTCACCATCTGCAGTGATTATGGAGCCCCCAAAAATAAAGTCTGACACTGTTTCTACTGTTTCCCCATCTATTTCCCATGAAGTGATGGGACCGGATGCCATGATCTTCGTTTTCTGAATGTTGAGCTTTAAGCCAACTTTTTCGCTCTCCTCTTTCACTTTCATCAAGAGGCTTTTTAGTTCCTCTTCACTTTCTGCCATAAGGGTGGTGTCATCTGCATATCTGAGGTTATTGATATTTCTCCTGGCAATCTTGATTCCAGCTTGTGTTTCTTCCAGCCCAGCGTTTCTCATGATGTACTCTGCATATAAGTTAAATAAGCAGGGTGAGAATATACAGCCTTGACGTACTCCTTTTCCTATTTGGAACCAGTCTGTTGTTCCATGTCCAGTTCTAACTGTTGCTTCCTGACCTCCTGATTTCTCAAGAGGCAGGTCAGGTGGTCTGGTATTCCCATCTCTTTCAGAATTTTCCACAGTTTCTTGTGATACACACAGTCAAAGGCTTTGTCATAGTCAATAAAGCAGAAATAGATGTTTTTCTGGAACTCTCTTGCTTTTTCCATGATCCAGTGGATGTTCGCAATTTGATCTCTGGTTCCTCTGCCTTTTCTAAAACCAGCTTGAACATCAGGAAGTTTATGGTTCACTATTGCTGAAGCCTGGCTTGGAGAATTTTGAGCATTACTTTACTAGCATGTGAGATGAGTGCAACTGTGCAGTAGTTTGAGCATTCTTTGGCATTGCCTCTCTTTGGAATTGGAATGAAAACTGACCTTTTCCAGTCCTGTGGCCACTGCTGAGTTTTCCAAATGTGCTGGCATATTGAGTGCAGTACTTTCACAGCATCATCTTTCCGGATTTTAAATAGCTCAACTGGAATTCCATCACCTCCACTAGCTTTGTTCGTAGTGATGCTTTCTAAGGCCCACTTGACTTCACATTCCAAGATGTCTGGCTCTAGATTAGTGATCACATCATCATGATTATCTGGGTCGTGAAGATCTCTTTTGTACAGTTCTTCTGTATGTTCTTGCCACCTCTTCTTAATATCTTCTGCTTTTGTTAGGTCCATACCATTTCTGTCCTTTATCAAGCCCATCTTTGCATGAAATGTTCTCTTGGTATCTCTAATTTTCTTGAAGATATCTCTAGTCTTTCCCATTCTGTCGTTTTCCTCTATTTCTTTGCATTGATCACTGACGAAGGCTTTCTTATCTTTTCTTGCTATTCTTTGGAACTCTGCATTCAGATGCTTTTATCTTTCCTTTTCTCTTTTGCTTTCGCCTCTCTTCTTTTCACAGCTATTTGTAAGGCCTCCCCAGACAGCCATTTTGCTTTTTTGCATTTCTTTTCCATGGGGATGGTCTTGATCCCTGTCTCCTGTACAATGTCACGAACCTCATTCCATAGTTCATCAGGCACTCTATCTATCAGATCTAGACCCTTAAGTCTATTTCTCACTTCCACTGTATAATCATAAGGGATTTGATTTAGGTCATACCTGAATGGTCTAGCGGTTTTCCCTACTTTCTTCAATTTGAGTCTGAATTTGGTAATAAGGAGTTCATGATCTGAACCACAGTCAGCTCCTGGTCTTGTTTTTGTTGACTGTATAGCGCTTCTCCATCTTTGGCTGCAAAGAATATAATCAATCTGATTTCGGTGTTGACCATCTGATGATGTCCATGTGTAGAGTCTTCTCTTGTGTTGTTGGAAGAGGGTGTTTGCTATGACCAGTGCATTTTCTTGGCAAAACTCTATTAGTCTTTGCCCTGCTTCATTCTGCATTCCAAGGCCAAATTTGCCTGTTACTCCAGGTGTTTCTTGACTTCCTACTTTTGCATTCCAGTCCCGTATAACGAAAAGGACATCTTTTTTGGGTCTTGTAGGTCTTCATAAAACTGTTCAACTTCTGTTTCTTCAGCGTTACTGGTTGGGGCATAGACTTGGATAACTGTGATATTGAATGGTTTGCCTTGGAGATGAACAGAGATCATTTTGTTGTTTTTGAGATTGCATCCAAGTACTGCATTTCGGACTCTTTTGTTGACCATGATGGCTACTCCATTTCTTCTGAGGGATTCCTGCCCGCAGTAGTAGATATAATGGTCATCTGAGTTAAATTCACCCATTCCAGTCCATTTTAGTTCGCTGATTCCTAGAATGTTGACGTTCACCCTTGCCATCTCTTGTTTGACCACTTCCAATTTGCCTTGATTCATGGACCTGACATTCCAGGTTCCTATGCAATATTGCTCTTTACAGCATCGGATCTTGCTTCTATCACCAGTCACATCCACAACTGGGTATTGTTTTTGCTTTGGCTCCATCCCTTCATTCTTTCTGGAGTTATTTCTCCACTGATCTCCAGTAGCATATTGGGCACCTACTGACCTGGGGAGTTCCTCTTTTGGTATCCTATCACTTTGCCTTTTCATACTGTTCATGGGGTTCTCAAGGCAAGAATACTGAAGTGGCTTGCCATTCCCTTCTCCAGTGGACCACGTTCTGTCAGACCTCTCCACCATGACGTGCCTGTCTTAGGTGGCCCCTCAGGGCATGGCTTGGTTTCACTGAGTTAGACAAGGCTGTGGTCCTAGTGTGATTAGACTGACGAGTTTTCTGTGAGTATGGTTTTAGTGTGTCTGCCCTCTGATGCCCTCTTGCAACACCTACCATCTTACTTGGGTTTCTCTTATCTTGGCCGTGGGGTATCTTTTCATGGCCTGCTCCAGCAAAGCACAGCCGCTGCTCCTTACCTTGGAGGAGGGGTATCTCCTTACCGCTGCTGTTCCTGACCTTCAACGTGGGGTAGCTCCTTAGGCCCTCCTGTGCCTGCGCAGCCACCGCTCCTCGGGATGCTCCTCCTGGCCAACGGCTGCCGCCTCAGGCATGGGTGGCTCCTCAGGGTCACCGCCCCTGGCCTCAGGCGCTAGGTGGCTTCTCCTGGCCGCCCCTGACCTCAGATGCGGGGTGTCTCCTCCCAGCCGCCACTGGTCTCGGATGTGGGGTAGCTCCTCTCGGCCGCCGCCCCTGACCTCGGCCGCCGCCCCTGACCTCGGCCGCCGCCCCTGATCTCAGACGCAGGGTGTCTCCTCCCGGCCGCCCCTGACCTCGGACGCGGGGTAGCTCCTCTCGGCCGTTCCTGCGGCGTCGCAGCCTGGCACTCTCGGCCGCTGCCCCTGACCTCGGACGTAGTGTAGCTCTTCTCGGCCGCGCTTAGTGCGCTGACTCACCGCCGCCGCCTGCAAACTAAAAATTGTTCATTTTAATGAACATTTGCCAATATGTGATATTTGGTAAAATGCTTTTATCTGCTTGTGTATTTGTATTTTCATCAGAATATAGGAGCTGCAGATTTAGTTCATCCAATTTATAAAGACAGTCCAACTTTTACTTTGGCAAAGTGAAAGTGAAGTTGCTCAGTCGTGTCCAACTCTTTGCGACCCCATGGACTGTAGCCTACCAGGCTCCTCTGTCCATGGGATTTTCCAGGCAAGAATACTGGAGTGGGTTGCCATTTGCTTCTCTAGGAGATCTTCCCAACGCAGGGATTGAACCCTGGTCTTCTGCATTGTAGGCAGATGCTTTACCGTCTGAGCCACCAGGGAAGTCCCTTTTGCAAAACCAGTTATCAAACCACTCAGCTAAACCAGCGTGTATTCTATATTTTGTCAGTTTAAATAAAAATGTTAATGTGTGTCCCGTGACAAGTATTTCACCTGGGAATTTGATTTCTGGATGAGTATAGACAGATAAGGCTTATCTAAGTGATAAACCTATCACTTAGATGTGATAGGTTTTCCAGGGCTTTGATTTGTTTTTTTTCTATGGATCCCTATCTCCTGACCTAGCCATATTTTTATGTGTTTTGATAATAGCTGGATGGTGGAAATTGCAAGATCATTAAACAAAAATTGCCATTCCTTTTGTTGCCTTGTTCTATAATATACCTGAGTTTAGAACAACCTCGCCAAGGAACAAAATACCATACTTCTCTTACTTTGTCTGTGAAAGTGAAGTCACTTAGTTGTTTCCGACTCTTTGTGACCCCATAAACTGTAGCCTACCAGGCTCCTCCATCCATGGGATTTTCCAGGAAAGAGTACTGGTGTGAGTCAAAAGGACATGTAAGGTTCAAAAAGACAGAATGCCCTGATCTTCTGGTTTAAGAGTGTTTTATTGAAGGAAACTTTGCTAACACTGGTATTTAAAACACTGGTATTTTTCTGCTCGAGGATTTTCCACATTCTGGGGCAGTGTGCTCTAGAGAATTTGAAAGGGTGAGAGGTGACTTCCTTCTGTAAATGGGAAAGGAGTGTTTGTGAAAGGGGTGCGTGGTGGGGAGAACTGTGCCCAGTAGATCAGGTCTCAAAGAAGGTGTGAAGAGAGCAAATCCCATGAGTTCTCATCAAAAGGTGGACTATTTTTTCTTTCTTTTTATTGTGTGTATGTGAGAAGGTGAATGTTAGCTGAACCTATTGCAGTAATCATTTCACAATGTATATAAATTACACCATTGTGTTGAATGCTTTAAACTTAGTTGTGTATGTCAATAATTTCTCAATAAAAGAGGGAATAAAAATGTATATGGAAGTTGAGGATCCTAGAATTAAGCCTCTTAAAACTATCTGTTGTCTGTGTACCCTTTAGGATGTTCTTACAGTTGCATAAGAGGTGTCTGCCCTTCTTCTTGAATACCTTGGTGAATGCTGCACTTCAGGCTAGGGTGTCATCCCCAAATCCATCATCTCCCTTCTCAGAGCTGACGAGTCACCAAGTCTGTCAGTTCTTAATGGCTAATGTGACTGTGTAATTAACCATCCAACCTAGGATACTTTTGAGAGTGAAAAGAACCACTGTTCATAATTAAGCAGGGAGAGCAGTGTGTCTGCAGGACGGTGGTCACCTCTTATCCTTCTAGCACCAGTTCCCAGCCCTGAATCCTGGTTGAAGTGCCAGCCTGGGAACCTGGATTTCTGTAAAAACTTTCTGATTGGTCTTCCTGTCTTCTCTCTTGCTCCCTCCCATGTTTTCCCCCTTGCAATTGTAGTTTTGTTTCAGAAATACTACTTTAAGAATGTCTTCTCTGTAGCTTCAAATTCTTTAATGAATCCCTAAGGAAAAATTCAGAAATTCCGTAACAAGGTTTACAAGATCCTGGAAGAAATGTGGCCCTTTGTTGTTCTAGAGCTTTTCTTGCACTGTAATTCTTCTTTTTAGTCCCCCAGCCATCCTCCACCCAAACCTGCACTACAGGTTGCTGAACACTACACTCAACCACCTGCAGCTCCTTGCCTGTTCTGTAGTGTCTCGTGATGTACCCTCTGCTTCTTTGGCTCGAATATCCTTGTCTTTCGTGCCTGATTTTTACCTGGTGATCCTGCTCTTCCTTACTATCTGATTGAGATGTCTTTCCTAAAGCTTTCTCTCATCCCCCAGAAATGCCCTAGGCTTACTTCTACCACGCATTGGAAATTCTTGTTGTTCAGTTGCTCAGTAGTGTCTGACCCTTTGCGACCCCATGCCAAGCTTCTCTGTCCTTCACCATCTCCCAGAGTTGCTCAAACTCATGTCCATTCAGTCAGTGATGCCATCCAGCCATCTCATCCTCTGCCATCCCCTTCTCCTTCTGCCTTCAGTCTTTCCCAGCATCGGGGTCTTTTTCCAATGAGTTGGCTCGTGTCAGGTGGCTAAAGTATTGGAGCTTCAGCTTCAACATCAGTCTTTCCAGTGAATATTCAGGATTGGTTTCCTTTAAGATTGACTGGTTTGATCTTGCAGTCCAAGGGACTCTCAAAAGTCTTCTCCAACACCACAGTTCAAAGGCATCGATTCTTTAGCTCTCAGCCTTTTTTATTGTCCAGCTCTCACATCCATACATGACTACTGGAAAAACCATAGCTTTGACTAGATGGACCTTAATAGGCAAAGTAATCTCTGCTTTTTAATGTGCTATCTAGGTTTGTCATAGCTTTTCATCAAGGAGCAAGTGTCTTTTAATTTCATGGCTACAGTCACTGTCCACAGTGCTTTTGGAGCCCAAGAAAATAAAGTCTGTCCCTGGTTCCATTGTTTCCCCATCTATTTGCCATGAAGTGATTGGCCTGGATGCTGTGATCTTAGTTTTTTGAATGTTGAGTTTTAAGCCAGCTTTTTCACTCTCCTCTTTCACTTTCATCAACAGGCTCTTTAATTTGTCTTGGCTTTCTACCATAATGGTAGTATCATCTGCATATCTGAAGTTATTGTCATTTCTCCTGACAGTCTTGATTCCAGGTTGTGATTCATCCAGAGTGACATCTGCATGTAAGTTAAATAAGCAGGGTGACAATATATAGTCTTGATGTACTCCTTTCCCAGTTTGGAACCAGTCTGTTGTTCCATGTCCAGTTCTAACTGTCACTTATTGACCTGCGTACGGGTTTCACAGAAGACAGGTAAGGAATACTACCTTGTGTTTTTCTCTTAAATAATATCTCCCACTTGATTGAAAACTCCTTGATGGTAGGGATTATGCCCCATTTCTCACTCTATTACCACCTCTGCCACTGCCAACTAGGTGCTCTCTCACCTGGACAAATGGCAAGTCAGAGAAAGGGCACAATGCTTCTCTCTTTGTTTTTCTTTGTTTGCTACCTCCGTTCCCCGCTGTTCTTTGAATTTATTGCCTTGGCTCTCTTAAGAAAGGACTTTCCTCTTGTTCATTTTAACTAGACTTCATATATATATATATAAACATTACTGAGATATTAGGATGGTATGTTGGAAGTATATGGAGTTGCAGGAAGTTACAGATGAATGATATTCTTAGTATGCTGGAGATTACCAAGTGCTATTCAGAATCTTCCTCTTTTGTAAGAGGTAGTGTAATGTGTAGTAGAAGGAGGTGTATGAGATTTTGAGTTCAGGTAATGCCACTAGTGGCTACACAGTTGTGTTACCTATGATTTTTTTTTAAAGAATGTGTTCATAATAAATGGTATTTTTAATAAAATAGGTTTTTCTATTTCTTTGTAGTTTATGAACAGTTTCTATTAAGGAAGGAGGTGATACGATTTCTCTGGCAAGTCCAGTGATTGAGACTCTGCCTTCCAATGTAGAGGACACCGGTTTGGTCCCTGGCTGGGGAACTAAGATCCCATATGAAGTGAAAGTGTTAGTTGCTCAGTTATGTCTGACTCTTTCCAACCTCATGGATGTAGCCCACCAAGCTTCTCTGTCCATGGAATTCTCCAGGCAAGAATACTGGAGTGGGTAGCCATTTCCTTCTCCAGGGCATCTTCCCAACCCAGGGGTCAAAGCCCTGTCTCCCATATTGCAGACAGGTTCTTGAGTCACCTGGGAAGCCCAAGATCCCATATGCCTCAGGGCAACTAAGCCAGCACACTGCAACTGGAGAGGCCCATATGCCAGAACTAGGGAAAGCAGCAACAATAAGCCAGTGCAGCCAAAAAGAGAAAAGAAAAGAAAGGAAGTGATGATGCTTTTCTGGAACTGGTTTCTGTTTAGAGTGGGTTTGATTTCTTCTGAGTCCAGTCACTTGCTGCATAGTAAGAATTCAGGAGCTGGCCTGCTGGAAAGAACCCCAGCAGAACATGTTCTGATTATTCTCTTTGTTGTGTGTGTTGATTTTTTTTTTAAATTTATTTTTGCATTGAGTCTTAGTTGTGGCATGTGGGATCTTAGTTCCCTGGCTAGGGGTCGAACCTGTATCCCCTGCATTGCAAGGTGGATTCTTAGCCACTGGACCACCAGGGAAGCCTGTCTGTTTATTTTTTTGACATGGTTTCAAAAATGCTTTTGAAGGACCTAGATTTGTCTAGGGTCAGCTCCATGGTTCATCTGAACCTAACCCTCTTGTAGTTCTTCCGCCCCCCTGCCATTCCTTTTCTCTCCCAGATGGTTGATCATAATAGACACAAATGTGTCTTCCATGGGTCATGTACTCTTAAGAGGATTTTCTTCATGAATGTAAAACGAGATTTGATTGGAATGTGCCAGCTTACTGATAAAATGTAATAAAATAGATTATCCCATGGCTTCCATAAATTTGTCTTTCAGATTGAGTAAAATGAAGGACTGAATTCTATCTTGCACAGTTCTTTCTTCACTAATGGCAAGTAGTGTCTTTTTTCATCAAAAATAGATTAAAAGGAGGAACAGTTGAACATGGTAAAGATACAAAATACTTTAAAACAAAGTTATCAGAAATGGTACTAACGTCACTAGATATATACACCCACATATATTTGCATATGTAACAAAGTATGCAGGTATGCTGTGTTCTTTTTGTCAATAAAACAGATTTTGTGTGACCAGTTTCTGTGACCCACACCTTCTTAGTTGTTTAAGTGCATGACAAGAATATTGCCAATTTCATTACCATGAACATTTTATTAGACTGTATTCTACCTGGTTGACTCAGGATGAGCTGTGCAGGATGGAATTTCAGACGATTGATTGATTGATTGGATAATGGGAAAGCAGTGGTTTTAGAGTTAATGTTTCTAGACATTTTTCTAATTATCATAGGAAACAAGGGTTTTTTTAAAATCTAGCGTTCTGATAGAAACCTCTGATAAACTGACCTTGATTTAACCTTATTCAGAATCTTAAGAGGGTTTTCTTCATGAATATAAAAAGAGATTTGATTGGAGTATGCCAGTAGCTTACTGATAAAATGCATTATTTCCTCTATTATTTTATCTTGAAATTCATTAAATTTAAAATATATTGCATGCTTGGTTATCAAAATACTCATAGCTTTGGGACTTTGAAATGGTAAAAAACATGGAGCCATTTTTGTGAAACAGCATGATGCATAACTATATGTCCTTGATTACATAAAAATGGATGCTTAGTTGTGAAAATACACAAGTGAGACCTAGAAGGACACATCAAATGATAAACTGCATATGATTATGAATGACTTTTTTTTTTGCTTCTTGTGTTTTTTGGTTTCCTGTTATGCACATGTTAACTTTTAAGAAATAAATGTTATTTTAAAAAAACTTAAAAAACGAAGGAAAAAAGCTAAGATGACTAGTTTGACCATTTTTGTATAACCTATTCCAGTAAGAGAGGTGCTCCAAAAATTGTTCAAAGTTGGGGCAGGTACTTTCTTCGGGGACAGAGGCAAGATTTACCCATTTTCTCTTTTGGACTGTGAAATTTCAGAGTAGCTTTTGAGTTAACAAAGGATGCCCTTTAAAAGCCAATTATATACAGGAACTTAATTTTTTAAAGCATTTTTTGAGCAGGAATGATGCCCACCACTGTTTTGGGTTGCAGGATATTTTAAAGAGAATATTTACTCAGAAAACTTTTTGTTTACAGTGTGATATCCTTGTTCTCGTTGGTGTCCCAGACCTGACCTGGGACTGTGATGAGATAAGAGCAAATGCTATTTCTCATTTCCACTGAGTCAAGGAGCAGATTCTTACTGGGTCACAACTGTGTCTCAGCAACTAGGATGCCATGGTCAGCAAAAGACAAGGTCCCTAGTTTATATTCTAGGGAGAGATAAATTGTAAATATGTGTTCAAATATCATGTAGTGACAAATGCTTTAAAAATAACATGACTTGTGCCAGAGTGACTGGGAGGCTCCTTTTGTTGAGTGGTCAGAAAAAGTCTCTCTGAGATTCCATTTAAACTGAGGCTTGAAAGACAAGAAGGGAGGGGCCGTGGCAGGAGCAGCTGTTTGGTGGCTTAAAACAAGGACAAATATGAAGCCTTCTAGAAGTGAGAAAAAGGCCAGTGCTGCTAAGCATAGTGAGAAGGAGGGTGACAGGCTGACCAGCAGGAGGGGTGTATAGAGTGCCTGACAGCATGTGGGAGCCTGGGTATGTGGGAACCTCTTGGAAGCTGAAGCTGAGAAGTGATAGCATCTGACTGAGGAGCTGGATTTTGGGAGTGGGGAGTCAATAGTTCTGTTTTGAAAGGGTAAAGTTTCAGATGCTCAGTGGACATCTAGGTGGAGATGTTAGGCAAGTAGCTGGGCTCCTGAGAGGACAGTGTCACACTTAGGATCCCCTAGGTTTTTAGAGTCTGTTAGGGAGAAACAGGGACTTCCTAGGTAGCTCAGTGGTAAAGAATCCACCTGAAATGCAGAAGGTGTGGAGGTATGGGTTCAGATCCTCCAGATCCTCTGGAGGAAGAAGTGGCAACCCACTGCAGTATTTTTGCTCCAAAAATCCCATGGATGAGGACCCTGGAGGATGACAGTCTATGGGTTGTAAAAATACAGACATGACTGCGCATATACACAGTAGCAGCAGGGAGAAATAGACTGTAAATGCAGAAGGAGAGGGGCAGGGCTGCCGTACACATCTGGGCTACCCATGCAATTCTGGCCCCTGGAGTTGGGCACAACTATGTATAGTGGTCCTGAGCAGGGTACCCGTGTCCAGTTCATGGCATAACTCCCCTTGGGTTGGCTTGGCTCCTCTGTGACAAATTATATGGTTCCTCCCTGGTGGCTCAGAGGTTAAAGCGTCTGCCTGCAATGCGGGAGACCCGGTTTGATCCCTGGGTCAGGAAGATCCTCTGGAGAAGGAAATGGCAACCCACTCCAGTACTCTTGCCTGGAGAATCCCATGGAGGGAGGAGCCTGGTAGGCTACAGTCCATTGGGTCGAAAGAGTCGGACACAACTGAGCAACTTCACTTTCACTTTATATTCAGTTGCTTGAGCAGAGTTTAAAAACAAACTCCAGGTCAATTACTACAGTTTCAAAGTATGGCAGATTCAAGATTTTATTTCAAGATAAATCACGATGCCTCACTTATTCAGATGTTAGAAGTGTGTAGGTAGCAACTTCATTTATCCAAAAGGTATACTAAACTTACTGAAAAAAAAAAACTAAAGTCGCTTGAGTGATAGTTGCTCAGGCGTGTCCTACTCTTGTGACCCCATGGAGTGTAGCCCACCAGGCTCCTCTGTCTGTGGGATTCTCCAGGCAAGAGTACTGGAGTGGGTTGCCATTTCCTTCTACAGGGGATCTTCCCAACCCTGGGATTGACCTGGGTCTCCTGCACTGCAGGCAGATTCTTTACCATCTGAGCCACCAGTACTGAGGTAATATCTTAAAGTCCATTCAAGGATTCAGAACTTTTCTCATGAAATCTGTCATGCTTAAGACACTGTTTATTTTTACTTTAAGAAGAAATCCAAACTCATTTGTTATTAGATATCCTGGCCCCTTAGAGATTAGGAACAGCCTGGATGCAGTGTGGAGAAGCCCAACTGGAGATAGTCACAGCCTGACAGGAAGGCAGGGCCAAGGGATGATCTGTGGGCTACAAGGAGGTGTAATAGCTGGTCACTACAATCCAACATGGTTCTGTTAATAACCAGAAAACCAACTCATGTCTGACTGCTTTATTTCTGATAAAACGAGTATATTTAGAATTCAGAAAGTTATATAGAACAGTTGATATATTTGTGGATTCAGTGAAAAAGTGATGGTTAAATTGAAAGATAGTTTAATTGACTAAGCCTTAAGCAGAGAGAACTGATTTTTGCATGATATCAATTTAGAAGGAAGTCTCTAGATATGTCCTAGGGGTTACAGCATTGATATCAGCTCCTAGGATAAAGCTGTAGAGGGTTAGGGCCTGCTCATCAGGTTCACAGATGATTTAAACACAGAGGGAACAGCAGGCCTGTTGAATGCAGGAGTGAGGGTCAAAGAGACCTTGATGAATTAGCATGTGTTCCTGTTAATCTTGGCTCTGTAACATTCACCTCCAAGTTTAGTGACTTTAAATTAAGGTGGAATTCCCTGGTGGCTCAGTGGTAAAGAATCTGCCTGCCAGTGCGAGACACGGGTTCCATCCCTGATCTGGGAAGATCCCATGTGCTGCAGGGGATCTGAGCCTGGGTACCACAACTTCTGAGCCCGTGTCCTATATCCAAGGAGCTGCAACTACTGAAGGCTGTGTGCCTTAGAACCTGTGATTCCCAACATGAGATGCCACTGCAGTGAGAAACCTGTGGACCAAAATTAGAGAGTAGCCCCTACTCACCACAACTAGAGAAAAGCTCACGTGGCAAGGAAGACCCAGCACAGCTACATAGATACATACTTGAAGTTTTTTCTTTTAAAAAATATAAATACATTAAGGCAACTCTAGGAATTCCTTGGTGGACTAGTGGTTAGGACTCCATGCTTTCACTGCTGAGGATATGGTTTCAATCCCTAGTCAGGGAACTAAAATCCTACAAGTTGCAAAGCACAGTCAAGAAAAAAAAAAGCGACTCTCTTCTTGAAATGTGATGAGGACAGGGCTTTGAGGGATAGCTTATCTCTGCATCACTATTTTCAACTGGGGAGGCTCAAAGGCTGGAGGCTGCAGTCATCTGAAATCTCAGCCGTGTGTCTGATTGTGGATGTTGGCACTGACCTGAGCTTGGCTGGTGGTGGGACACTTACATGTGGAACTGACATGTTGTTGCTTGACTTGTTCACAGGGTAGAGTCTGGGTTCCCAGGGCAGGCATCCAGAGGAAGATAGGGAGGGAAGGGCAAAGCTGCTGCTGCTAAGTCACGTCAGTCGTGTCCGACTCTGTGCGACCCCATAGACGGCAGTCCACCAGGCTCCTCCGTCCATGGGAGTTTCTAGGCAGGAGTACTGGAGTGAGGTGCCATTGCCTTCTCCGTAGGGCAAAGCAGTATTACCTTTTATAACTAAGCCCAGAAGTCAGAGAGTATCACTTTTGCTGTATTCTGCTGATTTGAAGAGAGGAACGGCCAGTCTGTATTTAAACGGAAGAGAGATTAGATGTTCCCACTTGATGAGAGGAGCACCAACTAAATTTGCCCATGTTTTAAAACATGAAAGTTTTATCTTCCAGCCAAAACTTATTTCTCTTCTTCCTACATATAAAATGTTCCCTCCCAAGGCCTTTCCAAATCAAATTTAGTATGGCATTGGACTCAGACTTAAGGTACAGGAGTTCATCAAATCAGACTCTTTGGGTATTTTTCTTCAGTACCTGCAGTTCAACCTTGTGAATATAGTTCCTCTTGATCTGAAGACCTGTGAATTAGAAGGGTAAGAAATATATATCTACATATCCCAGATCATCTTTCAGCATATACTGATAGGACACACATGGGACAGGATAATTGGTATTTGCTGTTGTTTTGTCTGACTCTTTGCAGCACCATGAACTATAGCCTACCAGGCTCTTCTGTCCATGAGATTTCCTGGGCAAGAATACTGGAGTGGGTTGTTATTTCCTTCTCCAGGGGATCTTCCTGACCCAGGCATTGAACCTGTGTCTCCTGCATTGGCAGGCAGATTCTTTACTGCTTTCCCCCGGGAAAGCCCATAATTGGTATAGACAGTTGCATTTAGAATGAGGGAAAACAGGAGGCACACGGCAGTTACTAGTCCTTAACAGTTCTGAAATCTAGCCAGCAGCTGTTTCTTTGATTAGAGCTTGGTCTTAACTGCATGTGACAGTTGCCCCTTTCCTCTGGGCTTTTGATTCTGTTCTCTGAGTTTTCCTTCCCTTTCTGTAAAAAGTGAAGTGTGTTTGCAGCTGAGTAGTATTTTCAGTCTGCTTTCTGCCTGATGAAGGTTGAGCTCCAAAGGCCCCATTTCAGTGTATATCATTTCTGTCCTTTAAACTAAAGCTGATATAATTTCTTCAAAAAAATTTGTGGATTTCTTATGAATCAATTTATAGTCAATTCTACTTGACAAAGGCCATACAAATTGCTATTTCTTAGAAAAAATTAATTTTGTATTGGAGTACAACCGATTAACAATGTTATGATAATTTCAGGTGAACAGCAAAAGGACTCAGCTATATATATATGTGTATCCATCATCCAGGGCTTCCCTGGTGGCTCAGGAGTCCCAGGTTCTGTCCCTGGGTTGGGAATTGTCCCACTCCAACAGTCTTGCCTGGAGAACCCCATGGGCAGAGGAGCCTGGTAGGCTACGTTCTACGGGGTCACAAAGAGTCAGACACGGCTGAGCGGCTAAGCACATACGCACAACTGACTGACGATGCTGTGATAGTTTCAGGTGAACAGCAAATGATTCAGCCACGCCTATACGTGTATCCATTCTTCCCCAGCCCCCCTCCCATCCAGATTGCCGCATAACATTAAGCAGAGTTACTTGTGCTGTACAGTAGGCCCTTGTAAATACAGCAGTGCGTGCATGTCCATCCCACACTCCCTAACTGTCCCTTCCCCATCCTTCCCCACCTTCTCTGTTTCTTTTTTGTGAGTAGTTCATTTGTATCCTTTCTTCTTAGATTCTACTTGTAAGGGATGTCATGCAATATTTCTCCTTCTCTGTCTGACATACTTCACTCAGTGTGACACTCTCTAGCGTCTGTGTTGCTGCAAACAGCATTCTTTCATTCCTTCTAATGGCTGAGGAATATTCCATTGTATATGTATGTATTACGTCTTTTTCATCCATTCCTCTGTTGATGGACATTTAGGTTGCTTCCATGTTTTGACTACTGTAAACAGTGCTTCCGTGAACAGCGAGCTGCACGTATCCTTTTGGGTCATGGTTTTCTCTGGATATATGTCCAGGGGTGGGATTGCAGGGCCTATTTTTAGTTTTGTAAAGAACCTCCATACTGCTAAGCATACTGGCTGTTCCAATGTACATTTCCACTAGCAGTGTAGGAGGGTTCCCTTCTCTTCACATGTTCTCTGGCATTTATTGTTCATGGATTTTTGATGATAGTCATTCTGGCTGAGAGGTGATATCTCATTGTAGTTTTGATTTTCAGTTTTCTAATAATTAGGGAGAAATCACTGTTTCTTGAAATAAGCTCTTCAAACCTTAGATTCCTTGTAAAAGTTTTGGAAAACAACGCCCTTAAGATTCTTAGAGGAACTTTTCTTTGTTTATGAGGCATTGTTTTAGATCTTTTTTTTTAATTGGAGGAA
This sequence comes from Capricornis sumatraensis, assembly GCF_032405125.1. Taxonomy (NCBI): domain Eukaryota; kingdom Metazoa; phylum Chordata; class Mammalia; order Artiodactyla; family Bovidae; genus Capricornis; species Capricornis sumatraensis. Next base: position 99,092,173 of record NC_091070.1, on the reverse strand, counting down.
AATTGCTTAATAATGTCATGTTGCTTTCTGCCATACAACAGTGTGAATCAGTCATAAGTATACACATAAACATCACTACAAACAAAGATAGCAGAGGTGATAGAATTCCAGTTGAGCTATTTTGAATCCTAAAAGACGATGCTGTGAAAATGCTTCACTCAGTATGCCAGCAAATTTGGGAAACTCAGCAGTGGCCACAGGACTGGAAAAGGTCAGTTTTCATTCCAATCCCAAAGAAAGGCAATGCAAAAGAATGCTCAAACTACCACACAATTGAATTCATCTCACATGCTAGCAAGGTAATGCATGGAATTCTCCAAGCCATGCTTCAACACTACATGAACCGTGAAATTCCAGATGTTCAAGCTGGATTTAGAAAAGGCAGAGGAACCAGAGATCAAATTGCCAGCATCAGTTAGATGATCGAAAAAGCAAGAGAGTTCCAGAAAAACATCTACTTGTACTTTTTGACTATGCCAAAGCCTTTGACTGTGTGGACCAAAACAAACTGTGGAAAATTCTGAAAGAGATGGGAATACCAGACCACGTGACCTGCCTCCTGAGAAATCTGTATGCAGGTCAGGAAGCAACAGTTAAAACTGGACATGGAACAACAGACTGGTTCCAAATAGGAAAAGGAGTACATCAAGGCTTATATTGTCACCCTGCTTATTTAACTTACATGCAGAGTACATCATGAGAAACACTGGACAGGAAGAAGCTCAAGCTGGAATCAAGATTGCTGGGAGAAATATCAATAACCTCATATATACAGGTAACACCACCCTTATGGCAGAAAGTGAAGAAGAGCTAAAGAGCCTCTTGATGAAAGTGAAAGAGGAGAGTGAAAAAGTTGGCTTAAAGCTCAACATTCAGAAAACTAAGATCATGGCATCTGGTCCCATCACTTCATGGCAAATAGATGGGAAACAGTGACAGACTGTATTTTTCTGGGCTCTAAAATCACTGCAGATGGTGACTGCAGCCATGAAATTAAAAGACTCTTGCTCCTTGAAAGAAAAGTTATGACCAACCTTGACATCATATTAACAAGCAGAGACATTACTTTGCCAACAAAGGTCCATCTAGTCAAAGCTATTGTTTTTCCAGTAGTCATGTATGGATGTGAGAGTTGGAGTATAAAGAAAGCTGAGCACTGCAGAATTGATGCTTTTGAACTGTGGTGTTGGAGAAGACTCTTGAGAGTCCTTTGACCTGCAAGGAGATTCAACCAGTCCTAAATACTTAGGGGCAGGAGGAGAAGGGGATGACAGAGGATGAGATGGCTGGATGGCATCACTGACTCAATGGACGTGAGTCTGAGTGAACTCCAGGAGTTGGTGATGGACAGGGAGGCCTGGCGTGCTGCAATTCATGGGGTTGCAAAGAGTTGGACGTGACTCATTGGAAGGACTGATGTTGAAGCTCCAATACTTTGGCCACCTGATGCAAAGAACTAGTCATTGGAAGAGACCCTGATGCTGGGAAAGATTAAAGGCGGGAGGAGAAAGGGATGATGGAGGATGAGGTGGTTGGATGGCATCACCGACTCGATGGACATGAATTTGAGTAAACTTGGGGAGTTGGTGATGGATAGGGAGGCCTGGCTTGCTGCAGTCCATGGGGTTGCAAAGAGTCAGACATGACTGAGTGACTCAACTGAACTGAACTCCTACTTGAACCTCCCTCCCACCCCACCTCCCATCCAACCCTTCTCGGTTGTCACAGAGCACCAGTTGAGCTCACTGTGTTATACAGCAGCTTCCTCCTAGCTATATGTTTTATACATGATAATATATCATATTAGATATTTTGAAGACTTAAGTTTTATGGTTACATTCACAATTTCCTGACAGCACTCTGGATTTGGTCTTTGCCCAGGAGCCATTTCTTAATTGTAGCATCATTTGCCTTTTGATAAGTCTAAAAGTAACAGAATTTTATTTTCAAACCTGTTCAAAGTCCTAGTTGATATTTCACAGTCAGTTTTGAGCATATCTCTTTCCGCTTAGCTTTCATTATAGGGAGCAAAAGAAGCCAGTCAAGACTTTCTCCAGTCTGCCTGGAAATCTCCTTGTCTGGATGGTCCAGTTCAATAGGTGCATCTTTTATTTTCCATATGCCCCAGGCAATAGCATTGCTAAACTTTCTGCCTCAAGAGTCAGGTCTTTCTTCCTGCTTCCAACAGGTTTCTCTCTGCTTTTCTTTAGGCCCCCTTGGGGGCTCTAAGGGCTTCCCAGGTGGTGCTACTGGTAAAGAAACCATCTGCCAACGCAGGAGACTTAAGAGAGGCGGGTTCGGTCCCTGGGTCAGGAAGATCCTCTGAAGGAGGGCATGGCAGCCCACTCCAGTGTTCTTTCCTGGAGAGTCCCATGCGCAGAGGAGCCTGGCGGGCTACAGTCCATGGGGTCACAGAGGCGGACACAACTGAGCGACTTCACTCGCACTCATGCGTGGGGGCCTAAGGCTTCCACTAACACTTTTCTTAAGGTCCTTCCTGCTACCTCATCATCAAAACACACAGTGGAGAGTGACAGGAGCGGGGCCAGATCAGGGAGGGCCTTACAGATCATCACAAGGACTTTGGATTTTAATTTGAGTAAGAAGGGAAACAACTGGAGGATGTAGAGAAGGAGAGTAAACTGATCTGACCTGCATTTTTAAAGCATTTCTCTAAATGCTGAGGTAGAACCTGCGGCACCATTAAAGGAGTTGTTTAAGAAATGCAGGTGAATGGTGATGACTGCTTGGCTCTGGGAGTGGTAAGAATTTGTCAGATTCTATTTGTATTTTAACATAAGCTAGCAGTATTTGCAGATTGATAGAAGAGATAGACGGTAAAGAGGCTTTGACTGGAACCAGTGGAAGCGTTTTGTAGCATTTACTGAGATGGGAAAGACTACAGGAGAACAGGTTTTTCTGGAAGGGAGTAGAATCATCATTTCCTCTTTGAACATGTAAAGTTGAAAGATTCTAATAGGCATCTAAGTAGGAAGTTAGTTGGCTTCAGGGGGCAATTCTGGTCTGGCTATGCATTTGAGAGGTGTCATGTATCAGTTCAGTTCAGTTCAGTTGCTCAGTCGTGTCCGACTTTTTGCGACCCCATGAATCGCAGCACGCCAGGCCTCCCTGTCCATCACCAACTCCCGGAGTTCACTCAGATCATATCCGTCGAGTCAGTGATGCCATCCAGCCATCTCATCCTCTGGCGTCCCCTTCTCCTCCTGCCCCCAATCCCTCCCAGCATCAGAGTCTTTTCCAATGAGTCAACTCTTCACATGAGGTGGCCAAAGTACTGGAGTTTCAGCTTTAGCATCATTCCTTCCAAAGAACACCCAGGGCTGATCTCCTTCAGAATGGACTGGTTGGATCTCCTTGCAGTCCAAGGGACTCTCAAGAGTCTTCTCCAACACCGCAGTTCAAACGCATCAATTCTTCGGCGCTCAGCCTTCTTCACAGTCCAACTCTCACACCCATACACGACCACTGGAAAAACCATAGCCTTGACTAGAACGACCTTTGTTGGCAAAGTAATGTCTCTGCTTTTCAATATGCTACCTAGGTTGGTCATAACTTTTCTTCCAAGGAGTAAGCGTCTTTTAATTTCATGGCTGCAGTCACCATCTGCAGTGATTTTGGAGCCCCCAGAAATAAAGTCTGACACTGTTTCCACTGTTTCCCCATCTATTTCCGATGAAGTGATGGGACCGGATGCCATGATCTTCATTTTCTGAATGTTGAGCTTTAAGCCAACTTTTTCACTCTCCTCTTTCACTTTCATCAAGAGGCTCTTTAGCTCTTCTTCACTTTCTGCCATAAGGGTGGTGTTACCTGTATATCTGAGATTATTGATATTTCTCCCAGCAATCTTGATTCCAGCTTGAGTTTCTTCCAGTCCAGCATTTCTCATGATGTACTCTGCATATAAGTTAAATAAGCAGGGTGAGAATATACAGCCTTGACGTACTCCTTTTCCTATTTGGAACCAGTCTGTTGTTCCATGTCCAGTTCTAACTGTTGCTTCCTGACTTGCATACAGGTTTCTCAAGAGGCAGGTTAAGTGGTCTGGTATTCCCATCTCTTTCAGAATTTTCCACAGTTACATTTAAAGCCAGGAGCCTGGTTGTAAGGTGTGAGCCCAGGGCAATCCAGCCTTTCCTGGTTAAGGAGATAGTGAGCACCTAATAGAGGAGACTGTGAAGCTGTGGTCAGTGAAGTAGGAAGAAAGGCCGGAGGGAAAGAGCGCATGACAAAGCTATTTCAAGACAGTGGGTGGTGACTCACACCTGTCATTAGGGTTAACAATTGCTGTTGGTGCTAGAGTGGGCTCTCAAGAGACCGTGGGAAGCTCAGCCGTTGAATGAGCAGCTGTGATCAAATTTGGGGAAAATAAATAATCCTGGAGAACAATTCACGTAGCAGATTTATTCCACCTGAGTGAAGGCATAGTCATAGATTGGAGATGGAATGTATTTTGGATACAGGCATGTTTGAGTTTGAATCTCTACTTCCTAGTTGACCCATTGCGGAACTGTAGGCCAGTACTCTGTCTCCACCTATAAAATGGGGATACAAGTACTTTTCTTACGAGGTTGTCAAAAGGTTAACATGAAGAAATAATAGGCAGAACATCTAGTCCAGTGCTGGGCACATAGTAGATATGCAGGTCGTGTAAAACACCATTGGTTTCATTTTCCTTTTTTTCAAATTACAAATTAAAGTTTTCCATGCCCTGAAGGTGCTGGACCCAGCATCAGGAAACTTTAATGATTCCCTAACTCATTTACAATATGTTGAGCACATCACTAGGCCTTTCAGAGACTGACATACCCCATTTGTAAGTAGGGACTCATAATCCAAGCTCCACACTTTTTTTTCCCCTAAGTCTTCACTAATCTGAGTCTACTCTGCAACTTACCCACCTAGCCTACATGAACTTCCCAACACTTCCCTTAAGTCCATATGGCATTTTATAATTTGGGAAATGATTTCACATTTGTCCACTCATAACAAGCCCTATCAACTAATTCATCTGCCCCGTACCCTGATGTGAGGAAAAATCAAACTTCTGTTCTACTTGAACCTTTTCAGTTGAACCAGTTAAATGGCATAATAAATCCAGAAATGGGCTTAGATAGTTCCAGACATAAGGAAAGGTCAATAAATGTAAGCTGCAGATGTTAAAGGAGCTTGCCAGGTGGTGCAGTGGCACAGAATCCACCTGCCAGTGCAGGAGATGCAAGAGGTGTGAGTTTGAACCCTGGGTCGGGAAGATCCCCTAGAGGAGGAAATGGCAACCCACTCCAGTATTCTTGCCTGGAAAATTCCATGGGCAGAGGAGCCTGGCGGGCTACAGTCCATAGGGTTGCAAAGAATTGGACACAACTGAATGAGTGAACACACACACAGTTGTTAAATCTCAAAGTAAATTCTAAGATTTTTTTGTTAATGGTCCATGTCTTATGTCTCCTAAATTGCATCTCTGCAAATCCCAAAGTAGAGAGGACATTGCTGGGTATAGAGGGGATGCGTCCAGCAAATCACAACCAACTAAGTGGCAGCCAGGGTGGAGGGGGGCAGCGATGTGGTGAGAGGGAGCAGAATATAGAACTCCCCTCGCCCATCAGAGATTCGTTTTGAAGTACGGAAGTAAAATGGGCAGATATGGGCTCAAAAGGGTGTGTGTGTTTCAGTATGGGAGAAATAAAAGCATGCATTCGGCCAGGAATGATTCTGTGGAAAGGGAAGCTTTCATGGTGCAGGGAAGAGAGCACAGAATTGCTGGGGACTATATTCCTGGAAAGATGGGAAGGGATGGGCTTCAGTGGAGCATGGCCCTTCCTCCACAGCAGTAGGAGAGGGGACAGGACCAGCACAGATGCAGGCAGGTTGGCGGATGTTGTGAGAAGGCACACGTGTTCTCACCTGATGGCTTCAGTTTTCTCAGTGAGATAAGGATCATCACCTGAGAGTGAGACAGGGGGAAGCGAAAGTATGGAGGCGTTATGCAGGCAAGTGAAAGAATAATATGCAGTAGGATTCTGGGTGGTGTCAGTGGTTCTTAATAATGACTTTAGAGTGAGCCCATCTATGGTCGTGCAGTTTGAGTCTTCAGTTGCAGTTAGCCTCTCAGGTGCTGGCATGGAGAAGGTGGAGAGCTGGCAGGTGCTGGCATGGAGAAGGTGGAGAGCTGGCAGGTGCTGGCATGGAGAAGGTGGAGAGCTGGCAGGTTGTTTCTTTGTTTTTTTCCAGTGGATATATGGAGGGAAGATTGTGCAGGGGAATTGAGGACAATTGTGAGTGAACGAAGAATGAATCACGAGCAAAGTGAGGACGTGCATCGGAACAGGGAGGAAGGATGGTGCAAAGGTAGTAGGAAGTCTCAGTTGTGTCCTGGTGGAGTCAGAATATGAGGGAGCGAGCTGGGAAAAAAGAATTTGGGTAGTCAAGCGTGTGAATCTTGAAACTGAAGTTTTGCGTTCCTGTTCAGACAGTATTCTTGAAGAGTGGCTTGGTTCGAACCGAAAATAAAAGGAGGTTCAGTTCCTTGGATCTGTTATTCTGTATTTTGGGGCAGGTTGTTTAATCAGTTTCCTCATTTGTCAGAGGGTAATTTTTATAGTTTCTAATTCATAATTAGAGGGACTAAATAAGTGAACATGTAAAGTCTTCAGTAGTGCCTGGCACATGGTGAGCGTTTAGTAGGTGTTAGCCCTTACTGTTGTTAGTTCTCTAAGCCTTAGTTGGTGCCAGGGTCTGTGGGAAAGAACTGAGGAATTGTTCCTGGGGCCAGTGACACTTCTTGAGTAGTCAGATGGTGCAGTAGAATCCACTTTTGTTGAAAAATAAGGCCTAGTTACACGCCGGCCCATCCCACCCGCCATCCCCTCATGATGGCTTAATGGCAAGCCCTGGTTTCTGTCCCTGCTATGAGTAGCTTTGTAATGGTGGTTTTACCTGAGGTTCCAAGGCTTCTGTGATTGATACCAAGGAGCAAATTAAGATCACATCCTGTGAATGTTGCTTAGAGGGCCTGAGATGTGTCTGTATAGGGACATTGGGAAATGGGCATGGAAAAAGTGAAATAGGCATTATCGCAGCTCTGGATTTCTGGGATTGTATGTGCAAATTATGTCCAGTCCTGGAACTCCCCAGGAATGACTTGCAGTATCATTTGTTTAGATCTTTTTGGCTCCATTGTCACTTATAGATTGCCAACTCTTCATACTCCCTTAGATCAATAAGTTATTTTGTTATATTGATACAGACTGTGCGCTTTAAAGCCTTTTTTGGATCTACAGGAAACATTATTAAATACCATTGTGGTATTCTTAAATTCTCCAAAGAAGAGTCAGTATTATACTCAGTGTGAAATAAGATGTAGCAAAGCTCTTTTTACTCCATGCTGTCCATGCATTATCTAAAATGTTTTAGGCTTTATTCTACTATTAGAGCTCTGCTGCTGCTGCTGCTAAGTCGCAGTAACAGGAAAAACTAGTTAACCTATTAAAATTTTCCAAATTAATGGTAATCTGTACACTTTTAAAATAAATCTTTCCTTGTGAGGTGAAAAAGCATAATGAAGGGTCTACAAGGACTTAGAAATTACAATTTTGCAACAAAAAAGGGAAGACTCAAGACTCAGCCAAAGGCTGCCCACTGCCATTAAATTTCCTCGGTATACATCCATACGCACACACGTGGCACTTGATCCAAAGAGAAACTGGAATTACAGAAGTCAGACAGTGATAAGTGCCCCAGAATACACATAATAAACATGAGCCACCAGTTTGCATAAGCCAGCATCTTAAAATGTAAAACCCACTTAACGTTCAACCAAGGTAAAGAAACGACCTTGGAACCAATGGCACTTGCCATTACCCATTATCAACAAGAGATCAAATGCAGCAGGTGTGTGATCACCGTGAAACACAGCAGGCAGCTGCTGCATAACCAGTGGGAAAACAGGGCACAAAATTTGCTAATAACACAGCATTCCCGTTTTAGCTTTAGGGTATAAGTTCGAATATTCACCTCTATCCAGAATGGATGTAGGCTCTAAAATTGGGATAACATTTATTCACTCAACATTTATGGCATACCCACTACATATATTCTCTACACGGCATGTCAAATCTTGCCCTGAGGATTGCAGTAAAACACAAATGACCGAGAACTTTCCCTAACCGTGAGACACTCACAGCCTAGCAGACACACAGACAGAATCACTGATAAGGTATAATGCAGTGAGACTATCGCCTGTATAAGATGAATACATGTAAGACAAATGTAAAAAGAAAAGGAGCTCTTCAAGGTAAGCACAGAGAGGCATCACTGAAGAGCAAATCTTTGAACAGTATGCTCACAAATTAAAAACTTCTCCAAAATACAGAAAGGGAGACCGAGCCCTAAGTTTTTACCAAAGTGCTATCTAACAGCTCAACTGCTCTTAAAGCTGATGGGTCTATTTTTCAGTGATAACACAGAACAAGGTACTCCAAGTCCTTCACAGCAGAGGACTTACTGAAGTCAGTGCCGTCTGATAGCTTATAACTATGCAGCTGAGAAATTAATGTTCCTGAGACTTACCTGGTGGTCCAGCGGCTGAGACTGCATGTTCCCAACGTAGGGGCCCTAGGTTCAACCCTCGGTCAGGGAGCTAGATCCCGCATACCGCAACTAAGACCCGGCACCAGCAAATAAATAAATAAACATTTCTTGAAAAAAGAAATGTGTTTCTAAAGCACTTCCAGAAAGAAAAAAAAAGCAGCCCATTCAGTCTTTCTGTCTGTGCTGAGCGGGGGATAAAAGAGGAACGGAGGGCCGAGCAGGGCCCACTGCAGTGCTGGGCTACAGAACAGCTTTCCTGAGCTGTACTTGCTACCTAGACAGTCAAGAGGAGAGACTGCCCATCTCTCTCATTCTCTCTCAGCATGTAAGCAGCTCGCTCTCTAAGAAAACCCATCGCTCACTCCACCCCTTACCTTCCCCCGCCTCCTCTGGCTCACTTATTTCAATCATGTCCAGTAGCTCCGTGCATCCTCATAAGCTGGACTGGATCCTATTCAGCAGGAAGATGAAGTGACAATTGACCAAAACAGACCCTGCTCTCTCATCCCGATTTCTACAGCGGGCTTCCTAACACAAGAGCACATTAACAGACTACAATCTCAGTGTGCTGTGCTGTGCTTAGTCGGCCACTTGTGGCCGACTCTTTGTGACCCCGTGGACTGGAGCCCGCCAGGCTCCTCTGTATAATCCCAAAGTCCAATCACTAAGGAGTTAAGATGACAAGCGCTCCTCGTCAATGACTCTTTGCCAGGGTGTAAGACTCCAATAGTTAGAGGGACTTACCTCTTCAGTCCTGTCGATCTTAATAACAGCATTTATGCAACTCAAAGAAAAATGACAGATGGGTTCAAGGTCCTTCCTACTCTCACAGTCTTGGCTAAATGCCCCGAGTGCGTTTTCACCCACCTTGACTGATCATGTCTCAATTTCATCAATTTCCTATGTAACAGTCTCTGAATTGTATTTTTAAACTCTAACACTGTCCAGCAAATCAATATCCAAACCTTCAAAAGATATATATTAAACTCGGGATCCAACCTTTCATTTGACAACTGTTCTTTTGGAGTCTCTTAGAGCTCTTCAAACACCTTACTTTAAAAGTAAGTTTTTCTAGACTTTCATAAATTAAGACATGATAAGAGTGGGATGATGGACATTGTGTTATAAGTTGCTGCTCGCCAGTCTATTTCCAATGCAGGATACAGCATGCTTGGGGTTGGTGCACGGTGATGACCCAGAGAAATGTTATGGGGAGGGAGGTGGGAGGGGGGTTCATGTTTGGGAACGCATGTACGCCCGTGGTGGGTTCATGTCAATGTATGGCAAAACAAAACAAAATAAGTTGCTGCTGCTGCTCCTGCTAAGTCGCTTCAGTCATGTCCGACTCTGTGCAACCCCACAGACGGCAGCCCACCAGGCTCCCCTGTCCCTGGGATTCTCCAGGCAAGAACACTGGAGTGGGTTGCCATTTCTTTCTCCAGTGCATGAAAGTGAAAAGTGAAAGGGAAGTCGCTCAGTCGTGTCCGACTGGTAGCGACCCCATGGACTGCAGCCTACCAGACTCCTCCGTCCATGGGATTCTCCAGGCAAGAGTACTGGAGTGGGGTGCCGTTGCCTTCTCTGGTTATAAGTTGCTACCCATTTATATTGATGTGTCTGTGTGTTAGTCACTCACTCGTGTCCGACTCTTTGCAATCCCACTGACTGTAGCCCGCCAGACTCTTCTGTCCATGGGATTCTCCAGGCAAGAATACTGGAGTGGGTTGCCATTTTCTTCTCCCATGGGATCTTCCCGACCCAGGGATTGAACCCAGGTTTCCTTCACTGCAGGCAAATCCTTTACCATCTGAGCCACCAGGGAAGCATATATATTTGTCAAATATATAAGATGAGGCAGAAGGCTTCTTTTTCTTTCAGTGATTTTATTTCTCAAAGGTGATGGGTAATCAAATATGTTTATATTGGTTACCTTTTGAAAAAGTAAGAAAATTTGAAACAGCTCTGTGAGTGGCAAATAGGATTATGTATACATGAATAGAGTTAAGTATTGTGATAAAATCTGTAATAAAATGATTATGATACTCATTTAGGATGAGTGATTTTTATTATATGTAAATAGGAATAAAAGGGAAGGGGATTATATAAAATATTATAATAACTATTTATAATTACTGGTACTGTTACACAGCAGAGTGAGCATTTCTGCCCTTGTGAAGCGGCAGGAAAAGGGGTGCTGGGCCAAAAGGTTCTCTGAGGCTCCTTTTGTGGTTTGTTATTCCTGACCCAGGGTGATTAAGAGAGAGTGAATGTTTTCATTGTGAGTGTTTTCCCTGGGCAGACACAGGAGTGTTAGGAATACAGTGGTTCAGGTTGGACTAGCTCCTGCCTCCATGCTATGAGAGTTTCCCTTTCTTCATCCAGTAACACGATAAAATGGAAACTGTGGAAACTGGTTAGCTTGGCCCTTGGAACCGCCAACATTGGCAAGAAGAGTGGGGTGAAGGTTCCACCTTGCCCGCTCCCCTGACTTAACAGGCACTGGGATCCCTTTGACTGTGTGCTTCTGTGGGAACTCGGGGTGCTTCCGCCCGCTTTGTACTTGGTTTGCTCCTCCTCTGCTCTTCCTCCAGATGAGCCAGAAAGCTTGTTTCTTTTCCTTTCAGTGATTTTATTTCACAAAGATGAGATTTAAAGGAAGGCCTCTCGACAGGGCCCCAAATTCTCCCATTACTGTCTAAAATTCTGTCCTCTGAAGATTAATTTGAATTGATAAGCAAGTATCTTAAGACTGGCTAATGATACTTATTAAGAATGACCATCACACCTTAATGCTAATCATCGCTAGCACGTGTTGCAAACTCAGTGTGAGGCAGGGGCTCTGATAAAGCCTCTGCAGGGCGTAATTGACTTCATCCTCCCAGCGAGCCTATGCAGAAGGTTCAGAGAGAGACGCCCAGTGCTTGTGTGTGTGCTGAGTCTTCAGTCCTGTCTGGCTGTCTGCAACTCTGTCGACTGTAGCCCACTAGTCTCCTCTGCCCATGGGATTCTCCAGGCGAGAAGACTGAAGTGGGTTGCCGTGCTCTCCAGGGGATCTTCCCAAGCCAGGGATCAGACCCATGTCTCCTGAATTGGCAGGCAGGCTCTTTACCACTGGGCTTCCCTGATAGCTCAGCTGGTAAAGAATCCACCTGCAGTGCAGGAGATCCCAGATCGATTCCTGGGTCGGGAAGATCCTCTGGAGAAGGGATAGGCTGCCCACTCCAGTACTCAGGTTTCCCCGTGGCTCAGCTCGTAGAGAATCCACCTGCAGTGCGGGAGACCTGGGTTCGATCCCTGGATTGGGAAGATTCCCTGGAGAAGGGAAAGGCTACCTACTCTAGTGTTGTGGCCTGGAGAATTCCATGGACTGTATAGTCCATGGGGTCACAAAGAGTCGGACAAGACTGAGTGACTCTCACAGTTCTTTACCACAGTTCTTTCCCATCTTGGGAAGCCCCAAGATGTCCAGTAACTGGTTCCAGGTTATATGGTGATGAATGAGGGGAGAGAGCATGGAATCCAGATAGATCTGCTCTGAGACTTGAACCCTCACCCACTGAACTGGGCCTCCTCTCCTGGATGTGATTTGATTAGACTGCTTGCTTCCTTACACCTGGCAGAGATGCTTGTCAGGAATGGGACTGGAAATGAACAGAGAAAATTTTACGGAGAGACATGTCTGTAGGGGAGTTGCTGTGGGGATGCTGGAGAGAGATTTGGGTGGCATTCTCTGCAGCCAAAGACCGTAAGAAACTCACTCATTATCATCTTGATGTTGCTGATCTTATAACCAACATGAGAATTCAACTAAGAACCCAGCATGTACTGTTTCTCTTCTCTCCCAGCACTGATGTCATTTCTCTTTTAATGTTCTAGCAGCAGAAAATTCTTATGTATGTTTGTGTGTATATATCATGAATCAAAAGTTTTACTTATTATTTAAATGTAATTAAAAAAATAACACTTTGCAAATATTCTTGAAGAGAAGGCCAATGAAATGCAACTAATTTCTGCAATTACTCTTTTCTTCCTCACACCAGTATTGGCTGGATCCTGCGAAAACCCTGTCTGAACACAAAGAACTGATCAACAGTAGGTATTTGATTTTAACTTTGTTGAAATTTGAAAATGATGTAATGTCCATGATTGGATGAGTGCAGAAATAGGCTTTAAGACCACAGGTGTGAATATTAGCACTTGAGTGCCAGAGTATGGAATGGGTGTTTATACATTGCTCAGTCTCTCGAGACTCTGATTAGATTGTGTGGATAGGGACTCTGAGGAGATGTGAGTATTGAATTTTGCTTTCAGGGGCACCTGACCTGGACTTCTGTCTGTGATTTTTCCATTGCTTTTGAAATTTCACCTTCAGACAGAATTAAAGATTTTAAAATTAAAAAAATAAATAAATAAATAAAAAAGAAAAAGCAGAGAGGCAGTGATTTGAAAAGCAAGTGGGCATTGGATATATTAAAGTGCTTGAGTTTCTTGGGTTAAAGAGTGGTATTGCCCTTCACATTATTTACTCAGTCAATAATTAAGGAATGCCCTCATAACCTGAAAGATTGCTATGAATTCATAAAGGATCCATCTATTTTGGTTTTGACTTTATCAATATGAGTCTACTAATTGACTCAGAAGTCTAATTAATGTTATATTCATTAATTTTCATAACTCAGATTTTTATTTATAAATGTACACATGCCACACACTTGCAGCCCTTAAGTGTGTAGAAGAGTAGTTATTTTTAAATCATCTTTATTATTAAAATTATTAGTAAAATGTATAACATAAGACGTACCATGTTTACCATTTTGGAGTGTACAGTTCAGCAGCATTAAATACACTCATATTGGTTTGTAGCCATCACCAGTAACCATCTCTGAAACTTTTTTGTTATCCCAAACTGAAACCGTATCATTAAACTATTTTGCTGAATTATTGCTGATAAGACCTAGAGGATTCTGCTGGCCTTCCTTACCCCATTCTGAGTCTGTACTTTTCCTGTGTATTGATTCATTCCTTGGGGTGAAATGGGTCACGTGGTGCTCTATGGACCCCACGGGCAGGAACAGAGCTGTGCCTCAGGAAGGAATTGGGAACTAAGAGCTGCAAAATTGTCAGGAACTCAGCACATACCATTTCTCTGAACATCACCATCATTTTTGTTTCTCTCTGTGGTCCGGCTCTTTTTGCCCCTCCATGTCTGTGGAAACCTCCACAGTTTCCAAGTTATAGCTCTAATCACAAGCAGAGGCGAACTGGCTGTCTCTGAATTGCAGCTCCAAACTCTTGGGAGGGTGTTTGGCCAGTTTGCATTAGTAGCTCACTTCAGTCCACTCAGCTGTGTCTAGGCTTTTCCAAGGTCAGTACAAACACAGTTGGTAGGGGGCCAGCATTCTGGATGAGAATGGGCAACAGTTTTCAGAGATGGGGCTGGTGGCCTATGAAATTAGAAAGCACCCTCAAACTATATACCTTAGACATCAAGTTCTGCCTGTTCAGCCTACTCAAGAGAAAGTTCTAATCAGAAAGGGTTTGTGACCTGCCATGGATGAGAAGTTGCTCGGGATTGGAGGGATGACCAAAGCCCTGACCATCTGACTTCTCATTCCTCGTGCTTCCTGAGTGAGCAAACTGCCCACTGAAAGCTGAGAGGAAGCAGGAGGTTCATGTGATTAGATGTGAATGCAGATAACTTCCATGAGGTATCCTGAAACGAATGGTAGATGCTCCAGTTTAACAAGTCTCATCCCTCAGGATCTAGAAATCTGCACTTTTCCAAAAGATTCAGGTAGAATAATAAATACAATAAATTCTTATCCATTTCAGCCACTTACTTAAAAAATACTAGTTCAAAAATTAGAAAAATTTTAGTATTTTAAAACAGATTTCTATGCAAATGTGGAGAAAAATGTAAATTATTTTATTTAAAGTATATTATTCAAGTGTTCCTTTAAGAGCATTTGAAGTACCTATTTCTTTACATAGTATAAAATATTATGTTTAATATCTATAATCTGTAATGCAGTTACAGTTTTTAACTGCATTTCTTAATGCAGTTATAACTTTCTCATCCTAAATAAATGTCATCCTGTCAAAAATTTGATGTACAGAAAGAATAAAACACTGATATTACAATTGAATGGAGAAGGAAATGGCAACCCACTCCAGTATTCTTGCCTGGGGAGTCCCATGGACAGAGGAGCAGCCCTGGACACGACTGAAGCGACTTAGCAGCAGCATAGCAAGTGAATAATGCATAAGTTATTATTTTATAAGATAGTTTGAAAATTAATGAAGGAGAATGCCTCTCACATCTCCAGCAGATAAGTCAGAAGGAATATCTGTAAAAATGACAGAATATTTTCTAGTCACCAGAATTCTCATTGGTAAATTTTGATTTAGATATCCTGAGCTAAGTTCAGTTCAGTCGCTCAGTCATGTCCAACTCTTTGCGACCCCATGAATCGCAGCATCCCTGTCCATCACCAACTCCCAGAGTCCACTCAGATTCATCTCCATTGAGTCCGTGATGCCATCCAGCCATCTCATCCTCTGTCATCCCCTTCTCCTCCTGCCCCCAATCCCTCCCAGCATCAAAGTCTTTTCCAGTGAGTCAACTCTTCACATGAGGTGGCCAGACTACTGGAGTTTCAGCTTTAGCATCATTCCTTCCAAAGAAATCCCAGGGGTGATCTCCTTCAGAATGGACTGGTTGGATCTCCTTGCAGTCCAAGGGACTCTCAAGAGTCTTCTCCAACACCACAGTTCAAAAGCATCAATTCTTCGGCACTCAGCCTTCTTCACAGTCCAACTCTCACATCCATACATGACCACAGGAAAAACCATAGCCTTGACTAGATGGACCTTAGTCAGCAAAGTAACGTCTCTGCTTTTCAATATGCTACCTAGGTTGGTCATAACTTTTCTTCCAAGGAGCAAGTGTCTTTTAATTTCATGGCTGCAGTCACCATCTGCAGTGATTTTGGAGCCCAAAAAATGAAGTCTGACACTGTTTCCACTGTTTCCCCATCCATTTCCCATGAAGTGATGGGACCGGATGCCATGATCTTATTTTTTTGAATGTTTAGCTTTAAGCCAACTTTTTCGCTCTCCTCTTTCACTTTCATCAAGAGCCTTTTTAGTTCCTCTTCACTTTCTTCCATAAAGGTGGTGTCATCTGCATATCTGAGGTTATTGATATTTCTCCTAGCAATCTTGATTCCAGCTTGTGCTTCTTCCAGCCCAGCATTTCTCATGATGGACTCTGCATATAAGTTAAATAAGCAGGGTGACAATATACAGCCTTGACATACTCCTTTTCCTATTTGGAACCAGTCTGTTGTTCCATGCCCAGTTCTAACTGCTGCTTCCTGACCTGCATACAGATTTCTCAAGAGACAGGTCAGGTGGTCTGGTATTCCCATCTCTTTCAGAATTTTCCACAGTTTATTGTGATCCACACAGTCAAAGGCTTTGGCATAGTCAATAAAGCAGAAGTAGATGTTTTTCTGGTACTCTCTTGCTTTTTCCATGATCCAGCAGATGTTGGCAATTTGATCTCTGGTTTCTCAGCCTTTTCTAAAACCAGCTTGAACATCAGGAAGTTCATGGTTCATGTATTGCTGAAGCCTGGCTTGGAGAATTTTGAGCATTACTTTACTAGCATGTGAGATGAGTGCAATTGTGCAGTAGTTTGAGCATTCTTTGGCATTGCCGAGGCTATTATCATTAAAGGCCTTGAAATCAGTCTTCACAAAGGGTAGATTAGAGGATTCCCAGTTTCTGGCTTCTATTTTGCTAGAGTGAAACATTATTAACTTACTTTACATAAATGATTTCTTAAAGATAGACCTGGAAAGACATAGACCAAGATAATAATCTAGGAATTTGCTTCATTGGCACCTGATTTTTATAGTCAGCTTTAGATTAAGAAGCTGAAAAATACCTGGGCAGACATATCCTTGCTCCAGAATTTCCATTTCTTTAGCCTTCAGTTGATGTACAAAACAGTGATGTGTGTATGAATTATTTAACCTTACTCTGAAGTTGTATGATTTTTTTCCCTGAGAGCCTGTATGCAATAGTTGGCAGCAAGCACTAAACTCTCGGTCTTAGCAAATGTGGTTCTCACTTTTGGGATCTTGGGTGAGTTGCTTTACCTCCTTGGAGCTTTTCCTGCCTTACACATGTTACCAGATGCTTGCTGGGAATCACATGTTAAGGAAACATTTTTGAACATTATCAGATACAATCAAATAGTAACTTGTGTATTTGGACATAAGACATTTTATATGTAAGTGGATAAAGAAGGGCTGATTTTGGCCAAAAGTCCTTAGAGAAAATTAGTCCAAACTGAATGTTTTTAACTATATGTTTTTCAAACTTCTGCTTAACTGCTTATCACCAAACACATTTGTACTGACTAGGCTTGGCATGGCAACCCACTCCAGCGTTCTTGCCTGGAGAGTCCCAGGGATGGGGGAGCCTGGTGGGCTGCCGTCTATGGGGTGGCACAGAGTCGGACACGACTGAAGCGACTTGGCAGCAGCAGGCTTGGTCAATAGTGTGGAATCTGTCATGTTCTGGGGAATAAAAGCAGCTCTGGAGTCTGGACAAGGCCTTCTTCCCTTTGAACACCATGTCAGCAGCATCTGTGCTCCTCACATCCCCAGATATGTGAACCCTTGTGGCCCTGCACGCATAGGCAGACCCACCTACTTAGTAACACAGAGCTTGATTGCCACAGATTAGCGGAGGATGGACTTCCTACTCTTCTGAATATTTAATAATCGGTGCCTCCTTGACATCTGTGTTCAGGGGTGAAGTTATATTTGTCAGAAATAAAAACACAGTGATTAAGTAAACATAGAAATTGAACATATGGAATCAACTCTAGGGATAAATTATAACAAAATTTCTTTTAACAATTAGTTTCTCAAGAAGCTCCAGCATAAGGAGGGCCTTATATAGGAAAGCGTAGGCTTGGGGAGAGAGGGAGGACCCTAGTGTTGGTTGTCTTGTGTGTGCCATAGCATATGTGTCATAATAATAATAAATAATAACATCACTTATATATCATAAATGTATTATGACTTTGTTACCTGTTGTTCTATGTAACTTCCTCTCCCTAGCTTTTAATTTGTAACTTTATTTACTTAGTTAAAAATGAAAATAGACTGTATGTCTGTTATACAGTACCCGAGACTGCTCAGTTAAACAGTTGCATAGGACCATGTATATGTCCTGTGGTTGACTTAAATAGTCTACCTGCTGCTGAGCATTTAAATTGTTTCTAGCTTTTTGCTGATTTTAGTGAGCACTTTTTGCAGTGGTTAGTGGTAGGAGTGCAGTGAATTTGGGGGTGCCTACATCTCTTGGAGATCCTGATTTCATTTCCTTTGGATAAACACCTAGCGGTGGGATTGTTGGCTTACATGGTAGCTCTGATTTTAACTTTCTGAGGAACTTCCATACTGTTTTCCCTAATGGTTCCATTAATTTATGTCCCGGCCAACAGTGTACAGAGTTCTTCTTTCTTTACATCGTCACCAGCTCTTTTGTCTTTCTGACAATAGCCATTCTTATAGGTGTTCGTTCTTATAGCTGTGAAGTAATGTCCTAATGTGGTTTTGATTTGCATTTTCCTGATGATTAGCGATGTGGAATATCTTTTCCTGTATTGAATATCTTTGGGCATTTGAACGTCTTCTTTGGAAAAATATTTATTTAGTTTTCATATTTTAATTGGGTTATTTGTCTTTTGCTATTGAGTTGTGTGACTTCCTTATATATTTTGTATTAACCCCTTATCCAGTATTTGGTTTGCAAATATTTTTGATGAGTGTAATTTTTAATAGTTGTGTTATACTACACTACTACTTTGGCAAATTTATAATGTGAAATTTAATTTTTATTTCTTATTTTAGCTGGACCTCCATATACTTTGTATTTTGGTATTAAATTCTATGCCGAAGATCCATGTAAACTTAAAGAAGAAATAACCAGGTATAGTACTGACTTTGCTTTTGATCAGTACATGTATGGCATATACAAAAGGCTTTATTTAAAACAAATTGGAGTCAAGTGTTGGGATGGTGTCTGCATGTGTTTTGTAAGCATTTCCTGTGAGAGTTAAATTTAAACTCGCATTGGAGGAGGCAGTTCAGCGTCTGATGATAGACGTGCTTGAACAATGACATGGACTGGGTGACGTGATAATAGATTCTGCATCTGCTGTGATGGGATATTTCTGTATCATTACTGTGAAGGATACAGTCAGCCTTTGTAGTCATGTGAAAGTAGCCGTATGAATATGTAAATGGAAGATATAAATATATCTTAAAATTTATTGAGGTATAGTTGAATAACAGTGTTGTGTTATTTTCTGCTGTACAGCAAAGTCGATTCAGTTATTGTTGTTGCTCACTCAGTCGTGTTTGATGCTTTTTGGCCTCATGGGCTGTAGCCCACCAGGCTCCTCTGTCCATGGGATTTCCCAGGCAAGAATACTGGGGGGGGGGAGGGGTATCATTTTTTCCTCCGGAGGATCTTCCCGACCCAGGGATAGAACATCTCTTATGTTCCTGCACTGGAAAGCTGGTTATTTACCAGCTATATATCACTAGCGTCACCTGGGAAGCCATGATTCAATTATACATATATGTTTATATTCTTTTTCATATTCTTTTCCACATGGTTTACTACAGGCTGTTGAATATAGCTCTCTGTGCTATCCCTGTGTGCTAAGCAATGACTAGGGCCTTACTGTTTATCCGTACTATAATATACATAATAGTTTGCGTCTACTAATCCCAAAACCCCTCTCTGCCCTTCTTCTTCCTTGGCAACCACAAGCCTGTTTTCTGTGTCTGTTTCTGTTTTGTTTTACATTCATTTATGTAGGGACGATATTTTGATGCTGAGCTTGCATATGTAAATACAAACTTGAAGAGCTACTTAGTTCTCTTTAATTGTTGTAGCTTAACCATTATCTGTTCAGAGATTTCATTCATCTCTATGGAAAATGAAAAGATAATCGCTCTTAGTATTAAGGGAGAGAGAAAACCCAGTATTTTATAACGTATTACTTCACCTTCATCATTGACTATCTTATTTCAGTTAAGGCAAACTTTCTGATTGGTATTGATTATATTGTTAAAACAGTGCATGCCAACGTTTGAAAGTGGCTTATAAAGAGCAGACAACACCATCCTGTTTTCACTTATTCCGCTAATGATCTGCCTACATGCATTCGTGTGTTCTCAGTCGTTTCAGTTGAGTCTGACCCTTTCTGACCTCGTGGACTGTAGCCCGCCAGATTTCTCTGTCCATGGGATTTTTCAGGCAAGAATTCTGGAGTGGGTTGCTGTGCCCTCCTCCAGGGGATCTTCCTGACACAGGACTCAAACTCGCATCTCCTGCCTTGTAGGCGAATTCTTTACCCACTGGGCCACCTGGGAAGCCTGACCTGCCTACATGTGGTACAAAGACAGAAGCATTTCCCTAACTTACCTTTAAATGGTCAGTTTTCCTAATGAACCCATCTGGGGCTTGAGTAGAACCCAATGCGTCATTCAAAGAACTGGAAATCATACCTTTGGTTATGAAGACAGTCTGCGGTTCTGTTTCTGTTCCGTCCTTTTTTCTTCTTCCTTAGAAGTCTTATTCCTTTGACTTCCTTTTGTCTTGATTTGTCTCACTCTCACAGAAAAGAGAGAAGGTCAGCTATGGGACCTCTGCTATTCTGCTCTGAAGTATTGTAATTAGGCCTCGTTTGTAGAACTGTGCTGACATCTGCTTTCCAGTCTTGCATCGCTACATTGTTAGTGAGCGCTTGGAAAGGCAGGACTGCGTCTAGGCTTTCTCTGAGCAAACCTCTATGGGAGAAGCAACATGTGCTGGGGAAAGGTTCAGCTGAGGGTCCTATTTACACTAGAGTTTCATGAACAGTCTCTGCAGTCAAGAGTGATTCTAGTTGAGGTTTCTGGGGAACCTGAGTCCAAGAGATATAGAGGCAGATTTGTATCTGTAAGTGATCAGGGATTACAGGGCACAACATTTTATGAAAATACAAAGGAAGTTCTTCATTTTGATGTTATCAATAACTTCTCTGTGACTCCGTTTCCTCACTTATAATATTGGAACTGTCCCTGCCTCATGCTTTCCTGGTGGCTCAGAGGTAAAGAATCCGCCTGCCAGTGCAGCAGACTTGTGTTCAGTCCCTGGGTGGGGAAGATCCCCTGGAGGAGGAAATGGCAACCCACTCCAATATTCTTGTCTGGCAAATCCCATGAACAGAGGAGCCTGGTGGGCTAAGGTCCATGGGGTCGCAAGACTCTGCCATGACATAGCATCTAAACCACACCTCTACCACCTGTCTTGTAAGGTTTTTATAAGCATTAAATGGAATAATGTATGTGAAGCTCTTTTAAGTTGGTTGTATTGGCTCACAGTTCAGTGGGTAATAAATGCTAGCACTACTATTTTCTTCTCTCTTTTCTCTGACAGTTCAGTTAGTTACATCTTAAGTGAGGGTTAGAGTCCAAAAGAGTGCTTGATTTAGTGTTAAGGGAGAAAAAGAGTAGTGTTTTCTAATAATGCATTCAGTTCAGTTCAGTTCAGTTCAGTTGCTCAATCGTGTCCAACTCTTGCGACCCCATGAATCGCAGCATGCCAGGCCTCCCTGTCCATCACCAACTCCCGAAGTTCACTCAAACTCAGGTCCATTGAGTCGGTGATGCCATCCAGCCATCTCTTCCTCTGTCGTCCCCTTTTCCTCCTGCCCCCAGTCCCTCCCTTTTCCAGTGGGTTAATTCTTCGCATGAGGTGGCCAAAGTACTGGAGTTTCAGCTTTAGCATCATTCCTTCCCAAGAACACCCAGAGCTGTTCACCAAATACTGATGATGCATAGAAATTTCCTTGCAGAATCTTCTAATGGCTTATTAGCAGAATACATGGATTTGTTTGTAATGTACAACCCCACAATATATTGAATGAAACCTTTTTTCTTTCAAGTTTTAGACCAGATCATGTAATAACCAGGTGATATAGTTAGCTTACAGTTAGTGGCCATGATCTATGATAATTTGGTTTTGTTGTGCAAAAACATACAGTCAAATTTAGGTAAGTTAAATATGCATTTAATGTGCTACTATTATATACTCTGGTTGTTTAGTTACTAAGTCATGTCTCACTATTTGTGACCATCTATGGACTGTGGCCCACCAGGCTCCTCTGTCCATGGGATTCTCCAGGCAAGAATACTGGAATAGGTTGCCATTTCCTTCTCCTCTTAGTATATCCTAAAGATAAAATCACTGATTTGCATGAATATGCTAACTTAAATGGTTAGGCATAATAGACCTTAAAAAGGGAGTCAATTACACAAGATAATTTTTGCAAAAGCAAAAAAGGAAACCAAAAGACAAAATCCCCCAAAAGAATTAAATTTAATTTTTAAAACTGGAAGTGTAGTTGATTTACAGTGTTTCAGGTGTATGGCAAAGTGGTTCATTTATACATACATACATACAAGTGTGTATATATGTATATTCTTTTTCAGACTCTTTTCTGTTATAGATTATTACAAGATACTGAACATATTTCCCTATGCTATACAGTAGGTCTTTGTTGTTTATCTATCTTGTATATATACTTTGCAATTTGTATATGAAAAATAGCTATAGTAAACACACTTTTACTTATTCTTTATATATATAGATCTTTTGAAAATCACACAATGTCATACATATTGTTACAGACCTCTTTCACCATCTAACCCATTTGTTATACTCCTGCCCTTGTGGATAGCTATTGTTGTTTCATTTTAAAATTATAGGTAGTGCTGCATTAAGTACATAAATGATCATATTAGATGAAGGACATTGTATTTAGGGGGAAATTTTTTTTTTTTTAGGTGAGTGAGATACATTAAAAAATAAGGTTCCAGACTATGAAAAATATAAGTTAATAGAATTGCTTCAACTCAGAGTACCTACTGTTTGCTCTAAAATGTTTTCTGATAGTAAATGAAGTTGGGGGCTTCTGAGGTCATATATCCTACACTCCATTTTTATAAAAAGTTCCTGAAATGTCAGCCAGCTTCTTCTTAAACATTTTTAAGAGAGGAAACCTTGCTGCCTCACAAAGCAGTAGGAAGTTCAATAAGAACTAAGAGATCTCTCGAACCTCTGTCCTCAGCACTAGGTATTCTTTCTAGCTTTATGCAAATAGATCCAAACTCTTTGTCTTTTTCAGTTCTTTAAATACTTCGTGTCCTCGTGGGATCTGTTAAACTTTTTTCAATTCTGATTCAAAATATTATAAAAAACTTCCATGTATTATGTATCATCGATAGCTCAGTATTTTCTGCAGATTTTATCAGCATAATACACATATTTGTTAAGGCAGGCTGTGGGGTCAGGTTGGGCTTTGCAGCCTTACTCTGCCATTCACTGGTTGTGTTAACTTGAGAAGACTGCATAACCTTTTTTAAAGTCTCAGTTTTCTCATCTGTAAAATGGCATTCTTGTATTTCTTCAAAAAGAGGACAGGAAGAATATATTAGATATTACAAGCAAACTTGGGTGTGTGTGTGTGTTCACTCACTCAATTGTGTCTGACTCTTTGAGACCCCATGGACTGTAGCCCACCAGGCTCCTCTGTCCATGGGATTTTCAAGCAAGAATACTGGAGGGAATTGACATTTCCTATTTCAGGGGTGAAGTATCAATAACCTCAGATATGCAGATGACACCACCCTTATGGCAGAAAGTGAAAAGAACTAAAGAGTGTCTTGATGAAGGTGAAAGAGGAGAATGAAAGGCTGCCTTAAAACTCAGCATTCAAATAACTAAGATCATGGCATCTGGTCCCATCACTTCATGGCAAATAGATGGGGAAACAGTGGAAACAGTGTCAGACTTTTATTTTTTTGGACTCCAAAATCACTGCAGATGGTGACTGCAGCCATGAAATTAAAAGACGCTTGCTCCTTGGAAGAAAAGCTGTGACCAACCTAGTCAGCATATTAAAAAGCAGAGACATTACTTGGCCAACAAAGGTCCATCTAGTCAAAGCTGTGGTTTTTCCAATAGTCATGTATGGATGTGAGGGTTGGCCCATAAAGAAAGCTGAGCATCGAAGAACTGATGCTTTTGAACTGTGGTGTTGGAGAAGACTCTTGAGAGTCCCTTGGACTGCAAGGAGATCCAAACAGTCCATCCTAAAGGAAATCAGTCCTGAATATTCATTGGGAGGACTGATGCTGAAGCTGAAACTCCAATACTTTGGCCACCTCATGTGAAGAACTGACTCATTTGAAAAGACCCTGATGCTGGGAAAGATTGAAGCAGGAGGAGAAGGGGACGACAGAGGGTGAGATGGTTGGATGGCATCACTGAGTCAATGGGCATGAGTTTGAGTAATCTCTGGGAGTTGGTGATGGACAGGGAGGCCTGGTGTGCTGCAGTCCATGGGGTCGCAAAGAGTTGGATATGACTGACTGACCTGAGCTGAACTGATTCCAGGGGATCTTCCTGACCTAGTGATCGAACCCAGGTCTTCTGAGTCTCCTACTTTAGTAGGTAGATTCTTTTACCACCATGCCACCTGTGTAAAAATGTAACTGTTCAGTAGATGGTAAGGGTAGATAAAATGAATTATCGTATGTGTTTAATTTACTGATTAAAAATTAGGGAAGAGGACTTCCCTGATGGTACAGTGAATAAGAATCTCCCTGCCAGTGCAGGGAACAAAGGTTCCATTCCTGGTCTGGGAAGAATCCATTAGTGGCAGGGCAGCTAAGCCCGTGCGCCACAGCTGCAGAGCCCGCAGGCAGCTAGGGCCCTCAAGCCACCACCACTGAGCTCACCTGCCTAGAGCCTGAGCTCAGCAGCAAGAGAAGCCGCAGCAAGAGAAGCCATCGCAATAGAAACCCTCACGCTGGAACCAAGAGTAATTCCTGCTTGCTGGGACGAGGGAAAGCCCGTGCAGCAAAGAAGGCCCAGAGCACCGCTCCCCCCCCCCCGCCCCCCCCACACAGATTAGTGAGGAAAAGACTGGCTTGGAGCCCTGAAGACAGGTCTTCCAGGTTAAGTCAATCCATTAATCAGAACATCCTACCACTATCCTCTAGCCTGCATTTCTTGAATTTGTACATAAAGACAGAATTCACTCACTGACTCCCCTCCCATTGAATAATATGTGGAGCATTGCTGTCCATTGCACTGAGGACCAATGAAATTTAGTAGTGACCAAGAGAGAGCTGTGGTTTCAGTCATCTGGAGAGAAAGAACAGAGAATGAGTGAGTAAAGGAGTCTGCCTGTTGCTTTGCTGACAAACCTTGTGGCTTCCCCCTGTGGCTCAGTGGTAAGAATCCACCTTCAATGCAGGAGACTCAGGAGATGTGGGTTCGATCCCTGGTTGGGGAAGATCCCCTGGAGAAGGAAATCTCAACCCACTCTGGTATTCTTAACTGGAAAATCCCACTGACAGACTAGCCTGGTGGATTACAGTCCATAGGGTCACAGAGTCAGGACACGACTGAGACACTGATCTTGTTGCCATTGAAATTTTAACTCTTCCTAAAGAGAGTGTCATGTTAGCTCCAAATAACTTGTTCATGATGAATAACTTCTAAAAATAAGCATTTGTTTTTTAATATTTTATTGTACTTTGTTAGAGATTGACATTCGGAGAAGGCAATGGCACCCCACTCCAGTACTCTTGCCTGGAAAATCCCATGGATGGAGGAGCCTGGTAGGCCACAGTCCATGGGGTCACAAAGAATTGGACACAACTGAGTGACTTCACTTTCACTTTTCACTTTCATGCATTGGAGAAGGAAATGGCAACCCACTCCAGTGTTCTTGCCTGGAGAATCCCAGGGATGGGGGATCCTGGTGGGCTGAGGTCTATGGGGTCGCACAGAGTCAGACACGACTGAAGCAACTTAGCAACAGAACTTAGCAGCAGCAGCAGAGATTGACATTAAGCTTGTCAGTTTATTATTATTATTATATCTGGTAATTGATATTCTTCTCTTTGTGAAGGCTAGTGTGTTTTAGCTTTTTTATGGGTTGAGTGACCTTCAGTTAAACATTCACTTCCGGGGTCCCTGTCTCCATCTAAGTGAAGATAATGATCCTCAACACATTAGATTTGAGGTTTGGATCACATTCCAGTATGGATGCAGAAGAAATTTGTGACCTTTAAAACAGTGTCAGACTTTATTTTGGGGGGCTCCAAAATCACTGCAGATGGTGATTGCAGCCATGAAATTAAAAGACGCTTGCTCCTTGGAAGAAAAGTTATGACCAACCTAGATAGCATATTCAAAAGCAGAGACATTACTTTGCCGACTAAGGTCCGTCTAGTCAAGGCTATGGTTTTTCCTGTGGTCATGTATGGATGTGAGAGTTGGACTGTGAAGAAAGCTGAGTGCCGAAGAATTGATGCTTTTGAACTGTGGTGTTGGAGAAGACTCTTGAGAGTCCCTTGGACTGCAAGGATATCCAACCAATCCATTCTGAAGATCAACCCTGGGATGTCTTTGGAAGGAATGATGCTAAAGCTGAAACTCCAGTAGTTTGGCCACCTCATGTGAAGCGTTGACTCATTGGAAAAGACTCTGATGCTGGGAGGGATTGGGGGCAGGAGGAGAAGGGGATGACAGAGGATGAGATGGCTGGATGGCATCATGGACTCGATGGACGTGAGTCTGAGTGAACTCCGGGAGTTGGTGATGGACAGGGAGGCCTGGCATGCTGCGATTCCTGTGGTCGCAAGGAGTCAGACACGACTGAGCGACTGAACTGAACTGAAATATAAGGTGATATTACAAGTCTTTGCTCTTGTATTTTTATCATCAGTTATAAGCTGCAAAAATGTTATTCCCAGTCTTTGCCATATTCCCTTGATAGTCAGTGGGCGTGTCTCCTGTTTTTCTTTTTCTTAAGCCATGCATGCTGTTTCCCCCTCCGCCCTCATGTTTACTATTATGTTGTTATTTGAACCTTCCCCTCTGTCCAGCACATTGTTTTATACAAATGAGTAGGCTTCTCTGTTGGATTCAGAGGACAGTCCTCCTGTGCAGGCAGGCAAACCTCTTCTCTCAGGTTTCTTGGTGTCACGTTCAGCTGGCACCAGAAATCAGGCTTGTACTTGTCCCCACATCTTTCAGTTAACTCAGCAGGGTCTTAAGTCATGGGAAGGTCTGCTTCAAGCTGCACTGGTATTCTTCAAGCTTATTTTTGGTTGTCTTTGGCCCCAGAAATCTCAGAACCTCCTGTTTGGACCCCTGAAAGAATGGTTTCTTTCTGCCTCTTCTTTAAGCACGTCTCCTTTGCCTGTTCTTCTCATCCCTGACACTTGCTGAATCACTGATGGTCCTTAGCAGCTTGTACATCCGGGGTGTCAAGTCAGCCCTTTTATATGAACATCACGGAAACAGAAAACGGCGATGCCAATATTTCAAGTCCTTCTCTGGTGTTGTACTGGTTGTACTCTTGTCATGAGGGAGGTTGGGGTGAAAGATGGAGGGCCCCCCTCTTCTGGGGCTCTTAATCTCACCGGGGTGACAGTGCGTATACACTAGTGAAGTGAAGTCGCTCAGTTGGGTCCGACTCTCTGCAACCCCATGGACTCTAGCCTACCAGTCTCCTCAGTCCATGGAAGTTTAAAGGCAAGAGTACTGGAGTGGGGTGCCATTTCCTTCTCCATATATATTAGTACAGTGATTTATATTAAAAGATAACAAGTAACTGCTTTATGCAGACACTGCTTTGTACCAGAATATGTTCTGGATCAGCATTCTTTTTCCAGTAAGGGTATAATATAACTCGGGTCATCATATAATTTGCTGTTCAAACCCTAACTCTTGGAGCATGATGAGAAAAGTTCTTAATAATGGAGAATGTATAACAGGCTTAAGCTAAAACTGTCCTAGGCAAAATGGGATTTATCTGGTTAAAACCAGAGATAAACAAGGACTCAAGCATCTAATCATAGCCTTAATCAGAATGATGTAGAAGGGAAGACCTAGCAACTCTAAATCTGTAATTTAAATAAAGTGAAGTGAAAGAGAAAGTTGGTGTCTGACTCTTTGTGACCCCATGGACTATACATACAGTCCATGGAATTCTCCAGGCCAGAATACTGCAGTGGGTAGCCTTTTTCTTCTCCAGTGGATCTGCCAAACCCCAGGGATCGAACCCAGGTCTCCTGCATTGCGGGCAGATACTTTAAATAAATAAAATATTATATTGTACACTAAGTCTCATAAATGGACAAAATTAGTTATGTATATTGAAAATAAACCTTGAGATAAGATAAAGTGTTTAACATATAAAAATATGATTTTGCTGTATTAGAGGTTTCTCTTGTATAAAACTAATGTGATGCTTGCCATGATAGAGATTAATGAAATTATTAGTTAAAAATAGTTTATTTGTCTTTGATTTTAGTGAATTTTAAAAAAGTAAAATGGTTTAAAGATCTCCAGTATCTTTAAAAGACATGCTATCCAGGGAAGTTTGAATAGATGTCCTTTTTTTTTTTTTCATAAATTTCCCGGAGACAACAAAGGATGCTAATTTGTCCCCGTTTTCATCCATCTGTCTTTCTGTTCATTCTTATATCCATCAAGTCAACAGGTATTTACTGTGTACTTGTTGTGTGCTGAGCCTGAGATACTAGAAATATAGTCATCGGTGGGATCTGGTTTCTTCTCCTTTTTACCTGCTTGTTTTTCTCTCTGTTTAAGCTCTTTGTTTTCTCATCTCTTTGGTTCTCTTTCCATTTCTCTCTGAAGCAAAGCCTATAGAGTTAGGCCCCTAAATTTATTTGGCAAAAGATTTTTATTGTTCAATCAAATGTTGTAAAAGTCTTAGTAGAGCAAGACAAATATGCATCTATGACCCATTTACTAAAAAAAAAAACAAAACACACCTTGGGAAAAGAGATTCCAAGTTAGCAATTAAGGAAGCGAGTGAAGCTAACACAAGTTTCCAGTAATCTGTAGTAATTCTGGTTAAATATCTCTATATTTTTGCATTTCAGTTCTGCTAATGTTACTTTACTCTGCTTTTCTTCTCTTCAAGAGGAACCCAGATGATTATAACAAAGTGGATTTGATGCCTAAGATGAGCATTCAGGGAATGGAAAATGTTTAAGTAGGGCTGGAAAAGTGATTGCAAGTTAGGGAGTGGGGGTTCAGTTCAGTTCAGTTCAGTTGCTCAGTCATGTCCAGTCCTTTGTGACCTGATGAATCGCAGCACGCCAGGCCTCCCTGTCCATCACCAACTCCCGGAGTTCACTCAGACTCACGTCCATCGAGTCAGTGATACCATCCAGCCGTCTCATCCTCTGTCGTCCCTGCCCCCAATCCCTCCCAGCATCACAGTCTTTACCAATGAATTAACTCTGCATGAGGTGGCCAAAATACTGGAGTTTCAGCTTTGGCATTATTCCTTCTAAAGAAATCCCAGGGCTGATCTCCTTCAGAATGGACTGGTTGGATCTCCTTGCAGTCCAAGGGACTCTCAAGAGTCTTCTCCAACACCACAGTTCAAAAGCATCAATTCTTTGGCACTCAGCCTTCTTCACACACCAACTCTCACATCCATACACGACCACAGGAAAAACCATAGCCTTGACTAGACGGACCTTAGTCGGCAAAGTAATGTCTCTGCTTTTGAATATGCTATCTAGGTTGGTCATAACTTTTCTTCCAAGGAGTAAGCGTCTTTTAATTTCATGGCTGCAATCACCATCTGCAGTGATTTTGGAGCCCCCCAAAATAAAGTCTGACACTGTTTCCACTGTTTCCCCACCTATTTCCCATGAAGTGATGGGACCAGATGCCATAATCTTTGTTTTCTGAATGTTGAGCTTAAGCCAACTTTTTCACTTATTGCAAGTTAGGCAGTGGGGGTAGTCATTAGTTAATGGCAAGAAATTTGGCTCAAGAAGTAAGTAAAAGTCTTACAAGCTATCTTAGGGATCTTGAACTTTATCCTGAAGGCTTAGGGAAATCTCTTAAGTTTTGTTTGTTTTGTTTTATTTGTTTGTTTTTTTTTTTTTTTGGTTAATCAAGGGAGTAACATTCTCCCATTTACTTCTTGGAAAGGTTGTTTGTAAGAGAGATAAGTATGATTAGTGACAGGGTTGTGAAAGTTTTAGAACTCTCCTGGTTAGTTACCCAGACTAGGAGATGGTGAAAAGTATATAGACTCCAAAAAACAGATTTTGTGATTGAACGTGGGTGCCACAGATTACACATTGTTATTGGTTTCCATTGCCTAAGAACTGTGGTGATATTACTGAGCGGTGGGGAAACTGCAGGGTGTTAAGCAGATTTCCACTTAAGCGTGGGTACAAATTTGATCAAATCCTTTACAATTATGCAGTGGAATTGTGAAATAGATTCAAGGGATTAGATAAACAGAGTGCCTGAAGAACTATGGAGGGAAGTTCATAATATTGTACAGGAGACAGGGATCAAGACCATCCCCAAGAAAAACAAATGCAAAAAGGCAAAATGGTTGTCTGGGGAGGCCTTACAAAGAGCTGTGAAAAGAAGAGAAATGAAAGGCAAAGGAGAAAAGGAAAGATATACCCATCTGAATGCAGTTTCAAAGAATAGCACGGAGAGATAAGAAAGCCTTCCTCGGTGATAAATGCAAAGAAACAGGAAAACAATAGAATGGGAAAGACTAGAGATCTCTTCAAGAAAATTAGAGATACCAAGGGAACATTTCATGCAAACATGGTCTCAATAAAGGACAGAAATGGTATGGACCTAACAGAAGCAGATATTAAGAAGGGGTGGCAAGATCACAGAAGTACTATACTAAAAGGATCTTCATGACCCAGATAATCATGATGGTGTGATCACTCACCTAGAGCCAGACATCCTGGATTGGGAAGTCAAGTGAGCCTTAGGAAGCATCACTACGAACAAAGCTAGTGGAGGTGATAGAATTCCAACTGAACTATTTGAAATCCTAGATGATGCTGTAAAAGTGCTGCGCTCAATGTATCAGGAAACTTGGAAAACTCAGCAGTGGCCACAGGACTGGAAAAGGTCAGTTTTCATTCCAGTCACAAGGAAAGGCAATGCCAAAGAATGCTCAAACTACCGCACAATTACACTCATCTCACACGCTAGTAAAATAAAGCTCAAAATTCTCCAAACCAGGCTTTAACAATACATGAACCGTGAACTTCAGGTATTCAAGCTGGTTTTAGAAAAGGCAGAGGAACCAGAGATCAAATTGCCAACATCTGCTGGATCATCGAAAAAGCAAGAGTTCCAGAAAAACATCTATTTCTGCTTTATTGACTATGCCAAAGCCTTTGGCTGTGTGGATCACCACAAACTGTGGAAAATTCTCAGAGATGGGAATACCAGACCACCTGACTTGCCTTCTGAGAAACCTATATGCAGGTCAGGAAGCAACAGTTAGAACTGGACATGGAACAACAGACTGGTTCCATATAGGAAAAGGAGTACATCAAGGCTGTATATTGTCACGCTGCTTATTTAACTTATATGCAGAGTACATCATGAGAAATGCTGGCCTGGAAGAAGCACAAGCTGGAATCAAGATTGCCGGGAGAAATCTCAATAACGTCAGATATACAGATGACACCACCCTTATGGCAGAAAGTGAAGAGAAACTAAAGAGCCTCTTGATGAAAGTGAAAGAGGAGAGTGAAAAAGTTGGCTTAAAGCTCAACATTCAGAAAACGAAGATCATGGCATCTGGTCCCATCACTTCATGGGAAACAGATGGGGAAACAATGGAAAAAGTGTCAGACTTTATTTTTTTGTGCTCCAAAATCACTGCAGATGGTGACTGCAGCCACGAAATTAAGATGCTTGTTCTTGGAAGAAAAGCTATGTCCAACCTAGACAGCATATTAAAAAGCAGAGATATTACTTGGCCAACAAAGATCTGTCTAGACAAAGCTATGGTGTTTCCAGTAGTCACGTATGGATGTGAGAGTTGGACTATAAAGAAAGTTGAGCACCGAAGAATTGATGCTTTTGAACTGTGGTGTTGGAGAAGACTCTTGAGGGTCCCTTGGACTGGAAGAAGATCCAACCAGTCCATCTTAAAGGAAATCAGTCCTGAATATTCATTGGAAGGAGTGATACTGAAGCTGAACCTCCAATACTTTGGCCACCTGATGTGAAGAGCTGACTCATTTGAAAAGACCTTGATGCTGAGAAAGACTGAAGGCAGGAGGAAAAGGGGATGACAGAGGATGAGATGGTTGGATGGCATCACCGACCCAATGGACATGAATTTGAGTAATCTCTGGGAGTTGGTGATGGACAGGGAGGCGTGTCGTGCTGCAGTCCATTGGGGTGCAAAGAGTCAGACATGACTGAGCAACTGAATTGAACTTCTCGGAATTATGAGAGTAGCATTTAAAATTCTTTCTCTAAAAACTTTATTGTGAGCATTTGGTACAGAAATACGACAACTGACTTTTATAGTTAATTTCCTGCGCTTTCTCCTTGTCCTTCCCAATGACAGCAGGAATCACCTTGCAAAGAGAGAGATCACAAAAGACAGCCTAAAGTGAGAGAGAGAGAGAGAGAGAGTGGTGGTGACCGAGGATGGCATTGACTGTTCATTGTATTGTTTCATAAACTTTTCGCAATCATCACCCACTGGCAGAAAGCCTGAATGGAAGGAGAAGGGGGAAACCGTAGTTTACGTTTGCATAGCATCCCGATTTAGGGAGCCTGGAGCCATAATTGCTACTGCGTTGCTGTCCTAGTTCTGCTACATAACTAATTGTGAGATCTTGGACAAATTTTTTTCATCTCTTTGTGTCTGTTAACTTGTTCATCTGCAAATTGGAGGTAAAAATGGTACTAACCTCATTTTTATAAGTTTTCTGTTACTATATGTGGCACTGTTATTATAAAAAGTTTTCTTTCAGCAGATGGAATGAGCAAAGCCTCAGATAATGGGCAGCATCTTAATAAATGTGGGGACTGATGGAATTATAATGACCTTTCTGTCCTGTACCCATGATTTTAGACTCGGTAGGGAGCACATAGCTTATTGAGTGTGTCCTTGTAATATGTTCATTCTAAGGAGAACATGTCACGGTGGCGGCAGCATTGGCAGTGATGAGAATGGCAAGAATAGCTTGTATGTAACGTCTGTATCCACCTGATGAGGTATGGATACTTCCTGGTCTCACTTTTACCATTGTGGAGCCTGGTTGTTACATGAAATAGCCACTCAAGGCAAACAGCTAGTGAGTCCTGGAGCTGGGATGCAATCCAGCTGGTTGAACTTGAGACCCTTCACTCCTTAGTCACTGCCCTGATTGCCTCTGCAGTGTGTTTAAATAGTCCCTGTTCCCTCAACAGCCCCCTCACAAAAGAGCAAAAATCGGCTTCATTTTCATTAAAGGTGACAGGTTTCAGGGTCTGAACATTCAGATGATAGTAGTGGAAGAGATCATTACTCTCTCTTCTGTTTTTCTTTTAGGTATCAGTTTTTCTTGCAGGTGAAGCAAGATGTCCTTCAGGGCCGGCTGCCCTGCCCCATTAACACTGCTGCTCAACTGGGAGCCTATGCCATCCAGGGTAGGTTTCACTTAAGCAGACTTGCTTCAGAGGTCTTGAGGAGGATGTTTAAATTTTTCTTTTTAAGCAAGTTTATAAATAAATGACATTTTGCTAAAAAGAAATTGAATTTAGTTAGAATTCCGGTTTTAATCAACATGGCTTCAGAAGAGGTGAAAATGAAACTGGTTACATATCCCTGATAGGAGGTCCCATGGAGTTTTAGTCATGGGAGTGGCATTGATTCTTGACTCAGTGGAGAGTCTGAAAATCTGTTCTGTTCTACATTCTGCCTAAGTTGATCGATCCCTTGTAGCTGCTGTGTCTCAGAGATCCCATTGATTCCAAGTGGCTGCAGTGAAGGCTCCACATGGGCAGGTGCCATCACCAGTTTAATTTGTTGCCTGCAGTCAACACCCCTTGTCCATTAGCTCTTGGCATCAATGTGGCCACCATATTGAGGGAGCAGCTCCAGGTGGCATTGTCTTTTTGGAGGCTGAATCTGAGGCTGTCTTGTATTTATAATTACTGAGCCCCTTCAAGGAATCAAGCTAGGTATGGGGTGATGAGACAGAATGTTCCTTGCCTGTGTAGTTCTCGCAGACCAGAGATAGTCTAGAAAAAATATTCCCAGAAAAATGCTCTGTAAATGAACTGGGGAACTGGGTTGGGCTTGGAAGCTGGATTAATGTAGGAAGAATTTTTATAAGCATAACATAGTGAATTCTCTGGTTTCATTTTGTTCTTTGTGTAAACTGTAATGGGGTTATGTGCAACATCGTATTATATTTCCATGACCATTATTTGGGGCAAATATGTTTTGAACCACATGCTTTATCTCTTGGTGTCCTTGTCAGAGAGAGGATCTAGCTGTTTTTCACCTCAGGCATTTCCATTATATGTGCTTTAAATTCTATTTACATTGTACTTCATATAAACTGCTAAGAATAAGTTAAATGAAAATGATAGTTATAGTCTCACAGAAAGCAAAAATGTTATGTTTTTTAGATAAGATTTTGTTGATCTCTATATATGCTCATCAGAGTTGTTTTAAACTAAAATTAATTACCTTATATAAATTTATTGATAAAGCATTTGAAGAAAATATTTAAGCATGATAGGAATACTTTTATTCCTGTATTTTTAGGTATATTATCCTAAAATGGAAAACAGTAACATTGTCTTTGTGTTTTAGCTGAACTTGGAGATTATGATCCATATAAACATACTGCAGGCTATGTGTCAGAGTACCGATTTGTTCCTGATCAAAAGGAAGAACTTGAAGAAGCTATAGAAAGGATTCATAAGACTCTAATGTAAGAAGCCCATTTTATGAACACTAATCAGCATGTTGTACATTAGAGCCTCAGAACTTCATTTTATAACTGGACGTTTATATTCTTTGACCAACATGTCTCTGTTTCACATACACACACCCCTCCCCTCCCCCACCCTCGTGTAACCACCATTCTAGTCTCTGTTTTTATGAGGTCTCCTTTTTTAATTCCACATACAGGTGATATATTATACAGTATTTGTCTTCATCTGTCTTATGTCACTTAGCATTATGCCCTCACAGTGTATTTATATACTTGAAAATTGCTAAGAGAGTTGATCTTAAATGTTAGCACAACAAAAATGATAGCCATGCTATGGTGGTGATCATTACGCAATGTGTATTTAAATGTATCAAATCAATATCTTATACACCTTGAACTTACGTAATGTTATATGTCAATTATATCTCAGTAAGGCTGGAGAAAAAAGAATCCCACTTTACATCGCATCAGCGATCATCTTATGCTATTGACAGGCATAAGAAAAGAAAAGTTTCTTATTCTATGTCTTGAACATTTTTCTTTTTAAAGGTTTTTTTTTTTTTTTTTTTTTTACTGCTTATAACACTAAAATGCTCATAGGAAACCCAGACAATTTAAAAAGGAAAAAAAAAATGTAAAAAAGTAAATCCTTACTTAAAGTAAGTATATTTTTAGTCAGTGGCCTTTCAGATCCCTCTCTATGCATAATTTATTTTGTATGAAAATTTATTTTATATCGAAGGTTTATTTTATGTAGATTTATATATGTATGAAATGAAATATATAAATGTATTTATGTATGTATGAAATACATAAATGAAATCATTCTGTACATACTCTATTTTACAATTTTATGTTTTTTTTTCAGTCACCAGTACCTCGTGAAATTAATTTTTTTAAACTATGAATGCATTTTATAACCACAAAAGCCTTAATGTATTCTGGATTTGATCTGTCTTAAGTATGCAAATTCACAGTTACGAGCAAATCCTTATTCAGTCTTTAGCAATGAATCTGGAGATCATGACACCAGTGTGGCTTTTCAAAGGGTATTATATTAACACCACATGCACTTCTGAGAAATATACACACTCTACAAGTAGGATTTTCAATTAATGACCTGCAGCATTGAAGTTATAATTTAATTATAGTTATTTTGTTAAATTTCCTATACTGATTAACTTTGCCTTTATTGCCTCTCATGTAACTTTCCCTCTTGAAATTGCTTGGTTTCAGATCTACCATACTTAAGAGAAAAAAATGTAGAATTAATCTGGTCAACAAAAAAATGTTTGCCTGAAGGATTTGTTTCAATGAGTAGCAGCAGAAATTGCAATCAGAGAAACCAGGCTCTCCACCTTGTATTCTAGCCTTGTTCTAGAGTCCTGCATTATAAGGTTTCACCTGAAATGAGTGCTGAAAGAATGCCTGTTACAAAATTATGAAGGGCAGTGTATTTGGCACATTCTGAGAATACTAATTGTGCTAGGAGTTCTCAAGTACAATTATGTTTTGAAATCATCAAGGAACTTTGGCAAAGCACCTTGTCTGCTTTATGTGATGGCACTGACAGCATGGTGGTTACTTTTAAGAGGCTAAAGCTCAATCAGTATTTGGTAGCTTTTTTGTGTCTAATTTGTGGTAAACATTCTTCATAGATTTCAAAAGTATTACATTGCTGGGTTTTCCAGAGTACCATGGCTGAAACATGGGATTGCCTTGAAGTAGTATTTTTTAATATTAAAAAACTCCTTTTGTTAACCATTAAAAATCTCTCTCTTTCTCACTCTCTCTCTCTCTGACGCACGTACACACACAGAGTTCCACTTATCTGTGGAGATTATTGGCAGATGCTTATCCTGTTAGGAATGAATGCTGTTTTCTGTATATTATCACTGATGAAGAGTTGGGGAAGACTTTAAGAAAAGTGACAAGCATTTTGTATTAAGAAAGTGACAGATATTTTTGCAGTTTCTGAAGAACTGCACATGTGCTGTTGAGCCCAGTTGGCTGTTGAGGAGCCCACTCTCTTTCCTCCCACCACAGCTCTCCTCCGTTTACTTCCCGATGGAGAGCTGCTGGAGCATACATTTTACTCTTTGCAAAGGGGTGTGCTTTTTAATTTGAGTGCTTATATGCTCAATAATCTCTTTGGGGTTTCTGAAACTGAGACTTTTTAATATGTGTGGAGCTATTGGAATTGGCTATAATGAGCAAAACTAGATTTGGTAAATGAAACTTACAAGTATCACCTCAGAATATAAAATTTTGTCACCAGGAAGGCAGGAGGCTTCTTGAAATATGAAGGCTTAAGTTTGCATTAGCACAAAGGATTATTTATTTTTCCAGTGAATATAGTGAAAATGGTTTATACTCCCTGTGAGCGCAGTAGCTGTAAGTAAAGTAAGGCTGTTTTGTTCTTATGCTGCATGCAGGGGTCAGGCTCCTTCTGAATCAGAGCTGAATTACTTGAGGACTGCCAAATCCCTGGAGATGTATGGTGTTGACCTCCATCCTGTCTATGTGAGTAACATTTAATTAACACAGAATATTTTAAGCTGATGACATTTTCTTAAAAAGTCACTGAAACTCCCAAAGGAAAGCAGCAGTCCTATTGTTTAGTGAGCAGATGATACTTTTTCATCTGTGTTTTTGAACATAAAGAATCTTTTGCGTCATTTAAATCCTAATGAGTTTTGCATAAAAGTCTGTGATTGTATTTCTGTAGGTAGAAAACAATTAACTGGTTTGAAAACACAATCTGGATAATAATTCCAGAGGGGTTAGCTAAACGTCAAAACGGTTTTAAATTAGTTTATAATTGATTATATTAGAAAACAGGAAGATTTTCCAAAAATAGAGTTTATGGCTGAAAAGAATTCATAAAATCACCTGCATGGCAAAGTAGACTTTCGGCAACAGTACATGTATAAGTGTTGGTGGGTCTATGTTGGGTGTGCAGGTGTTATCAATATTCGGGTTACTGCCTACTGCAGTTATTGCCATTGCATAAATAGGAACATTTTTGCAGACTTTCCTCAGTGGCTGATGAAAGCTTTCTGAATAGGATCAGTGGACACTGACACTGAATCTGCACTGAATTTTCTGGATCAGGTTTTCAACTTTGAGACACTTTTCTAAGGTTACCAGTTGGTTCTTCTATGCCCATGAGACTGGAGTGTCATTGTCTTTGGTTTTGTGAGTTTAGTTAGCAGTAAACAAATTTGATTATTTGAGAAAGTGGATCAGATGTTTTATTTACATGAAATGAACTGCTAAAGAGTGTATGTAGATTGAATGCTTGTCAATTGAATTATGGACTCAACTCAGTTTTTAAGAAATCCTGATATACTTACTGTAACACAGGCACTAACTGATGTATTCATTTTGTAATATGCCTTTTGCTCATAAGAGTCTCAGTTCAGTTCAGTTGCTCACTTGTGTCCAACGTAAGTCTCAGAGTTTCCCAAAACAAATCATCTCATATTATTTGTAAAGAACTAGAGGCATCCCTGTGTATACTGTTAATATGGCAATGAAAATTACATATTTGGTAGAAGTAGTTGTTCCCGGATAAATTATAATCTAATATCATTAAACCATTAAATGCTCCATCCTACTGTCCTTTAAAACCACTTATAAAACTTTGTGGAGTAGTTCTCTTTTTCTCTTCTTGCCACATTAATCTTGTTAGATTTTCAGTTTTTTAAAAAGTGTATTTTATAGGAAATGTATAAAGAGGGTCTTCTATAAAATACCTCTATGTTTATGTAATGTTTATCCTAATTCAAAAAACGTGTTTTTTGTGGGAGGTGGAAATTTATGCCAAATTAATCAGATTCATTAGTATCTTCCATACTTTGCGTTAAAATTGAATTTTTATAACTAAAAATAGGCTACAGCTGATTTTCTTTGAAAATATATTTATCTTATGTTCCTTGGGAATTTGGCTTTGCAGGCTGTTATTTGACCTTAGAATAGAAAAAAAAAAAAAGAATACAAACTCAATTTCCTGTTTGGTATGCACTCTGTGACATTTTCAATCCAGAATCCCATTTTCTTAATTGGGATTTGTTTTGGTCCAGAAATGAAAGGTTTCCAGTCTTTACCAGAAGAGATCATATTTTACAAATTTTGAGCAGTCTTAAGTCACAAATGAAAATAGAAAGGTGTATGCTGGAGACCTCAGAAAATCATGCAGGCAGCTGACTGAGGATTCTGGGGAGGATGGTGGTGAACCAGGCCTCATGATTGTCCAGATCAGAGAGTAAGATAAGTGAACTTGAAAAGGGCCCTTGAGGGCAGCCAGTGGTTGTCAGTTCTTGGCTGCTCAGGAGAATCACCTGGAACATTTATGTGTTTTTGTTACCTGGATTCCATCATTACAGATTCCCATTTAACCTGTTTTGATGGTACCCAGGAATGAGCATTTTAAGGTCCATGGGGGATTCTAGTTAATATGCAGCTAGGGTTGAACATCACTATAGAAGCAACATGGAGTGAGTCAGTCAGTGGCCTGATTGGTAGGTGGTCCAGGTTCTTTTAATGAACTGAGGTAACCAGTTAGAATACACTAAGAACAGTTTTCTTAAAAACTTCGGGAAAAAATGAGCAGCAAGTTAGCTACCATGATAGCTTAACTAGCTTTCTAAGCTGATGTCTTTGAAAAACCAGATCCAGTATTTATGCAACAGACAATGTGCATATGGCTAATTACAGTTTGACAGAGAGTTTTTACATGAATAAATTTGTGGTTACAAGCATATGTTTGTTTTTGCAGGGAGAAAACAAATCTGAGTATTTTTTAGGATTAACTCCGGTTGGTGTTGTTGTCTATAAGAATAAAAAACAAGTGGGAAAGTATTTCTGGTAAGTTTAACTTGAGGGCAGAATTGGTATTAAAGTTGTGCACTGTATGTATTGGGCTTATGGAACTTGAACGTCGTTGAAAGTGTTGGGAAAAAGCAAACAGACATTTCCAGTGGTTGATAATAAATGAGTGAAAGTGGGTATGAGTTTTCTGCTAATTCATCTCGGTGTATATGTTCTCAGTAAATTTGAGGTATTTTGATTCTAGACTCTCTCGTCCATGGAGGCTGTATATAGTAGGATTTCCTATCCATTCCAGTGTGTGTGGTGAACTGTGGGCCCAGGATTGCTCTGAGTTCTGACTCTAAATGAGGAAGGATCTGAGAGAGATTGGGGCGCCCACAGCACTACACTGTATCTGGAAAGTCTGTACTGCCAGGGCCTGGGGATGCCAAGCTCATCTGCATTCACTGGAGAAGCCCAGGAGAGTGAGAAGGGAGTGAGTTTAGGAAGGTGTCCAGAGCAGTAGCAACCTATGAAGGAGCCAGTAGGAACCATATTTTTTCCCAGTGGATACTTCTCTGAATTTCTGATTAATTCTTAAAAGCAGCAGTAGCACCACCATCTGCTTTGTTTTTCAGGCCTCGGATTACAAAGGTTCACTTCAAGGAGACCCAGTTTGAACTCAGAGTACTGGGAAAAGACGTAAGTTTGTGTTTAGTGCGTAGCTTCCCTGAGACGGGAAGCCTTGTCTGCTCATTGATAACTTAGAAGACCTAGTAAAGTAAAACTGCCATGTTTTCTTCAGCTGCAGCCACATGGAACCAGGTTAATTGACTCAGATAAACAACTCCATTTCAAGGAAGGGAAGGGAAAGTGAGTAGAAATAAATGAGTTGGTAATGGAGAAATGTCACTTCAGTTTTAACAAAGGGGAAAAAATAACCTTTCTTGGGCACAGGAGAGAATAGGAGGTGATTATCATTATTAGTTTTTTAGTATTGTCTGTGAAGGTAAGATTCATGTAATTAGAAGGGTGCAGCTTTCATGCAGGACAAAACATGTCCTAATTTTGTCTCAAAGTCAGTTGAACAATCTACAGGAAGTCACACTTCTGTTCTTTCCCTAGTTGAGCATGGTAGGTAAACCAGATGAGAAACTCTGGATGCTTTCAAGGGAGTGCAAGCCAAGGGTGCAAAAATGCTGACTGCCCTGCTGCAGCTTGGCAGAGACCTCCAGGACTGCTTGGGTAGTAGGCACAGGATTTGTTAGAGCCTCAGGGTGCTCTCGTGCTTTGACGAGTAGTTTTAGGGAAACCAGGCAAAAGAAGACAAGAATATGAAAGCTTCCTTTTAATCTCCCTGTGAAAGTAATGCTTCCTTGAAGTGCTGTTACTATAATTCATGTTTATGGGATACACAGGTGAAAATAAGACGTAGGCGAATCCACCCTTCTGTCTCTTTGATACTAACTTTTTGCAGAACAGAATTTAAGTGAATGGTCTTGAGTTGACTTTCTAGTGAGATAGTTGTAAAAAGAGGTAAAACCAATCCGATGATGCAGCGACGAACTAAGAGACGGGGAGAAAAGTGGCTGCAACCACAGTTGGAACGTAACATCCGGCTCAGTGTCCGGCATGCAGCAGGTGCTCAGTAAGCACTTGGCGCCTGATCAGTGAACGGATGTACTGGGGTGGTGGGCTGCCAAAGCAGAGAACTTGGTACTACCATTTGTTCTTCTAGAAAAAAATGCAGTGATCCCTCCCAGAATTATGTGACGTGCCATCAGAGTGTTTAGTGAGAATGTGATAGTAGGGCTTCCCTGGCAGTCCAGAGGTTAGAACTCCACACTTCCAACTGCTAGGGCCCGTGTCCAGTCCCTGGTCGGGGGATCTGCTAGGGCCCGTGTCCAGTCCCTGGTCGGGGGATCTACGATTAAGACCTCACAAACTACGTGGCCTTGAGAGGGAAAAACAAAAGAAAACATGATAATAAAATGGTAAGACTTTCATGGAAACATTACTATTATTCAAAGTCATTTTCCCATTGAGACCTAACTTATTTTTGTGAATGAGGTCCTTTGGTGAGCTCTTTGTACATTATTACTACACTGCCTTAAAATGCCGTCTGCTGCCTTGAGATAAATGTTTGGTAAAGTTGCAGCTAACTTGAACTTGCAATTTCTTACATTTCTTCATTATTAGGTAAAAACAACACTAAAATTGATGTCATTGTGTGATTTTTAATTTTTTTAATGGCAGTCTCCGGGGGTGGTCTGGTTTCCTACACACACAGCTCCCTCCCTGTGCCCTGGCATTTCTGAGAAAGCTTGACCGTTTGTCGGTGTGCATCCGGAGGCACCGTGTGCTCCTGGCTCTTTTAGTGGCTGTGGTCTTTAGTAAGGTGACAGAGCAGGTCACATTTAACTCATGCTTGCATCAAAGGGATTTAAATTTTTGTTTTACACATGAAAAGATGCTCAACATCACTCATTATCAGAGAAATGCAAATTAAAACCACAATGAGGTACCTTTTCACACCAGTCAGAATGGCTGCGATCCAAATGTCTACAAGCAATAAATGCTGGAGTGGGTGTGGAGAAAAGGGAACCCTCTTACACTGTTGGTGGGAATGCAAACTAGTACAGCCACTATGGAGAACAGTGTGGAGATTCCTTAAAAAAGTGGAACTAGAACTGCCATACGACCCAGCCTACACACTGAAGAAACCAGAATTGAAAGAGACACATGTACCCCAATGTTCATCACAGCACTGTTTACAATACCCAGGACATGGAAGCAACCTAGATGTCCATCAGCAGATGAATGGATAAGAAATCTGTGGTACATAAAATATTACACAGCTATTAAAAAGAATGCATTTGAATCAGTTCTAATGAGGTGGATGAAACTGGAACCTATTATACAGAGTGAAGTAAGTCAGAAAGAAAAACACCAATATGGTATATTAACACATATATATAGAATTTAGAAAGATGATAACGATGACCCTATATGCGAGACAGCAAAAGAGACACAGATGTAAAGAACGGACTTTTGGACTCTAGGGGAGAAGGTGAGGGTGGGATGATTTGAGAGAGCCTTGAAACATGTATATTATCATATGTGAAGCAGATCGCCAGTCCAGGTTCGATGCATGAGACAGGGTGCTCAGGGCTTGTTCACTGGGATGACCCTGAGGGATGGGATGGGGAGGGAGGTGGGAGGGGGGTTCAGGATGGGGAACACTTGTACACCCATGGCTGATTCATGTCAATATATGCAAAACCACTAGAATATTGTAAAGTAATTAGCCTCTGATTAAAAAAAGAAAAATTTTTTTTTATTAAATAGTACATTAACCACAGCATACCATTTCCAGAGTATTCTGGCTTTGCATAGTCTTTCTCCTTTCTCTACCAGGGCATCTCTTTATGAGGTGGTGATTCATATTAATATTCTCCAATATTAATTGGAAGCCTAACTGTTAATCACAGATTAAATAAGCCCCTGAAACCTATCACCTAGAACAATAATTTACCATAAATTTGAAAAATGATTAAGGGTCTTATTCTGCTGGTTTTCCGGTTGAATGTTCCAGAGACTTAACTACGTATGTTAAGTGCTGTTAGGGCCAAATTCAGAGATTGAGTTCTCAAAAGAATAGCAATGTCCTGTAGATAAAATATTTTCCTGGGGTTGCGCTGTGGCACTAATGCTGTCCAATTCCACTTTTAAATGTTAACCATGCCCAACATAACACATTGACATATTTTAATAAACATTAATAATATTTAATGTGTACTGATGATCTGTCTATGTATTGCTTTGCAAATAGCAAATAGCTGTCTGTAACTAAGTATTGGTTTTATAAAAGTTTATCCCTCTGACAGGTTCAGAAGCTAATTAGTATAAATGCTTTTATGCATTATTTAAGCTTCCTAATAGGTACTGTGGTTTAAAGAAAAATCTTACATGATGATTGTAGAAATCTGGGAGTTACACTGTGAAAAAGAAACTTTAAATTATCTAGTACTTTAGATCAAAGGTAGTGATTATGATTATTACTTTGGTACACTGTCTCAGATTTTTTCCCCGTTAGAGTGATCATTTAATATATGTATATAGACATGTATATATATTTCATCTCCAGGTGGTTTTGTACACAGTTTTTATTCTTCATAGCATATCACAAATATTTCTCCTTTTATTATATATATTCATGTTGTGCCTGCATAGTATTTGGTTATGTATTTTTTCTTAATGTTGCAGTTAGCATTTTTTTCCTCTTCTGATATCTCATAACTTGTTTTTGCTGATAGAGGTAAAAGCTGTGGAATTTTATGTTTATTTCAAATATGAGTGTTTTGTTGAATTCTTTTGTTCTAGCCAGGAGTTTTAATTTGATACTTATACATTTTATAGCTATATAGTTGTATCAGTCACAGGTAAAAATGTTTATACTCTTGTTTCTGTTATTTAATAAACTTTTGTAATTTTGTAGTATTGGTCACAACTTCTAGAAGAGTGTCAAGTGATCTAGCCATATAAAGAATTCT
This sequence comes from Capricornis sumatraensis, assembly GCF_032405125.1. NCBI lineage: Eukaryota > Metazoa > Chordata > Mammalia > Artiodactyla > Bovidae > Capricornis > Capricornis sumatraensis. The sequence continues at coordinate 99,048,276 of NC_091070.1, read as the reverse complement.
TGGTTGGTTTTTTATTTTATTTTTTTTTATTTTTTGTGTTTAACTCTTTAATGAACTGTCACAGCAGCTAAAGCATTTTACATTCCCATCTAGCAGAGCTCCAGGTTTTCCATATGCTCATTCACACTTGTGATGTTCTACTTTTTTGATTGAACTGTCCCAGTGGTTGTGAGGTGGTGTCTCACTGTGATTTTGATTTGCAAATAAATGTTATTTTTAAGTAATATAAAAAATCAAAATCAATGCAAACAAAAACCCATGATGAACAAAATATCAGAATCTTAATAAAAATGGGATTCTGCATTTGTTTACTCATTTCACTCACCTCACTGTTTTCTGTTTGTTGGTTTGTTTTGTTTTTTGTTTTGGCTTTTTTTGGGGGTGTCACACTGCCCTGTTTGTGGGGTCCTAGTTTTCCCACCAAGATCTAACCTGGACTCACCGCAGTGAAAGTGCAGAGTCTTAACCACTGGATCATGGGGGAATTCCTACCTCTCCGTATTTTATTCTATTTTTTAAAATATAAATTTATTTATTTTAATTGGAGGATAATTACTTTACAATATTGTACTGGTTTTGCCATACATTGACATGAATCTTGCATGGGTGTACATGTGTCCCCGGTCCTGAATCCCCCTCTGTCTTCCCTCTCCATCCCATCCCTGTGGGTCATCCCAGTGCACCAGCCCCGAGCATTCTGTATCATGCATCAAACCTGGACTGGCAATCTGTTTCACATATGGTAATATACATGTTTCAATGCCATTCTCCCAAATCATCCCACCCTCACCCTCTTGCACAGAGTCCAAAAGACTGTTCTATACATCTGTGTCTCTTTTGTTGTCTCACATACAGGGTTATCATTGCCATCTTTCTAAATTCCATATATATGCGTTAGTATACTGTATTGGTATTTTTCTTTCTGGCTTACTTCACTCTGTATATAGAATAGGCTCCAGTTTCATCCACCTCATTAGAACTGATTCAAATGTATTCTTTTTAATGGCTAAGTAATACTCCATTGTGTATATGTACCACAGATTTCAACTGTAGTGTTGGAGAAGACTCTTGAGAGTCCCCTGGACTGCAAGGAGATCCAACCAGTCTATTCTAAAGGAGATTAGTCCTGGGTGTTCATTGGAAGGACTGATGCTAAAGCTGAAACTCCAATACTTTGGCCACCTCATGCGAAGAGTTGACTCATTGGAAAAGACCCTGATGCTGGGAGGGATTGGGGGCAGGAGGAGAAGGGGATGACAGAGGATGAGATGGACATGAGCTTGAGTGAACTCTGGGAGTTGGTGTTGGACAGGGAGGCTTGGCATGCTGCAATTCATGGGGTCGCAAAGAGTCGGACACAACTGAATGACTAGACTAAAATGAACTGTGAAAAATACCTTTGGTAGCTTGATAGGGATTGCACTGAATCTATAGATTGCTTTGGGTAATATACTCTTTTTCACTTTATTGATTCTTCCGATCCATGAACACTATTTATTTCTCCATCTATTAGTTTCCTCTTTGATTGCTTTCACCACGCTTATAGTTTCCTATATATAGGTCTTTTGTTTCTTTAGGTAGATATATTCCGAAGTATTTTATTCTTTTCATTGCAATGGTGAATGGAATTGTTTCCTTAATTTCTCTTTGTGTTTTCTCAGTATTAGTGTATAGGAATGCAAGGGATTTCTGTGTGTTGATTTTATATCCTGCAACTTTACTATATTCATTGATTAGCTCTAGTAATTTTCTTTAGGGTTTTCTATTTAGAGGATCATGTCATCTGCAAACAGTGACAGTTTTACTTCTTTTCCAATCTTCTTTTATTTCTTTTTCTGCTCTGATTGCTGTGGCCAAAATTTCCAAAACTATGTTGAATAGTAGTGGTGAAAGTGGGCATGCTTGTCTTGTTCCTGACTTTAGGGAAAATGCTTTCAGTGTTTCACCATTGAGGATAATGTTTGCTGTGGGTTTGTCATATATAGCTTTTTTTATGTTGAGGTATGTTCCTTCTGTTCCTGCTTTTTTGGAGGGTTTTTTTTATCATAAATGGATGTTGAATTTTGTCTAAGGCTTTCTCTGCATCTATTGAGATAATCATATGGTTTTTTTTTTTTTTTTTGCTTTTTTTTTTTTTTATTAAATTTTAAAATCTTTAATTCTTACATGTGTTCCCAAACATGAAATCATATGGTTTTTATCTTTCAATTTGTTAATGTGGTGCATTACATTGATTCATTTGCGGATATTGAAGAATCCTTGCATCCCTGAGATAAAGCCCACTTGGTCATGATGTATGATCTTTTTAATATATTATTGGATTCTGATTGCTAGAATTTTGTTAAGGATTCTTGCATCTATGTCCATCAGGGATATTGGCCTGTAGTTCTCTTTTTTTGTGGTATCTTTGTCTGGTTTTGGTATTAGGGTGATGGTGGCCTCATAGAATGAGTTTGGAAGTTTACCTTCCTCTGCAATTTTCTGGAAGAGTTTGAGTGGGATAGGTGTTAGCCCTTCTCTAAATTTTTGGTAGAATTCAGCTGTGAAGCCGTCTGGACCTGGGCTTTTGTTTGCTAGAAGATTTCTGATTACAGTTTCAATTTCCATGCTTGTGATGGGTCTGTTAAGATTTTCTATTTCTTCCTGGTTCAGTTTTGGAAAGTTGTACTTTTCTAAGAATTTGTCCATTTCTTCCACGTTGTCCATTTTATTGGCATATAATTGCTGATAGTAGTCTCTTATGATCCTTTGTATTTCTGTGTTGTCTGTTGTGATCTCTCCATTTTCATTTCTAATTTTATTGATTTGATTTTTCTCCCTTTGTTTCTTGATGAGTCTGGCTAATGGTTTGTCAATTTTATTTATCTTCTCAAAGAACCAGCTTTTGGCTTTGTTGATTTTTGCTATGGTCTCTTTTGTTTCTTTTGCATTTATTTCTGCCCTAGTTTTTAAGATTTCTTTCCTTCTTCTAACCCTGGGGTTCTTCATTTCTTTCTTTTCTAGTTGCTTTAGGTGTAGAATTAGGTTATTTATTTGAGTTTTTTCTTGATTCTTGAGGTATGCCTGTATTGCTATGAACTTTCCCATTGGCACTGCTTTTACAGTGTCCCACAGGTTTTGGGTTGTTGTGTTTTCATTTTCATTCATTTCTATGCATATTTTGATTTCTTTTGTGATTTCTTCTGTGATTTGTTGGTTATTCAGAAGCGTGTTGTTCAGCCTCCATATGTTGGAATTTTTAATAGTTTTTCTCCTGTACTTGATATCTCATCTTACTGTATTGTGGTCAGAAAAGATGCTTGGAATGATTTCAATTTTTTTGAATTTACCAAGGCTAGATTTATGGCCCAGGATGTGATCTATCCTGGAGAAGGTTCCTTGTGCACTTGACAAAAAGGTGAAATTCATTGTTTTGGGGTGAAATGTCCTATAGATATCAATTAGGTCTAAGTGGTCCATTGTATCATTTAAAGTTTGTGTTTCCTTGTTAATTTTCTGTTTAGTTGATCTATCCATAGGTGTGAGTGGGGTATTAAAGTCTCCCACTATTATTGTGTTATTGTTAATTTCCCCTTTCATACTTGGTAGCATTTGTCTTACATAGTGCGGTGCTCCTATGTTGGGTGCATATATATTTATAATTGTTATATCTTCTTCTTGGATTGATCCTTTGATCATTATGTAGTGGCCTTCTTTGTCTCTTTTCACAGCCTTTGTTTTAAAGTCTATTTTATCTGATATGAGTATTGCTACTCCTGCTTTCTTTTGGTCTCTACTTGCATGGAATATCTTTTTCCAGCCCTTCACTTTCAGTCTGTATATGTCCCTTGTTGTGAGGTCAGTCTCTTGTAGATAACATATATAGGGGTCTTGTTTTTGTATCTATTCAGCCAGTCTTTGTCTTTTGGTTGGGGCATTCAACCCATTTATATTTAAGGTAATTATTGATAAGTATGATCCCATTGCCATTTACTTTATTGTTTTGGGTTCAAGTTTATACACCCTTTTTGTGTTTCCTTTCTTGAGAAGATTCTTTAGCATTTGTTGGAGAGCTGGTTTGGTGGTGCTGAATTCTCTCAGCTTTTGCTTGTCTGTAAAGCTTTTGATTTCTCCTTCATATTTGAATGAGATCCTTGCTGGGTACAGTAATCTGGGCTGTAGGTTATTTTCTTTCGTCACTTTAAGTATGTCTTGCCATTCCCTCCTGGCCTGAAGAGTTTCTATTGAAAGATCAGCTGTTACCTTTATGGAAATCCCCTTGTGTGTTATTTGTTGTTTTTCCCTTGCTGCTTTTAATATTTGTTCTTTGTGTTTGATCTCTGTTAATTTGATTAGTATGTGGTTTTTTATTTTAATGAAAACACCACTATTGTTTTACAACATGTATGTTAGCTCTTTGTTTTAATAATGTGTTCATTACTGGAGTTTACATTTTTTAAAAGTTTGGATGAAATGGTTGATTTTCACTGAATGCCCTTGAGAGCCAAGATTGCTGGTTGTTCACTCATTCCGTAAGTAATGCTGATTTAAAAAATCCAGATGGGAGAAGATAGTGACTTGGACCAGAGTCGTACTATTTCAAGTGCTGAGAAGCTGTTGGATCTGGATGCAGTCACATGGTTTTATGGATGTGGGAAATACGAGTGACTTAAATGTGTTTGGCACCAATGGCAGCAAGAATGGAGCTGCCATCAAGGGAGGTGGGGGAGGCTGTGAGTAGAGAGGTTCAGGGGAAAATCAGGAGGCCCACTGTTAACATGTTGAGTCTCAGATGTGTGGTCGATGTCTAAGTGGGGACCCTTGGGAGACACAGAGGAGGTAAAGTTACCATGTTGAATCTCAGATGTCTGGTAGATGCTTAAATGGGGACACTTGGGAGACATGTATAATAACATTCTTCATATTAATAGGAGGTAAAGTTGTTTCTGATTGGTAGCAGACTGAGTGATTTGTGAAAATAGGGAGGAGTTTAGGATCATACCCAAATTTCTTGGTTTCATTAACAGGGGAGAATATAGTCTCCACAGTAGGCCCAGAAGTTGGCATGTACTAAGCACACTGCTGAATAAACAGGGGAAAAAATGATGCTGTGATTATATTTACATGTAATACATCGTGGAACTGACCTCAGCTAAACCCACCCAGTGTGACAGGATGTAGAACCAAAAGGTTTCTGGCAGCTCTGGCCACAAGTAATTAGACCAATGTGGCTGAACTCTGCCTGCTTTGGGAAGAGGACACGGGAAGTGACGGTGGCCAGGAGTTGACACTGTTTGTCAACAAGCCCAAGAGGTCTTGGTTACACAAGCTAGGCATTCCTTTCATGCTTTAAGTAGAACTACAGAGTTTTTAAATTTGATTTTATTTGAGGACAATTCCAAATTTATAAAAAGTTGCAAAGATTAAAATACTACAAAGAACAGGGTTATATATTGTTACTTACATTCATTTGTTAGCATTTTACTCCGTTTCCATTTTTGTTATTTCTCTATACATACATACTACCTTCTGAGTGATTCGACTGTATTTTTCACATGTCATTTGTCTCTTAATACTTCAGTGTGTATTTCCTAAGAATAGGAATATTTTCTCATGTGGCCACAGCATATTTATCTACTTTATAAATGTATGTTGATAGAATACTTCTATTATCTACTTTTTCTATATTTATATATAGAAATATATAGAAATACTTTTTCAACTTTGTTGACTGACCTAATAACATTCTTTATATTAATAGGATTTTCCTGCTCCAGTGTAGAGTCAACTTAGTCTCCTTTAATCTGGAACATTTTAGTAGCATTTTTGTTTCTTATGATGGATGGGGGATTTTTGAAGAATACAATTCTATGCCACTTTTTGACCTTTAAATATCAAGTGGTTTTAATTGCGTGGGTCCACCATAGATGGATTTGTTTCACTAAATAGATGCTACAGGTACTTCTTGATCTGTGCTTAGTTGAACGCGTGAAAGCAAAACCCTGGATCCAGAGGGCCGACTGTGTGGGGGTTGGCGCTGCTAACGCCCTATTGCTCCAGGGTCAACTGTAGACTTTCATATTTGTCTGATATTTCACTATAATCAGATGAGATTATGCATTCTCAGTTGGAAAGCAGCCCAGGTGAAGTTGTGGCTCTCCTGGGGTGTTAGATCTGGAGGAGCATGGAGACTCCTATCTGCTTCTCGTTGGTTATATTAAATGAGTGTAATTGCTGGGTTTTTTCCCCTCCTTTACAACTAATAGGAAATCTGTGGAGGGATCACGTCATTCAGTGCAAATACTGTGCTCTTGAAAATGTCCCTTAGGTCTAACTGACTTAGGACTCTTTCCTGATTAGATCTTTTACTGTGATGCTTGCAAAATGCTGATTTTCTAGCTCTCTGACTGCCTCAATATTTTATTTTTAATTGGAGGAAAATTGCTTTACACTGCTGTGTTTTTTTCTGCTGTAAAGCTTCAATCAGTCGTGATTAGGTATGTATATGTATGTATATATATACATATACCCTCCACATTTATCAGTCAGTCCTTGACAGTCCACTGTGAGAGCCTCACCTTCTCTCTTTCTAATTTATTTCTGTTATCAGCATGGACTTACTCCTATTTTTTCCAGTGTTTTCTCACGCACTACTGTACCTAGCTATTCTGGTGTTGTAATTGTCCTGCTGCTACTGCTAAGTCACTTCAGTCGTGTCCGACTCTGTGTGACTCCACAGACAGCAGCCCACTAGGCTGCTCTGTCCCTGGGATTCTCCAGGCGAGAATACTGGAGCGGGTTGCCATTTCCTTCTCCAATGCATGAAAGTAAAAAGTGAAAGTGAAGTCGCTCAGTCGTGCCCGACTCTTAGTGACCCCATGGACTGCAGCCTACCAGGCTCCTCTGTCCATGGGGTTCTCCAGGCAAGAGTACTGGAGTGGGCTGCCATCACCTTCTCTGGTAATTGTCCTAGACATGGCCAATGGGAGACCTTTTGACATGCCTCCTGCCACTGTTTTGATTATTTTCTCCCTTTTTTGGCATCTCATGGTATTTCAGGTGCATCTTGTACCTAGCCTGCATTTACACTCTTATCAGTCATTTCTCCAAAGAGCCCTGGTTCCTTTTAGTGGGGAAGGGTCAAGATCTGGGTGTTAGTGTGGTCATTGCTACTGGGATGACTTTGCTTCTGGACTAACTAGTGGACAATGCCAGGGAATACATGCATGAATATACACATATATACAGGTATAAATACATACATCCATACACATGTGCTCAAATGAACTTGTTTCTACATATTTTCAGTTCAGTCCAGTTCAGTTCAGTTGCTCAGTCATGTCCGACTCTTTGCGACCCCATGAATCACAGCACGCCAGGCCTCCCTGTCCATCACCAACTCCCGGAGTTCACTCAAACTCATGTCCATCGAGTCAGTGGTGCCATCCAGCAAACTCATCCTCTGTCGTCCCCTTCTCCTCCTGCCCCCAATCCCTCCCAGCATCAGAGTCTTTTCCAATGAGTCAACTCTTCACATGAGGTGGCCAGAGTACTGGAGTTTCAGCTTTAGCATCAGTCCTTCCAATGAATACCCAGGACTAATCTCCTTTAGAATGGACTGGTTGGATCTCCTTGCAGTCCAAGGGACTCTCAAGAGTCTTCTGCAACACCACAGTTCAAAAGCATCAATTCTTCAGCACTCAGCTTTCTTTAGTCCAACTCTCACATCCATACATGACTACTGGAAAAACCATAGCCTTGACTAGAAGGACCTTTGTTGGCAAAGTAATGTCTCTGCTTTTGAATATGCTGTCTAGGTTGGTCATAACTTCCCTTCCAAGGAGTAAGCGTCTTTTAATTTCTTTTAATTTTCACCATCTGCAGTGATTTTGGAGCCCCCAAAAATAAAGTCTGACACTGTTTCTACTGTTTCCCCATCTATTTGCCATGAAGTGATGGGACCAGATGCCATGATCTTCGTTTTCTGAATGTTGAGATTTAAGCCAACTTTTTCACTCTCTTCTTTCACTTTCATCAAGAGCCTTTTTAGTTCCTCTTCACTTTCTGCCATAAGGGTGGTGTCATCTGCATATCTGAGGTCATTGATATTTCTCCCGGCAATCTTGATTCCAGCTTGTGTTTCTTCCAGTCCAGCGTTTCTCATGATGTACTCTGCATATAAGTTAAATAAGCAGGGTGAGAATATACAGCCTTGACGTACTCCTTTTCCTATTTGGAACCAGTCTTTTGTTCCATGTCCAGTTCTAACTGTTGCTTCCTGACCTGCATATAGGTTTCTCAAGAGGCAGGTCAGGTGGTCTGGTATTCCCATCTCTTGAAGAATTTTCCACACTTTATTGTGATCCACACAGTTAAAGGCTTTGTCATAGTTAATAAAGCAGAAATAGATGTGTTTCTGGAACTCTCTTGCTTTTTCCATGATCCAGCAGATGTTGGCAATTTGATCTCTGGTTCCTCTGCCTTTTCTAAAACCAGCTTGAACATCAGGAAGTTCACGGTTCACATATTACTGAAGCCTGGCTTGGAGAATTTTGAGCGTTACTTTACTAGCTTGTGAGATTAGTGTAATTGTGCGGTAGTTTGAGCATTCCTTGTCATTGTGTTTCTTTGGGATTGGAATGAAAACTGACCTTTTCGAGTCCTGTGGCCACTGTTGAGTTTTCCAAATGTGCTGGCATATTGAGTGCAGCACTTTCACAGCATCATCTTTCAGGATTTGAAATAGCTCAACTGGAATTCCATCACCTCCACTAGCTTTGTTTGTAGTGATGCTTCCTAAGACCCACTTGACTTCCCATTCCAGGATGTCTGGCTCTAGGTGAGTGATCACACCATTGTGATTATCTGGGTTGTGAAGATCTTTTTTGTACAATTCTTCTGTGTATTCTTGCCACCTCTTCTTAATATCTGCTTCTGTTAGGTCCATACCGTTTCTGTTCTTTATTGAGCCTATCTTTGCATGAAATGTTCCCTTGGTATCTCTGATTTTCATGAAGAGATCTCTAGTCTTTCCCATTCTATTGTTTTCCTCTATTTCTTTGCATTGATCGCTGAGGAAGGCTTTCTTGTCTCTCTGTGTTATTCTTTGGAACTCTGCATTCAGATGCTTATATCTTTCCTTTTCTCCTTTGCTTTTCACTTCTCTTCTTTTCACAGCTATTTCTACATATTTTAGAAATCGTAAATTCACACCATACCTCCAGTTTCTGTCTAGCCCCACAGGGCTTGCTCTTCTTTTCCTCATTTCATATTTGTATAACCTTTCTTTGCCTATGAGAATCTTAGCTCCCGACAGTAACACATGTACTTGTTTGTTTGGTCTTAAAACTACATCTCAAGCAGTGTCAGAATTCCTTTGTGCAAACCACTGAAATTGACAGGCTCCTTTTGTTTCTCTCTAGTTGTGGCACCCAGGCTTAGCTGCCGCTTGGCATGTGGTATCTTAGTTCCCTGACCAGGAATCAAACCTGTGTCTCCTGCTTTGGATGGTGAATTCTTAACCACTGGACCACCAGGAAAGTCCCTTGTGCTTTTCCCTTCCTTTAGTAATACCTCCAGATATCTCTATATCAGATCATTGAGAGCTTTCTGATTCTCTTGTACAGCTGCATTTACTTTATTGAGTGTCTATAAAATCATTCACTCAACCAATGTCTTATGCTGGATCATTTGATAGTTCTTGATAGTTGGCAATTATGTTTTTTTCCTTCAGTCAATAACTTTGTGCAAATGTATTTTTATATTGTTGGAGGACTATCTTTGGGGTGTGTTCTCAGGAGTGAGGATGCTCAGTTAAGAGGGTAAGTACATGTGTGAATATTAGGTGTTGCCTTATTCCCATACCCCAGCCGTTACCTGCAGTTTCTGTGCCATTGTACATTTCACCTGCAATGTATAAGTGAACCTGGACTATTTGTACTTTCCTGTAAATGTTCAAATGTGTGACTCTACTGGTCACATTTGGATCCTGAGGCCATAGGACAGTTTGGTTTGGAGTCTTGCAGATTCAGTGATGGACTACGAAACTTGTGGTCAAACAGCATAACGTAAGCTCAGAACTCTCACTTCTCCAACTTTGGACAACTTCCTGAACAACATTGAAACTCCCTTTTCTTGTCTATGAAGTGAGGATGATAAAATCTGTTTTACAGGGTTGTGAGGTTGTACTGTGAATGAACCCAATCCAAAGTTGGACTTGTAGCAAGCACCGGGTACATGTCTCTGTGTTGGAACTGTCTTGCCCTCATGCGCTTAAAGTTTTGCCCTGGAAAGGGCTCAGGCAGCACTTGTTCTTGGAAGGTGAATAGCTGATGCCACAGCAGGAAGGGGAGCTCAGGTCTTTTTCAGGCCCATGGAGTTTCCTTAGCTTCGTTTGCTACTATGTATGTTTTTCCATAATTAAGGGAGCCATTTGTTTGGAAGGAATGTCTAAATTCTGCTATAAAAATTTTCTACATTAAGAGTATCAGTAGATAGTACCAGATATGCCTTCATTTTAACAAGCTTAAGTAACATTTGTTATTAAATTCTTGCAAACATTTGTAAGACTAGCAATAAGGGTTAGTTTTCATGAAAAAATGAAACCTGCAAGTATAAGAAGGAAATGCTGACATTTAAGGAAATTCTACAGTTTCTTTAGAGAGCAGATGAAGAAAAGATAGAGTAAAAACAATAAAAAAAGCAAGCCATCTGGAATCCTGGATTTGCATCTGTGAATTTTTTCAAATAGGAAGAAGAGTAAGCTCAACAAAATAGTTTTTAAAGTTTACTGAAGCATGATGTAAATATTCTCTAATGTTTTGGCTCCTGTTTTCTCCTTTAAATTCCTGGGAGGAAAAGGAAAAAGGGGAGATGCAACACAATCTAACACATCCCTTCAAATTCTGTAATATATATTTCAATGAACTAGAGAGTAAGTAAGTGAAGTCGTTCAGTCGTGTCCGACTCTCTGCGACCCCATGGACTATAGCCTAGCAGCTCTTCTGTTCATGGGATTTTCCAGGCAATAGTACTGGAGTGGATTGCCGTTTTCTTCTCCAGGGGATCTTCCCAACCCAGGGATCCAACCCGGGTCTCCCGCGTTGTAGGCAGATACTTTACCGTCTGAGCCACCAGGGAAGTCTAGAACTAGAAAGAGTTATAAACAATTATTCATTAAGCAATTAATTTCTTTGTAAAAGAGGTAAAAAGGTTTTTCATGTTTAGTGTATAATTTGAAATACCCACATAGCAGACAAAAGAGTTCAAGAGTTCTGGAATATTTTTGCTGTTTTTGTTGTTTTATTATAAAATACAACATATATGTTGGAATGGAAATTAATGTTATTTTTCCAGTGCTCTGTTGAAATGCACAGTGATTTTTAATTCAAACCATATTATGTGCATTTCAGAAAGAATTTTAAAAATAACTGACGTGTGTGTAGGGGTGTTTATATGTAGTGTATAAAAGCCAGAGTTCTAGAAATAAAGGTTTTGCTCTTATAAATCAAGGAAAGACCAGCTACCTTAGCAGCTCTTCGAGAGTCACAGTGTAAAATAGGCTCATTAAAAGGTCTGAGCATTTAACCCGATGTTTCCCAAATTTACTTTACTGTAGAACTCTTTTTATGCCAATATCACGAGACATTAATATTTAAGAGTCACTTTTTAGAGAGCACTCTGTAAAGAAAAAAACAAGATGTTAAAAGAACAAGATAACATTTTATTCAGTGTTTTCAAATTCCATGCTAACTTGCCTTTCCAACTAATAGGAAGATTGATAGTTTTTTTTATTGCAGAACTTACTTGAATTCTTTATATGGCTTTGCACTTGGAATGAGAAAACAGTGGAAGATATGGGGAAAGTGATTAAAATATTGTGCCCACTGTCTGACATACACAAATGTAATTTAATTTTACATTTAGACTCACCATTTATAAAGATAAATTTCTCAAAATACCTAAAATTTTGTGATATTTCTTTGGTATTTATTTTTAGTTCAAGAATAAAGTTTTTTCCATTCTACCATTTGCCTTCCTTTTCTTTATCAGTACTTAAGTTCTTTGTGACTTGCTGTTAGTCCCCTGATTTTTATTTCGTCTGGTGGCTAGAGTAAGTTCACAATTGCCAAGTACATATAAATCTTGTAGAAATCAAATGTTTAAAAAAGGTCCCATAATACTGTAGTCTTGTAATCTTTGCACTTCTTTTTAGCCTCTTCTCTGTCTCTGTGGATCATTGATAAGGAACCTCTCTGCTGTAGGCCTTTCCAATATTTGTGTAATGGTTGCATTTTACCATTGTTAGAAGTACTCATCTCTTTCAAGTATTTGACCTTTGCAGTGTCCCTTAGGTTACTTCAATTGACCTTGGAGATGGGATGAATATGTAATGACAGGATTGAGAAGATGTTTATCGCCGCACTTCTAGGGAAGCTGGGGAAGGCAAACTGTCCGAGGCCGCAGTGAGGGACCAGCTAGAGAAGGGCTTTGTGTGGCGAGGCTGTTGGGCACGGGAAAGGCAGTGAAGCTGGGACCCAGGGAGAGGAAACTGCCGAGCATCTTGCAGTGTGAGCACCTCCGTGACCCTGTCAGTAAACTCAAGGCCCTTCAGAGAAGTCAGGCTCAAAACAGATTGATTTCTTCAAAGCTGCAAAGCGAAACAGCCAGCAAAGATGGGAAAAGAGTGAGAAAAACAGAGGGAGTTAGGTTGGGAATTCATCCATTTGATCTGGGTCCTGAATTCTTACAAATGATGGGATTGGGACTTTGAGCCCCGTTTCCTTAGAGAGCCACAGTATGATGAACCCCCATGTGTTATCTCAGTTAGAGGTGACTTAAGCTTGGTCTGTTTATAAAATAAAAAAAAGTAGATTGAGACTATAGCTTTGCGTCTGGCATGAAATGGCTGAAGTTATGAAGGTATTTGAAAAATTTTGCCAAAAGCATGCATTGGATTCTTGGATAAAGTATTTTAGCAATTGGTTGTAATGAACTTCTGAAGTTAAGCAGCTGCTTGTGTTTATATGAACGAATGGAAAGGTGCTAATTGTCCATGTCCTTTTGGAAAAGGTTTAGCAGGTAGTGAGTGAGTGAAGTTGCTCAGTCGTGTCCGACTCTTTGTGACCCCATGGGCTGTAGCCCATAAGGCTCCTCTGTCCATGGAATTTTCCAGGCAAGAGTACTGGAGTAGGTTGCCATTTCCTCTCCAGGGGATCTTCCCGACTCAGGGATCGAACCTGGGTCTCCCGTATTGCAGGCAGACGCTTTACTGTCTGAGCCACCAGGAAAGTCCCTAAAGAAGTGAAAGTCGCTCAGTTGTGCCCGGCTCTTTGTGACCCCACGGACTGTACAGCCCATGGAATACTCCAGGCCAGAATACTGGAGTGGGCAGCCTTTCCCTGCTCCAGGGGACCTTCCCAACCCAGGCAGGAATCGAACCCAGGTCTCCCGCACTGCAGGCGGATTCTTTACTAGCTGAGCCACAAGGGAAGGCAAGACATTTAAATATCACGTCAGTTACATTAATGTCAGCAGTTATTTTAAGTGGCAAAAATATATAGAATTTATTCAGAGTGCCTGGCTCTTTTTTTAGAAATTTATTTGTATCAACTCACCTTTTAGTATTTGGATCATTCTGCTAACAGTGGGACAAAGTCCAGGCAGCTAGTGTTAAAGCCCTGTTTGAATGGGGGAATGAGTTTATACTTGTCATTGCATGGGGCAGAAGTAATTAGGGGGGCTGCGGGAAACTCTTTTGTTCCTTTAATAAATTTGTACCCAAGGAAATTTGCTGCTGCTGCTGCTAAGTCGCTTCAGTCAGACAGCAGCCCACCAGGCTCCCCTGTCCCTGGGATTCTCCAGGCAAGAACACTGGAGTGGGTTGCCATTTCCTTTTCCAACGCGTGAAAGTGAAGTTGCTCAGTCATGTCTGACTCTTTGAGACTCCATGGACTGCAGCCCACCAGGCTCCTCTGTCCATGGGATTTTCCAGGTGAGAGTACTGGAGTAGGTTGCCATTGCCTTATCCTCAAGGAAACTTGGGAAAACCCAATTCTGGTTGGATCCTAAAATTCTGGTTGGATCATTAGGTGATGGTAGTTTGTGTCTATATGAAAAGTAAAAGAATGCAGATGTTTATTAAAGAATAGAGTGAATACCAGTCCAAGAAAAGTTTGAGGAGATTTATTTTATTTTCAAGTTAAAAAAATTTTTTTCCTGCATTTTTGGAAATCTAGGTAATATATGTAATTAAATCACTTTGTGAAAATTCGATTTAATATGTCAATTCCACGTTAGTTTTGGATGTTCTTGATAGAACATGAAGGTGTCTCTGTCACAGAGTAGTCATCAGCAGCCACCATCTCTTAGTGCTTCAGTTGCTGACAGAGAGAGATATTGAGAAAGGTGATAGTTGGGGGAGTAGGGGAGGAGCCTGGGGCTTCCCAGATAGCTCAGCTGGAAAAGAATCCACCTGATTGGATCCCTGGGTGGGGAGGATCCCCTGGAGAAGGAAATGGCAACCCACTCCAGTATTCTTGCCTGGAGAATCCCATAGACTGAGGAGCCTGGCAGGCTGCAGTCCACAGGTTTGCGAGAGTCGGACACGACTTAGTGACTAAAACACCAGGGGGACCCTGTCTTATACTGGCTATTTTTTTTTTTTTTTTTTAACAAGCCATGCTGCATCTTACTTCTCCAACTGGGGATAGAACACACACCTCCTGCAGTGGAAGCACAGGGTCTTACCCACGGGACCACCAGGGAAGTCTCATATACTGACTTTATCTTATTTATCCTGATACACAGCCAGAGACTCAGTATTTTACAATTTATGGCCTGTGCATTATGTGTTGGATAATCCAGTGACCTCAAAACACTGGCATGTTATGTAAGAAGCTCTTAATAGTGGTTGCCTCTGGGGAGGGGAATTGGAGACAATGGTGAGAGGGAGGTTTAGTTCTCATTGTGTAACCACTTCGGTAACTTTTGGTGTTTTTACCACGTGTATGTATTTAAAAAGGAAAAGTGAAAGAAGAAAAATTCCCCTCTAAGCATCCCCATCTCCTGACAGGATGCTTGGTCTCCTTTTGCCTCCAAGGGTCTTCGGTGATTTCCACTGCTCCCCCTGGTTTCTTTTGCTTTTGAGGAAGACACATTCTGAATTCATTGCCTTTTCTTACTCATCCCTACCTTTTAAATCCTTACCCCTTTCATGAAAGCCACTGAAGATTTCTCCCCATGAAATGCAGTGACCTCTTTTCAAGCCCTGTGACCTTTCTGGGTCACTGGAGACTTGCCCTCTCCCCCATCCTCCCTGACACCATTGCCTCCTGGTCCATGTTGGCCTGTCTTACTCCACCTTCGTGAGCATCTCCACTGTGATCCCATCATTATCTGTACTCTCTGTCTGAGCAAACTGTTTTAGATTCTCGGGTAAAATCACCTATACCAGCAGACACGACCTCTCTCCTCAGCCTGCCCATGCATATTTACCGGCCCGCTAGGCATGTGGAGTTCCCAATTCTATGGGCGCCTCAAAATCAAAACAGTGTGAGCTATTGTCCATTCCTCTGCCATCCAAGTCCCCAGGTTTTTCCACTTGCTATATTTTAGTACTTTGCTGCACCCAGCTCAGAAACCTAGACTTGCCCAAGTTCCTTCCTCCACCTCACGAAGTTTGGAATTACAGGTTGTCTTGCTATAACATGCATATGTTGGCTCTGTTTCCATCACACCATTTCATTTTGCAAATAAACTCCTAAATTGGGCAGCTTCATTCTAGATGGACTTGGGAAGAAACCTCCTGCATGTAAATGTTCTGTCCTTGCTAAAAGGATGTGTAAAGGGAGAGGAATCACTCAATTATTCTTCTGCATTGGCGATTTTGTGTGTATGAAGCCATGGGAACCTTATTCCACAGGCATTTCTGCATTTGTGACTTGAGTTTGATTTTTATTTGAAACTAAATTAGCAATTATGTAACTTCACAGAGCTTGTGGCTTACTATTATTTTTGTATAGATACTGTATTTTGCTTGGTTTTCTATTAAGTCACTTTAAAAAATAGTATCTTTTCCTGTAAAATTCAAATTATATCTAATATTGCCTCTGTTTCTTATGTATTAAACTATATAACTATAAAATAGATATTGCATATGTATAAAATAGATGAGGAACTACCAGATTAAAATAATGGTGAAAATTAATTGCATACCTAGTATATGGCAGTTTACATCTGTCATGTCATTTAATTTCTTTCACCCAATAACTTGATGCAGAATGGAGAAACTCGGTAACTTGCCCAGATTACACTGCTGTGATGGTGTTGCCCCGCCTAGCAGCCCCTCTTGAGATTCTTTCATTTAAGTGTGGCCTGTACATCCCTGAAAAAAATACAGTTAAGAACTGGATTTATGAGTGTCTTCTTTTTTGGGGGGTTTGATTTCCACGTGGTCAGTATTTTTCCTGTTCCGGTGCACGTTGTTGGCAGAAGAGTTTTCAGTGCTTCCACGCCATCACTGTGATTATTTGCAGTCATGGGGTGATGTAGAAAAAGGTAGTAGAGGTGATGGTGTTAAAATTTCATGGCACTTACATTTTGTAATTCTATCAAGAGATAATTGTTCTTTTTTTTCTTTTTTAATGTGTTTACAATGATTTCTCTGCTTGCTTGAATTTTTGGTACCTAGAAGGTGGCTGTCTGAAAAATCTTATGGTCTGTAATTTATATTCTCACATTTTTTTTCTCTCTTAGTGCAGTGAAACCTCATTCTTTTTTGAAGCTCGAAGTAAAACTGCTTGCAAGCATCTTTGGAAATGTAGTGTAGAATATCACACATTTTTTAGGTATGTTCCTTTGCCTAATAAATGAAAATTGTGTTTGCTTTTATAACAAGAATTCTATTCTTAGAAGAAATTTATAAGTGTTTCTCTTTTATTAACTTCTTTACATGCATATGTATGTAGATTTTTTGTTTGTTTGCTCATGCTATAGGAAAGGATCAAGGATGATTGCTTTTTGGGTTTATGTAAAAGTATAGCTTTGGTATTGGTGGGAGTTAAGTGTTCTGCTGTGAACACACTAAAATTGAAATGCCTAGCCTCGAAATATGGAATGGGTGGCTAGGTATGCAAAGCTTACAGAAAAGACCAAGGTTGGTCATGTAAATTTTGTAGGTAATAAGGCAGGCAGTAGGCAGACAGTCGCCTATGGAAACAGTAAAGAGAGGAAAGGGACTGCGCTGTGGGACCCTCCCAGCGCTTAGAGGACGGGAGCGTGGGGAGTGGGAAGTAAGGGCGGCAGATGCTGTGACGAGTGAGGAGCTGGCATCTGCCTTGTGTGCTCCTGGGAGGTCGCAAAGATGTAGGCAGAGCACTGACCGTTGGGTTGTGTGGGTACTGCTTGTTTGACATTCTTATAGTGTAAAGATTAAATTTTATCAGGTAATGTTATACATTAAACTGTTTTTGGTTTTCAAATTTAGATTAATCCTTCCCCTTTTTCCTTTTTGATTTACACAGAACATTTTTTCCAAATAGTATGATGCTAGAGGAGTAGTAGTATAAAATGATCCACATCTTTTGAGGAGTTTGTATCCAGAAAGGGATGTAGCCCAAAATGTCTGAGACATTACCTCTCCATCAGTGGGGCGGGGCCAAGAAACTCCACTTGGAGCTGTGTGTTGAATGTACCATAGAATGGAATATGAGGAAGAGTGAACCATAGCATTAGATATGATGAACTGCCATGAGAACCTTGGCTTGGCTTAATCAACACAGTGGCAAAGTTCCCAAGAGAATTTAAGTAGAGAAATTAAATTTATTCACAACAAAATCTTCCTTGTAAGGGTGATGATATATTTAATAGTCTTCAGGAAGTATGAGTATTTTGATATCATACTTGTATAAAATAGTAGAATGTGGTTGTTGTTTTAAATATTAGCTTTAAAATAATCAATGATTTTTTTTTGCCAATATGTAGACTGAGTAAAATATTTCAACTATGTGTTAAGCAGTATTGCACTATTACATATTTCTGCATAGTTTTTGCTCATGTTACATAAGTATATTTGTAAGTCTTTCTCTAATTTTCTTTTACAAATTCATTAGAATGCCAGAAAATGAATCAAATTCATTGTCAAGAAAACTCAGCAAGTTTGGATCCATGAGTTATAAGCACCGGTATAGGTAAATGGCATTCTTTTCCTTTGGGGTGTGTGGATGTGTGTATGAATGCATATTTAATCTAACCATCCAGATGCATGCATGCATATTAAAGTTTGTGATCTCATTTTTTTTTGATTTTTTTTTTTTCATAATGCCAGTTATTTTGATAGGCAATAACAGTTTATTAAACTTTCTTGACGAAAATGATTTTCTAGGTTTAATGATCTTTAAAGAGTACATTAGCTTGATTAACTACAGAGTTTTTAGAATGTAGTAGAGCTTACTATCTTCAGAAATTCATTTTGGTCCAATTATCAGTTATCTCCAATTATGTGGTGATTATGAAACAGAGTAGATATTCTGAATAGTAGTCTATTGGTATTCTTAGGATATTCAGTTAATTCTCTGTTGCAGCATCATGGGTCAAATGTTTTCTGTAGTATAATGCTTACAACATAGTAATGCTAGCAAGTATATGTTAACTTTATGGAGCAGTACCCAGTGCCATATATTGTGCTAAATGTGTCCCAATATCGCTTCTTTAATCATTGCAGTCTTATTGATGTTATCCTCATACCATGTGAGGAAACTGAGGCTCAGAGACAAGTCACTTTTCAGAGAAACCAACCAGGAAATGTTGATGTTGGGCCCACTGTCTGGCAGTCTAACTCCAGACAGAGCCTGTGTCTTACCGGTTAGTCAGACTGTCGCATGTTGCGAGGAAAGCTTGATTGTCAAGCAGCCAGGCAGGTGCTTGTGAAAATGGAAAGTTTCTATGTTTTGAAAAATAATTTGTTTTGTTTCAATTCATTCTGTTAACTGGAGAACCTGTGATGTTGAAGACAGTATAATAGGTGCCCAGAGATAGAATAAGATTTCACCACCTTTGCCTTCGGCTTCCCTAGTGGCTCAGACGTAAAGAATCTGCCTGCAATGTGGGAGACCTGGATTTGATACCTGGGTTGGGAAGAACCCCTGGAGAAGGGCATGGCAACCCACTCCAGTATTCTTGCCTGGAGAATCCCATGGACAGAGACTGTAGACTGGCGGGCTACAGTCCATGGGGTCGCAAAGAGTCGGACACGACTGAGCAACTAACACCTCTGCCTTCAGAGAGCTACAGTATTATTCAGTGAGCAATGACAGAGCAGTGAGATGGTCCCAGGCCCTATAAAACTGAAGCAGGGTGCAGAAATGGCACTTTGAAGGCAGGACACTGTTCTGTCAGTCTATTTGAGACATCTCCAAGTGAAATGCTTACTTAGGAGACTTAAAAATCAAACCAGGTCAAGCGTTTGCAAGATAATAATATGCCAGGTTTTAATTCCTTTCTTTCATGAACCACTTTTTAAAATCTTGCTTTGAAACCAGGGATAATCAGTAAAGGAGTGATTAATATTAAATGTTCAGTACATTAATCTTTACATATTCACTTGGATGTTTCCTCATTTGCTGACTTAACACTTAAGTATTATTATATTATAGATGTTCTTGGTATTTGTAGGAAAGTGTTTATTGAAATCCAAAGATTTAAACTTTGTTATCAAGGTTTTCCCCTAGATAGTGAGAGTATTTACTTTTATAGTAAAGAAAACAGCTCATAGTGAGTATTTGGGCTCTTCTTCCCATTGGGACGTAACACATTTCAAGGGTTATAGAGTGAATGTGTAAACCTGTCTCTTTGTCACTGAAATGAAGCTAGTGAAAAAGCATCTGTCTTAATATTCATAATGCGAAATTTGTAATTATGCTGTTTAACATACACTGTAGCTGGTTTCCACAAATTTACCATACCTGATTTTTCAAATTTATTGAAATGCAAATGCTGTCGCTCTGGGAATTATTATTAGGAAGTTATTGGATTTTGCATATTAAGTATAATTTCTTCCACAAAAGTAATTAAAGGTAACCTTTGCAAATTGGAAGCTCTGCTAAATCTGTTCTAATTTTGTGGGTGGTGTTAACTGCTTAGTAAATCTTAATGAAATTCGAGTCTCAATGTCTGTATGTAGGAAGCACTAACATTATGCAATTCCTGGAAGAAGGATGTTTCATCCCACTACCCAGAGCCAGGCTTAGGCAGGGATGGGTCTCTGACTACTGGGTGGTCACCAGTACACGACTGTTAATTGTCAAGAGTAATAACCGCCAATCTTTAAAAAACATCGTACGTCTGTTCCTTTATTTTGAGACATTCTGGAGACAAGCAGGAAGGATGGAAGAACTCTGGAAACAGAAAGCTCCTTCCTTTACCCTGTAGGCTTTTAGAGCGTGGGAGATAGTGAACGGCATAACCAGTGGCTGTGGTGTGTGAGTGTGGTTGTCTGTGTGTATAACTCTACATGTGTTTACAGTGGAGTATGTGTATGTAGGAGTGTGTGATAGAGAAAGACAGTTCTAGTCTTTACTTTCTCTTTTGCATCTTAGGGCTTGCAGAATACCAAGGAGATTCCAACATCTTTAAGAAAAAACTAGTCATTACTTTAGAGGAGAAAACTTAATTTTAGTGGTATGTGACAGGCAATCCTTTCAGAAATTCAAAATTAAATTTTTGGGAAAAGATAGAGCTGAAATGTGACAGTCAAAGTCATTTATTGGTTTATTATCAGATACCAGTAATCTGAAATAGAGACTGATTAAGTCTTTGGTTAAATATTTTGTTATACACTGCTCTCTCTTCCTCTGAGCCCCTTAAAAACTAACCTTGCCTCTACCTGTTGTTAAGTTTGTAGAGGACTCTTGGTTTGGATGAATGAATGAGTTGTGTAGAGCTTATACTCTAGCAATGAGACTTCGACCTGAGAACCACCTCTCGCCTGCAGAACCCTGATAGCCTTGTTGCCACATTTCTTGAAGTGTGAAAGAGATCCAGTCCTCCTGAGAACTTACTTTGTCTCAAGTGCTTTCATGTGTATTACTTTGTTAAATACATTCAGTGACCCATCAAAGGGGCCTTATCCTCATTTGTATAGACAAGATATTTGAGCCCCCCCGCCCTGCCCCCCGCCAAGTCTAAGGTAATTGAACCAGACCTTTAGCTAGTAAGCAGCAGAGTTGAGATCTGAACCTAGGTGTCTTGTTCTCTTCCCTCTACCCAACCAATGGCTATTTGTAGCCTCACTTTGGAGCTGAAGAAGGGCTGCTGGCGGGGCCTCCCAGCATGGAATGGGAGTATGTGTGCCACAGGGTGAGGGGTGGGCAAGTGGGTGACATGGGGACAAAGCTCTATCCTGCCACTGTGAAGAGCCACTAGGCGTGTAGGAGCGCTTACACCAACACTGAGAATCTCTGCATTGGCCCCGTGCTTTTCTGTTACAAGGAAGTACTAAGAACACCACAGAGGAGTATTTCTGCTGGGAAATAATATGAACAATGGAAATGCAGACGAGGAGAATAAGGTGCTAGGAGATTAAAAAAATAACCTACTGAAGACCACGCATTTCTGCTAGAGCTGAGCTTTGAGCCAGGCTTGTAGCTTTAAAGTACATGGCTGTGTGCACTGTTTCTTCTCCTGGGCTGCCAGGCTGTGCCACCCCGGCCAGCTGGAGGATAGAAAGCTTCTTCCGGTCCTGGGTCCTGTGTAGCCTCTGCCAGGTCAGCTTATGTCCCTGGACTTCAGTTTTATTAGTCTTGTGATATGATTTTCTCATTTCTTCTTTATTCCTGAGAAACAAGCCATGAGGAAAAGTTGAATAATAAAATAAAATCTCATTATCAAATGCCTCAGTAGTCCACATATTAGGTTATGTTTTTAGGCCAAAAATTTTTTCCTCCATGCAATGAAGTACAGACTATCCAAGTCTTAGATTAAGTCTGTTGCAAGGAGATCTTATCTTCATACTTCAAATAATTTATAATAATGGAATTTTGCTGTCTGTATAGAATTTTAAAAAGATTTTCAGGGGAGACATGTTGCTATTTGTATTACCTTATGTACTACCTTTAGAATAGCTAAAACTGTTGAAAGTTCTCAAATTAATAATTTTTTAAATGTGTTTATTTGTATTTAGTTAATAATTATGTAACATTTTATGTGCTTGGCATTGTTGTGGAAAATTTAGAAACATTCATACTTAACATTCATAATAAGCCTATAAAGTGTTCATTGGTATTATTGTTGCTTTAGTAATGAGGAAGCTGAGATACAGACAGTTTGAGTAATGTTTCCCGGAGTCAGAGAGCTAGGATATGACATAGCTGAAATTTGAGTCCAGTGTCCAGAGCTTCTTATTAACAATATACTAATATGTGAAAACAGCAAAATGAAAGTTGATAAATGGCAATTTTCTTATCATGTTATTAGATTTCTATATGATACATTTTCACTGTATATGAGGGGAAATAGTTACATTTCAAGTGGAAGCAAGCCTGTCACTCTGTGCCCCCCACCCCCCTGCCCTCCCCCTGGTTTTCATGAAGTCTTGAATGTGGAGTATGTACACTCATGGATAGAAACTGTCATTTTCATTCCACATAGTAAGTCGTATCCCCAGTTAGCCCGATGAGAAATTGCTTGTTATGAATGTTTCAGGCCTCTGTTTCTTGTGAAAATGAATGGGGTAGTAAGTAAGGAGGGGAGTTTCCACAGAAGTATGTAGGAAGTAAATTCGGCTTTTTCCGTCTCATTTGATCTCTTTTGGGGAAAGAGCCACCAGTATGTATCTTGTAAATGGAGGGCAAATAGGTTGAGGCCATTAAAAGACCTTTTTCCCATTAGATGGAGCTTCTCATAGCGAATCAAAGTAGTCACTGAGAAATTCCTTTTCTCTGTACCTAAATGACACTTTCCTTAAAATCCAAGAGTCATTTATTGGTTCGGATTCAGCAGCTGTGGAATAAATTTTTAGTAGAATGAATGTTGACTGAAATTCAGCAAATTAAGTTACATGGTTCTTGAGAAGTTTAGTTTCTCCTCAGGGAAAGCTCACCCTGTTGCCTCATAGACTCATAAGGAAGTGCTGCTGTGCCGGGGGATTCTGGTGCTCTGAATCTTCCTGGGTACTTGCTGGCACAGGTGGGGTGTGCGGAATCAGGGGCTGATTGTGTCACAGGGTTCAGAGTACAGTCTCACCAAGTGGCCCACTGGCAGAGGCTCTATGACTTGCCTTGTAAGTACAGCACGAGGACATGTCGACTCATGTGGAATCTTTGCCCTCAGTACTTCAGCCCAGCACGGTTTCATTACTAAGTTGTGGAGCTGACAACATGAGCATCCTCAGTTTCTAGCCTATCATTCTACTTAAATCCAAACCTGATTCCTCCTTTAATAAATTTTTTCTTGGTTCTCTCTCTGAAAAATCTTCCTTATGTCAGCTGAGGGGGAAAAAAAAGTGCAACATGAGAGCTGTGAGTCAAGCTTTACTGGTGCTTGTAGAGAGAGGACTAGAGGCTGAGAGATGGTCTTTCAGATAGCTCTGAGGACCTGCCCCTAAGGGAATGTGTGCAATCAAACACACACCTCTGTAGAAGGTTGCTGCTAGTCGCCAGGAGCAGATGTCTCCATTAGTGATTGCAGTGCTCCTCTAGTATGAGAAGATGCAAGAGATCAAGCTCGTAAAATATTCTGAAAACGTCTGTCTGAAGGCCTGTTTTGCCACTTTTTCCCAGAGCACAGAGTGCCTCAGTCCCAATCTCTGTCCCGAATCCCTTTCAGAGTATGTCGAAGGTCAGCAACTTAGTGGCTAGTGGCTTCATTCTTGCAGAACCAGATGATGGGTGACATTCTTCAGCTGGCACTTATATCTCAACCAAACCTTTCCTGTTGGACTTTGTTACTTCCCTGCTTAACACTGCAATGAGAATCATTTGAAGCTCCTATATAATCTACGTGAGTCGGGTTTGTTTGTTTTTTTCTTTCTCTCCATACACTGCAGATATTCTTTATGAGCTGTGCTTTAATTTTGTGGCTGTGTGGTCTTACCTGTGTTACTCAAAATGTTGTATTTTCAAGTGGCAGGACAGCACTACAGATGAGTCGAGATCTTTCTATTCAACTTCCCCGGCCTGATCAGAATGTGTCAAGAAGTCGAAGCAAGACTTACCCTAAGAGAATAGCACAAACACAGCCAGCTGGTAAGTCACAGAGCCCCCAACTCATCAGTGTAACCTTGCATTTCCTTTTAGGCTGTTGGTATGGCATATACTTAAGTGGTGACTGTAGCCTTGAAAGGTTTTGACTGTTAACACTAGAGTTTTCAATTTGACCCAGAAAATGTCCAAGCAATCAGAAATTATTCATAAGTTGACAGGTAATCAATTTGAATCACTGTAACTTGCTTAATGACTATACTTAATAATTCATTTTTTGAAGAGGTTAAATAAAATCACAACTGAGCAATTTCTTAGTTTGGTGTAGCTGAGATTAGAATTAAAACAAAGTCTTAGCAAAACTCATTAAAAAAATTACTGCTGGCGTAATAGTCTGTGAACAATTTAATTGGTTTTTTATTGTTGTTGGACTTTGTTTCATTGTGCAGTATAATAAAGTGCATAAAATATACAAACATATATACCTATGCACATAAACATAAATGTGTTATGTTTGAGGGCTTCCCAGCTAGTTCAGTGGTCAAGAATCCACCTGGCAATGCAGGAGACTCAGGAGATGCCGGTTCTGTCCTTGGGTTGGGAAGATCCCTTGGAGGAGGAAATAGCAACCCATTCCAGTATTCTAGCCTGGAAAATGCCACATACAGAGGGACCTGGCAGGCTGCAGTCCATGGGGTCGCAAAGAGTCAGGTATGACTGAGCATTACACATACATATGTGTGTGAAACTGAAAATCACTCAGTCATGTCCGAATCTTTGCGACCCCATAGACTATACACTTCCCTGGTGGCTCAGACGGTAAAGCATCTGCTTACAATGCAGGAGACCTGGGTTCAATCCCTGGGTCAGGAAGATCCCCTGGAGAAGGAAATGGCAACCCACTCCAGTACTCTTGCCTGGAAAATCCCATGGATGGAGAAGCCCAGTCGGCTACAGTCCACGGGGTCACAAAGAGTCGGACGCGACTGAGCGACTTCACTTTCACTTTCAGACTATATAGTCCATGGAATTCTCTAGGTTAGAATGCTGGAGTGGGTAGCCGTTACCTTCTCCAGGGGATCTTCCCAATCCAGGGATTGAACCCAGGTCTCCCACATTATAGGCGGATTCTTTACCAGCTGAGCCACCAGGGAAGCCCAAGAATACTGGAGTGGGTAGCCTATCCCTTCTCCAGGGGATCTTCCCAACCCAGGAATAGAACTGGAATCTCCTGCATTGCAGGTGGATTCTTTACCAGCTGAGCTACCAGGGAGTCCCCACATGTGTGTATATATATGTATATATATGCGTACTCGTGCACACACACACACAATGTAACATAGCCTGTAGCCCCAGAAGTCCCTGCTATTTGCTTGATCACAGCCTCACCATCTCCTCTTCTCCCAACTGGCAAAAACCCCCATCTGACTTTGTGATAATTATTTCCTTACTTTCACTATAATTTTACTGCTTATGTAGCCTTCTCTGAACAAAGTAGTTTATTTTGCCTGTTTTTGAAGTGTAGTATAAATGAATCAGGAAGGGTGTTCTTTTAAAGTGCATTCATTTTCCTTGCAGTGAGTTTTCTGTTGTATGACAGCTTCTTTATCCATTCTACTGTTGATGTACATTGGGTTATTCAGGTTTTCTGTTTTTAATGCACACCACTTCTTTAATAAAGCCGCCTAATCCATCAGTTTTAACCTATGTTCAATGCTCAGAGCTCACAGATTTTACTCTAAAGTGATAGTACTAACATTGGTTTGTTGTTTCTTACAGATCACCCTTGTCTAACACTTTTCACAGGATTTTCACATATATTATTTCACTTGAGCCTCACAGTAATCCTGGAAGGGAGGGCATGGCAAAGTCTGTGTTTTCATTTTACAGATGACAAAGACATGGTCTCAGTAGCTAGACAGGAGTGAGGCTGGGATGAGAGCCCAGACCTCCTGGGTCTTTTTGCCATATTGTATGAAATGAATGGAATTTTTAATAACAGTAATTAACATCTGAACATTGCATGACAGCTGGCAAAGCATTATGACAGCCGTTGTTTCTTTTAATCCTCATACCAAGGCTATGAGGAACATGTTTAAGTTTGCTCCACTGCTGCTGGCTGTGAGAATATCACCTGACTTATTTAGCGTTTCTAGAGTGAAATTAAATCTGATTGTAGGTCCCCTCCTCTCACTGGGCTGAGCAGAAATTAAATTCTTTCTGATGTTTCTACAGTGGCAAAAATTAGACATGATTTAATTTTACAATAGATTACTGTGCCACATAAGTAATATCATTATCCTCATTTAGCTGTTGAGGAAACTAAGATTATAAAGGTAATTTAGCCAAGATTACATAATAGGCAGGTGACTTAGGACAGAAATTTTCACCTTGAAATTTAATCTTTATCTTAATATTTTGTGATTATCTTTGTATCTGATCAGTATTAATCCTTTGGATCAAGTGCAGTGTGGTATAATTGATAGGCAAACTTTCATATCATCAGGCATTTCTGAAACACCAGGCCTCATGAACTTATTCTGAGACTAACTGAGAATATCAAAAGCATTCCTTGTGTCAAATCAACATTTCATTCCACTTGAGATGCTGGAATCACACATGCTTTTTACACAAACCTGCTCAGGTTGCTTCTTTTCCTCTCTTCATATGCTCTTAGAAAAATATCTGCCTGTATAGCACTCTGTCTTTCTGTCTGTCTCTCCTTGTAAGCCTAAATTCCAAAAGCTGATTATTTTAGGGACAGAGGTTTTGTTTGTTTGTTTCTTTGCTGGCTTATGTAGAATCCAACCAAGTGCAATTTTGACAAACCTGCCTGAAACTGTATTGAGCCTCATGTTTTCTCCCTTCCTGCGTAGTGTTGCATTAAAACACATTCCTTCTAGGGTGAGGGCTTCCCAGGCTCAGCGGTGGAGAGGTGAAGAATCCTCCTGCCAAGCAGAGACGGGGTTTGATCCTTGGGTTGGGAAGATCTCCTGGAGAAGGAAATGGCAACCCACTCCAGTATTCTTGCCTAGGAAATCCCATGGATCGAGGAGCACGGTAGGCACCATGCGGTCACAAAAGAGTCAGACAGGACCTAGCAACTGAGAAGGAGCACGAGCTGGGGAGGGGCTGAGGAGGTGGCCGCACACAGCCCAGGGTGCTCTGGGACAGCCTCTCAACGTCAGGCCAAGCATCTTCTCCAAAGGTTGCACTTGTTACGCTTTTATTATTATAAAAGTACATGCTTGCTTTAGAAAATTTAGGAACTTCCAAACCTCCCCATTCAAAAAAAATCTTTCATACTCAGTTCCATTCTCTGAATGTTCAGTCACTAAGTCGTGTCTGACTCTTTGTGACCCCATGGACTGTAGCAAACCAGTCTCCTCTGTCCTCTGCTATCTCCCGGAATTTGCTCAAGTTCATGTCCATTGAGTCAGTGATGCTCTCTAACCGTCTCATCCTCTGCTTCCCCCTTCTCCTTTTGGCTTCCATCTTACCCAGCTTCAGCATCTGCTAGTGCTGAGACTATTTTATATAGGCTTCTGGTCATTTGTATATCTTTTCTGCAAAAATGATATAGAATTGTTTTACAACCTACGTTTTATTTAATACTGTGTCGTGAAAATATTCTAACAAGTGTTAAATGTTCTCACACAGTACCATTTTAATGACCCTGTGATTTCCTGCTACACAGGTGCATGGACGTGACATAATTTATTCAATTAGTCTTTAGTTTTTGGATATTTAAGCTGTTTCAAAACTTGAAGAATATAAATATAACTAAAGTGAATATCTTCGAGGTGATCTCTCTAAGTATTCATGCTAGTTTTATAAAAGTGGCATCTTTTTATTAAAAAAAAAAAGTGAAAGTCACTCAGTCATGTCCGATTCTTTGCGACCCCCATGGACTGTACAGTCCATGGAATTCTCCAGGCCCAGAATACTGGAGTGGGTAGCCTTTCCCTTCTCCAGGAGATCTTCCCAACCGAGGGGTCGAACTTAGGTCTCCCACATTGCAGATGGATTCTTTACCAGCTGAGCCACAAGGGAAGCCTATTCAAAAAAAAAGAGTGACTGTATATACCTATCAGTGTTGCTTTTCAATCCCGTATGCTGCAAAACTGATGTGTTCTGGGAACCCAGAGGTGACCCTGCCCTTGAGACCATGACTGCCTGAGTGGAAAAGGACCATTTAGCAATGCCAGTGATGCAGTGTTACTTTAGTTGCCGTCACGCACAAACGAAGACTATTCTGGGGGCAGGGATGATGTTGTTGTACGTGTTTTTGAACGTTGTATATTCTTTTTCCTCTAATTCAAATGTGCTCTACTTTGAGCCTCAATTGAACCCAGCTGGTCGAGACCTGATGTCTAAGGTCATGGTGGGGTTCGGCCTTGGAGCAGAACATTTTAAGAGGGCGCTCTTGTCTTCGTTTTCAGTCACTTTCTGCTCCTTATCCTATCCACCAGGTCCTTTGAAGCAGGGCACTTCTGTGTGAATCTGGGTCCCTGTGTGTAGAGAGGCGAGAAGTCATGGGTGAGCTGGAAGCCTCCTAGGCTGAGAGTCAAGCCTGCCCTTTAAGGCTCTGCTGCTGAGAGGGGTGGAGGGGAGGCTGCTGTGAGGGGGTAGCCTGCAGGTCACTAGGTCACCCAGCCCTCCAGCCTCCACCTCCTTCCCCACCAAGCCTTCTCTACTGCTCCAGGCAGCTCTCCTAGGCCTGTCACTTCTGATTTCCATACTCCCAGCTCCAGAGCTGCCTCCTCCAAAGCTCCCTGTTCCTGAGACTCATTCATGGGTGGCCGGGCAGGAAAGGAACAATTGCTCAAAACAGTAGGTTTTTATTATTATTATTATTATTATTATTATTTTAACTAACCGAAGAAAAGGAAAAGTATTACCTTAATTCTTGTCACAATTGCTTTAATTTTAATTTGAAAAATTTGACAATTAAAAGGGTAGAAAGCTTATTTTAAAGCATAGAGAACGTTTATTTTATTAGATTGTACTGCGTTTCACAAAAATGGAGCTGTGGGTTAAAGGGAAGATAGATTAAAAAAAAAGACAAAACTCTTTAAGACCAGCTCTGAATTTTCATAAATTGAATTCTGGTATTCTCTCTAAAATAAAACTTTAGAACTACAGTTCCAAGAGTTATTGGCATACATTTTTAACTCTTATTTAACATTTTATAGGCACTAAAAAACAAGACAGAAAGGGAACTTTGGCTTTTTGTTAGTTTATATCATTAATTTATACTGCATGACTTGGAACTGCAGGAGACATTCTTTTATTTCTTCTGAAGTAACTCAGTCAATTTCAGTCACCATTCCTCTTAACTTGTGTCTGAGTTCTCTGATAATTTTTAAAAGTCTGTTTGTTCTTTTCTTGATCAGGAATAATAAATGCCCTGGTAGCTCAAAAGCCATTGTGATTAGAATCCACTGAGATTAGGCCTTGGCACCTCTATGAGGAAGTGCATTCCAGAGTCAAGAGCCCTGCACCCGGCCTGCCTGCTGCCCCACCCAGGGGAGTTCAGCGCCAGGGCAGGCATCCAGAGCA
This sequence comes from Capricornis sumatraensis, assembly GCF_032405125.1. Classification (NCBI taxonomy): domain Eukaryota; kingdom Metazoa; phylum Chordata; class Mammalia; order Artiodactyla; family Bovidae; genus Capricornis; species Capricornis sumatraensis. Next base: position 99,018,541 of record NC_091070.1, on the reverse strand, counting down.
TTCCTGCAGCTCTGCCCTGGCAGAGGCGTTCTGGGTAAAGCAAGAGGCCAGATGGCAGGAAGGAAAAGTGCATGTTTGTCCAGCCCTTTCTCTGACAAGTTCTTGGCACCTCGTGTAAGTGGGTTCATGTCATAGAAGAGCTCCTGCTGTAAGAAGGGCCTTAAAGACAGAATGTTTAGCTATAATCTGTAATTAGCTATTTGAAAAGTAATGGGTGAAACCATTTACAGTGGATAAACAATGCTGTGATTGTCTGGTGCAGCATTTTGAGTTTTTAAGAATATCATACTGATGAACAGAGAAATAAATAGTTGCAGTGTAGTCCTTCAGGCAGTTGAAAAGCTGGTTCAGGTGACATTTTGGCATTCTAGAAGACGCTGCCGACACAGTGCAAGAGGGCTCGTGAAAAGGACTTGTGATTGAGGACGGTCTGGAAGCAGACAGCTCCTGCTTAGGCCAAGCCAGTGTTTCTGTGCAGGAAAGAGGACTCAGTGCTGCCAAATCTTCCACTGTTTTAAGGAAAGCATGGAATCTGGGTATTTATAGAAACTTTCCAGAGTTTTAAGTATTGGCAATTAATTTCATTTTGAAGAAAGTCTCTGTGTGCCAAATGAAACATTCCTAAAGGGCCACTATGGCTTGAGGGCTGCCTCTTCAGAACCTGATTGACAGAGTTGGTATGAATGACTGGCCCACCTGCCCTGGGGTCTCTGTGGTTTCTGCAGCATCTCCTGTAGGGTCCCTAAATCAGATTCTACAGCCCATGACTCCCAGCAGGAGCGCTTTATAGCTGGTAGGTGAGTTGGCCAGCTCCAGGGGTTGATGGTGCCACACAGCTCTGGAGCTCCTAGCAAATGATTCACATGGGGGAAGCTGACTGACGCTTACAGGTGCCCTGAGCTGGTGCAGGCCGGAGCAGGAGAGACCGAGAAATGCAGGAGAGCAGCCCGAGCAGGAGAGACAGTGAAGAACACCTTTACCAGTTTGGTGCAGTAAGACTCCCTGGGCTGCCGGGAAGTGGTGATGTCAGGAAAGTAATAGTCACTCACTGAGCCCTTGCTCTGGTTGACATGTGCCAGATGTGAGGTCAGCAGAAGCCCAGCTTGACTTGTGGTCAAAAATATATTTTAAATAATTTTTTTTAAGGCAGTCTAAAAACCAGCTATGTGAGTAAAGACTGGCGTTATCAGACTTAGCTCCATCTTCCAAATCTGGGTTCAGCCTCAGTGATTCCTGGACTAGTTGTGCGATGTTATGAAGTCACTTAACCATCCTGAGCCTCAGTTTCTTTGTGTGTCCAGTGGTGGTCTTACCTCCTGCCTCACAGGTTGTTGTCATGGGACACAGCATCATGTTGGGAATGTGGAAGAGTGCTTTCCACATTCTTTAGTTTCTCTTTCAAACTTCTCTTTGGTTTCTTTCTCCTAAATCAAAAGGAGTCTTTCTATACATAGTGGGGACCAATCTGTGAGTCCACCTGGCAGTCTTTGAATTATATTTATCATATAGCATCAGTTTCACATATAACGGTTACTATCACGTGGAAGAGGCATGGCCTTTTGGGAGTGATGCGTGGACAGAGTCATTGAAGTCCAGTGAATGGGCTTCAGAAAGAAACTGGTTACCACTGGATTGGTACCGATTTATTCTAGAAGATTAGGTATAAACAATATGAAGGAATTGGGCAGGTCAAAGTGCCCCCTTTGGGGGCAAGTGTATTGCGTCCTTCTTCCCTTGCCTGCCCAAAGATCCCTGGGCACCCAAGGGCAGCTGTTGTCAGGCAGTATTAGGAGCCCAGAGCTAGGGGTTGTCCTGCTTACCCTGCTCCTACTCCTCAGAGTAATCACTTTTCTCCACTTATTTTTAGCCCCTACTCCATGCTCACCATTCTCCAGGCTCTCTAACCGCCCCCCACCCCCACCCCGGATAGTCTGTGGCTGTGAGTTGAGAATAACAAACTCCTTATCAGTTCAGTTCAGTTCAGTTCAGTTGCTCAGTTGTCTCCGACTCTTTGCAACCCCATGAATCACAGCACGCCAGGCATTCCTGTCCATCACCAACTCCCGGAGTTCACCCAGACCCACATCCATCGAGTCAGTGATGCCATCCAGCCATCTCATCCTCTGTCGTCCCCTTCTCCTCCTGCCCCCAATCCCTCCCAGCATCAGAGTCTTTTCCAATGAGTCAACTCTTCACATGAGGTAGTCAAAGTACTGGAGTTTCAGCTTCAGCATCATTCCTTCCAAAGAAATCCCAGGGTTGATCTCCTTCAGAATGGACTGGTTGGATCTCCTTGCAGTCCAAGGGACTCTCAAGAGTCTTCTCCAACACCACAGTTCAAAAGCATCAATTCTTCAGTGCTCCTTATAGTGAACCCATAATAATGATGAGATTGTATGCTGGTTTTAAGGTTCACATAGTTAATCATTTCATCTGTGTAAGGTGGTTTTCCCTATGTGAGGTAATTAGGCACTGCTGCTGCTGCTGCTGCTAAGTTGCTTCAGTTGTGTCCGACTCTGTACGATCCCATAGACGGCAGCCCACTAGGCTTCTCTGTCCCTGGGATTCTCCAGGCAAGAACACTGGAGTGGGTTGCCATTTCCTTCTCCAATGCATGAAAGTGAAAAGTGAAAGTGAAGTCGCTCCGTTGTGTCCGATTCTTAGTGACCCCATGGACTGCAGCCCATCAGGCTCCTCCATCCTTGGGATTTTCCAGGCAAGAGTACTGGAGTGGGTTGCCATTGCCTTCTCCTAATTAGGCACTAGGCCTACCCAAGTGCATTTTTCACATTGAGCAGACAATAGAAACAGAAGATAAAGTGCAAAGCTGAAAGGGCTCAGAGAGGGAATCAGAGTTATTGAGTGAAGAGGAAATAGCAGTCATGGCTGTGGATATGTGATTTGATAAGTCAAGTCACACCCTCAACATATTGTTAGATCAGCAGCAACCTCACTTCTGCCATATGAGCAGGCCCGTGTCTATGTTTGTTGTCACGAGAGACTGGAAACTACCTAAATGTCCGCTAGTAGGGAACTGACCTAATAAAATAATAGATGTGTACCCTTGGGAAATACCATGTGTCTTTAGAAGAAATCTGAGGGCAAGATTTGAATTTGTGTTGGCCGACTCTGTAGTCCCTCCACGTCTGCTGCAAAAGGTCAGATCCCCTGAGGAGTTCCCCAGGCAGAGGATTGTTAATAACTAATAGTCATTAAGCATCGCTGTATGCCTTACAGTGTACTGGGCACCCTGCAAGTAGTATTGCCCTCATTTCTTTTGGAAGATGCTCTGACTCACAGTGTACAGGTCAAAAGTCAGAGGCAAGGACTTGTCCAGCACCCCGGAGCTGGATATGAACCAGGTCACTGTGGAGAGGGAACAAAAAAGAAAGTGATAAATTGGCATCGATATGAAATGATTTCCAAGATACAGTATAAGCAAGGGGGGAAAAAAGGGCAGGAGTAGTGGGTAGCAGCAGGCAATATACTCCCATTGCATAGATATATGATCAAAAATAGAAAATCAGAAATGGGAGAGAGATATGTTTACTCTGTATTCTTTAATAGTATTTGCATTTTTACCATGTTGTACTTTAAAAAAGCCCTTCAGGTAATTGTCATGAGTGTCCTAAGTTCACAGAGTAATTTCAAGTGTCCATTCAAGTTTTCAGCAGATAGATTCCTGAAAAGCTCAGATGAGGACACTGATGTGCTAGGATGTGTGCGTGATCATTTATGAAAGATGTAATAGAACAATACAAGATGGACCATCCAAGTTCAAATATTAGGATTTCTACTGTGCCGTAACAGATGCAGCCCAAGTCTTCAAGGCAAAGACATTAGACACACTCATGTCGGTGCATTTAAATGTAAGCCTTAAAGTATAGGATATTGCACTGTAGATCATCAAGTCAAAGGAGGAAGACTTATGTAGGCCCCACATGTGTTTTTGGATTAGATGAAATAGAGGATAGTCACTGGCTAAGGCCAAGAGGTGAAATGATTTGCAAGTGTAGCAAGTTCTGGAACCTGGAGGTTATCTGGATGAGAATCAGTAGGCACTGTCTGGGAAAAGATTGAGAAAATTGATGAAAATAGCTCTCACACCTATTGTGCACTTAACAGGCATTGTGAAGTTTTTGCATGTTTGTTCTCTCTAGGTCAGCTGAAGACAGGAAGGGAAGACAGTAGAAATTCTCATATAAGGACATTAGAAAAAGCATTCTAACCAAGAGTGTAACAACTATGTGGGTAGTTTTGGAGATGATTTCTAGAAAATTTAGGAGAGTGTTAACTTTGTTTTAGAGAAAGTGTGACTATGACTTTCCTGCTTCAAACTGGTAAATCGGAATTAGGTCATCTATTGAGGTGTGGTCCAAATCTGTGAGCCCACTTTCTCTTCACCCTAAGAATTCCTGCAGCTGATGATATAAGCCCTTGCATTGAGAAGGCATGTGGGACAGTGGCAGGAAAAAAAAAAAAAAAAAGTATCTGATATGAGTCGACTTGAATTCCTGGTCTAACTGGACTCTGACTTGTAACACATCATTCAGCATGGCTGAGCTTTCATCTCATTGTCCCTGAAGTGAAGCAATTATTTTGGTAAAGCTGTGAGGAAGGTGGGTGTTATCCTCATCTTACACATAAGGAAACTGTAGCTCAAAAACGTTGAACATTTATTCAGAGTTACACAGATAGTAAGAGCAGCAGCAGAATTTGAACTGAAGTTTTTGAAATATTAAGGCACATCCTTGGAAAGTAAATGAAAAACAAAAAAAGTGAAAAGTAATTTGAAAATAAGTATACATCCTCTATTTTTTCACTATCGTATCATTTCTTTACTTCACTAGATCTGCTGTTTCTGCAGGTATTTTTGAAGATAGTACATTTATAGAGTAGCAGCAAATCATTCTGTTTTTTATACCATCAAATTGTTTACAGAAAATATTTAAGTTCTTTGGGACATTTTGCCTAGCAAAGAGGGGAAATGACAGTAACTCTGTTAATTGCAAGGAGCTTTAGGTCCCAGAGTCTGGGGTATGTTTGTTCAAGGCTGTCTTCCTTTGTTGACACCCTTTTCTATTCTGCCTTGAAGCTAATGTTTATTTTCATTCTATAAAAAATGTCTTAATATATGGCAGACTGGTTATATTTTCTCTAAAAAGTTAATGTTTCCACTCTTTGTGGGAGTGTTTAGCATTCCATGCATAGCTATCAAAATTAAAAAAGCAACCAAGGCTAAAGGCCTATTGTATATTCCAGTTAAATACCATAGCTTTAGTGAGTTACCATAAATGACATTTTTCTTCCCTTACTTTCTCATTCAACAAGAATTCATTGAACACTTGTTTGTCATAAGACTTGTGATGTTGTAATTAATAATAATTAATCATTTGGCCTTCATCCCCATTTCTGGCACAGAGCTCTTTAAACACTTGGAATTTCCTAAGTGGTAAGAACGTGAAAGGAACATCATTTGTTACTCATAACAAGCTCCTTTTAACCACATCTGAGCTTATGGTGATGAGATGACTTCTGGAAAGCCCCAAACAAGGAGGGGATGCTAACTGCCAGGGGAACTAAACTTGAACAGAGGTTCAGAAATTCCATCTCATCTGGTGATGTCTGGGGAGGGAAGAGATGCTGCAGGTTTAATCAGTCCTCAGTGGCTAGTAATTTCATCAATCATGCCTATTAATGAAGCCTCCCAAACCTAGAAAGGATAGGCTTCTGAGGGGCTGGTGAACATGTAGATGTAGCTGGGGGAAGAGTGGTGTGCTTACAGCATGGAAGGTCTCTGTCTCTCTCCATGCATCTTTGCCCTGTGTCTCTCTTCATCTGACTGTTTTTGAGTTATATCCTTTTATGGTTAATAAACCAGCAATCTAGTAAGTAACTGAGGTCAGAGTTCTGTGAGCTAATTTAGCAGATTAATCTTAGAAAGGGGTCTTGGGAATCTCTGACCTGTAGCCTGTTGGTCAGAGCACAGATGGCTACCTAGACTTGCAACAGGCATGTAAAGTGAAGGCAAGAACCTAGAGCCTGTTATACCGAGTGAAGTAAGACAGAAGAAGAAAAACAAACTTTGCATATTAACACATACATATGGAATCTAGAACGATGGAACTGACTAACCTATACGCAGGGCAGCAGTAGAGACACAGACGTGGAGAACAGACTTGTGGACACAGCAGGAGAAAGAGAGAGTAGGACAAACAGAGAGCATTGACACACATACATTCAGTTCAGTTCAGTCGCTCAGTCGTGTCTGACTCTCTGCGACCCCATGGACTGCAGCACGCCAGACCACCCTGTCCATCACCAACTCCCGGAGTTTAATCAAACTCATGTCCATTGAGTCGGTGATGTGATCCAGCCATCTCATCCTCTGTCGACCCCTTCTTCTCCCACCTTCAATCTTTCCCAGCATCAGAGTCTTTTCAAATGAGTCAGCTCTTCACATCAGGTGGCCAAAGTATTGGAGTTTCAGCTTCAGCATCAGTCCTTCCAATGAATATTCAGGACTGATCTCCTTTAGGATGGACTGGTTGGATCTCTTTGCAGTCCAAGGGACCCTCAAGAGTCTTCTCCAACCACAAGTCAACTTCTCCAACCAGAAATCAACTCCAGCCACAGTTCAAAATCTTCAATTCTTTGGCACTCAGCTTTCTTTATAGTCCAACTCTCACATCCATATATGAGTACTGGAAAAACTATAGCTTTGACTAGATGGACTTTTGTTGGCAAAGTAATGTCTCTGCTTTTTAATATGCTGTCTAGGTTGGTAATAGCTTTTCTTCCAAGGAGCAGGCATCTTTTAATTTCATGGCTTCAGTCACCATCTGCAGTGATTTTGGAGCCCAAGAAAATAAGGTCTGCAACTCTTTCTACTGTTTCTCCATCTATTTGCCATGAAGTGATGGGACCAGATGCCATGATCTTAGTTTTCAGAATGTTGAGTTTTAAGCCAACATTTTCACTCTCCTCTCTCACTTTCATCAAGAAGCTTTTTAGTTTTTCTTTGCTTTCTGCCATAAGGATGGTGTCATTTGCATATCTGAGGTTATTGATATTTCATCCAGTCCAGCATTTCTCATGACATACTCTGCATATAACTTAAATAAGCAGGGTGACAGTCTACGGCCTTGAATCTATTTGTCACTTCCATTGCATAGTTATAAGGGATATGATTGAGGTCATACCTGAATGGCCTAGTGGTTTTCCCTATTTTCTTCAATTTAAGTCTGAATTTGGCAATAAAGAGTTCATGATCTGAGCCATAGTCAGCTCCCTGTCTTGTTTTTGTTGACTGTATAGCGCTTCTTCATCTTTGGCTGCAAAGAATATAATCAGTCTGATTTTGGTGTTGACCATCTGGTGATGTCCATGTGTAGAGTCTTCTCTTGTGTTGTTGGAAGAGGGTTGTTATGACCAGTGTGTTCTCTTGGCAAAACTCTATTAGCCTTTGTCCTGCTTCATTCTGTACTCCAAGGTCAAAATTTCCTGTTACTCCAGGTGTTTCTTGACTTCCTACTTTTGCATTCCAGTCCCCTATAATGAAAAGGACATCTTTTTGGGGTGTTAGTTCTAGAAGATCTTGTAGGTCTTCATAGAACTGTTCAACTTCAGCTTCTTCAGCATTATTCGTCGAGGCATAGACTTGGATTACTGTGATATTGAATGGTTTGCCTTGGAAATGAACAGAGATCATTCTGTCGCTTTTGAGATTGCATCCAAGTACTGTATTTTGGACTCTTTTGTTGACTATGATGGTTACTCCATTTCTTCGAAGGGACTCTTGCCCAAAGTATTAGATACAATGGTCATCTATGTTAAATTCACCCATTCCAGTCCGTTGTAGTTCGCTGATTCCTAAAATGTCGATGTTTACTCCTGCCATCTCCTGTTTGACCACAGTTTGCCTTGATTCATGGACCTTGATTCATGGAGAAGGATAAGAGGCTTATGGAAGCTTCCTGATGGGAGAGACTAACAGGGGGAAACTGGGTCTTGTTCTGATGGGCAGGGCTCCTGGTGGCTCAGAAGTTAAAGCGTCTGTTTACAGTGTGGGAGACCTGGGTCCAATCCCTCAGTAGGGAAGATCTCCTGGAGAAGAAAATGGCAACCCACTCCAGTATTCTTGCCTGGTAAATCCCATGGATGGAGGAGCCTGGTTGGCTACAGTCCATGAGGTCTCAAAGAGTCAGACATGACTGAGCAATTTCACTCACTCACTTACTCAGTAAAGCTTTAATCCAATTTTCTGTTGAAGGGTGGGGCTGTTTCCTCACTGTTATTTGACCTGAGGCCAAACTATGGTGGAGGTAATGAAGATAATGATGACCTCCTTCAAAAGGTCCCATGCATGCACTGCTACACTCAGAGCCCCTGAACCTGCAGCAGGCCACCACTGACCCATGCCTCCACCAGAGACTCCTGCACACTCATGGGCAAGTCTGCGTCAGTCTCTTGTGGGGTCACTGCTCCTTTCTCCTGGGTCCTTGTGTGCAGAGGTTCTATTTGTGCCCTCCAAAGCAAGAGAGTTCCAGAAAAACATCTATTTCTGCTTTATTGACTATGCCAAAGCCTTTGACTGTGAGCATCACAAGAAACTGTGGAAAATTCTGAAAGAGATGGGAATACCAGACCACCTGACCTGCCTCTTGAGAAACAGGAAGCAACAGTTAGAACTGGACATGGAACAACAGACTGGTTCCAAACAGGAAAAGGAATACGTCAAGGCTGTATATTGTCACCCTGCTTATTTAACTTCTACGCAGAGTACATCATGAGAAACCGTGGGCTGGAAGAAGCACAAGCTGGAATCAAGATTGCTGGGAGAAATGTCAATAACCTCAGATATGCAGATGACACCACCCTTATGGCAGAAAGTGAAGAGGAACTAAAAAGCCTCTTGATGAAAGTGAAAGAGGAGAATGAAAAAGTTGACTTAAAGCTCAACACTCAGAAAACGAAGATCATGGCATCTGGTCCCATCACTTCATGGGAAATAGATGGAGAAACAGTGGAAACAGTGTCAGACTTTATTTTTGGGGGCTCCAAAATCACTGCAGATGGTGACTGCAGCCATGAAATTAAAAGACGCTTACTCCTTGGAAGAAAAGTTATGACCAACCTAGATCGCGTATTCAAAAGCAGAGACATTACTTTGCCAACAAAGGTCCATCTAATCAAGGCTATGGTTTTTCCGTTGGTCATGTATGGATGTGAGAGTTGGACTGTGAAGAAAGCTGAGCACTGAAGAATTGATGCTTTTGAACTGTGGTGTTGGAGAAGACTCTTGAGAGTCCCTTGGACTGCAAGGAGATCCAACCAGTCCATTCTGAAGGAGATCAGCCCTGGGATTTCTTTGGAAGAAATGATGCTAAAGCTGAAACTCCAGTACTTTGACCACTTTATGTGAAGAGTTGACTCATTGGAAAAGACTCTGATGCTGGGAGGGATTAGGGGCAGGAGGAGAAGGGGACGACAGAGGATGAGATGGCTGGATGGCATCATGGACTCGATGGACGTGAGTCTGAGTGAACTCCGGGAGTTGGTGATGGACAGGGAGGCCTGGCGTGCTGCGATTCGTGGGGTCACAAAGAGTCGGACATGACTGAGCGACTGAACTGAACTGAGAGTCTGTTTCCCCAGTTCTGTGTAAGTTCTGGCGGCTCTGTGTTGGGTTCATGGTGACCTCCTCCTAGATGGCTTATGCCATACCCAGGTCTACTGCACCCAGAGCCCCTGCTCCTGGAGCAGTCCACTGCTGACCCGTACCTCCTCAGGAGACACCCAGACACAGTTCTCTCTCAGTCTCTGTGGAGTCTCTGGGTCCTGGTGAGCACAAAGTATGTTTGAGCCCTCCAAGAGTCTCTGTTGGGTATGTGGTTTGATTCTAAATGTGATTTCACCCCTCCTACCACCGTGCTGGGGCTTCTCCTTTGCCCTTAGATGTGGGGAATCTCCTCACTGTCACTCCGGCTCCACACAGGTGCATATACATTCAGTTCAGTTCAGTTCAGTCGCTTAGTTGTGTCCGACTCTTTGCGACCCCATGAATCGCAGCACGCCAGGCCTCCCTGTCTATCACCAACTCCTGGAGTTCACTCAGACTCGCATTCATCAAGTCAGTGATGCCATCCAGACATCTCATCCTCTGTCGTCCCCTTCTCCTCCTGCCCCCAATCCCTCCCAGCATCAGAGTCTTTTCCAATGAGTCAACTCTTTGCATGAGGTGGTCAAAGTACTGGAGTTTCAGCTTTAGCATCATTCCTTCCAAAGAAATCCCAGGGCTAATCTCCTTCAGAATGGACTGTTGATCTCCTTGCAGTCCAAGGGACTCTCAAGAGTCTTCTCCAATACCACGGTTCAAAAGCATCAATTCTTCTGCACTCAGCTTTCTTCACAGTCCAACTCTCACATCCATACATGACTACTGGAAAAACTGTAGCCTTGACTAGATGGACCTTAGTGGGCAAAGTCTCTGCTTTTGAATATGCTATCTAGGTTGGTCATAACTTTTCTTCAAGGAGTAAGCATCTTTTAATTTCATGGCTGCAGTCACCATCTGCAGTGATTTGGGAGCCCCCAAAAATAAAGTCTGACACTGTTTCCACTGTTTCTCCATCTATTTCCCATGAAGTGATGGGACCAGATGCCATGATCTTCGTTTTCTGAATGTTGAGCTTTAAGCCAACTTTTTCATTCTCCTCTTTCACTTTCATCAAGAGGCTTTTTAGTTCCTCTTCACTTTCTGCCATAAGGGTGGTGTCATCTGCATCTCTGAGGTTATTGATATTTCTCCCAGCAATCTTGATTCCAGCTTGTGTTTCTTCCAGTCCAGCGTTTCTCATGATGTACTCTGCGTAGAAGTTAAATAAGCAGGGTGACAATATACAGCCTTGACCTACTCCTTTTCCTGTTTGGAACCAGTCTGTTATTCCATGTCCAGTTCTAACTGTTGCTTCCTGACCTATATACAGATTTCTCAAGAGGCAGGTTAAGTGGTCTGGTATTCCCATCTCTTTCAGAATTTTCCACAGTTTCTTGTGATGCACACAGTCAAAGGCTTTGGCATAGTCAATAAAGCAGAAATAGATGTTTTTCTGGAACTCTGTTGCTTTTTCGATGATCCAGTGGATGTTGGCAATTTGATCTCTGGTTCCTCTGCCTTTTCTAAAACCAGCTTGAACATCAGGAAGTTCACGGTTCACATATTGCTGAACCATATGTAAAATAGGTAGACAGTGGGAATTTGCTATATAACACAGAGAGCTCCACCTCGTCCTCTGTGACAACCTAGCAGCCTGCGATGGGATGGGAGGTGGGAAGGAGGTTCAAGAGGGAGGAGACAGATGTTATACCTATGGCTGATTCATATTGATATAAGACATAAACCAATACAACGTTGTAAAGCAGTTATCATCCAATTAAAAATAAAGAAGAGGGCAGTCTTATGGAGCTGAGCCCTTAACCTGTTTGATCTGATGCTACCCAGGTAGATAGTATCGGGACAGAGCTGAATTTCAGGATACCCAGTCAGTGTCTGCTGAAAACTGAAGAATTACTTGATCGTGTTGGAAACAACACCCAGTGCAGACCCTGTCCCATGGAGCAAGTCTTGCCCCTGATCTAGATGAACTTCATTGTATAAAAAGGATATAATAGTTATTTAGCACTTGCTAGTCCTAGTGCACAAGGCTCTGTTGTGCCCTCCAAGAGTCTATCTCCCAGTCCTGTGTACGTTCTGGCAGCTCTGTGGTAGGGTTAATGGTGACCTCCTCCAAAAGGGCTTACGCCATACCCACACCCAGAGCCCCTGTCCCTGCAGCAGACCACTGCCAACCTGTACCTCCGCAGGAGATGCTCAAACACAGTTCTGTCCCAGTCTCTGTGGGGTCCCTGGGTCCTGCTGTGCATAAGGTTTGTTTGAGCCTTCTGAGCGTCTCTGGCGGGAATGGGGTTTGATTCTAAATGCGAATTTGCTCTTCCTACCGTCTTGCTGGGGCTTCTCCTTTGCCCTTGGACTTGGGGTATCTCCTCACATTGGCTCCAGCGCCTACTGTCTTACGGGGGTTTCTCTGACCTTGGATGTGGGGCATCTCCAGACCGCTGGTCCAGCGAAGCGCAGCTGCCATGTCTGACCTTGGACGTGGGGTATCTACTCACGGCTGCTTCAGCAAAGTGCAGGCACCGCTCCTGACCTCGGCCGTGGGGTATTTCCCCTTGGCCGCTCGCCACTTCAGCGCTGTGCAGTAATGCTCAAAATTCTCCAAGCCAGGCTTCAACAATACATGAACTGTGAACTTCCAGATGTTCAAACTGGTTTTAGAAAAGGCAGAGGAGCCAGAGATCAAATTGCCAACATCCGCTGGATCATCAAAAAAGCAACAGAGTTCCAGAAAAACATCTATTTCTGCTTCGTTGGCTATGCCAAAGCCTTTGACTGTGTGGATCACAAGAAACTGTGGAAAATTGTGAAAGAGATGGGAATACCAGACCACCTGACCTGCCTCCTGAGAAATCTGTATACAGGTCAGTAAGCAACAGTTAGAACTGGACATGGAACAACAGACTGATTCCAAATTGGGAAAGGAGTATGTCAAGGCTGTATATTGTCACCCTACTTACTTAACTTATATGCAAAGTACATTATGGGAAATGCTGGGTTGGATGAAGCACAAGCTGGAATCCAGATTGCTGGGAGAAATACCAATAACCTCAGAGATGCAGATGACACCACCCTTATGGCAGAAAGTGAAGAACTAAAGAGTCTCTTGATGAAAGTGAAAGAAGAGAGTGAAAAAGTTGGCTTAAAGCTCAACATTCAGAAAACGAAGATCATGGCACCTGGTCCCATCACTTCATGGCAAATAGATGGAGAAACAGTGGAAACAGTGGCAGACTATTTTTTTGGGGGGGCTCCCAAATCACTGCAGATGGTGACTGCAGCCATGAAATTAAAAGACACTTGCTCCTTGGAAGAAAAGCTGTGACCAACCTAGACAGCATATTCAAAAGCAGAGACATTACTTTGCCAACAAAGGTCTGTCTAGTCAAGGCTATGGTTTTTCTAGTAGTCATGTATGGATGTGAGAGTTGGACTATAAAGAAAGCTGAGTGCTGAAGAATTGATGCTTTTGAACTGTTGTGTTGGAGAAGACTCTTGAGAGCCCTTTGGATTGCAAGGAGATCCAACCAGTCCATCCTAAAGGAGATCAGTCCTGAATATTCATTGGAAGGACTGATGCTGAAGCTGAAACTCCAATACTTAGGCCACCTGATGTGAAGAGCTGACTCATTTGAAAAGACCCTGATGCTGGGAAAGATTGAAGGTGGGAGGAGAAGGGGACAACAGAGGATGAGATGGTTGGATGGCATCACCAACTCAATGGACATGAGTTTGAGTAAACTCCAGGAGTTGTTGATGGACAAGGAAGCCTGGTGTGCTGCAGTTCATGGGGTTGGAAAGAGTCGGACATGACTGAGGTGAGCGAACTGAACTGAACTGAGAAATTATCTGATGTAATCCTCATATCCACTATATAAGGAGTTCATTATATCTTCATTTTATAGATGAAAAAACTGAGATGCAAAGAGATATAATAACTTGTCGAAGATCACACAGTGGGTAAATTTGCATAGCTAGAAACGAATCTGGGTTTGTAAGACTTGTATACTTAACCACTTTGTCAGACCAAAGAGATAAAAGACCTACCGAAATCAGGTACATGTGTCAGGCATTGTGGAGTGGAGCACTTTCTGTTGTAAGTGTCCAGGAAGGTAGTTTGCTTGACTAATGGTATGTTCTATGATGCTGTTGTGAAGGAAGCAAATTCTCAATGACTGGTGGCCTAGGACAGAAGATTCCAGCCACTGGTGAGGAGGGGATGCTGGAGGGTTTTCTCAGGGTTCTATAGACCCAGGCAGTTTTGATAGACTAGATTTCCAGATTCTCTTTCCTGGAAGGAGCCTGCCTGTAATAGTAGGCTTGCCCCTTCCCAAAGGACTTTTTCCTATTTTCCAAAAGAAAAGTAGTCATTTTTTCCCACTCAGAATCTGTTATACTGTTTTGTGTTTTAATGTTCAACCTCCTGGACTGATGCTGGAAAAGTAAAATGACCTTGATTATCAAGTGACACTTCCTTGTATGTCATTTTCTCACTTTGACTTTCAGCAGAATTGATGAAGGACCCGATTGATTTGCCACCTAATAGAAAATTTGAAATACTTTTAGATAATATATCACTACTTGTAGAGTTATAGGTATACATGTAACTTGGAAGTTCTTTGGGACACTGATGATGTCCTTATAACAGAATACTTAACAGAATAATATAAACCTCTACTTAATGTGAAGAAGAAAATCTATTCAAATAAAAATAAGAATAGAATTGTTGCTAAGCTGTTTCATTTTAACACAAAATAATATTCTTGAATGGATATGATCTAGGTTAATCATGGAGAAAACAAGACTATCCTGTTTATCTTATTAAGAATTACTTTTCAATATAATTGTACTTTTTACATTTAATAATTACTTATCAGCATTGATGTGATATACTAATAACATGCTGTTAGTAATTGTAATGATAACTTTAGAAAAAAATTTTACCACGTCGAGCTTTATGGTCATGGGAAATAAACCTTTTACTTTATTTCTATTTTTCTAACACAAAAATAAGATATAGTGATGAATAAATACTTCCAAGCATAAAACATTACTTTGGGATACATTTTTGCAGAGGAGATGAAATTGAATTGCAACTACAAGGAGAATGAAAGATTGCTGTGAAATTTTCAACTGATAAACTCATTTCATGTATTTTTGTTTGCTTATTTTTATAATTAAATTTTTTTTAATTGGAGTATGATTAATTTGCAATGTAGTATTAGTTTCTGTTGTGCAACAATGTGAATCAGCTATATATATACATATATCCCCTCCATGTTGTACCTCCCTGCTACACCCCCCATCCACCCCTCTAGGTCATTTCATGTGTTTTTAAAATGAATGACTGTGGATATCAAAGTTCTATGGTATTCTATTACACTGGATATATTTAAGAGAGTCATGAAGCAGTTTCATTTAATTAATTTTTTGTTTTAATATTTTTTATGAAGTACTGTTGATTCACAATGTTGTGTTAATTTGTACTTACAGCAAAGTGATTCCGTTGTGTGTGTGTTCTTTTTAAAAATATTCTTTTCCATAATGGTTTATCATAGGATACTGAATACTATTCTCTACTATACAATAGGACCTTGTTTACTCATTTGTGTGTCAAAGTTTGCATCTGCTAACCCTAACCTCTCCTACCTCATACCTCCCCAACCCCCTTCCCGGCAGCCACCAGTCTATTCTCTGTGAATAAAAAGATTCAAAACAGTTACATCTTTTTATGGGGATGGAGGAGGGTGGGGGGTTCAGGATGGGGAACACGTGTATACCTGTGGCAGATTCATGTTGATGTATGGCAAAACCAATACAATATTGTAAAGTAATTAACTTCAAATTAAAATAAATTTATATTAAAAAATTATTCAAGACACTGTTTGTTTTTAATTTAATATTGTGTTAGTTTCTGCCATATATCAACATGAATCAGCCATAAGTGTATGTAAAAATAGTTACTTAAAATGTCAGTATTTACTGTATGTTGCAAATGACATCCTTTTGATACTCTTTAAACTTCTGATGCAAGATGTTAGATATCTTAGAAACATGCTCTGAGGTGAATCACTTTCCAAATTCTTTGAGTGAGTACTTGTGTAAAAAGTTTAAAGAACACTGAGTTAGGGCCTCCTAGATATGAGCTCAACTATGGAAAAATCAGAAAAACCAAAAATATTCTCAATTTTGCCTTAGCAAAATAAACCTTTTTAATGTGATCTTTACATACAATTATATGTATTTTGTGTTTATATATAGTTTATATGGGGCTTCCCAAGTGGCACGGTTGTAAAGAATCCACCTGTCAATGCAGGAGACACAGGGGAAGCGGGTTCTCTCCCTGGGTTGGGAAGAGCCCCGGGATAGGAAATGGCAACCTACTCTAGTATTCTTGCCTGGCAAACTCCATGGACAGAAGAACTTGGTGGGCTATAGTCTATGAGGTTACAAGGAGTCAGACGTGACTTAGCACACACACCCTTTATATACCACTGTCATTACATCAGATAAAACCTGCTCAGCAGTGGTCTAGCACACTCTTCTGGAACAGAACCAACTTTGTGTCTGGTGTGGAACTGTTCACCTGCCCTGGACCAGCTGAGCATAAATGTGGGGCCTGAGAAAAGATGGCTGGAGAAGGTTTGCTGTAAGGTTGCTCTGAACTGTGTGGCCCTGTTGATGGGGGGCCGCGGGGCAGCGGGAGCGGGAGAGCAGCGCAGGGATAGGATGTGATTCAGTTCTCCCCCGTCATACTGTGTTCTCATATCACAGGAAGAAAAACTTGGAGACTAAGAGACTTGCCACACCTCTTGCTTCCAGACCGCCATTCACAGAGCCACGCTGGCTCTGGGCCTGGGACGGCTGGGAGGAAAGACAGGCCCCCTCTACTGTTAGCGTGGCTGGCAGCCCCGCCAGCATGCACAGGTGTGGATCGCAGGCCCTTCAGATAGCACAGCCCCTTTGTTCTACTCTGGGGGCCTAGGGAAGAAAACAAATGCTTGGACGTGCCTTTTTTTGGTTTTGAACCAGTATTCTGACCTACGAAGAAGGGTGTTGGTGCCTACTTTTTGGTGTGTGTACCTCGGTAGCTTGGGCAGAGGGTGAAATGCCTTCATCTCTTCTTGTCCCAAGTTGACCATGTTGGTCACGAGAAAAGCAGAGGGATCCAGGAGAGTGCTGGGTCAAGGAAGAAGACACTGGAAGCAGACCAACCAGGGAAGGGATCTTTCATGCATAGACATATTTTCCTAGCATCTTTCTCATCCACACCCACTCTTTATGACCTACCCTCCAGCTTCCTAGCAGAATGCTTTGTTTGATCTTGCAGTTGACATGTAGCAAAATCAGTCTTAAAAGTCTGTATGTTTGTAGTAAAGAGGTAACTGTGTTTAAATACCACTCTTAGGAGTTTTGAATGGAGAAACAGAAAGGCAGAGGTCTGGCTACCTCTTTGGGATGCATGGGCTGAGGTCAGGCATTTGAACTTTAAAGAATTAGCCACTGTACACTAAAACACTTTTTATTTTCCAAATCATGTGTTTTGAAATTTAATTAAATTATACTTAATTTAATGAATATCAGTTTTAGCAAATATAAAACCTTTATGATGATAGGAAAATATATATATAAAGTTTCCATGGCCATTTTACTGTTGTAATTTGTGATGTTAGAAAAATATATTTTGCCAAGTTGTTCTGTCATCTGCCATTTCTTCCCATAGTACCCAGTTTATAAAGTTGAAAAACCAAGGCAAGGTGATTCTGTACTATCAGTGTGAGAACTAGAGCTAAAATATATTTCCAGTTACTAGCTCATTCTTAATTCATGAATATAATATTTCTTCTGTAAGTCATTCTAGGTCAGATACTATGAACTTAGGCTGTCTTTAATGAAACCTAATAATCTGCTAAAATCTATTCTGTCCTGATTATTTGTCTCAAGCATTAGATGTAGCTTTTAAAAATATAGATCAGAAAAGAAAATGTGAATAAGTGGGATAAAATTTAGCCTAAAAGTTTACAAATGTATCATATTTGAGAGTTTTAAAAATGAAATCATGTATATATGATAGTCTCACTTTACTTACTGGCTATTTGTCTTTTTCCCCATTAAACAGAATAAGTCAAATTACTCTGATAAATATGTATATATATATATATATTTTTTTCTTTTAATGTCACATGTTCATCCTCCATGCCCACTCTAAATTCAAAGCAGTGGCAACATTTAAGTAACATCAGACATTTAAACTAAGGTTGACAGGTGTCAAATTGAGCTATGAACTTTGGTGGTGGGGTTTTAGTTGCTAAGTCCTGTCTGACTCTTGTGACCTCATGGACAGTAGCCTGTCAGGCTCCTCTGTCCACGGGGATTCTCCAGGCAAGAATACTAGAGTGGGTTGCCATTTCCTTCTCCAGGGTATCTTCCCAACGCAGGTATCGAACTCAGGTCTCCTGTATTGCAGGCAGATTCTCTCTCGACTGAGCTATGAGGGACCTTGTGAGGCTCAGTGTTTTTGTAATTGAGCATCCATGTGAATTCAGTACCGCATCTTGAAATCTGGACATCACAGGGATGACTTTTAAGAATCTCCCCCAGGTCAAGCGGCTAAACAGATCCTGGGGAAGTTGGTTCTGACAGCCACTCTTCCTGAATGGAAGGCGAGGGTCACTTAAGATAAAGGCACTGAACTGTGAGCAGAGCCAGACTGCACAATAGCGTGGTCACAGTCCGCTGCACACGGGCTGAGATCATTTGCATATGGGGTGTTAAAAAATGAACGGAGACCGTGGAATGCTGAACACTGGCGCTGCGGTGCTGCCTATCCCACAGGGAACTGTCGGGCCCCTGCCACGCTGTGGTGTTTACCAGTCCAGAGGCGGAAATAATCGCAGACCGTGAGCTGGATCTGGCTCCTTAATAAACTATAGCAGTCTCCTGATACACTTAGTCTTCTACCTGTGACCAGTCTCATGAGTAAAGCCCCTTGTCTTTTGGGGGAGGGGGGTTACCACACCATGTGGCATGCGGGATCTCAGGTCCCTGACCAGGAATGGAATCCATGCCCCCTGCAGTGGGAGGACAGAGTCTTAACCGGACCTCCAGGGAAATCCCAGGCCTTTGCCTTTTTCTGTGAATGATACGTAAGTTGAACTGTATGCTTCTAATTCTAAATGACCTTGCTAGAGTTAATATGTCATGTAAAGCAAAATACAGATTTACTTAGGAGGCTTGGTAATCATATGTGGATAACCGACTTTTGCTGTAGGTCATCTGCTGCTTTCATTTAAAAGACTAGAAAGGAGGAGCATGCTACAGCGGAAGGCTGCCGTAAAGCCCTGAGAAGTAGCCTGGGCTTGTAGGATGTGGCTGCATGTCACCTTACCTCCTGGATTTTCCATACTGCCACATCCAGATTTTTTTTGGTCTTAGTTTTGACACTTTTTAAACGTAACATTATTATCCTCAATTTTCCCTTCTAGTGGGAAAAACTAGTAGAAACAGAAAGACATCCTCTATAATAACAGACCTTCACTGAATACTCGCCATGTATAAAACACTGTGCTGGAAATCATGGGGCCTCAGTGATACGCCCTTCACTTTATTAAGATTTTGAGGCCTTATTCACTTTTATTAATAATTTTATTGTGTATATTATACATATTTTTTGAAATATATATGTGGCCGTTTGTATTTCTGGATATTTTAGATGGAAAACAACTGTTTGCCCTTCTCTAAAAGAAAGAGTTGCCCCACGTGGAGTGATTTCTATAGTGTAGGAAACTGCCCTTAATGTTTTATTTCTCAACATGAGAAGTAGTTTAATAGCTATTCACTTTATAATAGTTTGTTAAACAGTTTACATTTGTATGTTATATTCTTTTCTGGTGGTCTGTTATAATTTTCAATGAAAAAAGAATGTTGAAAACAATTTCTCCAGCCTCAAAATTTCTTCTAGAATAATGCCTAAAATTCCATTGTTATCAATTATTTATTTTAGTTAGTACTTATCTTCTCCTTTTTGTCTTTAAAATGCAACTCTTTTGTGACCAGTTAATACATGAAGACGTGAGCCCTTTAGTGTGGTTGGTTTGTCAGATCACCACTTCTCTGTAGTTCAAGACTCTGAGCTTATGTAGGAGGGCTGGTTCTGGAAGGTAGGATAACGAGGGGAGGAAGAGTTTTGAAAAGGAAAGCAGTTAGTGCATGTCAGCAAAATGGAAAATCGGTAAGCCTAAAGGATGCATAACCATCTCTCTCACCTTTGCAGATTTCAGTAAGCAATATTTAATTGCTTAGCTTTCTTTTTAAATGATAGATGATTAAAAAAAAAAACCTCACTCATTTGACGTAATTAGGACAATGGTTAAAATATAGTATTTTTAAAGTATAGTTATTACTTTTAAGTGCATATTTACTAACATAAAGCTGATAAGTATTGCCTACTTAGAGTTTTTAAAGAACCCTACATTCATGAATAAAAAGAGTAACTTATAATTAAGGTATGAATATTACATGAATGGATACTGCAGAGACTCTCCCAGTTAAGTCAAGGCTAATATGTAACTTTTTTTCTTACAGTTAGTTTTCCTAGTATGTCTTTTACACTTCAGGCTTGTCCAGTTCACATACTTACAGAAGAGGGGAATGCATATAAATAGATTTTTTTTGGTTAGTAGTATGCTGTTTTGAATATAAAGAACCATAAATTAAATTGGATTACCCTATCTAGTTATGTGTTTGAGTGTGTTATCTGACTGTTATGTTAGTAAAATAATCTTGTCAGTGAAGCAGTTTATTTTGAAGACATTTGCCTATTTGAGATTGTCTGAGAGAACTTGTATGTGATTTTTTTCCCCTGAAATTCTTTGAGAAAACCATAGATCTAGTGTTTGACCTTAAAAATTATGACTTAGGTATTGTGAATAACCAAGTGTTCGTTTCTTTAAGGAAGTACATATACATATATAGTTTGAAATTTTTCTATTTGAAAATATTCCTCGGTTTTTGGCCTGCCTGTTCATTAAGCTTTTGCAAGCTTGGGAAAGAGACTCGGAGAAAGTGATCAAGCCGCCTCTCTTTCCCCAAAGCTGTTAGACTAAGAAAAGACTGCTCAGCAGTATCTCGGTTACCAGGGCTAGGGAGAGGAAGACTGGGATAAATTGGGAGATTGAGATGGACACATACACACTACTGTGTGTAAAATAAATAAATAATAGGGAACTGCTGTGTAGCACAAGGAACTCTACTCAGTACCCTGAAATGACCTTCATGAGAAAAGAATCCAAGAGTGGGTGTATGTATGTATAACTGATTCACTTTGCTGTACAGCAGAAAGTGACACAACATTGTAAATCAACTATACTCTAATAAAAATTTTAAAATCAAACAAACAATAACACAAAACAAACAACAAAACACCAACATCCACCCCGCCCCCCGCAAAAAGCTAAGAAGGGACTGACGGCTCAGTCAAACGGAGAAGGCGATGGCATCCCACTCCAGTACCCTTGCCTGGAGAATCCCATGGATGGAGGAGCCTGGTGGGCTGCAGTCCACGGGGACTGAGTCAGACACAACTGAAGCAGCGTAGCAGCAGCAGCAGCAGCAGCTCAGTCACAAGTGATAAGACTTGAGGTAAACCCAGGTGTATCCACCAGCTAGCTGCACAGGACTTCAGCTTAAGTGATGCTTGCTTTCACTCGGTGCTTCTTCCACTGCTGTTATTGCCACTGGGCACTTGGGCTGGATTCCCTGCTGTGCCCCCTTTTTCCCCCAGCCTGGAAAATAGCCCTGGGTATGTGAATTTCCATTATATTATAAATTAGCAATACCAGCTTGGAACAATGCTGCATTTAAAAAACATGTATTTAAAACTATTAAAAATATTTATATGGGGACACATCAGCTGTCTGGGGCACAAATGAATTAATCCCTCTTGTCACTGTCCCAGGGCCATATCACACAGAATTCCCACTTTTGAGAAGTAGCTCCTTCTTAAATCTGCACCTACAATTTTGGGAATATGCCCTTGTGATTTTTATTAAGGGTTATGGCAAAGTAGACAGTGACTGGCCACTACAGTGTCTGATAGCATTGGGGGTTGTTCAGGGGGAGTTGGTTGTGTCCCATTCATCCAACCATGCTCTTTTATAATGCCTGAATTCTGAATGTTGCTCCCATATGAGCGTGCGTTTAATGCCACATATCTTCAGATTCACCTTTTCACTTCAGGATTCCAAAACTGGAACAAAATTCAGGTATTGAATGCATGTCAAATTGCTCATAATAATAGTTTATGGAGTGCTTATTTGAAACCCCTGTTTGCTTTCTGTGTCTAAGGTGTATTCATTCATGTTTATCATTCCTGATCAGTAGCCAAGGCTGCCTCCCAATGTCCTGGAGGGAATTGCCAACTTCAGGGTGCTCACATGTTCCTCTTGTTATCTCTCAAGGTTGGTTGCCCTTGACAGAGAGTTCTTCTCTTAGCTGACGATTAAATGTTCTCATTGGTCGTTCTTTTCACTTATCTTCCAAAGAGTCTGTTTCTCGCAGTGTACCCTTAATTTAGACTGGCTCCTGAGGATGAGGCACAGATGGCCATGGGAGGCTGTGCGTCGTGGTGGTCTCGAGCTAATTCTCAGGAGCCAGACTGGTGGGTTTAAAAGCTGGGCCCTCACTCATGAGCTGTGGGACCTTGGCAAAGTCCTGTTTTTCTTATCTTTAAAATGGGGAAATATTAGTATCCATATTAGAGGATTATTTTGAGGATTATATAAGTAAATAGACCAGAAGTACTTAGGACAGTGGCTCAGATGGTAAAGAATCTACCTACAATGCAGGAGACCTGGGTTTGATCCCTGGAGAAGGGAATGGCAACCCACTCCAGTATTCTTGCCTGGAGAATCCCATAGACAGAGGGTCCATGGAGTCTCAAGGAATCCGAGACAACTGAGCGACTTTCACTTGGGACAGCACCCACCACATAGTAAGTGCTCAACAGGTATCAGCTCTTACTAGTATTACAGACTTGGCTTAGAATTTGGAAACTGTTAGCTGTGATTATACTTTGGATTGAAGGACTTGACCCATGGACATACAAGATGGCTTTCTGAGGAGGACACGCCTGCTTGCCACATGATTGAACGAGGAGTGCAGGCGTCCATCCTCCCAGAGTGGGGGGCGTGCCACTAGAGAGGAGACTAGCCATCAGTGCCTGCACATCTCACCCCTACAGGCTTATCAGCCTCTTTCCCAAGAATGGGATCCAGATTTCCTGGATGGGCTTGGCTGCTGGGCTAATTTAATCACAGTTTCCATCATTGTGTCTGCTGGGGGTGCCCTCTGCTGGTCCATCTAGCATGTGTGCGAATCTGGGGAATAACAGCTTTTAAAAAGTTAGTTTTAGCCTTTTAGGGATGTTTACATTAAAAAGCACACTTGGAAACTTTTTTTTTTAATGTAATACAAATCATATCTATATTAGTCTATTTTTACTATTTGCATTATGAGTTGGAGTATTTTCAGGTCTGAAATATTTGGGGTAGGTTTGATTGAGAATGAGGGCTGTCAACGGCATTCCAAGAAACAGTAATTTTTTCACAACACAGTTGTCAAAAACCGATTGGAATGGCTTACATTCCAGTATAATAGTACTAAATATCTTAGATTCTTATTTAATGGTTTAAAGAATGTCCATGATGTGGGAACTTTGTAAACACTGAAGTTTTAAAACATCCTATTTTCAAAGGGTGCCATAACCTAGACATTGGACATTGTTATATTCAGGGTTTAGTACATTTCAGAAAATATTATCTCAGATTTATTGAGCAATTCATTATGTATTTAGAATTCTGTTTTACCAATACAATATGTCATGATGTCCCTAAGTTTACATTAAAATTTTTTTTCCATTTCTTCTGTGTTTTTCTGACCACTGCCTCCTTTTTTTTTTTTTTCCTTCTCCACTGTCTCTTTCTTTCCTCTGCTTTGCTACTAGGATCAAACAGCATGAACCGGGTAACTGCGAATATGGAAAATGGAGAAAATGAAGGAACAACTAAAATTATCGCACCTTCACCAATAAAAAGGTCAGTTAGTTAACTGAAAGGACACGCTGCTATCTGCTGTCACAGAAATGTTTTTAATCTTTTGTCAAGGTTAAGAAGCACTCTGGTAATTAACTAGTACTTTTAATGAAAATAGTCTGTGGGCCAAAGAATACTTTAAAATGCCAGTAAAATGTAAAGAATCAGGACATGTCCCTCTCATTTGAAGGAAATGCTCCTGCTGTCATAGCATGATGAAGTTATAGATAGTCTGTGGTCTGCCTTCTCCACAACACAGTGAAAATCCCATGTGATTTTTTTAAATGGTGTGATATAATGGACTAACTCAGAGGGACCTGGGAAGTAAAGCAGATAGTATTCATGCTTAATGTGCCACGTTCATTATAGCAGTGCACTCAACTGTGGCCCTGGAAGGAGGTTTGATGGCGTTCAGAGGTGCAGGGTTTCAGAAGGCAGTGATTGCATATGTATGAAGAACTGTCATGGTCTTTTGCATCAGTTTTCCCTGAAGCATCCCCCAGTGGAAGGCCCTTCTCTTAATATATTATGTGGATTGTTGCCCTGAAAGATCAGCATTGTTCTCTGTGCAGACACGGTTCCAGCGTCACTTTTTCCTGTCTCCAATTATGTTCAATGGAACAGGATGTCGCACATGCAGTGAGCTCTCTAGAGAGAGTACTCCATACGCATTGTAGAGAAGTCCAAGCAGTCGGAAATATGTGCCCTTGAGAAACTTCTGAGATCATCTACTCCATCTGTTGTTAGTAAATAATGGTGTTTTCATTCCATTGGATTGTTGCTACTTGGAGAAATATAGTGTATGATTTCTCAGCAAAATAATTCTAAGTTATGAAATTTCTCAGAGTTGCAGTGTTTCCCTCAAGGTTTTGCCTTCATTTTCTTTTGTGTAGGTACAGGATGCTCCCTGTACAGATTCTCTTTTTGGAATGATAAGTTCTTTGCTTTCACGTACACTTTCTTCCTCTTTTCTCTTTTTGCATTCTTGTTTTGATTGGTTGGTAATTGCTTTACAATGTTGTGCTGGTTTCTGCGGTACAACAGCAAGAACCAGCCGTAAGTATACCCCCTCCCCGTGGGCCTTCCTCCCGCTCCCCGCCACCCCGTCCCTCTAGGTTGGCACAGGGCGCTGGCCTGGGCTCCCCGTGTTATAGCAGCTTTCCACTCTCTATTTTATATTAGCGTGGCATGCACTTTCGTGTACTGTGCTTCCCTTAGCCTTGTCGCTGTGGCTAGAGAGTCAGCTGAATCTGTATGTACAGGGTATGCTGATGGTAAGTCTGACATAAGACTTCATCTTGCATGAAGTTCAGATCCCAAGCCTTTTTAGAGTGTATGGAAGGAGTGCAGTCCACTCCACAACTGCATTCTTGCTGATAGGACTGATACCTGAAGGACTGCCAAATTTGCCCACTCAAGCTCCAGATGAGAACCAGCTCAGAGACTGCATTCAGTTAATTTTCCCCCTGAGATTTCATTATTCTCCTGCTGCTCTCTCAGTCCCTCTTTCATCTCCCTACTGCACTGCTCAGTCTCCCTTCTCTCTTTTCTCTCTGATTTACTAAACACACCCAAACTTTCTACTGGATCTTTCTACATACCATATTTATTACTTTTCCTCCTTTCAGAATTAAAGTTTTACTTTAGAAATTTGATCTTCCAAATGTTTTTTAATCTTTTCAGGGAGAACGTAAATAAAATATACCTACCGTCTATCAATACTAGTGCTCTTTAACATGCCTCTGTCAAATATCTAATATTTTAGGCTTTATAACTCCCTAGATGAATATCATATACCAGGGTACAAGTTTATTTTCAGTTTTTGAAATAACCTTGCCATTTTTTCTCTCCTCTTTCTTTGCTGTTACAAAGAACTCTGCTATGACTATATTCCAGGACAATTAAATAGAGGATTCCTCCGAAAGCTGGGGTTAAACATGGATTAGGAGTTAAGTAGCTCTATCTTTTTCTGAAGTGGAGGCTCCCAGGGAAGTGAGAGGTGGCATACTTTCTCTCCTCCCCTGGTGATGGGAGGCTTTTGATGAGCCCCTGCCTTGTGTCTCCCAGTGTTTCTAAAATAATTTATTGAGGTTGAGTAACAACTCAGTTATATTTATATTCTTAGGACAGAAAGATGATACTAGGTCAGGAAATAAGATTTGAAAGTCATTCTGATTTGGAAGGATGAAGCCAAGATATGGCGGAAGCTGGGGGCAGAGAAGGTCAGTTTGGGCGGCCTGAACCTGCCCAGAGCTGACCGGCCTGCACAAATTCA